>NC_138075.1:50800657-51483157 GCF_964212035.1 Myotis nattereri
CATTTTAGGAAAACCAGGTCTTTATCTTTGCTCGTGCTTGCCCTCGGCATTTGCTTCTGCAGCAGTCATTTTGCAGCAGCGGTCTAATGCATTAAGGATTGCAGGCACTGTTCCTAGAATTTTGATTCCGCAAACTTTATATGGTGAGCGGGTCAAAGGCGGCAAGCACGGTCAGGTAAAGCAAGGACTCTATGTAGCTGTGAGCCAGGGAGGATAAGCAGAGGCACCCCACAGCAGTAAAGCAGATGAGGGATAAGTGCCGCACAGACCGTCAAAGACCTATGTGGCCTGGCCCTGTGCTGAGAGAAGGGGTCGGGGGGCCGGATAGGAAAATGTAAAGGATAGGAAATCAGCCCAGCCCCAGCGGCTCAGTGGTTGAGCATCAACCTAAGAACCAGAAGGTTATGGTTCGATTCATGGTCAGGGCACAAGTCCGGGTTGCGGGCTAGATCCCCCTTGTGGGGTGGGCAGGAGGCAGCCTATCAATGATTCTCTCTCATCATTGATGTTTCTATCTCTCTCTCCCTCTCCCTCTCCCTCTCCCTTTCTCTCTGAAATCAATAAAAGGAAGGAAGGAAGGAAGGAAGGAAGGAAGGAAGGAAGGAAGGAAGGAAGGAAGGAAGGAAGGAAAGAAAGACAGGATATCAGAGAAATGTGGGCCTCTGGTTTGTTACTTTCCTAGAATCAGGGAGTGGTTATATAATCCACACCAGCAGCTTGAGGGCATTGGGCTAATAGTTAACTTAATTTTTCTGGAATGTCCTTTTTTTTCTTTTCTGTAAGTCAACCTAAGCAGAAAGAAAGTGGAACTCTCCTCAATGAATCAAACGTGGGGAGGGGCCAGCTGCAAAGACCCACTCCCCCTGGGTGCTGTACCTGTTCCCCAGCTCCTGGGCTGCACGTCCAGTGCAGGGGAAATGAATGGGTCCCATCAGCGAGCTGATAGGACAACTCCTTCAGATGAAGGAGACTGTGTACTTTGAGTGTCACCCTGAGAAAAAGGTGTCCCTCCCAGAGAAGCTGACAGTGCCACTCGTGGCAGGACTTCACTGTCACTGTTAAACCATATAAAATGATGACTTACAGTAAGGCTCAGAGTTTCCGCATAATATGTAATAATAATAAGACTTCAGCCAGCTTAGAAGTGGTGTCGGGATTCTCCGAGGGGCGGTGGCTTATCTGAGGTGGTCACAGAAGCAGGGCCTGGTGCCAGACTCGCTGTCTGAGGCTGATGAGCTCTGACGTTGGTGCTCCTGGCTCAGTCGCATTCATTCTGATTAGTCACTTCTGCCTTCATTTGCTGGAACTAACATTCTGAAAGTTTCCTTGTTTCATCTGTGTACCTTTTCTAGCCATTTTTAAAGCCCCCCTTCAATAAGGGACATTAGTATGACTCTTGGGGGAAAAACATTAGAACCTAGAGACATGAAGTGGGCTGAAAGCTTCCTGATGTCTGAGTTCACAGCCACCTGACCTTTGTCATATTGGCATCAGGGAATGACTTGTTTTATTTGTTCTGTTGCCTTGGAAACTGAGGCACATGTTTCATTTGTGCAAATTAGGAGTAACTGAAATAGTTCTCTTCTTCTTATAGAAGTTGAAGGGGTTATTTGGAAAATTTAGATCACGTATAAGGATCTTTTTAAAATGCAGATTAAAAAATCAAGATGTTTGTAAGGGAAAATACAGGGTGTCCCCCCAAAAATATACACACTTTAATAGCTGATAGCTCAATTTTGAAAATGAAACATACTTTAATAAACACTGCCTTTATAATTATTCAAAGTGTGTGTATACATAAATGGGGATACCCTGCCTATAAGCAGGAAGAGATCCCTGTCACATATGTCCCTTGATGGACATGGGCAGTTGAATCAAGTCAACAGGACCTCCAGTGGCCAAGGATGAAAGGGAATATGCTAAGGGTTGGGCTAAATTAACATAGCCTGCATTTTTTTCCTGTGCCCCCAAAACACTTTTTGCTTCCAAAGCTCACGGATATCAAGAGCAGTATTTGGGCTTCATGGAAAGAAGAGATGACTTCTAGGAGCATGAATGGGGCTGGTGCAAAATGGAATTTGGGTTCCCAGTTGAGGTTTCAGCTGACACTCATACTGTAGGCTTTTCCCCCTCAGCGCCATGAGGACAGACATTATCGCTATCTTCTTTGCTGTTGTATCCCCATCATCTAACATAGTGCCTGACAACAGGGGCAGGGAGAGAACAGGCAAGCATGCAGCCAGCGAGAGGCAGTAGATGGGAATGGGCAAAAGTAGGTTTACAGTTGTTCATATGGAAAAGAATACAATAATTAATAAATAAAAATACAAGAATAAACTCTGTTTCCCAAACTCATAACTATAAACCTACTTTTGTCCACTCCTGTATATGGCAAGTCTGAACAAATTTCACTTTGAATTGAAAGATCAGATTGTTCATACATTGTTCATTCATAAGATGCTCAAATAGTTTCAAGCTTTCCTTTGGCTCTGAGTTCAAATTAGTGATAGCTCTGAGATTAGAGGTAACTAATGCTACCTCACTGGATAGGGGTTGATTTCCAAATTCATAAAGACACTGAGAGCATTTTTATGCTGTGTGGGAGAAAGGGCAGAGAGTGGAGCACATGGCACTGTGTGGCAGAGTTGACCCACTGTATTTGGATAATGTCATAGTGGCCCCATTTCTCACCTTGACAGCTAGGAGTGTCCTCAAGGCTTGGACCAGTCCCCTCCAGCATCTTGCTTACCAGTACAAGGGGGTAGAACAGAGGGTCACTTACTTACACAGCAGTACAACATCTGGACTGCACAAAATGAGAAAGGACTGCCAGAATGTAAAGCTAGGAGAACCTTTTAGTGAAAAAGTTGATGCTGGTAGAAGGAAGAGGAAGCCACCGGGTTTTTGAGCCAGGATACAGATGTTCATCTCAGATGGGTTTTGCCGGATGCCTTAGCTCTTGATGTGGGCTTGGGAGGAACACATAAAGGATTCCCAAGAGAAGAAATACTGCAAGGACCACAGAAAATGCCACTGACTGAACTCTGGCCCTGGCTCTGCCACACAGGGGCCAGTCGACCTTGAACATGCCCCTCCATCTTTCTGACACTCAGTCTCCTCACTGAAAAACAGCTGAACAAAATCTTCACTCCTTACTTCACAGAGGGAGAGAAGGAAATCAGAAGTGAGGTTGAAAATATGCTGTCTATTGTGCAACAATGGATCCGCTGTTACAATGGTTAACTGCAAGTTTCCCTTGAATAATCTTCAAGTGATTAAAATGTAGGACACACACACACACACACACACACACACACACACACACACTCTGATGGGGAAATGCTACATCTTGTTTGAATGAGGATCAGATTGCTCTTCTGAATGATGAATTGAAATTATCTGTAAAGGGGCTGACCTGCAAGTTAGAAGCAGCCATAAGCCTTAAAATAACTGCTTAAGAGAGTAGCCAGGATTTCTCAGGTTCTTGTTTGAGATCATTAACCAGGGGATGTCTGATTCTGTTTAGGTTTCTAAATAGTGGCCTGCTTTCAAGAGTGGCTGCTATTCTATGTCACTGATGGGACTTTTATTCAGTCAACAAAACATGGACTGCTGAGAGCAAAGAGAACCAAGGGAAAGATTATCCAAGAGGGCAGACCCATTAAAACTATAGTAAAAAGGTAGCAGAGGGCCAGGGGAGAGGAAGGTGGGATTCAAAGTCAGGTCCGATTTATTTTCTACCGCATGCCTTCTTCACACGGCCATACCATTTCCATATTCCCTCATCAACCAAGGAGGTTATGTTCCTAAAATGTATCCTAGCTGACAAAATCATGATTGGGAGGGATTAAGACTCATTAAAAACAAGAATGCAAGGAGGAGAAATGAAAGGTATTAAATGTTTCTTTTCATAAACAGGAGAAGATGGATGGCTAAATACATATATTCTGAAAGTATCTGCTCTCCAAAGCACTAGAATCGACTCTGGGCAGTAGCACTCTCCCTCAGAAATGCCGCTAATGCTGCTATTGCATATTCAGATGCGCAGTCACAGTAGCTCACACACTTAACACAAGGGAGACTGAGCCTCTTTGTAAAAAGTTCCCCAGCCAATAAGGATGTTTTATTATGAAAATTTCAAACATACACACAAAGGGAGGCAACAATGCAATGAATTCCCTAACACCCAACACCCAGATTGAACGCTTTTCAAGATTTTGCCACACTTGCTTCTTCTATCATTTTTTCTTTGCTGGAGCATTTTAAAGCACATTTCAGACGTAGTGTCATGTCATCTCTGCAGGTTTCATATTTCAATATTCAATTCTGTGCCTGCTATACTTACTCACATTCTCCTTCATTTTCAAGGCCACTCAGAGGGTTTGTAATTGTTATTTTGTTTTGTTTTCTGGGCCCACTCTGTGGCATAAACTCACTTTCCCTTTCTGTTTCACTCCGGGAGACATGACCTGGACCACGTGGTTCAGAAGAGTATGAATCAAGAAATGATGCTACGTATTCTATTTAAGAAGAATGACCCCCAAACTCACATATCAACTAATCATAATAAAAATTATAATAGTAATAATAATTCAAGGATTTCACATCTGGGCTATACAAATAGAAAACACAACTATCTTTTAAAAATAAACACTAAGTTTGGCTATTGATCCCAGTATAATTCAGTGCAATGACATCCTGACTTTCATTTTTAAATTACTGTGAATAGAAGGGAGATTGCTAGACACAGGTTAACTTCTAAGCTGTTATAGCTAAGAGCCGTGAGTGCTGAAGTCAGTGTTTTCAAAACTCCTTTCTCAATCTCAGAAATGGGAGAGTTAAACTCTCCTAAATTCCCATGTATGAGGAGTTGTGCAAGCTCTTCTTGCTAGAGCATGTGGTTAAGAGGGAATTTTTTTTCTGTAGGTTCTTTATTATGCCAGAGCCAATGTGAGATTAGCTTTACAAGTTAGGTTATAACCTTTACAGCTTCTGCGTTGGGACTCTGTTAGCAAGATCATAAAGATCTTTCTAACAGACGAGGCCTATGTGCCCTGTGTTCTGTTCTGGTAATGACCAAATTGATTTTATCAGAAGTGTTTAAAAGTGCCATTTTAACTTTCCTATTGATTGTCTGATCCCTGGGTCCTGCGGTTGGTGTGTGTTCTCTCCCCTCTCACTTTTATCTGTAGCCTTCCTTTCATATTTTTCTCTTCGCCTCGGCAAACCTTTCCTTTTGTTCCCCCTGACCATCTCATTGAGCACTTGCCTCACCGCCTATAACCCCCTATCTTCTCCGTATATTTCTAGAGGTCTAGGCTTTGGGGTCACAGTTGGTAAACTAGATGTGTGGCTTTTGGAAGCCACTCATTCATTTATTTGACCAATTTTCTTGCCCTCCTACTATGGGCCAGGTACCATTGTAAGCACTAAAAATACAATGGTAATCCAGGAACATGAAGTCACTAACTTTAAGAGGTGGCATTGTTGGAAAGACATAAACAACTATTTAATAGAATGCCACAAGGAGAGAAGTACAGTTGAGAAAAGTGGAGAATGGGGAAGGGAGCACAATTCTAGAAAAGCTGATCTGGGAGCCCTCTGGAGGGGGTGACATCTGAGCAGAGATCTGAATGGAATGTTGCTGCATATTTTTTAGTCTTTTTTTCTATACATGTTTGTCTAAATTTTTTTCTTCTTTTGACAGAAGTAGAATCACACTGTGCTTTGGGACTTTGACTGCTTTTTCCCTCTTAAGACAGCTAGAACATCTTTCTGTGCAATTAACTTTTCACTCTTTTAAGAATGGCAGAGTATTTCATCATGTAGACGTACTGTGGTTTATGTAACTCACTCTCTACTGTTGACATCTGGATTGTTCCTCCCTACCATTTTGCTGATAGAAGCAATGCTGTGATGAAAACTTTCTGAGTACATCGGTAATTATTTTCAGAAGCCTACATTTCTAGTGATCGAGTTGAAGAAGAAAATATTTTCCCTTCTTTTTAGAGATGAGGAAACTGAAGCTCAGAGGGATTCTTTTAGCCAAACTCATACAGGGGCACATGGCGGAGCTGAGACTGGAATCAGATTTCCCGACTCCAACTCTCACATGGGAAAATAGATTCCCTAATCTAATCACCACCAGCGTAGACAAAGTCTGCGATTGCAAAGGGAAGGCCTTGGTGACTACTTTCTTTTCTTGAATTGTCTCCAAGCAGTGGCCAGTCCAGACAAACTATGTAACATTCTCTCAGCAGAGGAGAATAAAGGGTCTGCAAATACATATTTCATCTTTCTTCTTCAAGATGATAATAATTTTTAGAACTCCTTTACAGACCCTTGGCATCCTGTGTTAAGAAATGATTGAAGCCACCTCTCAACTTCTAAGTATTTAGTTCTATCCCACTGGATCTTGGGGCTCTTAGTATTCATCCTGGTTCTGACTGTGGAACTCATCCCTCCCCCGCCCCCGGCCCCAATTTAGAACCAAATTTCGATTGTTTCCACTTCAGCAGGTTCCCTCTCCTTTCTAGACAATCCAGGACATAAGTGAATTCCTGGAGGTGTTTCCTCTTTTGCCATAACTACACCCCTGGTATATCCAGGCTTTGGTTTGGGGGTAGCTTCAGACCAGGTGAAATTTCTTTAGTCATTACTTGCATTGACCTCATAGGCTGATCAGGATCCATGCTCCAGGAGGCATGATTTAGTTGTCTACACAAGGGCATAATATGTGAAAAATGTTCACAGTGCCTGACTTCCTTTGGGGCCCAGCTCTATAATCTCTGGGTCATCCTCACCCAACCAGTTCTGGTAGCTTTTAGCGTGTGGATTGCAGCTCTGGCCACGTGTTAGGCAGCATCCAGGCAAGTCACCTACAGACAGTTCAAGTCAATACCTGCCCCTATTCGTGACAAAGATAAACAATTTCAACAGATTACAGAGGTACAAAAAGTAAAGCATTTCCTGGAAAAGTGTGGTAAGAACTGCTGATTGTTACCTGAGTTGTACTATTTACTTATAAGATAAAACCGCTCAGTTCTAAAAGGCTCAGCTGGAAGTGTCGATAGTTGTCATTTCCCACATTCATGCTCAGAGCGCCAAGATCAAATTTAAGTCAACTGGGTAATGTCTAATGGGTAGCTCTGTTTTCCATATAGAGACTCAAGAAAGTACATTTGAAAGAGCAAGGTTTCATATTATTCTTACTGTCCACGAGTGCTAGTCAAACATTTGGCACCAGCAAGCCATAGGAGAAGAAATTTGCCTCCTTGGGTATGGACTTTTCATCATGCATTGAATAGTGAGCCCTAAGAGACAAGGTGGATATTTCCCCAATAAGCTGAATCTCAAACTTTCTTTCTAGGATAAAACTGAGGGTCTCTTTATGTTGACTTTGCTGGGGGACCAGGAATAAGGTTTTATCCTTGGGACTGGTTTGTCAAGAATAAAGGCAGGACTTGAAAAAGGATATAGCGCTGGCCCGCCTGTCAGAAATTAAAAGATATTTCTGAGTACAAATGTCAGGACACATGACCTACAGATGGAGGAAAGTTATACACTTTTTTTTTTAATTCAAAAAACTGGAAAAAAGTCCTCTTATCCATACCAATAACCATTTTCAAACTAAAATGGCATTTTTGTCATGTTGTAAAAAGCACCTTGATTGGTAAAAGGACTGAAGTATTACTACTGAAACAGCTCAACCTAGGCTCACATATAAAATAAAAGAAAGCTCACATTAAAGTATTATTTATCTTCATAATTAGTATTTCTAAATGATTCTTAAAGGCTTTTTATGCAATTATTAAATGTTTGATTGTCGGAACATTGCTAATGCCTTGATGCCTTCTGCCTGTTGTCCTTGGTCCCTGCAACCCTGGCACATCATTTATTTCTCTTTCAAGTGAACCCAAAGCATTAGTGTCCATTAAGAATTTTTGAAACAAAGTCCGGAGATTACTTGGAGCACTTTCAGTCATATGTACTGATTATCATTAATAGCTCCTTTGTCCTAGACAAGGACATTGTTTTGTAACATCATGTTGGTAAGGCCCTGGTCAACTGAGTCCCTGGTCTGCCTCCTGCGTAGATTATCTCCTGAGCAATGTGAGGGATAGAGCAAGCTCACAGGAAAACTCAGGAAAGGGGCGGGGGGAGGCACAGGGCCAGCGCGAAATGATATTTTGTTCTTTATGAAACAATTGTCAGCCATTAAAAAGAAAGAGCCTAAATGCTGAGCCTTGTTTCTGAGCTAGTATTCACGTGCTACATTTAGGTTGCTGTTTTAACTACTAGCTTCTTACAATAAAGCATCAGAAACAAGTCCAGGTAGGAGCGAGTGGACCCAGGAGACAGCAACTTTCTGCGCAGGATGCTTGCTGAGAATATGGTGGGAAGGAGGTTATGTGTTCCAGATTTTGTTGTGAAAGTTCTGTCTGAGCTCTCAAACCCTCATTTACCATGTTATCCACCTGTTTAACAACATTTCCCTAATGGGCATGCCTGTCCCCGCCCATGGGATATCTCTCTGCTTATCCCAGGCAAAGTGTCTGCCTTAGAAACATCCTCAGTGGAGAGGGGACAGTTGTCTATGGGGACACTATGCTGGGTATGAGAAATCTCTTACTGGTCTTACTCTAAACTTATCACAGAGAATTTTATCTCTATTCCATAGAGAAGAAAACGAAAGCTTAGGGAGGTTAAGCCATTTGCCCAGGAACTCATGGCTTGACCAGTGAGCATCTTATTAAATTCAGGCGTCTAGTGAGGAGGGAGAATAAGGCTTTTGAAGGCCTTCAGAGTGGGAGCCCTCCTTTTATAGAACTTAAACTGAATCCATGTGTGGGGCTAGTGTAGACTCATAGCTAGGTGGCCAATTATAGATTTTGTTAATTTTCATTTAGTACATCTCCCTGTCCCTACCATACAAACTCACTTGAAATGTGGCAACATTGGCATATTTTAAAACAGAAAGAAGAAAAAAAGAAAAACTTAGCTGCATTTTATTTTCAGTATTCTTTATTGTGTTTTTGTTTGTTTGTTTGTTTTTCTTTTTGTTTTATATTCTAGCACAGAACTTACCCAGGTTGGAAATATGTCTTTCTCAACAATTGTCATTTTGAAAGAGAACAAGAGCCGACATGCAGGCTGAGTACTGGCAAAGCGGCAGAGGGGCATCTCTGTGCCTGGGGACCAGTCCGGAATGCAGGCCTCTAGCTTAGCAATTGGCATGTCTAGGGAAAAGGAAAGGTGCCATTTCTTACACCCCCCCCCAAAAAAAAAGAAAAGTTAAAATAAACTTGGTGCCCAGACAATTGCCTAGAAATCAAGATACAAGAAGAAGTCCATCAAGGAAGTTAATTGGTCCAAGATCTAACATTATTGGAAATATCAGATCACATTCTGAAAATGCTCTGCTCCATGATGACTATAACTCTGCAACTACTGATAACAGTGACAGTGATAAATTCGTGGCATTTCATTCCATTGCCTTTGCTTTACTGGGAGGCATGGTGGGCTAAATAGAGTCAGGCAGTCTTGCTGTATTAGAAGCCCTACATTGGGTAGAGTATTCATGGAGACTTTTCCTCTTAGCTTTAAGTGTTATTAATTTAAAACTGCTGTCATATTGCTAAGTTAGAAATTAAAGCATTAACTGAAAATAAATCCTCTCTCTCTCTTTCTCTTTCTCTCTCTCTCTCAGATCAGATCTGAGTGAAAAATAATATAAGGAGTCTTGCAACTTTATCAAAAGGTACCATTTTTCTCTAGCCCAGATAATTTTAAAATATCACCCCAAAGAAGTGTATCTTTTACTTATATAACCTTTTGTGGGCACTGCCTTCTTTCTTCTTTGGATTTAAAGGCAGAAAGGAAAAAGTTTCGGGTGGTTACCTTTGATTGTGAGCTCCATCAGATTTTGTACAGCAAGAAATAGACCTGACAGCCTGTTGCTTAGAAAGAGGAGGTTTGGTTTGATAGCTAGAAAACAGGGCAAGGAGCCATTGATCAATGAACTAAAAGGGAAATTAAGGATCATGAAGTTCAACTGCCTCATTCAACCGATGAGAAAACTAAAGCCCAGAGAAGTTAAGTGACTTGCCTAAATCACCCAGCGTGTTCACTTTTGGCTTGGGGTATGTTAGTGCTTTGTATTTAGGAAGTTGGTTCTACCCCATCACTGTGCTACAACTCCATGAAGCCCCTGTGTCTGTAGAGAGCAGGACTCTGCTCAGTGGCCTGTTGGCAAATCTCAGGGAAAGAATCGTGGTGTCCTTCCCAGTCATTTGGAAATGAACCTAAGCCTTCACAACATCTGGACTAGGTTTGATACACTTGGGTGGTGGTGATCTAAGTCCTTCGCCTGTGCTGGTCAGCAGCCCACTTAGCCCACCTGCCAGTGAGCAAGTAGATTCCCTTGAGTTCAGAGAGTAAAGACTCCAGTGGAGCCCTAACCGGTTTGGCTCAGTGGATAGAGCGTTGGCCTGCGGACTCAAGGGTCCCAGGTTCGATTCCGGTCAAGGGCATGTACCTTGGTTGCGGGCACATCCCCAGTAGGGGGTGTGCAGGAGGCAGCTGATCAATGTTTCTCTCTCATCAATGTTTCTAACTCTCTATCCCTCTCCCTTCCTCTCTGTAAAAAATCAATAAAATATATTAAAAAAAAAAAAGACTCCAGTGGAGTTCAGGGTCTAGAACAGAGTACACTTGCTTTTAGGAAGTTGGTTGTCTGTCTCATGCTTTCCTCCATCAAATATGAAATTTGAAGTCAAGAGCATTGATCTCAATACCAGAGTCCTAGGTCATGAGTCAGTGTAAAACCCAAAAATATCATGAGTAGCTATGGCTTTTCTTTTAGGAGAACATTCTAATTCAACTTTGTTAAAATAAGGCTGTGTGGATTGCCCACTCTTTGTCAAAGTAAATAATTAACATTTATATCACCCTTCCTAGTTTGTAAAGCTTTCCACACATCCTTATTTCATTTTAATTTTCACAACAGCCTCCTGAGTATTATTATTATTATTATTATTATTATATGACATACTAGAGGCCTGATGCACAAAATTCGTACAAGGGGCTTGGCCCTTGCAGCTGCGGCAGCTTGCCTCAGCTCTCACAGCCCTGGCTTCATCCGGAAGGTCATTCGGCTGTCCGGTCTAATTAGCATATTACACTTTTATTATTATAGATAATATAATACTTTACAATTACAAAGGCCCAGAGCAGGTAAGAATTTGCCCATGGTCTCTCAGCCAAGAGGCAGCAGTGTGGATGGTCTAAGAAAGCAAGCTCAAGTCAGCTTGACTCCAAAGCCAGTTATCTTAAGAGCTGCCTATAAAAAGTTTACTCTTTTACTCTTTACACTCTGGCTGGGTGGCTCAGTTGGTTGGAACATAGTCCCATACCAAAAGGTTGAGGGTTTATTGCAGGTCAGGGCACATACCTATATTGTGGCTTCCATCCCCAGTCAGGGGTATGTTTGGAAGGAAACTGATCAATGTTTCTCTCTCTCCCTCTCCCTTTCTCTCTCTCCCTTTCTCTCTCTCTCTCTCTCTCTCTCTCTCTCTCTCTCTCTCTCTCTCTCCTTCCTCTCTCTCTCAAATCAATAAAAACATGTCTTTGGATGAGGATTTTTTTTTAAAGGTTACTCTTTTCTACAGCTATTTTCCTACATAATACTCATCAAAATTTGTATTTAGAAAACCTAATTCTCCAAAAAAAATTTTGATTCAGAACTGCAATTGCTACCAGTAGCCTTAGGTCCAGATAAGTCTTCCCTCTTCCACTTGAGGACCTGAGCAATATATGACTGCTGCGGTCTCACTGAGGATGAGTTCTATGATGAGAAAGATGTGAATCTGGCAACCTCTGGAGAAATGAGAAGAAAAAGGGAAGACCCTCCCCACCCCATTAAAGGGTGAAGAAATGGCTGCTGGTCACAAGGCATGGCACCCAGGCCTCTGGTGGAGGCCCTCTTTCACCCAAGCCCTGGTGGGCTCCCTGGTTTAAATATTCTTTTTGAATATTTACTCTTTTTTATTGTTAGTATTTATTGTTGAAAGTTTACAGATGTCCCCTTTTTTCTCCATTTGACCCCTTCTAGCCCACCTCCTGCCCAGGCCTTCATCACACTATCATCTGTTTACTCTTTTGAGAGGCACTCTCTATACCATGGTTTTAAAATGTGTGCCATGAACACACTTCCAGTCTGATATTAGCTTCCTGAAAAGTGTTTTGTTATGCTAACTAAAAACTGCCCTGAGCCTCAGCTGGTCCATCTGTGAAATGAGAAGGAAGTTTTTTGCTTTTTTCCCTCTTCTGTGGTGTCAGTTACTATGAAGTTCTAGATCTTCTAGAGAGGAAGGAGTGGCACAAATTCAAGGCCTTAGTGTGATCACACTTCTTATTTGTCAGGAGGAGGAAGGGAATTCCGATTAATTTTCTGATCATTCCATTCAATTTGTCTTTTGTGTGTTCATTGTTTTCATTTATTTGCTTTTTCTAGGAAAATAGAATTTTGTCTTCATAATGGATATCAAGTAAAATATGCACAGTCCTATCTCCATATTCAGGAGCTGTGATACATTTAAGAAAATATATTTCTTTTGTGAGAGGAGTGTGTTTTTTAACCCTTTCTCTATAAAAAATATGTTTATTGATTGGTATATTATTCATTGTATATACTAGATAAAATTCACATTGTATTTGTATAGGTTCGGGTTGCCCAGTTAAATCTGAACTTTAGATGAACACTAAATTGGTATCTGAAATTCAAATTTTACTGGGGATCCTGTTTCTTATCTGTTAAATCTGGCAACTCTAATACAGGTGTCTCCCCTGATTATTTCTATTGACTATTAATTGGCAGTTACACAAATCTGAGGGACCGAGTTCGTGTTGTCGCTGAAGTCATGCTTTCTCCCAGGGACAGAGATGAGACGTTTCAGCTCCGTGCGACTGTGATTTCAAAGAGCAGGCAGCGTTCCTGGAAAGAGTCTCTAAATCTATTATCAGTGTAATCATCATGGAAATATTTGATGAGAACACTGCATCACGCTGTATAATACATTTTAAGTAGAAAAGTCAAAGCAGTGGTATTTTCATCAGGCCTTTGGGCGTCAGGAGAAAATAGTCCCACACTCAGCGAATATAGATAGGTCTGTCTTGGGCTGTGTTAAATCCAATTGTGTGGAGGTTCTGAATAATCAGGAGCGACGGCATAAGCACTTTCTCTTCAAAGTGATTTTACAGAAAGCATTCTTTCCTGAGGAAGGTACACACCGAGCTCTCATAATGCTGAAAGAGCACTAATGTATCAATTTGTGGGCGCTGGTGTCATGAGCTGGAGCTGCAAATTGTACTCAGATTTTAAACTCACTCGCGGTTGCTGTTGAGGGAAGTTCCCTTCCCGTGACCATGCTTATTTCACAAACTTCTGGAACACTGTTTCCGTTCCCTTGTGGGAGAGAGAGCCTTCAAGGCTCTTTGCAGTAAGTTCTAACTTCACTTTGCCACGCCAACTCAAACACGATGAAAAACAATAGTTACGTTTTCCTCAATAAACGGGGGGTGGGGAGAATTTGAGTTGGGCTATGTAATTTCAGCTTCCCTAAGTAAGCCTGTTGGAAAGTTGTGGGGGGAACAAGTGTGTGATTTTGGTCTTGGCGTACGACTTTGGAACTAACTTTTTTTTTTAATGTCTACCGTGGATTTTCAGAATAGATTTCTTCTCTGTACCATATGTTCCATAGCTCAGTGATAAGTCTGATGTGGGTGCCAAGTTTTTCAACAACTTTTACTTTCCAGAGGAGGGTTAAATAACTCTCTTAATAACTTGAAAGAAAAAAATCAAGGCTTACCGCAGTTCTTAGTCACAGGCCTAATGTGTTCAAGAGCTTTATGACTTTGAGCCCACTTGGTCTGAAGCATGTCCTCCAAGAAGGAGGAAGCAGGAAGCGTTCAAAATGGAGTCCTTCTAAAACAGAGAGAGCACTGTTGGCACTGAGCACGCGTGCATGTTATCTTTATGTGGTCTCAGGTGCCTAATCTTGCTTGGTTGCATTTTGTCACCTGCTCTCTGTAAATGATCTTGGAAACATCAAGGGTGCTGAGTCATGAGTCCATGTTGTCATTCGGTCCGTGTTCATTTCGGTGCCGTGTACAGTGAAGTCATTCCCCTTCTGACCCTAACGAGTATGAACAGATAGGTGCGTTTTGTGGATGTGTTTTCCCTCACCATTAAAAGTGAAGCTTCAGGCGAGCAGGAAGAGTCATGTTCATTGAAAAGCAAACACAGAATCAATGGCCATAGCAAATTAATTGCTCTGTTGTCTGGGTAGGTTGGCATCACTCTCTTGAGCCTTGAATCTTCCCCACTCTGCCTATAAAGATGATTGTCTCCCCTATTTAAAATTAAAAAAAAAAATAAGAGTCTTCTCTCACCCTGTTTAATCACTGTCTGTGCTACTTCTTTTTACCACGGGAGCTCTTACATCAGTAGCCGATGCTCACTGTCCCCGTCATCCATGGTTGCATTACGCTGGGGTAGGTCCTGTAACACTGCCACGTAAGGCTAATCCTGCTTCTGCATCACCATCTGAACAAAATGTGTTTCTGAATAGACTGTGCATGATGTACATTCCAAGAAGCACACACAGGACACATTCTTACCTTTGTCATTATTTCCTCTCTTCTAGGTATCTCAGTAACGAAGAAGACGCATACATGTAAGTAATGCTTTATTTTCTTGTCCCAAGTTTTCTGAAGAATTGGAATTCGCATATGTCTGGCTGCTGTGACCCTTCAAGTATAAACTAATGTTTCAGCTGTGATCCATGGTCAACAGAGGTCATATTTTTCTACCTGTAGTGGTTGGAAGGGGTACATTTCCACCTGTGTGTTCTGAGTGTGTGTTAAAAAGAGTCCAGACATATTCTGATGAGTTCTAGTGATTTAAGCCATTAAGCTGTAGAAAAATCATAAAATCTAGCTGGGAGGATCAGTTAATTACTTATCATTCTTACCCTCGATCCTTCTTAAAAGAGTTATGTTTCTAGGAAACATCACCTTGTTTTCTTTTAAACTTTGGTCTCCTTTTCCTCACCACTAGCTCACGATGTAGGCCGTCTTGTACTTGTGTCTGTGGAGCAGAGATACTGACTGGGAATAGGTGCTGTTGTTTGACCATGAGTGTGGCCGCCAAGGGCCCTGGTTAATGGCATCGGCAGTTTGATGTGGAAATGTGCGCTGGATTTATACTCTGTACTCATTCCCACTTCTCAGGCTCAACTGCTTTCATCATTTGCCTTCATTCAAACTGTACCATAGTTTACCAACTCACGTCAATGTAAAGTGTTGTGATTTTCAATCTGAGCAATAATGTTTGACTGTGCTTTGAACCTCGGGATGAAATGAATACATCATTGATGCAGGCAGTCAACGTTCACTGTGTTTGACCAGCATATTTAGACTTTGAATGAATAGCGTCATTAGAATTCCATAACTATTTTAGACCACAGATATGTGCTACCTATGAGATATGTGTGGGCATCCTTCTAAGGCAAGGAGTGGAGATATTTATGGCACAATACAGGGCTGACAAAGACATGTCCCCAAATTTTTCCTAATTACACTTTAAATTTTTTTGATTTCTTGTGAAACATTTGGGGGAAAAAATCTGTTTAACCGCAAAATAGTTTATCTTGTGCCTCAGTTGATTCTTGAAACCTTCTCTTGGGTTTGTCTGTCTGTCTATCTGTATTTGTAGCAAACAAAAAAGCAAACAAAAAGAAATCCCACTAAATCAGATGGTTGCCTTACTTTTAGGGCCCAGTCCTATAGTCTCCCCACATTGCTCTCCCAGGGGCTTCAGTGGAATATTCGTTTGAGGAAAGATGAAAAGGTCAGGCCTGTAATGGACACATGATCAGGGCAGCACCTCCATCTTTCAACACACAGTTCCAGTTGGCTGTCCCTTCATCAGGGTAGCCTGTGGCCCTTAGCTTTTGGGGGGATGTTTTGTTGTCATCGTCGTCGTTGTTCTTGCTGTTGTCGGTGCATAATTGAGCTCATGATGACTGAGAGATTGACAGTACAGGAGACTGAAGTCCTCTGTATATCCGCAGGGCAGGCATGGTACAGAGCGCTTCCTTGCACAGCCTTGCCCATGAGCTCGTCCCTGGCCTGGAGGGACCCACTCTAGAGGTGGTAAGTAATTCAGTCTTTCTGCTAGCTCAGTCCTGGGCCTCTCCCAAACAGGGGCGGATGATTGTGCCTACTGTTTCTGGTGGTTTGGGGTATGGACTCCTGGCCACCTGGCAATATACAGAAAGCCACTAACTATTTGCATTGTGACTTGGCTCTTGGATAAGTGAACAGAACCACTAGTTCAGCTCCATTGGATACCAAGAGTCCTCCTCAACTACCAGTGAGACAGAGACTGTAGGTTTTCATTAATATATAGACTGTCCATCCATAAGGATCTTCAAGGAATTGTCATTCTTGAGTAATTTCATTCGTCTATTGTAGAAACAATCACCTGTGGTTGGATTTAAATTCATGGGAGGATTTAGGTGACAGCATGAGACTGGTAGCTAGTGATGAAAACCTGGATTTCTAGTAAGAGGCAACAAACTTGGTTGGCCTTGCAGCAAAGGCTTAATTAACTAACTCCATCAGCTATCAAGATACAGCCAAACTGGGTGGATTTTGATTGCCTTTTTGACTAAGAAAATGAGCAGGGACATTCTTACACATTAAGCATAAAGTAAATGTAGAAAGGCTTAAAATAAAGCTTCCTTTATGTAATTCAAATATTAAGTTGACAGAAAGATTTAGATCAGAAATCACCTTCGTTTTTTGATTGATGTTTACTCTCATGATTTGGGGAAGGGGGCCCAAAATAAAATAGCAAGTCAAGTTGGGCAGCATGGCACCTGAATAGACACAAAACTTTGCACATGCCAAGAAGAAATTGAATTGTCCAAGTTGTGTGTTAGTAAAAGTCTTATGCCACTTAAATGTGGAGATTGCTTTTGTCACCACACTCCGCAGACAGCCCATCATATTTCTGATCTTAGCATCTCTACAGGGCCCACAACTTGTGAGGAGGAAGAAAATCAACCACTTCTTTCTCTAATAACAGCCACCTAAATGACTTCTTTAGCATCTGTCGGATTCTGCTTGAAAATGGAACTGTTCAAACTTGCCTATAAGTTGTCTTAAGATGTTAAATTCCAGCTCCTCTTAAATCATCTTGACATCTGTTCTTCAAAAAGTTTCACTATCAGTGAAGTGTATGAATTCATTTATGTCCTGTCTCACAACTTCCATTTTTAGCCAGGGTTCTGGAAACCTTGGTCAAGGATTGACTACATAATCATCAACAGCTCAAGTCACCCCCCATTAGCACTTTCAATCTGCCCTCACAGAGAGATTGTTCAACTTACAAATTAACATGTACAGTTGTAGAATATATTATCAGACCAGAGTGTCAGCTCACAGGTACACCAGTCAGAGGTGCAAGAACTACAAAGTGAACCTGAATAGTTGTGACACCTGATAATATTTTAGGCCACCTTATTACCTGGAAAGCACAGGTATTGCTTTTCAAAAAAATATGTTTTAATAGAGTTGAGCCAAAAATTCCCAGGAAAGGAAATCTTATTGTTAGCTTCAGAGGACTCCATAAACATGGTCTTTGGAGAACTCATTCTCCTGAGTTCCTGAGAAGAGAACCTTTTGTGTTTGTCATTAACTTTACTTGACCAGTGGGAAAAGACAAAGCTTTGGGGCTTCTAGTACCAAGTCATCAGGACCAAATTGGTTAAGGAATTCTTACATTTTTGCTGTTCTTCAATTGTTGATTGGAAATATTGCTGCTGGTTTGGGGTGTGGGAACATAAAAGGGAGTTATTACTTATAGGATAGGAACATACTAGAGACATTTTATACTGTGATATAGAATTTCAATCTAATTTTTGTGGTGATTATATAGCACCTGTATTTGGTTGGACACTTTCAGGATTGTTTTTGCTATGGTGTTTCACAAGTTTGTTCTGGTCTCTTTCCTGCTGAAATAGTACCATGTGGAGAAGTATCTTTTTCTTGGAATCGACTGCTATCTTGGTTTTTCCTATTTGCCAAGGACAACTAGTTGGTCATTGGTCCTGACTTCTTACTTAATCTAATTCTACTTCAATAATTCCGCATTCACTAAAATGTTAGAATATGACAAATATGGAGAAGAAGTGAAAAATGCAATAGATCATCTTAACTGCTTCCAGTTACTGGGAAGTTTAGCATCGTGTATCATAACCTTAGGGATTATATCAGCCAGCCCATCACAGATCACTAAGATACCTGGTAGGCTTCCAGAAGCAACAGATCATCATTACTTCCTTGTGTTCTCATCCTTGTTTATATCCCTTATTCTTCCTGTTTTAGTCTGTTCTGCTTGCTTTCTTCCATATTCAGAAGCAGGCACTTACAAACATGCAGAAACTGCAGGTTATTCAGGAAGCAGTCAGGAAAATGTGTACTTTTTTCCAATTTAATGTCACTTTTCCCCAATAAATAACAAAATAAAATATGCTTCCAAACCCCCCAAAATATTTTAATTTTAATATAAATTGCCATTAAAAGGTAAATTAGTACGTTTTGACTGTAGCAGGCTACTCCCTAAAATATAAAATTAAAATACTGTATTATTTATTATTTGTAAAGAGATTTAGTCCTCAATAGTAAAAATATTTTTGAAAAGAAAAAAACAGGATAGTTCTTTGAGAAATAATCTTTTATATCTGTAACAATAAAAAAGTGTTGATTGCAACAATTTAAAGTAGAATAGATTAACATATTCACTTTTTACCCCTAGGGACTCGGCTTTGAATTTAAGTTAGAGAAATTTGGCTTTGAGGCATCAACCTTCTCTCCTTGGGCATTTGTTGATATCATAAAACCAACCCAACAATTTGTCGCCATTGTTGTCATTTACTCAGGAGGTCCAAGAACAAGAATAACTACATTTTCTCATGTTCTTTTACTTTCCTTGAGGCCATTCCTTTTTATTGTAAACTCTTAGCAACCCAAACTTGGGGCTCACCCACATTATTTTCACAGTCCAGGAAAACTCAAGAACCATTCTTGGCAAAGCTAATGGAAGGTGCTTTGGTTGTATAGTTAATAGGTTGCCATGACAACCCATGTGACTCATGGCGTGACTCACAGCAATTATAATTCCAATTGCTGGCTGGGTGTTTATTAGGACAGACCTGAGAAGAAGCCACTCTGAAGTTCTTTTAGTAGGCTCTCGTCCAGATCCTCTCTACCCATTCACAAACAGTCAGCAAAAGAGAGAAGCAAATGCTCATAAAGGAGCCAGGGGATTGATTTCTTAGCTTGCTAAGGCCGCTGGCCATCCCAGACATTAAGCTTGCCTGCGGATGGGCTTTTTGGCCTCTTAGAGGACTAACCAATGCACAAGTGTTTATTGAGGAACTACTGTGTGCTGACAGGTTTTTTGCCCTCAAGGTTGAAGGTGGGAACTTGGTGGGGTTAGGGGAAGAGCACATAGTCACAGAAAACAATCTGAAACACAAACACCAAGTGTACCATTTCCAGAAAATTCAGTTCACACTGGAAAGCAGACTAAGCTGGAAGTGTGGAGAGGAGAAACAGATTAGAGAGAGACCCTTCAGGATTCTGATTCCGATCCAAGCATACAATAGCATTAAAGGGAAAGGGGAAGATTGAACCTTGGGTGCTAAAAAAAAAATGACCCCTCCTGCTCATTTATACCCATTCTCACCCAGAGTAACACCTCTTCAGTCCCTTCAAAGTCAACTAGTCCAAGGAAGTAAAAATCTCTCTGTACTGTTTGGAAACATATTGCCTTGTTTAGACTCAGCCGGTATGACTAGAGCCAAGTCCTCCTGAGCTTAACAGGATTTCTCTGCCTCATCATATTAAGATATAAATGGACTGCGCTTGGCCCTGCCAGTCAGTTCTTCCAAGGTAGAAGTTTCACATAGTATTACAACCCACAGTTTATGGTGACAATCTGTGAATTCCATTAAAAAAAAAAACAAACCAAGAATAGTTAACTAAATGTTTCCATCAGAGCATCCAGCTGATTCAAGTTTGCTCTATTAGGAGACTTCAGATTCATGAATTGAACTTGGACAAAAAGTATTTGTGTTCTGATTTCATAACAAGGGTTCAAAAGGGTGTGTTGAGATGGTGAGAATGGCTCTTCAAAATCAATGACCACTACTAGGGAGAAAACAGAAGTGGCTGGCCTACCACGTACTGGCGTATACTTGATAGATTTATTATATATTTAATGAAACTCTTATACACAGTTGGGCTGATCTTTAAAGAAGAGCTGGATGTCTAATAATCCAGGCGTTATGCTAGTGCTTTCTATGCATGACCTCATTCCATTTTCTCATCAGCTCTGTGAGCTTTGTACTGCATGCACCCCCATTTTAGATGAGACCATTTATCTGAGAGATCAGTAACTTAGAGAAGTGAAAAAATTTCCAAACCCATCCAGCTGGTAATGGGCAGGGCCAGGACCCAAAATAGAGTAGGGTGACTCCTTGCATGTACATAAGTGCCACACCATTATCTCCAATATCAACATTGGGTAATAGTTTGGGAGCACTTACTGAGTGCTAGATGCTTTTCTAAGCACTTTATAAGCATTCATTTATTTAATCTTCACCACAATCTCGTGCGATAGGTAATTGCTACTATCCCCACTCTATAAATGAAATCTGAGGCCCAGTGTCCTACAACTAGCTAGTATGTGGTGGAGCCAGGATTTAAAGCCAAGCCACAGAGCCTCAATGCTTCAACAAAGAACTTTATTCTTTAGAGTGGTCTTTCCATTCTAAAATAAAAGAAGAAAGCCAAGCGTAACACAGTCATTCTTACAGTTGACTCGGATTGTCTTGTACCACACAACTATTCACCTATGAAGGCTTCAAAGTGTGGTGAACCAACTGATTATAAGAAAGGGGGAGGTTATTCCCACTACATAAAAATGTTTATTTAAACAAGGTAGTCTACTCAAAACTATGCAACCTTCTTACTTTACAATGATCGTTACTTATCTTTATAACAATCTAACCTAATTCATGAAAGAACAGGGATCCACGTAATGTCACTGTTCATACAACTCAGCTAATTCCATAATAAAAATATAGTTCAAAGTGGCTACTTCTGCTTCTAAGGTAGTTGTGTTTCCCTTGCTAACAGTAATGTATGTTTCTTACAGCGATTTTCCACCGCAACATAGCCTTCAGTGGACATTCATGAGATTTATAATAAATGTGGGCATTATTCGTTTGTCAGACCAACTTGATAATTCATTGCCACTAAGAGGTGATATGATTCAGGATGCTGTGGTTTCTTGAAACCTAACCAAAAACAAACAAAACCATCAAAGCTAAAAAATGCCTAGGGAACTGAAATTCATATCCAAAGGGCACATAAGCGAATTAAATATCTAGGCTTTGAGTATGATTAAGCACACCTGAATTTAGGACTGACTGGCTTTGCAGTTACATCAGCTTCTCTCTTTGCAGCCAAAGGAATAAAAACGTAGGAGAAGCAGGGGTGCCAAATTGTTTGAAATATGAAGAACGTTATTAGTCTGAATTCACTTTCTGTATAACTTACATGACACTTTTTTACACTAACTCTAGTGTATATGTAGTCCCATGGTCCTTTTGATATAACCGATGTCAGTATCTGTATAGTGACTAAGGTTTTATTTCCAAGCTATTCAATTACCCTTTTTCCTTTGCCTGCCCAAGATTCCTTACAGTGGAATTCTCTTCATTCCACCTCTGGGGAAAATATTTTCCTAGATAGGAGTGATAGCTCTCCCCTGTTTTACTTTGTTGATCACCTAGACATCGATTCCAGCTCCTCATGCCCTAAATAATTAACAGCCATGCATAATAATTAGAAGGCATATTAAGGAGTAGAAAATGCTAGAATGAGCAAAATTAAGGTTTGGATTCAGGGAAAGAGACTATAAATCCTTTATTCAAATCTAGAGGCCCGGTGCTTGAAATTCGTGCAAGGGGCTCGGCCCTCACAGCCCCACCTGCCCCGGCCCTCTCAGCCCCACCTTCATCCAGAAGGTCATCCAGAAGGTCATCCAGATGGTCGTTCCACTGTTTGGCTGTTCGGTCAATTTGCATATTATGCTTTTATTATTATAGATTTTTTTTAGAGGAGATGATATGGTGATAATCTGGATACCTATAGGACAGGGCTATAGGGAAGGAAGGCTGGACAGCAGACCACAGCCAGTTCCTGTGGAAAGAGAACAGGGCTGGGGTCAGAAAGATTTTCTTAGTTTAGCATTTCCATCCCCTCCTCTGTGCTTAGCCCTGTGTTAGGCACCATGTAGTGTAGAAAGTTTAATGCATAATCCTCCCTCTCTGCTGGTTTAGTCTTCATCAGAGGAGAAGAAAGGACAGACCCACTTGAGGAACTTCCAGTAATGAAAGAACTGCGGGAAAACGCAGGGTTGTGATTGGAGGTGGGCTGTCCCTCTGAGCTGGGACACTCGTGGTGAGCTGAGCTTGATCTGGAAGGGTAAGAAGGATTAGGTGTGATCGGTGGATCCGTGGAGGGCTTGGAGGATGATGGTGAAGGCCTGTCTGACTAGAGGAGAGTATTAACAAGGAAAAGAGAGGACGTGAAGAACAGAATTAAGGTTTGGTCTTTAACTCATCACCAATGCAAAGCCACAGAATGTGTGTGGAAAACACAGTGACCTGTAAACAATGTTTTTATTGCCACTGCCATTTAGTTACATGCCTAAGACGTTCCATACTCCAGCCCCTTCTCTGAACTCAGACAGAATTTGTATCTGTAGATGGAAGCTCTTCTCTGGCCTTTCCTCTGATTAACTGTATAGAAAATGCACTAATTGAGCAGGTAGAGCTGCTTCCCAAAAAGGGAAGGCTGTTCTGATTATTATAGAGAAAGAGTATTTCACTTTTTCTCCATCTCCCCAGTTTTAAGGTCTAACTGTAAGACCAGTCCTTGCCATCTCATCAAATTCAGAAGGATGAAATGAGCAGTGAAACTTGGAAAATACATATGCACCTTGAACTACGTGGCTAATGGTTCTCCTTGCTTTCTTTCATTTGTACTGCTAATTGGCTGGAGGCTACTATAATGCATTAAGAGTCTGTGCCTTCCCAACCCTTTTAAACTCAGCCACACTTAGCTCTCTAAAACTTGAGCCCCAAATTCCAATCTTGATCACACCTTAGGCAGGCAAAGTAAACGGCGGTGCTTATTATTTTCTCATCAAAGAATTATGTCCCTCACACAACTGAACAAGGATAATTACACTTCCTTTTCTCTTTGCTGGTATTTCTTAATTTTCCAAGAATGATTTGCTGTTGTGTCCCTGAAAGGACACGAAGGTCTGTTGGAGGCATTTTCACTGGCTGCACGTTCATAAAAGTCTTCAGTATATAATGAACCGTATCACGTTAATTTATCTGTCTCTCTTACACCGTGTCTTTTTTGTGTCGAAAAAACTGCAAAGCCACTTTCCCTCACCAAGTGGGGCATCAGGATAATTGATTGTTACCAGCCTGTGCTGTTGGTAGATGGGATAACACCAGCACCTCTAGAGAACAGGCGAAAACTAAACTCTGTCCCCCGAGGCCAATGAAATAGCTGTTTGGTCCCTTGTGTGAAACTTCCTAATAACTTAACTGGGCAGCCTCTGGGTCCCTGGAGGGTTTCTCCACAAGAGTATTCCCTCTCTTTGTTAAGATTGCTTATTAAAAATGATTTTATAATGAAGTTGCCTCAAATAGCAGCTCTTTTCCTGGTTGTCCTTGAAGCCGTGGCGAAGAATCTTAGAGACAACTGTCTAGGGTTTTCCTCCTTGTTAAAAACTTCTCTCTTACCACTGTTACTCTTGATTTTTAAGGAGACAAAGTCTAAATGACACAAGTCCCACTCCGGTTGATTATGTCGCTTAAAACCCGGAGCAAGGCATTATTGGTAGTTTAGCTTGTCATTCGGGCTCAGGAGGCGAATTGATCTCCATGGATTGGGGACATTTAAATCTGCGGTGGGAACAAAGCTGTCGGGCCTCCCCGGAGAGCGGCAACCGAGGAATGCTATTGCTAGGTCTGCCCCTGATGGCATCAAAGCAATGATTTCCAGTTATTTCATCTCTTTGGTCCTGGATTTATCCTACCTGCAAACTAACTCCCTGCCTGCCACAAGGGTCTGTCATGAAGAGGAATCAAATAATAAAAAATGAGTATTGCATCCTTTTCTATCTATGCACCGTATAAACCCAAAGAGTTTCCCAAAGGGTAGGCAAGAAAGAGAAAAATATCAGCGTGTTGTTGCTCACATCATCAGCTTGGCTTTGGGGCTCGAGTAGGGCTTCAGGATGCTGGTATATTTAACAGAAAAAAATGATAGAACCGTTGTCAGGGAGACTCCCCGCTGGAAACATCTACTTCAGACTTGGTCTCTCAGTGGCCAGGCAACTCAGGAAACAACAAACCATATAAAGTTGTTAGCGACAGCTTTAGCTTGAAATATTTTTTTGACGTAAAGACTTATCAGGCAGTAAATCTGCAGAGCACTCAAGGTGCGGCTCGGCACTCCTGCTCTGCTGTGTGACCGTCGCAGAGCACCGATGGCAAGAGGGCCCACTGTGAGCATGTAGTGCCGAGATCGGAGTGTGGCCTAGTGGTGCTAAGCATCCGTGTGTGCTGAGAACACACCTAGGCTCGATTCTGATCTCTGAGACCCGGCACAGGAAAAAAAACACTTTCCCCTTCAGCAGTTCCAGCTCTTCCCTTCCCCAGATCAAAAGAAAAGGAAAAGAAAAATGATGGCCTGCTCTGGAATTTCACGGTCAGCAGGCCCTTCTTATTCCACTTCCTTAGTAACTGTCTAGGGTTTTCCATTGCCTGAGGAGTCCAGCCTTCTTAGTACAGCCCTTGAGGCCCTCCACACTCTGATCTTTGTCTTCCCACGGCTCTCTCCTTGACGTCTGCTAAGTCTTTGCCATCCTTGGTGACCGGTTCCTAGAAGATTCTGTGCATGGGCATACCCCAGTGCCTTTGCTTCTCCTGCACCTCTGTCTTAGAATGCCCTTCACCAACTACTGCATCTGTAGAAGTCTTACTGCGCCACCAAAGGCCGACACCAATAGCACCTGCCACACGAAGCCTTCTCCAACCCTACCTAGTTCATTGCTGCAGGTCCTCCACCCACAGTGTTAAGGTGACAGTACAGAAAATGCCTTGTAGAATAGTTGTTGTTGTGTGTGTAGCTTTGTCCCACTAAATATGCTGTAATTATCTTTGTATCTTTTGGGCTTAGCAGGTGATTGGTATCTACTATGGGCTCATTTAATATCTGTAGATTTTAAATACGTGTATGTGTATGTGTGTACATACACAATTGTATGACCAGACACTCTTCTTGCACATTTGAGTCTAAGGAAAAATAATAATCTTTCCATGGTTAACAGCTGTAAGGAAAACAGAGATTTATTATTTGAAATTATATGGTGAGATTTGTACTATATTTTTTTGGAAACCAATACTACAACTCAAAGGGCTTCTGGATGCCTGGCAATGTACCACATGTATGCTGAGGTTTAGGATGGATTGCTTTAAAGTTTCCTTTAGCAGTTTGTAAGATTAAAGTCAGAATCCCATCCAACAGGTTTAACAATACCTGTCTATCATTCTAAAGAGGAAGAGTGGATTATTTTTCTGAGTTTGCATTATCAATACTAGATTTTATAAACCAGATAATCAAATTTATAGAGTAAACAAGGGACATTTTCAGTGCTCATTGGCATCTATTTACATGTAAAAGAGAAAACTACCTACCAGAGAAAAGAATTGGCCAATCTTTCCAGCAATGGAGGGCATATTCTATCAAGGGAAATGCCCTGTATTTGTCTGGTCTGTAGAGGAAAAAGAGATCCTTACATATTAAGCAATTTGGGAAGTAGATGTTCTGATCATCCTAGATTAGTTACTGGATCTTCAGGGGAAATCTGGGAAAATCTGACATTGATGTGTTCCAAGTCAGAACAAATGGCATTGCATGCATGCCTGGACTGGAATGTAAGCATGTTTCCTCAACTTAGCAGGGGCCAATGACTTCAAAACTACTGCCCAGTCGTCAGTAGTGCTCCCAACAATGGCTTCTGCCTGCTCTTCCATGGAATCCTCTGTCTTTTAAGCTTCATATGCAGCTTCCTCCCTCCTTTTGTTTGTAACTTTTTCTTCATTCAAAACAAGACGAACAAAATTATCCCCTGCGGTATCCATTCTTGAGTGGAAACCTTGCTTACAAATGAGAGGATGAGATGTGACCCAATAAAAGAATCTATTTTCATTTTAATTTATTTCCTGGTGGCCTTTTATGCCCCCTTAGGCAATGACCTAACCAATTCTATCTTTACACTAATTTTTTTTATTTCCAAGGTCAAAAAGCACTTTGGAATTATTATAATAGGAGAATAAATGCCCTTTGCCTCTAATGCAAAGTCCATCTCTTCATATGAAATTTAAATCCTAGGTTTCTCTGTGTCACAATAATTCTTCTCTCATTAGGCATCTATTAGCAAGCTAAATGAGAACAGGATGAAGGAGGAAGATCTTTGGGGACTCTGGAGTTGATTTTTGATAGAAGCATCATCTCTCATAGCCTCTTTCATCCCTTTCCTTTGCAGAAGGGGGTCTTTAAAAACACAGTGGAGATGCTGTCTTCATGTTGTGCTGCAGTTTTCACACAAAAAAGTGCAATTAGAGTAGAAACTGTCCTAGACGGCAGCTCAAACTATGGTTTTCAGGTTGAAAAAGGAAAAATTGTTACACCATCACACATTCATACATACATACATACCACTATCCCATTCCTCTACACGCCCCCCCCCCATAAAAATAGTTCTGACTGATATCTCTAAATCAAAGAACCCTCCAGGACCTGCTTTGTGGAAGAAGTTACCTAATTCTGTGTATAATTGGGGTGATTTGAGAGACGGGGAAATGTTCTCATTTTCATTATGGGAGCCACTGGGAGACAGTATCATATAGGAGGATATGTTTTTATTGCCCTAAAGTGTTTTACCTGAGATTCTGTTGATGTGTTTCTCTTAAGTTAGGTTTCTAATGAACAAAATGACCAATATGGGTCCCATCCTTACAGACTCTCCTGATGCTTAAGCTACTACTTAGTGGTCAGTGAGTTCTTGTTCATTCTATCCCAGAGTGTCACTTATAAGGAAGATTATAGAGGATTGGGTTGCTCTACCCCTAAAACATGGAAGAGCCAATTTCCAACAGCCTGAATATGGCCAAAGGGTCTACATACTGTCCATGATTCATCTATAGTAATGCAATAGTAAAACTTCATCATGAAGCTTCTTATGTGATCACCATTAAGTGAGTTCACCATGCGATTCTAGACTCAAAAAACTTATGGAACCAACCCTGTTGGCATACAGCATGGCTGGGTGTCCCTCACACTAATTAAAGTGAAGTTCTACCATATTCTTATCTAAAATTTATCATTAATCCTAATTAGTCATTCCACTAAAGTATCTTTAAATAAATGGATATCTTAGAATGGGTCCCCAGAGAATAGGCTCTGGGACTCAGATCTGCACACAGAAAGTTGATTGAGGGTGCTCTTAAGAACAGCACCTCCAAGAGATAAAGGCAGCTAGACTGGGCAGACAGAGAAATTATACTGTCAACAGGGGCAGCCTGAATTCAGCAGATGCCACAGAGAGATCAGAGGTGGGAATCATTCTTGAGAGATGTCCCAAATCAAGGCAAGCGGGCTGGATATTTTACCCTACATCAACTAGCCACCTGGGTGCCAGCTGCCCCAAGGGAGGGGCACAGTCTGGGACAGTGAGGCTTCTCTCAGCTACAGGAACATTTCAGGGGTGAGCCATGGGTAGTCAACAGCCAAGGTTCCAGGGAGAACAAGGGCCTCAGTCCCAAAGGGAGGGGTCTGGGGGGCACACCACAACATCACCACAGGGGGCCCACCATGGACATTAAATTTAACTTTTGTGGAAAAGCATGTTTTCTTTATTTGAAGCAACACACATTTTATTGCTTAGCTAGGATTTAAACTAATAAAATATATGCTTGGCCTCAGCATTATGGTATACCAGAATTGCAAATGCTGAAGAAAAAAATTTTTTTTTGCTGTTGAATAAGGTTCTTCGTTAGAATTTCTGGTCTTGGATATGTGCATTATAAATCATATGTGTGTGCAACTCCATATAATGTTTTATTTTTCCACACATGGACATTCCTGAGACTTAACACATTTTTCTCAATTAAGAAAAGAAATAACACATTTCCAACTCTTTGGGCTCATGTCAAATGAGTTCATAAAGGAACAAAGAGAATGCGTGCAAGGAGGACTAGTCAGACATATCACGTGCTACTTTTCAGATTCTGACAGTCTGCTCTTGTCTTATAATTGAGATTCAGCATCTGAAATATTTTCCAGGGTTTATCTACATACATAACGTCTCCCTTTTTAGCAGCTGATGGGACTCCCACCTCATTTTGCCTGTTAGCAATTACTAGATGAGCTTGGAGTTCAGTTGCAGATGAGTGGTGGAGAGGAGAACCATGAGCCAATCATCCTGTTCCCAACGGTTGTCATATAAGAAATAGCTTCTCACCCTCACTGGTTTGGCTCAGTGGATAGAGCGTCGGCCTGTGGACTGAAGGGTCCCAGGTTCGATTCCGGTCAAGAGCATGTACCTTGGTTGCGGGCACGTCCCCAGTAGGGGGTGTGCAGGAGGCAGCTGATCGATGTTTCGCTCTCATTGATGTTTCTAACTCTCTATCCCTCTCCCTTCCTCTCTGTAAAAAAATCAATAAAAATATATATTTCTTTAAAAAGAAACAGCTTATTGGTGGTAATTCGTGATGAAGACAGAATGAATTTTCATTCCCTTTCTCAAAACCTTGATGGAACCTCTGATTTCCTGAAATTTTACTTCAATTTGACTTCTAAGAATGAGAGATCCCACCTGACAAAATCAACCCAAACTTGAGTATAATAAGGAGAGAAAGAGCTCAGAGTTTTGACTCCTCCTTGGTTCAGAGTATCTCTCCCCAACACCATCCCAACATTCCAAAGCCCCAAGAGTTTCTTCCTGTGTTTCTGAGATGTTTGGGGTTCAGAATGCCCCTGTTCCCTCCACGGCCAGCAGCTCGAGGCACCTCACAGACCTGAACACGGGCTTTCTAGTCTCACGGATGCCAAAGGCTCGGACAAACATCTGACCCTGCAGAGCCCAGATAGAGTCAGGGTTTATCGCCATGGAATCCAATCTCCGCGGCTTTCCAGGGCTGAGTTTCTGTGTCTCTGCCCTGGAAAAGAGGGGCCCCTTTCAGATGGATTGTGAAGTTAATTCAGATGGTTCTTTCCCTTATTCAAAGACAGTTAATAGAGAAGCCCTTGACCTGATCTAAAAGCTTCCATGGTTCCACCAGCTCCTACCTGGGAAAATCCCCAGCCATTATTGTGCAGCTCCCTGTGTCTGAGCCCCAGTGAAAGGAATTCTGAGGCTGCCCATTGCCATCAGTAGCTCCATCAGTCTGCCCTGGTTATTACCATAATAATTACAAGGTCCTGACAGATAGCAGCTTTTCAAGTGGCCAAATCATTGGGAGAGGACAGTAGCTCCTGTAACGCGCTCTTGGGAGAGGAATCCCATGTATGCTGTATCAAGTAACCATCTAAATTTGCCATTTCACAGAATCCGTCGGACCCAACCCATCCGATTGCACGCATTGTGCAACCACTCCTCTTTACAACACATGCTGGGAGTTACTGCAAATTACAGTGATTTTTTTTTCTACAAAGGTAGCTAATGAGCTGAAATGTAAAGTAATTGCTGTTTTCAATGGACAGGATGACTTTGCTCCTTAATTTTTTCCTGGAAAAAAAAAATAACTCCTTATTTAAAAAAAAAAAAATTCTTTTTTGCCCAGAATTTCAGTGAGTGATTCACATTACTGTCAATTACACGCCCTTATTATGCATTACAGCCACCAGGCAGCTGTCCAGGAAAACACAAGTCTGAAAATGCTTCTGTTTTCAGAAAATTCAACTCACGGTTGCTCCTCCTGGGGGCATGTGCAGCAGGCAGGAAGCCTCCACGTCCGTGCCAAGGAAAGGCATGAGGCCTTGCCCACTTTATCTGGATTAAATAGCCACTCTGACATCTTCAGATCTTGATACCGGTGCCCAGATGCAGGGTTTGGTTCGGGTTTCTGCACAGTCTTATTTTTGTGTGTTTCAGTGTGTGTTACAAAACACAGACCGGTGTTATAAAACAGTCTTTCTATGAGTCACAGCAGCAGAGAGGCCTCGTGGAAGCTGAATGGAGAAACTGTTCCCCGGCTGCCCTCCCCAAAGGCGAGGCTGCGACAGGTTAGAGCTCAGGGTCCTGTTTACAAAGCTGCCCCGTAGTCGCCCCCTTCAGTCAGATGCCTCTTTTTTGAAGTGTGGAAGAAGCTACACCTGAAAATGCTCCCTGTGCTCTAGGGCTGCTGTACGGTCTAGGAAATTCAGCTTTTTATGGGCTGTTTTCTTCCTGGGAATATGAGGAAGTTTAACAAAATATCTTTAAAGCAGGCGGTTAAAGTTGCCTGAATCATTTATGCATTTGCGAAAACAATTACTTGACATTTTTCCAGTTCTGACACTTTAACTACATTTGTATCTGATTCACAGGCTCAGACCTTTCAAGTAACGAGCTATTTAGTAGCAGTGAAGTTGGCCTTCCCATTCTTGTGTGTTCCAGACACATTGTGTCTAAGCAGTGTCCGCCTCTAACAGAAATATTTAAAAGACAAAGGATTGTAAATGGGGTGAAATTGGTCTCACCTCTGCCCTTGTTTAGATATTAATTCAAGCTAAAAACTGGAAAAAAAATTATTCTAGATTTCTGATGAGATTTGAATATGGGCTGGTATTTTAGATAATATGAATTATTTTTTTTAAATATTATCAGATGTAATAATGGCATAATAGTTGTTTTTAAAAAATCTTTATGTTACAGACGAAAACTGAAGTAGTTGTGTGTGAAATGACACGATATGTGAGATTTACTTTTATATGTTCAGGAAAAAGAATGTATTCAGCGGGACTGGGAAGAGGTGAAGCCAGAATGGCAAAAATAGTGTTTCATTAGGGGATGGAGGGGGAGTGCATGAAATGTGTTATACTATTTAATTTTTTATAAAGTTGAAATGTTTAATAGATTAACTTTTCTTTACCTTCTTGTCTGTGATTTCTAAGATGATTCTTTTTACCTTGGAGTTTGACCAATAAGCCTATCAACCTCAGGGAGTTGATAGTGATCTCTTCAACTACATTGCTATAAAAATTCTGATTGATTGTTAGCATACGTTTGAGAAAATGCACCTTTTTATAATAAGGCTTCCCCACCTTCATTCCAGCTAGGCAGAAGAGAGGGGGCATTAGTTGTCCTTGTTTTTTTCATTCTTTATGGTCACAGAGGCCCTGATTTCCGCATCGAGTGGACCAGACAGTTAATCTGGTGGCCCTGCCTCCCATGGTTGAGACAAAGACATTTCTCAGGAAGGTATAAAGTGTCCTGTTCAAGATCTGTTCCACTTGCTTTGAGAGAAGTGGAAGGAAACCTGGAACCCTTGGAAACCAGTACCCTTTTTGACGCTGTCATGCTACCTCAATCTCATCCTTTAAAATACTCATTAACCACCTCCTCTCTGGGGATCAAAGCAGTTTTCTAAATCCAGACCAGTGACTGCGTGTCAGGTGTTCATTCCAAGCACTGTGGCCCCAAATTATCTTTTCTTTTATTGAGCACCATTTCCAAGTTGTGTGATAAGTCCCAGAAGTGATCATTTTTAATTCTGTTCTTGTTAGCGTTCTGCAGCAGGTCTGCGGCGTGTTCCTCTTCCTCTGCCTTCCATAGACTTTCTGTCAGGGACAGGTCGATACGCTCCAATGACACGCTGGGCTGACAGGAGGATACACTCGGCCAAGTGACTCTGCAAGGACCATCAGCCACTTCTCTACTGCCTCGCCCCAGGCCTTTTGTAGTTAAGCTGAAATTCCAAACATCACAATCGTTTTTCTCCAAATGGAAAAATGGGTCCTGTTTAGCATTTGTGGCCAGAAATCTTATAAGTACAAACTTCACTGATGAATTTTCACTTTTTCTTTAACTATACTTAGTAGCAACTCATTGCGATAAAGTAGAGGATCAACCCTAGCCAGTTTGGCTCAGTGGATAGAGCATCCGGCCAGGGATGGAAGGGTCCCAGGTTCAATTCTGGTCAAGGGCATGTATCATGGTTGCAGGCTCAATCTCCGGCCCTATATCAGGCGCATGTGGGAGGTAACAAATCTGTGTGTGTCTCTCACATGGATGTTTCTCTCGCCCTTCCTTCCACTCTCTCTAAAAAAAAAAAAAAAAAAAAAAAAAATCAATGGAAAAATATCCTCGGGTGAGGATTAACAACAACAAAAGGTAGAGGATCAGATTGGCATTTATAATTTGTACCCCCAGTGTTTTTAAGAGTTTTATAAAGAGCACGCCTCTGGGTCCTAAAAGCATTGTTATACAAGTAGATGGAAACTGGAAGTAGAGTCAGAGGACCTTGCCCTGCTGGTATGGTTGGTGGGAGAGAACCCACTGGATTTGCTCCTCTCGTTCTCCTGCTCATTGCTTAGGATTCTGGAGCCCTTTGTCTGCTGGAGGCCCAAGAAATACAGATTCCATGTACTCATTTAGGAATACTCCTGACTTTACTGACCTCCTCGTATGTGGAAGGTAGGGTGGATAGAGAAAATATAGAATCTATCACCATCACCACTCCCTTTTGGGCAGGAGGCAGAGACAGAAAAGTACACAAATGCCTAATCTAAGTGCTTTGGATACAAGTGCTAAGGGAAGAGCCGAATGGGACCTGCCTCCCACTGGGGGCTCCCGGAAATCACCTCGGGGGAAGACCTAGCTAAGGAGTGTGACAGAGCGTGCAGGAAGAGCCGAGAGAACGTTCCAGGCCAGAGATAAATGAAAGTGCAGTATTAAAGCGTAGCTCATTTATCTGTCCAGGGTATACTTAATCCTGGGGATTTGAAAAACTCATTTCATCTTTTCCTCTTTGTCTCCAATTATACCTTCTGAAATACATCTACTTAACTTAGAATTCAAGGTAAGAATCCCATCGGGGAGTCTAAGATTGGACAGATGGAACCAGGGAAGTACTTGTTTCCATCGCAGGTTCCCAAGGAGAAGGTCTTAAAAGGTCTCCCTTTGGGCTCAGCTTCTCAAGAATTGGTTTTGTTGTTAATAACGGGGCGGGGGGTGGGGGGGAGGTTGTTTTTCCTCTGGGCCTGCAAATGCGGCATGATCCAACTTTGTTAGGAGAAGGTTGGTAACTCCTCCACGGAGTAATAGAATGAGTTTCCCTGGGTTGTGTTCCTGGAAATATGGTTTGTCCCACTGTCCAACGCTGCTTGCAGATAGTTGTCATGGAGAGGGCCTGTTTCCTCTGGGGGTTGACAGAAGCCACAGTTCGACCCAGGAAGATGCCCATATTGAAAATGAGAAGAGAAGGAGGGGACAGCGGCGGGAGCAGGAGGAGGACAAGGAGAATGAGGAGTAGGAAATGCACAGGTAGCCCTGGAGGTCACCTATGGGCTTCTTTCATGAGCCAACCTCCAACCTGGCAATCCGCAGACAAGGCCTTTTACTTTGTTCAGGAAACTCTAGAGACGTGTGGTTTCTAGTATGTGCGGTGCCATGTGCCAACCCACAGAGCCAACTCTGCAAGCAGCTAGGGCTGCTGACACATGACCCATATTTCTCACAAATCGCACTATTCAATGGTCTTTCTATTCTTCTGATTATCCAAAAAGAGAGTCTCGAGTGGGTAATCATCTCTCTTTGCTAATGCTTTGCAGCTGAGTTCCAAACCAGAGCTTTCCTCTATCACAGCTTGAGTGTGTGATTGTTATGTTAGAGGCAGCCACGACTCATGGGGAGGAGAGGGCCTCTTGCCTCCTGGGGGGGTGGTCAATGGATTTCTCCTTCACTCTTCCTTCCTTTTTGACCTGGTGCCACATTTGGTTTGGCTTCCCTGGGCAGTCGGGGACACCTGCCCAGAAGATTTCATCCAACATGCATCGTGTGGTCTGGCTTCGCTGTTTACTTTTCCAATCAGATACTTAAATAGCATGTGTGGTGAAATCTTTAAGTTATGGTCCAAGTGCTTGGTTTAAAGGAATATTGGGAAAAAGGAGGAAATTTGCTATTTCACAAGTTTGATGATGATTTTTTTTTTTTTAAATGAAAAAATTTCAGGGGTCAGTGATTTAAAGATTCATTTTAAATCCATACCTCTTTTATGGAGTTTATCTGTGTACTTGGTGTCCTGATGGTTTTATCTCCATGTGTTATCTCCGATGTGAGAGTGTAAGCACCTGAAGGCAAGATTGGTGTCTATTTACTTCTTGTACCATCATCTAATGAGAGAAAGCACTTGAGGACGCACAGGATTCGGGACTCAGAAGGCCTGGGCGCTGGTCCTGAGCCTGCTGTCGCCCAGCCTGTGTGACCGCAAGCCTCTCTGGGCCCCAGTCTTCCTCATCTGCGGAGTGAGGAAGCAGGACTAGCTGATCCCCAAGGTTACGCCCTTCCTAAAATTATGACTGTACGGATTGGAAGATCTGGAGTTATTTTCAGTGTTTATCATTAATTTTTCTCTGTTCCTACATCTCAAAAATGAATCACTTATATTTCTCCAGTTTGGTAGTGTATTGGTTTTACCTCTATGATAAATCTAGAAGAATCCTGAATGAGAAGTTACTGTAAATCACTAATCTAACCATTAAGTGCTCAGTTCCTTAGGGGAACTATTCTTCAATCAGCCAGAATGGCTTAATTTATTTTCCTTTAAATTAAAAGGCTTGTAAAAATTGAACAAGCGAGAGGGTCCCAGAAAAGCTGAGCTATATAGCTATGGTCTTCAGTTCTGTGCCCAAAATACATGTGGCATGTGGACAGGTACGTGTGTCTGTGGCTGAGGTTGGAGGGTGCACTTCTTTAGTTTATGTGAATAAAATCTTATTAAGATTAACATTCAGGGAGGCAGAAAAGGCAGAGAAGGTAGAGGATTGACTTCTAATGTAGAAGGGTTTGGGAAGGGAGTGAGGGAGTCCCATTTATCCACTGGCCCTGCATGTCATTTATTCTACCATTTCCTTGCCGAGTGTTTACTATATACTGGACATCATTCAGGGTGCTGTTATTTGCTAGTTCTATTGTACAGTATAGATGCTGCCTCCTCTTCTTCCCCATCTCCCTGATGGTTGAGTCTCTGGAAGCACTAGATAGGTGTTCTTAAAGCACTTGGCCTTTAGATACTGTTTATCATGCTTGGGGTCCCGCCCACCTGCCCCCAGGAAAGACCTTGCTAGCCCTGGAGAGCCAACACAAAGCTGGGTAATCATACACCCAGCCGGGCTTTACAGAGCTGTTCTTCTCACCCTCAGAAATAGGGAAATTTTTTTTTTTTTCAAGCAAAAAATGTTGCCATGAATTGGGTACTTTTCGTTCTCATGATTTCCTTCCTTTACATTTTCAATCCTTTCAGTAAATATTAATTTATGAATCTATATTGTATGTTAAGCACAGGCTGGACATAAGAGATGTAACGAATGGTAAGCAACCTTATTATTTTCTGTTGCTTCTATCACAAATTTGGCATATGAAACAATAAAAATGTAATCTCTTAAAGTTCTGGAGGTCAAAAGTTCTAAATCTGTTTCACTGTTTCAGGGAGTTAAAAATCAGGGAGTCAGCAGGACTAGTTCCCTCTAGAGCAGTGGTTCTCAACCTGTGGGTCGCGACCCCTTTGGGGGTCGAACGACCCTTTCACAGGGGTCGCCTAAGACCATCAGAAAACACATATATAATAACATATTGTTTTGTGATTAATCACTATGCTTTAATTATGTTCAATTTGTAATAATAAAAATACATCCTGCATATCAGATATTTACATTACGATTCATAACAGTAGCAAAATTACAGTTATGAAGTAGCAACGAAAATAATTTTATGGTTGGGGGTCAACACAACATGAGGAACTGTATTAAAGGGTCATGGCATTAGGAAGGTTGAGAACCACTGGTCTAGAGGCTCTAGGAGGGAGCCTGCTTCCTGATTTTCCCAGCTTTAGAGTCACCTGTATTCTTTGCCTCGTGGCCCTTTCTCGGTCTTCAAAACCAGCAACAGGGCATCTTCGACTCTCCTCTCTCTGCTTCCATAGTCATATCACCTTCTGTGTCTTTGACCCTCCTGCCCACTTCTTATGAGGATCCTTGTTATTACATTGAGTCCACCAGGATAATCCAGAATAATCTCCCCATCTGACAATCCTTAACTTAATCACACCTGCAAAACGCACTTTGCCATCTGAAATAACATAGTCCCAGGCTCCAGAGGTTAGGATGTGGACATCTTGGGCGGGGGACAAGAGACCTTTTGCAGCCCACTGCAACCAAGTATGCAGCATCTCTCATCTCAACATGCTTAGCTTCCAGTTGCCTAGCAAGGAAAAAATGGGGTAAGTTTTTTGTTGTTGTTGTTTTGTTTTCATTTGCTTGCTTGCCTGCTTGTTTGTTTTTGATGCTTTATTCCAGCCATATAGTTTGGGTAGAAATAAAGCTATAAAATATAATATGGGAGGAAATGCCTGTTCAATTCGCATTGTGTCAAGGGGAAAAATAAATCTTCCCTCCTATAAAACTCTACCTTGAAAACAGGACATTAACTCTACCATCAAACATGTTGGGCTATCTATCTAAACTGTGGCATTATCCATATTTCAGTATGAAAAGATCGGAACCTTTATTTGCAAAGCCAAGAACTAAGCCTTCTCTGTCCTTTGCCTGTGAGAAACTTCAGTCAACAAGCCTTCGTTCCGCAGCTTCTTTGATGAAAATGATAGACAGTCTCAATCCCAACTGTCCAAGGAGGCAGCTTGTGTGGGAGAGGAAGGACAGCCACGCGGCTGGGAAGGTTGGGGTCTCCTGGTAGAATTCATGCTCTTGTTGAGCTTGTAATTGTCCCTCAAGTTCTTTGTAGTTTTGGAGTTCCAACATGAAAACTGATGCCCTAGGATATCTGAAGCACGAATTCTAACATCAGGCAACTAAGAGAACCAACTTGGAGAGGGAGGAATCTGGCACAAACAGCAAGAAATATAATATCAGAGGCAAAAAATAAAAGAGACAAAGTGGCTAACACAGGGCCTGAGAGGCAGATATAATGAGAGTCTTCATTGCAAGTCACCAAAGAAGGACTCTCCTAACAAACCCAGAGGCCTCAGAGGGTTACCATGGGGCAGCTTCTCCCTCTACCACCTCCTGGGAGGAACATGGCTGTGGGCAGGCTACTGAATCTTCCCGAGCTTCCTCTGTAAAATGGAGATGATAGTCCAGTAGCCCCCAATCCACGGTTTTGTTTTCCCAGGTTTCAGTTACCTGAGGTCAACAGCAGTCCAGAAATATTAAATGAAAAAATTCCAGAAATAAACAATACACCATTCTGAGTTGTGTGATGAACTCTCAGCCATCTAGCTTCGCTCTGGGACGTGAATCACCCCTTTGTCTGGCATATCTACACTGTAGACACTACCTGCCCATTAGTCATTTAGTAGCCCTCTTGGTTATCAGATCAATTGTCGTAGCGTCGCAGTGCCTTTTTTCAAGTCGCCTTTATTTTACTCCATAATGGCCTCCAAGTGTGAGAGCTAGTGATACTGACAATTCAGATATGCCAAAGAGAAGCTATGAAGTGCTGCCTTCAAGTGAAAAGATGAGTATGGATAGGATAAAACTATATATATATATATATATATATATATATATATATATATATATATATATATATGTAATCGCTTGGTACTATCCACAATTCCAAGCGTGTGGGTCCAAGTGCCACTGCCTCACTACCTGGCTGGTCAGTGTGCAATCCATGACGGTCATTTTCTGACAGGATGAGGGTGGCAGCCCGCCTTCCCTTTGAAACAGCTGTTGACTGTCACTTAGGCCAAACAGAAGGTGCTGTCTTGTAAGATACACCTCTGATTTGCTTCACGTCCTGGGCATGCTCAAATGCACATGCACACACTCTCCCCAAGAATGACCCTGGATCCAGGATTCACACGGGGCAGCCAATTTCCCAAGCAACTCCAACACTCTAACAGGGGTTTGGCCTTCGCCTGATCCGTTGGGATTTGTCTGCAGGCTCACAGGTCATTTCCCCTGAGAAGCTAAAAAAAATTTACTTTCAAAGGGGTTCATAACCTGTCGAAACGAAAGCCCTCCATGTAGCATCTCAGGTAAGGAAATCCAGCATCACTCAGCTCATGCTTACCAGCCGACCTCTGGTGATTACGAAGTGAACCCTGTTGTTGGAAACCTGGGTGAACATCAGAGCCTGTCACCACTTTATTGGCAGGTGTCATGGCTCAGTCAGCAGGAGAGCAGCTGGGAGAGCACTGCTGGGCTCCTCAGACATGGAGGCAGTGGAGAGAAGGAAAGCAAGAGGAGGCATAGAGAATTTAGGTTTTTCTAAAAACCAAATCATGTGTGTGGTGGGAAGCAATTAAAACTTATAGCCATGTAGTTTGTGTTCCATGTTAAGTGTTTCAAAAACGGTTAAATGTGTTCTGTACACTCAGCGAAAATGGGATTCTCTGGCAGGTAATTGAGTGGAGGGGGAAAAAACATGGGAGGGATTAGTTTTCTAGAAGGAAAATGAAAATGAGAAAAAAAATGTCATTTCTGCTTGTCTTCTCCTTTGGGGATTTTCAGAGGCTTTATTTTGGCTTTTCTGGAAGGACACATGTGCAAATCAGAGAATCCTGGAATTTCAAGATTAGCAGGGAAATTTGCAGGAGCCAGAGTGAACTCCCATCTGCTCCCAGGACCCTCTGTCAGCATCCAGTCTGTGCACAACCCTGCAGGAGAGGGTACTTACTTTCTCATTTCTTTTCAAGGCAGCCCATTCTATTTTCGAGACAATCTGTTTTTTAGAAAGTTCTCTCCACTAAGCAGGAAATCTATCTTCGTACAATCTCTACCTATTGGCCCTAGTTATACCTCTCCTACACTATTAATTATCTTTACTAATTTTACGATCTGAAAGGGTGGAGCTAAGATAAGCAAAATAACTTGTGCATGGTTTTATAGTTACATATGGCAGAGCAAGGATTTAAACCCAGGTCTGCCTCATTGCAACTCTCCTGTTCTTTCCATGTGTCTCCCAGCCTTTTATTCTAGAGAGGAGAAAGGCAGCCTGCAATCGTGCACAGGAAACACGTACTAACGACCTAGCAAGCACTGAGCTCAGAGGAGGGAGGGACGGCTTGGTGAGTGGAGTGATAGAGCCCAGCCAAAGGTCCCCCTCTCTGATCAGGGCTACACATTCTTAACCCCTGGCCCAGTGGTTATCTTCATGTAGCTTGCAATCAACTAGTAACAGCTCTCCACCTGGTGACAAGCTTAATGGGCCAGGAAATTCTAGCCCTCAGGACTCAAGCCTGATATTTATGGTTCCCCACATACACCTAAAGTGGATTATGAATTTATCTCCCTCAGATTTAGGAGACTGAAATGGTTGTTGGAGACTCTGGAAGGGATGGACGACTTTATGGACATGTTGTACCAACTTTTTAAAAGATTCAGGTGATCTCTGGCCAGTTTGTCTCAGTGGATAGAGCATTGGCCTGCAGACCAAAGGGTCCTGGGTTCGATTTCAGTCAAGGGCACGTACCTTGGTTGCAGGCTCCTCTCCGGCCCAGGCCCTGGTCAGGGTTCATGCAGAAGACAACCAATCAATGTGTTTCTTTCACTTTGATGTTTCTCTCTGTCTTTCCCTCTCTCTTACACTCTCCCTAAAAGTCAATGGAAAAATATCCTTGGGTGAGGATTAACAACAACAACAACAAAAAGATTTGGGTGGGAGGAAGGTGCAGAAAACTGCTGCTCCCAGAAGCCTCCTGAGATTTCCTGTGTACTTGAGGGTATTGGTGTTATGGGGTGAGAGGGGTAAGGTAGGGGTACACAGCAATTTTGTACCATAGAAAAGTTGCATATTTTTGTAACCAAAACCTACCTACAATAATAAAAAGGTAATATGCTAGTTAGACCAGACAGCCAAACAACCTTCCAGATGTCCTTCTGAATGACCTTCCATATGAAGCCGGGGCTGCAAAGGTCGAGGGCAGCTGCCACAGCTGCGAGGGCCGAGCCCCTTGCACAAAATTTGTGCATGGGAAGGGGGGTCCCCTCAGCCCAGCCCGCACCCTCTCCAATCCAGGACCCCTTGGGGGATGTCCGAATGCCGGTTTAGGCCCGATCCTGGGGATCGGGCCTAAACCAGCAGTCAGACATACCTCTCACAATCCTGGACTGCTGGCTCCTAATCACTCACCTGCCTGCCTGCCTGGTCACCCCTAACTGCCCCCCCCCCCGCCCCCCCTGCCGGTCTGGTTGCCTCTAACTGCCCGCTGCTGCCGGTCAGGTCACCCCCAACTGCCTCCTCCCTGCCATCCTGGTCGCTCCTAACTGCCCCCCTGCCAGCCTGGTCACCCCTTACTGTCCCCCCTGTTGGCCTGGTCACCCCCAACTCCCCCCCCCACCAGCCTAGTCACCCCTCACTGCCTCCCCCTGCCAACCTAATCACCCCCAGCTGCCCCCCCCCCACCAGCCTGGTTGCCCCTCAGGGCCCCCCCCCACCTCTGGCCTGGTTACCCCACACAGCCTGCTTGTTCAGTCATTTGGTCGTCCCTCACTAACTCCCCCTGCCAGCCTGGTTGTAGGCAGCCATCTTGTGAGGGTCTGAGGGTTAATTTGCGTATTACCTCTTTATTATATAGGATATTTCTTGGGAAGTTATTCAGCCCAGGTAGGAAGCTTCTTCCAAGCTCCTGAGTAAGCCGAGTGGATGTTGACTCGCCAGACATTTATGTAGTGGGAGATACTAAGTAGGAACACCTGGCTTGCGGGAGACTTGTTCTTACTGACACCTCCAGAGGCGAACAGCTGTGGCATTTGGGTGAGTTGGGTGTGTGCATCTTTCAGACAGGACACTCTGGAGAGCACAGCTTTCTCATCTCTTGCTTCTCCACCGGGAACTTGTACCATATGTGGGATATAACTTAAATTTCACCAGCAAGTTCCAACCATGCAGATGTTTAAAGGAAACTGTTGTATACTTCCAGGAAAAGATAGGAACAGAGTAACAATGACCAAAATGGTAGTATTTCCGGCCTCACACTCATTCCCCAGTCAGAGCTCTTTAGTATTCTCCAGAAGTTTCTCTCTCTACCCACCAATGAGAATAAGGAAGGAATTAGTTAGGGGCAGATGTGACATGCTGGAAAGAGCTCAGGCACTAAGGCAGGAAGACCCACGTTTGCATCTTAGCTTTTCTCCATGTTTGTTGTGTAACCTTGGACTTCATCACCAAGCCCCAATTTTCTAATACATCAAATGGGGGAAAACACCAACCAGAACATTGTTCTGAGCATGAATGACACTAAGAATGAAAAGCAAAGGCTTTGTAAAACAGGAATATTGCCCAGCTGGTGTTGCTCAGTGGTTGAGCATCAACCTATGAGCCAGGAGGTCATGGTTCGATTCCAGGTCAGGGCACATGCTGGAGTTGTGGGCTTGATCCCCAGTGTGGGGCATGCAGGAGGCAGCTGATCAGTGATCCTCTCTCATCATTGATGTTTCTATCTCTCTCTCCCTCTCCCTTCCTCTCTGATATCAATAAAAAATATTTTTTTTAAAAAAAACAAGAATATTGTTTGCAAGGGGTTGGCATAGCTCCTCCTTTATTCTGGAAGATAATTTGCTTGAAAATTCAGCTGTGTACCAAATCGTCCTCCCAGGGACCAGCAGAAAGTGGCAAGCTCCCTCTGAGTGGAAGCCTTCACTGGAGCTCCCCAAAATAGGCTCTCTGGTCTCGCGGTTTCACCCCACAAACAGAGGCATTCTCCTCATAGGCATGTTCACGCTTCGAGAAAGCTCCCTCGGCCTCTCCCTGTGGAATTGCTGTCTCCCGTGTTTGAACTCTCCTTCCCTCAAGGACAGAGCGGTGGTTTGCAAGAACATTCAGATCTGAGAGCTTCCCCTCCCCCAGCGGGGGTGGGAATTCCAGGCCTCCTTTTGCTAAGGTACTTTTCGAGGAACCTGAAGTTGGAATGCCCTCCTGAGGTCGATGTATAAAAGCCAGCAGCACAAATAGGAAGTGAGGCTGAAGTAAGCATAAATGTTCTCGAATAACTTCAATAGAGGAACGCTTGTTTGATCCTCTTTAAGCTTCCTGAAACTGAGCTGAGTGTTTGTTTGTTTTGTGGCAGCTCCACTTTTTTTTTTCAGGCCTTGTCCTGCATGGCTGTTGGTTTCTCAGCTTAAAAGGAAAGTTCTTTTTCTCAGTAATGATGCTCGTGTTCTGAGCCTAGCGATACCCACTTCTAAGGGCCATTTCATCCTAAAGATAACGTTCTGCTAACTCTGAGGACCCAACAGATCAAGGATGTGGCCAGGTACCATGACTCGCGCTAGCCTCCCCTCCCCGAGTCATTTGGCACTCACACCTACAAGTGTGTGAACAGAAAGTTTCTCGGTTTATTATCACATGGAAGATTTGATCCTACCAGGGGGAAATGTCAACAGAAATGACAATGCAAGAGTGACAAAATAGCCTTTTAACCTTTCCATTGCCAAAGAAACAAAGGCCAAGTTCAGGTGAGTTTGCTATTCCATTGTTTCTCCAGGTGCTATTGGTCATTAGCACTATTGTTTGTTGTTTTAATATTCGGGAAACTTCAGTCCCATGGACCAGAACAAATGCTGGAGAAAACACCAGGGGCAAAGCCGGGGATGGTTTGCAGAAGACAGCAGTGGAGGTGAGCCCTTCCTCTTGGCCTCCTTTCTGTAGATGTGTATCAAACACCGTAGAACTGGCATATGATGTCGAGCTAACTGACAGCTCCTAAGACAGAATGTTCTGCAGATGGAAGAGCCAAGAAGTGGCATGTCAGGGCCGAGGTGCTTAGCAGCGTTTCCAGAGACATATTGAGTGTTTTCCTGTACCTTGTCTCCCAAACGCTAATGTCCCCAGGTTTCATGTGTCTCGGGGCCCCTCCAAGTGTGGGAGACAGCACTTATGGCCATGACAGCAATGACCAGATCTCTCTGTGGCCTGTGAGCCCAGGGAAAATTTGCCATGTGTCAGACGCAAGCATCTTATCTGCCATGGATTTCATTTTTTCCTGGAAGCAACTGGAAACCAACTCAGTGACACTTAAGTCCTTCACCTGCTGCGTTACTGTAGCCAGTGGGTGTGAGCCAGCGTGGGACCATGAAGAGCCCTCATTTGAACAGCCGCAAGAGTTATGGGCTCTGACTTGGAATGGAATGTTAGACTATGTTCAGAGTCATGGCAACTTGAACTTGGCAGCCCTGTCTGCTTCTGAGGTTACCAGTGCCTCGAGGCCAAGTGCACCTGTGACAAGAGTTGACCTCGAAGTGGGATGCAGATTGAGAAACCTCTTCTCCTTTAACAGCTGGATGGTTCATTAGCAGTTGAAGTGCTGGAATTACCTGGCACTCTTCTCATCCGCCGTATAGTGAATAAAGGATACATATGGAATCACTAAAAGTTTCCCTCCCGCCCCCAAAAAAGAAAAGGATGCTTAGAATTAAAAGGATGTTTCCATAGTGTCTTTAGTTTCCATCATCAAAGTAAATAAAATTAACTTTAGTTGAAACTGAGACCCCCTCCATGAGGTCTAATAAGTTCTCTTTGCAGAGGGGCTATTTTTTAGAGGGTTATTAAGACCACATTTCATGATAGGCATGTTTCAACATATTTGTCCTTCTCAGAACAGGCTACATTCGCTTTCTTGGGTTATGATTAGCTGGTTTCTGCGTTTAATCCATAGCATGTGGCATTTTTCTATAATAGTGCTCCCATAGAACATTCTACTCCAGGCACGCAGGAGGCCAGTTATAATGCTTCAGTTTGGGGAAAACACAAAAACAAAACCATTCAACATCCCCAATAGCCATGTTTCCAAAGAAAATGATCTACGCCCCCCCCCCAAAAAAAGGTTAAAGTTCCAAATATTACTTTTGCATTTTCTTCATGTGAATTTTAAAGGAAGTTGAGAAAAAGTATTAACAGTGCATCCAGTATTGATGTCATTAGGGTATATTTTATATTCTATGAACACCAACCTTCTCTGATGTTTGTGTATATTTAAAGTAGCATGTGGTTTACTGCCTATCCAATTTCCCATTTGTCCCCGCCTTCCTGGGACTGGACTTGGAAGGCTGTGTCTCACTTGCATACAAATGAGATACCATCATGCTTTCAAAAGTGTCTTCTCTCCCTCTCCCCCCTCCTCCCTCGGTTGGCCTTATGCTAAGTTAGCCAATCAAAGTCAACATTACATCTTCCCCTTTGGCCTGGCTTCTCCCTCCTCCTTATATAGGCCTTGGTGGCCCCACACCTTTCCACAGCCACCGCCACACCTGGCCGGGCAGCCTGCAATAGCCGCGTCACTCCTCCTCCTCACCTGATTGCTGCAGCTGACCCAGCCGCCTCTGGGCTGTGCTGCCAGGAGCTCTGCAGACAGCTGCAGCAGGATGAGGGTACCCAGGAGGCTCTGGGTCCACAATGGGCATCTTCTGGCCTGTGTTCCTCTCTCAACAGTGAACACTGCACACACGAGGAAGCGCTGGTTTGGGGTGTACGACATTGGACTGGCTTTTGTTTTGTTTTTTCTTTCTGAACAGTTTTGGTCTTTGACTATCCCTAGCTCTGTGATTTAAAACACACACACACACACACACACACACACACACACACACACACACGGTGGTAGGGATAATAAGGCTTTTTAAGGCAGTAAATCAAGCCACTGTCCTGGTTTGTTTTGCTGTCTCTCTTACCTTCTCACTCTTGCCTCAGGATCAGTTGTCCTTTTGCTCCGTCGTTCAGCAAACTATAGCGCCGAAGCCGCAGGCCTGGCAGCGACGGGAGCACAGGGTCTGCCTAGGACGCCCGGTGCTCAGGAGACAGTGGGCATCTGCGGAGCCAGGCAGACGGCGGTGTTATCTGTGAAGGCTTCACGGGTGCCTGTGTGTTCCGGCTCCAGGAACCAGCCCCTGGGGCTTTGCCCACAGATGTTTTGGTACCATCCGTGAACCTTGTTTCTGAGTGTGGTTTGAGGGTACAGGCCCTGAGATCAAAGTGCCAGGTCTCACAACACATCTGAGCATAAAGGAATCCTAGAGAAAGTCCTCGTAGTCAAGGAAACTGAGACCAGAGGCCTGAAACTGAGGCCAGAAGTTAGCAGCAAGGGCTATGGAGCGTCCTGGAATAGAAGAAACAAGTAAGTGGTCCATTTCCCAATCCATGAGCCACTTGAAAATGAAAATAGTAGTTAGATTTTTTTTTTTTTTTTTTTTTTGCTAGACTCGTCTTTCAGGTCATAAACACTTACTACTATGGGTGACTGAGTCCAAAAATAAATATGGGGAGAAAATCCTTTGCGTGCATGAAGCACTTTATATTCTCTGCCTCCTTCTCAATCCTTAATTAAGCCCAGCAGCCACCCCATAAAGCCGGTCATTACCACTGTGTGAGGAGATGGAGTCCCCGGGACTATGCGACTTGCCCAAACATACGGGCCAGACAGGCTGGGCAGGGTGAGACTTCCCAGTTACTGAGGCCCACGCCCCGTGTGCAATCCAGCCTCATCACCCTGGGTCTTGGCACAGGGAATAAATAAACAAACAAATGATGATTGCATTGCTTTTACTTCTGGGGAGCAATGGGTTCTTACTTAACACGGGAACAAGGGGCAAGACAAACAGCATCTAATAGCAAAGCTATTGGGGGACAGTAGTGCCCCCATTCAGGGCCTTGGAGTTCTGCCCTTTCTGGAGCTCTGTGTCCACATCGAAGTTTCTCGTTACCCAGATTTTATTCAGCAAAGGTGCCGCCTGTCCTGCTGGGCAGCGGGCATTCAGAAGTGGTACCATGAGGTCTGCTTTGTTGTATTCAGGTTCAATGCCATGTGCTGGAATATATGGAGAGATTGGAAGCTGAGAAGAGGAAATTTACCCTCCCTGGGGTCAGGGAAGGCCCCACAGATAAAGTGACATTTAAATAGAATCGAAAATGATGAGTAGGAGCTCGCTAGTTGGAAACTAGGGAAAAGAGCATTTGGAAAACTATGGGTAGAGGATTGATAAATTATGACTTCAGAATCCACCCTCATATTCAAATTGTGTTCCCTGTAACCTACAGTGTGACTGAGACAATACGCTCAGCGCTCAACTCGGATGACAAACTATTTCTCTCTGCCCTTTGAGATGTCTCTCGATGAACCTTTTCCCCACCATACGGAAGGCCACAGCCTTGGCAGGATTTCTCAGAGCTCCAAGGTTTGAGAGCATAAGGGGAAGGCACTGGGGCTGTGTTTGACGCCACTCCTGGCAGTGAATTTCTGCTTTATACTGATTCATTTCAGTTGGTCTGATGTCCTTTACGTAGTAGTTATGTGTCCATATGTGTGTATACATGTTATTCATACATGTATATATACATATCATATATATACATATATGTGAAACACAGGAATGTGTCATGTGTACATGTATGTGTTTGTGCATACATAAATACATATATCTAATTTTGTATATGATACCCACCCTTTAATTGATTTTTTTTAACCTACAGACAGTCCTCGGGTTACGTCAGACTCAACGTACATCGTTTTGTGGTTATGTTGCCATCTCCCATTTACTTATTAAAAAAAAGTTCCATCATATGTACATATTTCGACATATGTACATATGTGCTTTATGTTTTTTTTTATTTTTTATTTACCACAAGTAAAGGTCAGTAATTGTTATCTTTCTTTTATTTTATTTTTTTACGGTTTCACTTCATTCCTGCTGTGTATGTGCTCCATGTGAGTGACGTAGGTGCTTACGTAGGTGGGTTCCGATATGGCGAAAATCGCCTTACATTGCACCGTACGAACGGGTCGCAGATGTAACCCGAGGACCTACTGTATTTCACGGAAGATTTTACCAGGATGGGGGAGGAGGAAGGGTAGCGAACAATGGACGTCTTCGACAAAAACGAACTTCCTGTGGGCCCTTAGCGACCTTGTTTGGACCCTTCAGCAGCTGAGCCACCATGTGTCTTCCTCCTGTGTCCTTTTCCTCTCCCCGACCGTCTTCTCTCTCCTCCTCCCCCTCTCCCCCTGAGATTCCTAGTTATCTCCCTCCTCCCCCTCCCCCTCTCCTCTCCTCCTTCTCCCTACAATCCTGCTCAGCTCTGTTATGGTGCCTGTAGGTCCTTATCGCCCATACCTTCAAGGTCATAGGTCACCAGGGAATTTTCCTAAGCCAAGACAGTGCCTTTGCTAAGAGAAATTCTGGTATTACGGTGGTTTCAATTTCCATTTGTCTGTCTGGGACTCACCATATCTCTGCATATAGGACAGTCCCTGGCCATAAGTGAGCAATCAGTATTATCTGTTATATGATTTATTCATCTATTACATAGTACTTTAAAAGGTCTGTCTGAACCTGGTGTCTGACTTTACTAGACTTCTGCCCTGAATGCTAAATAACTCAAGGCTTATAAGACATTTTAATCACAGAGCCCTCGGGGCTGCTGCCCACTGACTGTGGTGCCCCCAACCACTGAAGCCAGGCTGCCTGAACACTGCAAAGGCCACATTCATTAAACCAAGCGGCGTTGGTCAGGCCTGCCTACTGGGCAAGGATGGAGGACACGCACCTGCTGTGGAACAGGGAAAGAGGAGGAAAGGAGCACGAGAGGGGGAAGGACAAAACATCACATCTGTCTTTCAGAAAGAATTCAAGTAGCAATTGTGAAATCTTGGGCATAGGATGTGCATTTCCCAAGTCTCTGCATTATTATACATGTTAAATATTTTGTAGTTGAAAAAAGTTCCCATAATTTTAAAAAGAAAGAAAATCCCATACAAAGATGTCAACTGAAAATGAAATTGCTCCTGCTAATAAAGAGACATATCAAAGTATGGTGCTCTTCCAAGAAAAGAATTATCTAGGGCCCTCAGCACCCTAAAACATGAGATGGCTCCCAGTGAACATGATCAGCAGGAGGCAAAAACCCCAAGCTTGCTCTGGCTGATGTTGCTCAGAGGTTAGAGTGTTGGCCCATGCACCAAAGGGTCACAGGTTCAATTTTCAGTCAAGGCCGTGGACCTGGGTTGCAGGTTCGATCGCCAGTTGGTCAGGGCACATGCGAGAGGCAACCAATCGATGTGTCTCTCTCACATGAATGTTTCTCTCTCTCCCACCCACCCATCCCTTCCTCCTTTCCACTCCCTCCAAAAAGAAAAATCAATGGAAAAAATACCCTCAAGTGAGGATTAACAAACAACAACAAAAACAAAAACCCTCAGACTTCTGAGAAATCTTTGTCATTTCAGATCTTTGTCTCTTACCACTGTTTTGGCATTAACTTCTTAAAGCCCGGTGGTAAAGTTGTCTTCTCTCCCGCACCTCCCTGTACAAGGGATGTTACGAAGGGCTGTAAAGAATTCTCTCAAACTAGTCCCCTCCCCAAGTCCTTTTCAACACAACATGGAGATAGTATTTCAAAATGAATCATTAAAAAACAATCCCAGTGGCTTCCAGGGCTATGCTAGTAACTTCCTGGGAAGGTGAGAGAGATACGCAGACATTCCCACAGCCACTCTGGTTACTAATAAGGCTCAGAGAAGCCCCGGACACGAGGTTCTGTCCAAGTTGCCACACACTGTCCTGAACCTCCCTGCCCAGCTTATTTATTTATTTTCTCCCATTCTAGAACAGCCAGCAACTGATTTCACACCTTTTTGTTTAGCTGCTAAAAGCAACACAATAACTCCCCTCAGGGCTGCCTCTGTGGGTTCCAAAAATAAAATGGACTCATTTTCATGCTAAGCATGTAAGGGCTCATGGGGATTCTAATGAAAAGCAAAGGAAGGGAGAAAAGAGGGGTCAGGCTGGGGCTGTCGCTGAGGGGGTTCAGCTTCTGTGCAGAGTTACCAGTACCCCCTACTACCCCCACTAGAGGGAAGATGTTAAAAACAAAACCAAAACCAGATAGCTCTTAGGTTACAAATTAATCCAACGCTTAAACTCTCCAGCTTATCTTCTATCCTAAACCCAGGGCCGTCTTGGAACACAGACTAGCGTCCACCAAGAAGTGCAGTCGCCCACTCAGCCTCCTAGATAAGACGTCTCTTGGTAGGAAATAGGCAGTCACGTGCTTCCAGGTCGGAACGTAAAACCATGGGTCCATGAGCTTCCAGGCTAGCTTTGGAAATTCACAGTTTTCTGAGTCTAAGTCGTGAGCAATAGCAGCCTCAAGTCACACAATACTGGCCCCGCTGGCCCGTCTAGAATTCAGGAAGCGATTTCCACGCGGGCTTGCCAGGAGCGTGCGTGCTGCTCACCTGCAATAGGGGGAATCCACGCACGACCTGCAGCCCCCAGGTGTGCCTGCCGCAATGCGGTGATGCCGCCTGTTCCTTACATTTCCCACCAGGACTTTGCTTACGTAGGAGGCCAGACTGTTGGAGACTCCTTCCATTGATGAGCCAAAACCTGCCTCCCCATAGCTTCTCCTCCTCGGTTCTAGATTTGTTCATGGCACTTGCAGCAGAGCCTGTCTTTTCATGAAAAATTTTTTAACTATTTGGCAATAACTCTGAGCCTCACCATCCCCTCCCCTGTCAGTGAGGCTTCCCATTTGCTTCTCCTAACACGGTCGTTTCCAATTCCTTCCCCGGGATGTGATCCAGTTTCCAGCGTGTTCCTCTTACAATCCAGCCCAGCAGTGGTCTGACCCTCACAGAACACAGTGGACAGAACACGCCATTCCCGCGGCCTGCGCTCACCTGAGCCATCTCTTTTCGCACATGTGTTATGCTGCATAGTCATATTCCTTCCCAACACCTATGAAGAAAGGATGTGCTAAGCCAACGGTAAATAGGGTTGCTCAGAAAATCTCAATTTACTTAAAGGAACACAATTTTTAATTAGTTTAAAACAATTCCTTTACATACAAATACTGGATGTGCAAATTTTCAGTCCAAGTTTTTTTCCTTAAAGCAGATACCCAAAGTGCCTCCATTTGGCAAACCTTGGACAAATTACTCTTTGAGTGTTTGAACATCTTCTAACTGTCTTTCTTTAACATTATTCTGGGATTCAGACTCTCTGTTCAAGGAATCAGAGAATCTTTAGAAATGGAAAGGACAGAGAAAGATTTTCAAATCCAGCCACAGACGTTTGGGAAGATAGCATTACCCCCTTTTACATGTGTGTTGAGAGTTCATTCACAGGATGCTGGCCACGTGCCTCCTCTACATTATTCTAGGCTTATGCAGGGGTGAGAAAGATAGTCCCCTTCTTTCATGGAGTTTACATGCCCAAGGGGGAACAGAGAAGCAAAATGTGAAATAATTTCATGGAGTGATAAGTGCTCTGAAGAAAATAACGCAGGCCTGTGATAGAGGTGAGGTCAGGAAAGACCAGTTTTATGAGGGAACATTTGATCTGACTGTTAAGAAAGTTTCATCACAGCAAAATATCGAAGAAACTTCTTCCAAACTATGGGATCAGCAAATGCAAAGGCCCTGAGGTAGAAATCGACTTGTTGTGTTCTGGAAGGTAAAATTAGGCCAGTACAACTGAAAAATTAGTAGGAGAAAGTGATAGCAGATGAAATCAAGGAGGAAAGGGGTAGGCAGGGGAGGGATCGCCTGGATCCTCAAAGACTGTGGTGAGGAGTGTGGGTTTGGTTCTAAGTGTAGTCAGAAGCCACTGGAGAGTTTTAGGTGGAGGAATGACATGATTTAACTTACATTTAAACCATCTGTCTGCTGTGTGCAGAGGTGGGTTGTACAGGCTTTATAAACAGAAGGAGAGGAAGGAGTTAGGAAGCTGTTGTAATGGCCTAGACAAGAGATGGCAGTGGCTTGTGCTGGCGTGGTGGCAATGGGGACGGAGGGAAGTGCCCAAGTTCTGGATGTCGTTTGAAAGTAGAACCAATGGGACTTGCTAGGAGAGAGACAACTAGGGTCTGAGGAAACTCGAATGATTTGCCTAAAGGGAAGATGGAGACCAAGAAAAGTTGGGTTCTTAGTAGCGCCATGTACTTTAATCCTAATAGCACTGTGAGGGATATAGTATTTTACTGACATTTTATATATAAGGACCCCGACTTATACATTTTATTTTGAACCCCTAAGAGATGCTTTCCAGATGTTTATGTTGCCATATTCTTATTTGAATGCTTGAAATGACTACATCCAATTGCACACCTATACCCTTGGTATTGCTTGTTAACCTTCCTGGAATTCATTTTCTAAAAAATAAAGTCATTTTTTAGCAGGGATGGGGGGTGTGGGGGAAAGGCGGCCTCAGAGAAGTTAAGTAATTTACTCCAAATCAAACATTTGGTCAGATTAAGCTGGGATTCTAACTCGGGACTTGATGCCATATCTCATAGCCTCTTCCCACTATACCACATTGTTTTCCAAAGTGTGATGGAGAAGGAACCCTGGGCAGGGTCTCCTGCGATAGGGCTCCTTCTAGGTATCTTTTCTTCCAAGTTATTGCTGCTTAATGCGTTGTTAAGCCGATACCATTATTTATTACAGATCCCCCCACGTGTCATTACATTTAACCAAAACTAAGATGACCCCCCTCCCAGCCCCAGTTCCATTCTGCCCGCTTCCCTTGCCCCTCACAACCCGAGCCAGGGTCCGCTCCCTTCTGTGCAGTGTAACCTCCAGAGCCATGGGCCCCTGTGCCCGCCTCCCTTGCTGAGGAGCTGTAGCTGGAAATTGCGTGTGCAACCCGATGACAACTTACCTATATTTAGCAGGAAAAAGTGGTGGCGAGGATCTGTCCAACTCAATGTTTGTTACGGCTGCAATGTTCGGAATCTCACAGGCAGTCTCCTGACAGGCACATCGGCCCTGACAGTGTCTGAGCGCAGGAGGCTTCCTGCCTCTCACAGGGCTCTCCACCCACTGAAGCCTCCGTCCAAGAATCCCATGGCCGCCCCTTGGGGAGCAGAGGCTTCGCATGCTCAACACTCCCCCCCCACGCCCGCCCCCACTCCCCGCCCCAACGTGAGAGCTGCTGGCACTGTGGGCGCTTTGATGGCTTTTAAGTGTTATTCTAAGACAGGAAAACAAGCATGAAAGGTTTAAGGGGGAAATGGACTATTACCCAATTGTTTATGTGTTTAAGTGATGTGTACGGCGCTTGGTTTTTATATCTTTTCAATGTGGCATGGAAAAGAAATACAAAGTGCTGCTTATGGTGTAAGAACAAAGATAAACTCGCTTGGGGGGTGGGGAGTGACAAATTGCAGCAGGTACTCTCAAGTGCTTACTCTGACAAAATCCTTGCCATGGAGGCGGACTATCCCTTCTACTTAAGTGACTAATTCGAGGCTGGGGCATAGTTTAGCTTTTCTGGAGCCAGACCAAACCAGATATAGTATATTGCCCATGACTCTGACCCTCATCACTGCTGGTCAACCAGACAGCATTATCTACTAATGAAAAGCAGAAAAATTAAGAAGAGCTCAGAAAAGAGGAAAGTAAAGACCATTAAAGAAAAAATGGGAATCTTTAAGACAGTAACATAACGCCAACTGTATCACACAAAAAAGGGAATTTCTGGGGCGGTGTGTGTGTGGTGGGGGGCGGGGGGGGGGGAGCACACGAGAGGGATTATAGCCTGTGAGCACTTATTTAGACTACTCTACTTTTTAACATGCAAGATGTATCAATCCTTAGTCAGCAAGGGGGAAAAAGCTATTGGAAAACATTCCTATTCACTTTAGAAATAGCAATTTCAAAAGGTAGTTTTTTCATACCTTCTTCTAATCCCTAAACTAATTTGTGGTTAAATATTATTCAGAGGAAAAAACACTTGGTTTAGAAATGGCCTGTCTCCTTTTCACAAAATCTCTTCCAATCAGATGAGTTTTAGTGTCGCTGTGTCTATGCAGGAAAGGAGGAAGAAATAGAAAATCCACTTTTTGTACCATTTCACTTCTCGGGACCAAAACTTCCAATACTGTATTCCAGAAGTCAATTAACAGACTATTATTACGAAGAAAAAAAAAGCTTTTATGCAATTTGTGGGGAAAATGAAAATACAATTAAAATGTTTAAAAGTCACCCATAACCCTATCATCCTAAGATAGTCACTGTGAACAAGGTTTAAAAACAAAACAACATTATTTGGCCCATCCCTTGTATAACCCCAACAGGAACATTTTAACTCAGGGTTTCTCTCATTTTTCATTTTGTGAGTTTCCAGCAATTTTCTGTAGATCCATGAGTTGATATCTTTACTGACACCCTAGAAGCCCAAGCAGAGGTGATCTTTCAACATTAAATGTCTAATCCCCTCACAGGAAATACTCTTTTCTTGAGATGAACAAAGAGATGCCTAATTCTTCTTTATATTACTAGTCCTACCACTATCGAGAAACCCGGAAGGCCTTTCTGGTTTTCTGTGTCATAACATGAACCCCACCTGTCAGAGACACAAGAAAAGCTAACATGGTATTGCTCTCACCTCAGACCTAAACCTTTCAAAGCTGACATTCTCTTCCTCCAGTAATTTTAGGCAGCCTTCTTGTACGTCATGTGGACCACCTGTTAAGTTGAAAGAATCAGTATAATGGCTAAAAGAACTTCTTTTTTAACAAAAAGGATTAAAGGTGGAAAAACTGCTGGTAAAAGAGATCAGTGAAACAGCGAGAAAACCCAGAAATGTAATCTCGCATATGTGAGAATAGTCTTGAATATCTATATACAGAATATATGTAAAAGCTGTAGTAAACAGCAGTCAACAAGTGGGACTGTGATATTGTTAGCTTATCAGGAAAAAGGGTAAATTTTTTCTCATACCACATAAGAAATCAAGTGCTAGATAAAGGAAATATATTTTTATTGATTTCAGAGGAGAGGAAGAGAGAGATAGAAACATCAAAGATGAGAAAGAATCATTGATTGGCTGCCTCCTGCATGCCCTATACTGGGTAGCGAGCCCACAACCTGGGCATGTGCCCTGATTGGGAATCAAACCGTGACCTCCTGGTTCATAGATTGATGCTCAACCACTGAGCCACACTCTCTGAGCAGAAATATTATTTTTTAAACTAAAGAGTATATATTTCCGCATATTTATCTAATCTAGATGGTAAAGATCTTCTATGCTTTAAAGCAACAAAAGAAATCATAGTAAAAGGTCAATAAATTAAAATATAGAGAAATACAAAATTTCTATATGTCAAAAATAATCAAACAAAATCAGAGGACAAAACGCAAACTGGTAAGCAGATGTATTTTTTCAAAATTTAGGCACTAAAAGTTAATGGCCTTAATTTATAAAGTGTTATTATAAATCAATGACAAAATAGATGAAGGTCATGAACTGACAGTTTATGTAAGAGAAAATACAAATAGCTAATTATACAGTAAATACTTTTCAGCCTCACCAATGAATACAAAGTTAACAGGGACCTAACAAAATAGCAAAGACTTTTAAATGACATTAATCAATGCAGTCAGAGCTTCAGAAAGACAATCATATTCTGTGTTACACCCTTCCCAGTAATATGTATTAAAATCCTGAAATATGATGCTCTTCGATCCAGTAATTCTACTTTCAGAAGATTATACTAAGGAAATAATTTGAAATGCTAAGATTTATGAACACACACACACACAAAACATTTACTTAAGTAGTCCCTAAATATCCAATAATAGGAAAATTATAATAAATTATAGTATAGGTATAAAATGGAAAATTATAGTGCTATTAAAATAATATTTAAAGAATTAATAATGGCATGAGAAAATATGTTTGATTGAGTGAACCAAAACATAGTTTGTGAAATTCTTTGTACAGAATGACCCCAGTTATGTGAAGATTTTTAAAAAGCATAGGAAAATATACTGGAACCATTTCTAGATGTTAATGGAGGTTGCATATGACTAATAAGATTTGGTAATGGTTTGTGTACTGTTTTGTTTATTTCTTCAAAATATTTTATTGATTGATTTGAGAGAGTGAGATCGAATTGTTGTTCCACTTATTGATGTACTCATTGGTTGTTTCTTGTATATTCCCTGACTAGGGATGAACCCAAACCTTGGAGTATCAGGAGGATACTCTAACCAACTGAGCTACTCATCCAGGGCTTGTTGTATCCTTCTTTTAACTTCTTTCTAAATTTCAAATATTCTACCATGTAAATGTATTATTTTTAGAACCTTTTGAAATGAAAGAAAAGTTGATCATTAAAGCAGTTCAGAGTATGCCACCCACAAATAACACCACTTTGATATAAGGCTTATTTTGAGGTGAATGCAATTGAGAGATAGCAGACACAGGACAACCAACATAGATTCCTCCAGGATGGGCAAGATGATTCTTAACCACCAGAGACAACTCTAGACTCTTATCAGCCCAGAAACTGAACCGGAGGAATCTATGCAACAAATCTTGCTAAAACAATCCTTATCTTCCATTATTTTCCCCCATATATTTACCTTCCCACATTTGTTGCCCTTGGGAGCCTGGAACAAGTCCCTTCTCTACAAATTTGTTGTTCTTTGCTAAGATGCTATAGAAGCCCAAATTCTGGCCATTCCCTTGAGTTACTCATCACTGAGTATTCCATGTATTGTATGCTTCATGAGTTAAGAAACTGGTTGTTTTTTTCCCCTGTGCATCTGTCTTGTGTCAGTCTAATTTGAAGGACCCCAGCACTGAAAGAACCTAAGATGAGTAGAGGAAAAATATTTTTCTCCCCTACAAATGGCTACAATAATAAAAAAGCACCAATGGTAGGCATTCCTTTCCTTCAGCAATCTTAGACTGCGCTCTACTTGATGGTAGGGACAATTGGTTACTTGTTAGCCCATTGAAATACCACTAACAACTGTGCGTCAGTTTACTCAAAAGTACAGATTGCTAGGTGATTTGGGGTTGGGCAGCTACTTTCTCTTCTTCTCCTTTCTCAAGGTTTAGTCTTCCCTTCTCTTTCTACCTTTCTCCCCCACTTGGTCAAGCAAAAGCCAAAGAACATGAGCACCACATCTCTTCCCCTCATGAGAGTGGAAAGATAGGATTCTTTTCATCTGTCCTTCCAAGCTGGAGAAGATACACCTGATGAGGAGAACACAGGCTTCCTGTAGGATGCAGAGGTATGGTCTCTGGAAGAACCAGGACATGCTCCTCCTGCCCTCACTCTTGTAGACTGCTTCCAGACATTCACAGAACACATTCCCTCAAGGACTTCGTTTGAGAAACAGACAGAGGGAATGTTTAATGTAAAAAAAAAAAGAAGAAGAAGAAAGAAAAAGAGATTTTGGTGTTTCAAATGGTAACTCTTAGGATGACAAACCCCATGACCACTACACAACCAGCAAGGGAGTCAGATCTGAAAATAAATAAATCGAAAATTCAGTCAGTCATACCTGAAGTTGACTCCGGCAGAGGATGAAAGATGGACAGGCTCGGGATATTTCTCCAGCCAAGTTCAAAGTGAAAGGTTTTGTTTGGTTTGTGTCTAGTTAAAATTTAAAGCAAAATGCAGAGTGTACTTTGCCCAACTCATTCACCCTAACAGTTTAAGCACGTTTCTGTTTCTAAGAAAGTGGAGGGCCCAAGTCGAGGATTCATTTCCGCGATGCTACATAGCATCCTTGAATGAAAGGATCTCTGTCCAAGAAGCCTTGATTGCTTTTTAAAAGCCTTTTAAACGTGTTCTTCTTCCTTTAAATTTTGTACTTACATTCTAATTGCAGACAGCATATTTTAACTCAATAGAGAGAAATGTAATTAAAATCCGAGTACCCAGATTTTGAATGTCTGGGAAGAAATACCTTATCAATGACTATACTTCCTTCCGTGTGATTACTATATTATTAATTGTGGCTATTTTTCCTACATACCTAGAACTCAGGAACTAGGAAAATCTAGCTTTTTCACCTGATTTTCTTTGGATTCCTTGCTCTCCTCTCTCCACCAAAAGTCTAATTTATTCTAGTCAGACTAAAACACATAATTCAGCAATATGCCACTATCACCCTAAGGTTTCATGTTCTTTCCACTGGAAATAAGTAAAAATAGCACCTTATCCTCAAACTCGGTGGTTAGGAAGAGAAATAAATGGGAAGAGTATAAGCTAACAGCTCTCCTTAAATTGCAGTGTGAGGGCCACAGATATTTGCATTCTTCCACTTGCCCTGAGGCAGCACCCCATGTGCACAGTCATGGTGGCGGCAGCTTGGTCCAGGTGACAAAAACCATTACAGAGAAGCTGTAAGAGGGCCAGGCTGTACTCCTTGGGTTTCATTAGCTTGTTTCTTGTGTAGGAGGCAAACGGTGTCTGAAGGGCTCTGGACTTGCTAACCAAAATGTTAATGGCTTAGAAACAGCAAGAAATTAGTTAGTGAGATGTTTATCAAGTACGTGAAACAAGAGTTGACTTTCTGTGAAACATCATTCTGGAATCAAAGCCAAATCTCTCTCTTCTTTCTATTCAGTTGAGTATGAGAAGAAAAAAAAAAAAAGTCATGTCAGAATTAGTAAGGCCAAAAACAAAGAGAGAGGAATGAAAAGAAGCTGATATTAATAGGGAGGGGGTGGAGTGGGGAAGAATACCTGAGCTTCAACAATTAAAAAAAAAAAATCTGGGATTTTGAGAGGTTAAAAGAAATTGGTTGCACTACTTCTCTCAGAAAGACAAATGTCTGGAATACCGAAGGGGTATTGAATTTCTCAGGTAGGTCAGTGTTAGGACTAAGGGAGGGTGCAGTTAGGAGGTGATGCTAAATGGCCTCCTAAAATTTCAGGTTGAAGTGATTTTTAATGGAGTGTATGTGTTTTTTGTATCTTTGTTTTTTTCTTATTATAAAAGTAAGAAATAATTACAGTCATTTAAAAACACTATCACTACAGAAAACCAATACTACATTTAAAAAAAAAAAAAAAAAAAAGGCCCCTCTCCATATCTAGTCCCCTAAGGCAGAGAGTATCACTTATTAAAAGTTGGGGATAAAATTTATTTATATGATTTGTATTATATAACATTTAAAATAAAGTTATGGCTAGATGCAACAACATGATACATATTTACATAGTAATATTAAGTTTAAACAGTGTATGCATAACAGAATAACCCTATGCATAGCAATAATCCTATGATTAGAAAAAGACTGAAATAAAATGTATCAAAATATTTTCAAAGTTTGGGGTATTTTTCATGTTTTTTAGTATAATATACATTTTAAAACCTGTGTGTTTAATGACTACTTTGCCTTGAAGAGCCCTTGAAAAGGGTTCCCAGTCTCCAACTTCATGGCCATGGGGAGAAGGAAGAATATTTGCAGATCATTGGTAAATGGTGTTTTGAAACTCTTTGCAGCATATGAAATTGAATTTCAGTCTTATTTAAAGGAAAGTTCCCCTGGTTTAAAAAAAAAAAGTCTTTATATGTGCTTCTCGGGCAAGAGAAGGATAGAAGAAACTGCATACAAGACTTGGGTTGGGCAATTGATTTTAATCGTGGTTTCTCTTAATTACTCAGCAATTTCAGGCAATTACCCACTTGCACACCATCGTTTTCCCTTGTGTAAAATGGGAAGGATGATAGAAAATCTGAACCTAGGGACTTGGTCTCCAAGCACTGCTACCCCCGGTACCTGCCTTTTGACAAATACTCAACTCTGCCTGGCTGGGGTCACACATTCTGCCAGCTCATAGGAGCCAGGAGGCTTAATTACCTGTAGTTTCAGAGACCTCTGAACTCTCTTAGGAAGGGGGCTATTTAAGTTCAATGTCGTATTATCCCATTCCTGAGGCATTCATTTTGCAGAGATAAGAGAGGAAGAGTACAGAGATTGGGCTGTGCTCCAAAGGAAGCTTAGAGGAAGGTTTTCTATATAGTATGGGTTGAGGAAATGCTTCGTGGTTTGAGAAAAAGCACAGTATACTTCCGCACAAATAATATGCTTCCCAGAAAGAAAATATGAAGATTACATATTAATTTAAGGTCATCAAAGCTTAAACTGGCTGCGTCTACCTCCTCTTTCCTTTACTAGAAGGTGTTCCCATGCCTACCTCCTACCTGTGCAAACCTGTGTGACATGCAGTCTAGCCGCTGTCATTTCACAGGTGCTGCTGGGTATAACCTTGTCTGTGAGGTCTCCAATCGCAGGGCCCGCAACCATGTTGTGACAACGTGTTCACAAAACCGAGGGCAACGTGTTGGAAGGCTGCCAGCTTCCTTTAAGAAGTATTGCTCTTAATTCTAAGAGTGTGTCCTTCCTGCTTTGGGGGTGTAAAAATGTTACTTTCTTTTCTGAATGAATGGCAATTGAAGATGGTCGTTGTATTTTTTTAGCATCCTTATTGGATCAGATTTAGACTTGGCAGCATATTATTGATCTTCCCACAATTTCCTTTTCTTTTACATTTTACTGATCTGCAAAATCGAAACTTGGAAAAACATAAGTTTGTGGCTAATTCTGTCTATATAGTAATAGGAAGAATGCAGATGATCACCATTTTTAACCCAAAATATCAAGCTACTAAAACATGTGCCTCAGCTCATGATAAGTAGGACAGCCAGTGTGCTGGAATTGTATTTCTCTCTCCACCCTCTAATAGGGTTCCTAAAATTAAGCCACTGAAAAAAAGTAGGGAGCAGGGAGGGGAAATAATCTGGATGATACATAAACTGGCTAGTTAATGGAACCAGGGCTGATTAATAATGAATAAAATAGGCCCCATGCAATATTTGGACTTTGCTTACACTAAACTTATTCATTATTTGTTTTGTTTTGTTGTTGACAGTATTACAGATGTCCCCCATTTTCATTGTTTATTTTAAATTCAAATTTAACTGAATATTCTGCATTTCATCTGGCAACCTCACACCCAAGAGTGTCTGACCCTTTAGAAAATATAGAGGCAGTAAAACATGAATTAAAGTAGCCCCTGAATACAAATGACTATTAATAAAACACACATAAATGCCTATTAATGAAATATTCCTTTGGTTCCTTTATGTTGTCTAGTTTTCTCTTCTAAATATGAACTATTTGAATGATTGAGTTCTTACAAGAGCATAATATGAAATCCAGAGAACAGTAAAAAAGTTAACTTGCCCCACTTGGCTTACCTTGTAAGTGAGCTGATAACCCATGTTTACAGCAGGGTCTGCCCAGTCACCTCCGCTGCCCACCCTGAGCTGGCGGCTCAGGTGCTGCAGAGTCACTCCCTGCAGCCCACTCTGCTGCTTTAGGATGGGAAATTCTGTGGGTGGGAAGCGCGGAGGAAAGCCAGGTCCTCTGAGGAGGCCTCAGAGGCACTCAGCATGCAACCAGCACGCTTGCTCTTTGTTTCTCGTTTCCCCCTGTGACGTTAAAAGGAATGCAAAGTTGAGAACGCTGCATTTTTTCACCATACTCCCTGGCAAATGCTTGAAACAAAAGTAATCATAAAACTGTCAGGTGATGCTAGTAACCCCTCTGGTCCTATTTGCAAGGAAATCGCATTTCCATCTATAAGGGGAATGAATGGATACAAGCTGGGGATCGGCAGGGAAGTCAGTCGGAATGGGGGTCAGATACTTGGTGTGCATTTCGTTAAAATGAGTGTGTATGAGGGTGGTGCTTTGTTTTTTCCTCCATCCACCTCCAGGTTGTTGTGGGGGGCGGGGGGAAGCACGGTGAACAGTGCTCATACATTCAAATAAAAGGAGAGTGGCAATCAAAATGTATAATCAGAGCCAACGTCGTGGTCAGTCCCTAGCTGGGCTGCTTAGGGTTGTGAAAGGAAAGCTGGGTCAGAAGGTCCCGCCCTGGCTCCAACGCCATCCACCAGGGTGACTCTGGGTGAGCTGTGTCGCCCTTGGACGTCAGAGTCCCCCCTTCTCCCCTGAGGAGGAGACTGCACAGGCTGGCGCCTCTTCTCCCTTTAGCCCTGCTCTAAGGAGGCACAGAGGAGAGAAGGGATTCCCGAGTTACAGGTCTGCAAACAGGATTCACCCACTTACCTTTGGGGGTTCAGAGGTTATAGAATTTAGGCAACAAAGACACAGTCCTTGCCTCATGCTCTGACCTTCACATGTAGACATGCAGCCATTTTTTATGCCTTCCCCTGCCCACCCCGCCTTGTCAGAGGAAGACCACTTGGACGGCTTCTTGGTCCTCCTGGGAATCCCCTGAGCTCTGTCACTGACAGTCCCTTTGGAACCTTATAGGCACAGGTCATCGTCATCATTTTCCAAAGCTGTTCTTTTGGCTGGATGAAAAATAAGCAGGGTTCACCCATCGTAACTATTGATATGGTACACGAAGACGGCACATCTCCTTTTGTTTCTAAATCATACTCTGGCCTGCCAGCATGGCTCCATGGTTGAGCATCGACCTAAGAACCAGGAGGTCACAGTTTGGTTCCTGATCAGGGCGCATGCCTGGGTTGCAGGCTTGATCCCCAGTGTGTGGTATGCAGGAGGCAGCCTATCAATGATTCTCTCTCATCGTTGATGTTTCTATCTCCCTCTCCCTCTGTCTTCCTCTCTGAGATCAATAAAAAATATAGTTAAATCGTACTCTGGACGCCCAGGGTTTCTTTGCCATGCACTTTCCAGGCCTCCTCCCTCTGGGCTCATTCCAGCCAGACTCCGTATGAAACACTGCCCCTTTGGTCAGCATTTGCAAATTGAACTTAGATGGGAAAACATACACTTCTCAAGGTAGTCAGTGTGTACACCCTAGTTCTGTCCTCTGTAACTATGTGGACCACATGGTGGAAAAAATCAAAGATTTCTCTGGGGCCCTGTCCACTCTGAGTCCCGGAGCTCATGACTGCATCGCTCAGCATTTCCTCCTGCTTACAAAGATGGCTGTCCTTTCCCAGAGCCAAATCCCATTGCAAAATCATGAACCTTCATCTTCCATGTTACCCTTCTTACTCAGAAGCATTGACTAGCAGGCCCTGTTTTCCCTTGGGTTTGTGCCAACACCAGAGAAGTTAAACTTGGTACCCCCTCTTGCCTTCCAGGAGCTTTCGTGTTATTCTTGTTCGTGGGATATTTTGTCAATTTATACAGATGTTCCTATGGCCCCTGCACCACCCCAACCCCAGTTATTCCTTATCCCCATTCTTTGTCCTGTGAACCCTTGCTGGCCTTCCCAAGATGGAAAATTACTAGATGGCCTCTACCTCTGTGTGGCCCACACCTAGTACATTGTTGGCCTTTGCCCAAATTATGCCACCCCATTTGGAATCGCCTGACACCATGTGATCAGTCTCATGCCTGGCAGCATCCCATCTGCCTACCCAGTGCACTCTGGCTCCATTGCAGCCTCTTCCAGCAGTTGCTCATTATCTCCTCGTCATTGTCTCACATCTTGTCAGTCTTATCCAACATCAACCCTTTTATTCCTTCACCAAGGTCATTGGAGGATCACTATGTGCCAAGGAATGGGCTCTGCCAGAGTGAGTTAAAAATGCAGCGCTTGTCCTCTAGGAGCTTAGACTCTAGGGAGAGAGACAGACAATAAAGAAATCAACCATAAATCATTACACACGTCGACAAGAACAATGAAGGAAACCAACAAGCTCCATGAGAGAGAGTGGCAGTCGGAGTTGATTTGAGATAACATGGTCTGCAGAGGTGACATTTAGGCCTAGACCTAAAGAATGAGGAAGGCCAGCCATGCAAGGAGAGAGGTTGGAAATGCAGGAAAGAGCCTGGTATGTTTGAGAAATTCAGAAGGCCTCTTTGAACCCTCCCCACTTTTCCAGTCCCTTCTTACACAGAGATGTTGCTGACTTCGCCCACGCATACTGAGTAATCCACCTCCTCAGCTGCCGTAGGTCATTCTCTCGGTTCCCTTGTTTGACACTTGGTTACATATTGTCTTTTATTATTCAGCCATGTCATAGTTCTTTACAGAGCTTGAGTTCCATATTTAATCTCTCCAAGAGTATCAACAGCTTCTCTTTATATAGAAGGTGCTAAAGAAACCCTTGAATTCTGTTCAGTTCAATAACCATTAATCAAATTTCTGGGCTGTTCAAGGTGGTACATGCTAGGTATTTAGCTCAATGCTGGTGTTTAAAAAATAAACTCCAGTGTCATCATGAGGAAAACATAAAACAAACCCAAACTGAGAGCCATTTTGACAACATACGTGACCAGTATGCCTCAAAACTGCCAAGGTCAGCAAAACCAAGGGAAATTCAAGAAATTGTCTCAGACCAGAGAAGGCGAATGAGATGTGACGACTGAACACAATCTGCTACCTGGATGGCGCCCTGGATCAGGAGAAGGGCGTTAGGTGAAAACCAGTGAAATTTGAAAACTGTGAAATGTAGTTCATATACCAACGTTGATTCCTTAGTTGGAAAAAATGTATAAAACTTAAGCATCATGTTAATAATAGGGGAAACTGGGCAAGGGGTATATGTAAACTCTCTCTACTATTTTTGTAACTTTTATGTAAATCTGAAACTATTCTAAAATAGTTTATTTCAATTAAAAATAAATAAGCTACCAAAACATGTTTTCTCCCTTCTATGAGTTTATGCTCCAGTAAAAGAATCACAGATCTAAATAAATATTTGCAATACAGCATGATAAGGGCAACAATACAGTTGCATACCAAATACAGAAGTAGCCCAATTGAGGGCATGGTTGCCTCTAAGAATTTAGCAAGGATCCATGGAGGAAGCCCAATAGGGAGGGAATAAGCCAGCTGGTGTCAGAACAGAGTGAGCATCGAAGGTACAATGAGAAGCAGCAACCCTAAGACAGGGATGCCGCGCTGCCCGTGAGCCTGCGATGGAGAAAGGGACAGGGTTTCCAGATCCCGGCTCCACTCTCTCTGTGGCACCAGTGATCTCTTCTCAAGGTAGATGTCCTGTCAAATGGAGGCAATAACAGTGGCGGCCTCATGGGTTTGTGTTGCGATGAAGGCGACCTTATCCACCTAATGCTGGGCACCCCAGGGCTCCATAATTGTTCATTTTGAGGTTGTTGTCTCATTGTTCTTATTAAATCCCCATGAGAACTGTGCTCTTCTTCTTACTCCATATCCATGCTTGCAATAAGCATTCCTAGTTTGGTGAGTCTTTGTGCCTTGCAACCGAAAACCACCCGAGTCCAAAATGATCTCTGGTCAGAGTTGTAGCAAATATGTTTGGTGTCGCCCAGTAGGAGCCCTATTTTAGGGATCGTTTTCCCTCTCAGTCCTACAGGGAAGGCCCCTGAATACTAAGATCTAATGGGATAGATCTGGTACAGATCAGGGATTTCTTGGTTTGGGGAGAGTTTGCTCTAACAGGCACCCTGAATCCAGAGGCCGGGAAGCCTGGTGTTGAGGTCAACATGGGAACACAGGAGAGCTCTGAAGACACACGCCTCTCGCCCCTCACCCCCAGAAAATGGTACAGAGTTCATCTTTTTACGTTGTTAGTTAATCAGTGGTTTCACACACATTAGCAGTACTTAAAATTGTTTTTGTCCGGGTACATGACACAATATTCAAAAGGATATGAAGTCAGAGGTGAGCCCTGTCCTTTAGCCACTTACCAATTTTTTATGCAGCCTTCCAGAAATAATCCCTTCTGTGAATATGTGAGCATGATAAACTCAAACATACATATTTAAGTGTATATATATGTACACACACATATGTACCTATATACACATACTGTTCTGCATATTGATTTTTCTCAATTAACACTACATCTTTAGAGCTGATTCCATAGCAGTGCATCTGCAGCTGCCTTATTCTTTTTTAGCAGCTGTGTGATATTCCATTTGATGGATACGCCTACTAAGCAACTTTTAAATTGTTTTCAAACTTTACTGATACAAACAGTACTGCAATGAGCATATGCCATTTTGAATACATAACATGTATACAATTGAAAGCCCTGGATGTAGAATTGTTAGGACAATGGGAAAGCGCAGTTTTAAGTCATGTCATTGGATACACACAGTGGTCCTGCATAGAGTTTTTACCCGTTTACGTGCCCACCAATAATGTAATGAGTGCCTGTTGCCCTGCACCCTCACCAACACAGAATGCCTACTTTAAAAAACAAAGCATTTCATGTTGGAGCAAATATCAACATCTGGGCAAAAGCCTTTTGCATCATTTTCTTCTGAAGCGCAGGCTGTCTCTCTGAATGTCTGCCTCTCTCTTCTCATCTCCTGTGCAGGTGCGAGCACACACACAGCACCTTGCCCTCTCCCACCAGAGATGGAGTTTAAAAGCTTTCATTCTTTCTTTTTTTGTATTGCAATGGGTTTTCATCTTTGGTGGTTTTCATTGGAAAAAAAGAAAAGTAATTCTTGGGCGAGTGTTTGCACTGAGTCCTACATTCCTGAGTGTAGAAGGTCTCTTCATCTTTCCCGAAGCGATTTCTGCTGCCAGTGTGCCAGGACCTATTCCTTCATTAATTTTTTTCAAAACCCTGATAATACGGAGGGGACCAATACCAGGGCCGATAATTCCCGGTAATTCTCAGTATTTACAGAGCTTCTTTGTCTGAGGTCTCAAAGCACTTGACAGCATTAAATCTCCATTCCCTTGGCTCTCTCAAAGGCATCTTTGAACCTAGATGGGTGAGGCACCGAAATGAAAAGTCTGCCTTCAATCCAGGTTGTCTGAAAGGTTACCGGGAAGAGAATACAAGCTAACCAGTGTCATTGCTAGCCATAGCAGCATGTCTTTGGATGACTCCCAATTTTTCACCTTTCGTGGGTGCATTTCTACTGAACCATCTGTGAATAAACAGCAAATAGAGAAGTCTCTCGTCCATACAAATGGTAAAGGGGTTAAATGAGATCAGGGACTTGAGTCCATTGATGCTCTCAAGCCACTCACATTAGTGGCCTGAGTATCTGCTAGTCTTTTCTATCTGAGAAAATGTATAAATTTGACAAAACACCACTCTACTGGCAGAAAGGAAGAGAGAAAGAAAGAAAGAAAGAAAGAAAGAAAGAAAGAAAGAAAGAAAGAAAGAAAGAAAGAAAAGGAAGGAGGGAGGGAGGGAGGGAGGAAGGAAGGAAGGAAGGAAGGAAGGAAGGAAGGAAGGAAGGAAGGAAGGAAGGAGAGAGAAAGGAAGGAAGGAGAAAGGAAGGAAGGAAGGAAGGAAGAAAGAAAGAAAGAAAGAAAGAAAGAAAGAAAGAAAGAAAGAAAGAAAGAAAAAGAAAGAAAGAAAGAAAAGAGGGAGAGAGGGAAAGGGTAAAAAAAATGAAGAAGCAAGGGAGAATGGAACCTAATTCACCTCCAAAGAATTTGTCCCATGGTGGACAATACCTTAAGAGCAGAAAGTCCAGCCCATCCTCATGCATCATGTTTGATTCCACCAGTGAGTAATTGCCCTTTTAAAGAGTTTTTTGACCTCACTCCACCCTACTCCTCCCCACCCTTTCTCACCCCCTCGCCTCCACACCCACCATGTTCTACGCACACCACACACAGAATATCAACCATAGAGCAAGTATTTTAGTGGGAAAATGTTAGCAAATATTCTCTCATATTTCAGACACAGAAGCCAAGGCACAGAGAAGCTATAATTTACTGGGTGACAAAGATTCTATGTTAGGTACACATATCCCAAACAGCATCTATTGGTTCAATCTATGGGATTGTTGTGGTGTCTAAAAATTATTCATTACACAAATAATACTGAACACTAAAATGAAAATAAACATCACTGCAACCCCACCACCCCAACTAGTCATGTTGCTTTCCTTTCCCCCTCCATGTACTTTGAAATTCTTAGTTCACATGCACAAAAAGTAGAGCCAGAGCCTAGAGAATATAATATTGTGGCTAAGAGGCCAGGCACTGGAACCAGGCTCCTTGTGCTTATATTAAATTCCACCATTGGCTAGCAGGGCCTTAGTTCTCTCATCTGTAAAATGGGAATATTAGTAGTACCCACCCCGTGGATCTGTTATGGGCAATCAATGAGGCACCCCGTTAAGTACTTAGCAAAGTACCTAGACTATAGTAGGCACCTGGGAAGTGTTAGCTACAGCTGTTACTATTAAATTTTGCTTTCTGCTTTTTAAATGTATCATAAGCAAGCACAACAGAATTGTCTGACAAATCCCAAATTCTTACTAAGTTGACGCCCACTCCTGCTGGCACTCCTCCCTCTAGGTTCCTGGGGTGGGTCTATCCCCTGCAGAGGAACAAACAGCACCTTCTGCCCCTTCCCGCTCAGGGCCCTCAATGACCATAGCTGCTATGGGTGCCACCGCCCTCCTGACCCTCTCGTCCTACAAAGCTCAAGGTTTCAGGGAAAAAAAGAGCAGGGTGCGCAAGTAAGGAGGGAACCACAGAGGGCACAGCACTCCTCAGGTCCCCGTCTCCATCTGACCAAATCACGTTCTGGTGATTGCTAATGCTTTCCAGAGTGATGGTCATCAAAGGCAATATCCTTCTGGTTGTTTTAAAGCTAATTTAGTATTTTTTATGTTTTAGAAATCCTCATTAATTTTTTGTGTTGGTATCATTTCAAATTTATAGAGACATGCAAATATGGCACAAATGCCATTTATCCAGATTCCCCAGTTGTTAACATTTTGTCCTATTTACTTTATCATTCTCATTCTCCTTCTGTCTCCCTCTCCTTATGTCTGTATGTTTGTGTGTGTGTGTGTGTGTGTGTATATATGTATATATATATATATATATGCATATATATATAAATACATACAAATATATACATGCTTATGTGTGCTTATACAAGTGTGTGTGTGTGTGTGTGTGTGTGTGTGTGTAGAGAGAGAGAGAGAGAGATAAGACAGTCCTCTTTAATCTTTCTCAGAATAGATTTCCTAGTAGCATGGTCTTTCTCTTCCATGGCCACAGTACAATGACCATAATCAACGAATGCAATGTTGATGATATAAGACGGTTTTCCAACCCATGATCTGTTTTTGTATGTTTAAAGCCTCACTTGAAAAAGCAGGTGTGAGACAAAGATAATAAATGTACATCACAGCCTAATTAGGCCACTTGCTCACCTGATGACCTTCTCGCGGGAGTCATTCTTCAAAGCCCAGCTCTAACAAGACTCACCTGCAGGCCCGGGCAGGCGGCTGTCCCACCTGACAGGAACCATTTCTATGCGGGGCGCCCTGTGTGGGGTCCAGGGGGACAGCCCTTCGTATCTCATAGCCACAATCCCCTGTCTGTCTCCACACTGGACTATGAGCTCCTCAGGGCCCCCTGGGCCCACCTGGGGAACTGACAGATAATGGGTGCTTGGGAAATGTTTGTTAAGAAGTGAACAAGCAAATAGACACACGGAAGACTCCGGTGAGTTGAACTTTATAAAGTGTTAGGTTGTATTTTTTAAATCTATTAGATGAAAGTTCAACTGTACACAATACAGTGGGTAAAAGTATATATTCACCTTGAGGCCATTGCAGGGCATGCCTTCCCTGCCACTCCCTCAAACCTTTCCTCTTCCCTCTGCCCCAAAATAGAGTAACTGCTGAGAGAATACAGTTATGTGCAGGGGACGTGTATGGACTAGACTCTCAGAAGAGCCGTGCCTGTGAGCAGAAGAAGCACAGCCCAGCATTTCAGAACTTGGCAGCCCTGCGCTTTCCCGGTCCTGCCACGTTAGCAGTTAGCACGCAGTAACTTTCCGTGAGGGCGGGGAGGCTGGGCGGAGCCAGGCTGTGCCCCTCACCGCAGCAGCTCACCGCCAGCGGGGGCGCCAGGGTGCCCAGCAGCTGCTCCTCCAAAAGCCACAGGGTCCCAGCCCTGCTAGCGCTCCAGCTGAGCCGAGTTGGTGGCAGAACCCGGTAACTTCCAGGACCCTTCGACTGGAGCACGGAGCTTGCTAAGCTCCCAAGAGTTTGTTCTCCTGGAAGGCATGGTCACCCAGCAGCCCACGGGCCCTGGCAGCTGCTCCATCCCAGGCCCTCGCTGGTTCAGGTGTCACAAAGCAAAGAGTTCAACCTTTATTGAGCAGCTTCCCCGTGGCAGACGCTGTGTTTGGTAGATTGGGGCATGGCCATGTTCTTTAATGTATATTTTCATTTAGCAGATGCCTGTGTGCATTTGCTGCATGCCTGGCACTGTTCTAAGCACTTTACAAATATGAGCTCACTTAATCCTCATGACAGCCTATGAAGTAGGTACTATTATTTCAACATTTCTTTGAAACTGACATACAGAGAGGTTAAGTAACATCAGAGGGTGAGACTGGGTTTCTGCCCTTGCTTGAACTAACACTATGATGTCTTTTTCTCTTTCACATTTTTGCATCCTTTTCACTTACCTACTTTTCCATTTGACAATTATCTAGTCAACAAAGTTATTTGGATCAACCTATGAATATGCAGTAATACTCTCTGTGCACTAGATATCCTGGGGGATCAGAGAAGTCTAAGGGGCTTCCTCACTCTAAAAACAGTAGAGTTTGATTCGGAAATGAAACATCTACCCTCTAGCAAAAGGGAGATGAAGAGAGAAGCTGACCACCAGAGCTTCAGGAGGGAGGGGGCAGTCTTCTGGGCAGGAATGGTTGGGGAAGGCCTCCGAAAGGTGGATGGAGCTATAAACATCTATTCAGCTTTGGATAATCCCAAAGGAGAGGATCAGCCTGTGTGGACATGGCTTGTGGTGCCTTGGGCTCTGAAAATGCAGGCAAAGATGCTATGCAAAGGTTCTGCAGAGAATACCTCAAGCAACGCCTGCAGTTCGATACCTTAAAAATCATAGACTCCTAAAATCTTGAGTAGTTTGATTGTTCTGCCAGCACCTGAGCTGCAGTGAAGCAGTCAGAATGGTGGGTCCTTGGGCTACAAGCCATCATGATTCATTGTGGTGGAGTAACGACACAGGGAAGCATAGGGCCGAGCGGAACGCCAACCTGCATGCAGATAGATGTCAGTGCTGAGACCAGGGAAGAAGAAAAGCAGCTTGATGTGTTTAAAGTTCCAGGATTGTAAGTGAGTTTCTTAGTTTCCTTATACATTATGATATTTTTTTTCTTGTTGTTTTCTTTTTACTAGTAAAATATTTTAGTTTACTTTTCAGTTACAGTTGGCATACAATATTATGTTTCAGGTGTACAACATAGTGACTAGACATTTATATACCTTATGAAGTGATCGCCTCAATAAGTCTAGTACCCATCTGACACTGTACATAATAATATTATAATATTATTGATTACTAGAGGCATGGTGCATGAAATTCATGCATTTGGGAGATCCCTCAGCCCAGCCTGCTCCCTCTTGCAGTCCAGGAGCCCTCGGGGGATGTTTGACTGCCATGGAGGCAGGAGAGGCTCCCGCCACTGCTGCTGCACTCACCAGCTGTGAACCTGGCTTCTGGCTGAGTGGTGCTCCCCCTGTGATAGTACACTGACCACGAGGGGGCAGCTCCTGCATTGAGTGTCTGGCTCTTGGTGGTCAGTGCACATCATAGTGACTGATCATTCACTGTAGGGCCAAAACCAGCTCTCTGACATCCCCCAACGGGTCCCGGATTGCGAGAGGGCACAGGCAAGGCCAAGGGACCCCACCAGTGCATGATCAGGGCTATGGAGGGACATGGAAAGTTGGCCAGCCAGGGAGGGACCGCAAGAGGGCTCCAGGGCATGTCTGCCCCATCTCATTCAGTCCTGATCAGCCAGACCCCAGCAGCAAGCTAACCTATCAGTCAGAGAGTCTGCCTTCTTGTGGTCAGTGCATGTCATAGCAAGCGGTTGAGCGGCCTTAGCATATCATTAGCATATTATGCTTTGATTGGTTGGATGACCGGATACTTAGCATATTAGGCTTTTATTTTATAGGATAGTTTCTATGCTGTACTTTACATCCCTGTGACTATTTTTACAACTGTCAATTTATGCTTCTTAATTCCTTTTACATTTTTACCCAATCCCCTCTCATCTGGCAACCATCATCAATTTGTTCTTTGTATCTGAGTTTGTTTCTGTGTTGTTTATTCATCTTATTCATTAAATTTTTTTTTTTAGCAAAGCATAAGCAAATATTCCTCAATCCTGCTGATTTTGCATACATCCACAAGGAATCACCATGACACATCATCTGTGAATACAGGTGGCCATATTTGTAACCCCCAGATATTTTACCCCAAAATTGATCAAATGAAGTTGAAATGGCTACTGTCAGTGCATAAAACTAAATTCGATCTTCAACAGTCACAGGATTCAGAACTTACTCTGTCTCCAAAGAAAGATGGTCTATTGAAGAAGTGTCCACTTTTGTAATGGTTTGATTACCATAATACTCCTTTAAATCAACGAAGCCATTTCTGTGTGTGGATTTCTAGAGAGTGCACTTTTCATTATGAAACACTACAATAAGCAGCTTATGTCCAACATGACTGCAATTAGAGCTTAGTGAACCACAAGAAGGGACAATCCATGGAGGACATATCAGTGTAAACTCGTTTGCCAAGAGCAAGTTTTAACCTTTGTACAGCTGTTTGGGGGAAGGTTCCAGTCAGTATTTCCTGTGAGCAGACTTGTCGTGCTTTCATTTGAACTGGGAACACCTAGTTTATGTTTTCAAAGACCACTCCCTTGTTAAGCTAAGCACCTCTGGGCCTGTCAACAGGAGGTGTTGGGACAGATCAAAAAGAAATGCATGAGCTTCAATCCCAGAAGATTAGCAAGATTTGGGGGCATAGCAAGGCAGGAAAAATTCCAAAGAAATTGTCCTTTCCATAACATAAATTTTAGGAAGTGAGATTTGGGGAGTTTTTATGGGGGGTGAGAAAGGGATTGCTTTAAAAGGTAAAACTCACAGGAACAATGGCCTTCCGCTATCTTGAAATAAGAAAGTAAATTATATTTATTTTTGCCACCAAACTACAAAAAAAAATCTTACTTATATATCCTGACTGTTATGAAGCTCCTTTATAGAGAATGAAAACATGAATATAAGTTGTATTCATATAATTTTATAGTGAGTTGAAGCTTGGTAGAGACAAATATAGAATGGAGTAGGTACCCTGCCTCCTAATATTTCAATCCAGTCATTCAATATTTAATGTATTTATTGGGCACTGCTGTCTGCCAGGGGCCTGGAGTGCACACACAGAACAGGCGTGTGTGTAAGTATACGGGTTCTGTGTCAGTGTGTACTCTGTGTGGCTGTGTGGGTAGGAGGAGTCACTGAGAGGAGGAATAGAGCAGAGGTCATCTATTGGCCTCAGTCACAGTTGAGAGAGACATGAGTTCTGATACCCAAGCATAGCTCCATTGCTGTCTCTGAACATGGCATCCCCATCAGATTCTCAATTCTCAGAGTCGCTCACCTCCAGGAACACGAGAAGGGGAAGTCAGCCAAGCTAAGTGTTAATGAATAAGAAAAAAAAAAGTGGTAATAGAAGACTGTTTGTTATCTGTGGCCTATAATAGTGCTATTCCTCTCTGATCATTAAAAATTGCTCTCAGCCAGCCAGTGTTGCTCAATGGTTGAACGTTGACCTATCAGTATGAACCAGGAGGTCAGAGTTTGATTCTTGGTCAAGGCACATGCCTGGGTTGCAGTCTCGATCCCTCTAGGGGGCTTGCAGGAGGTGGCCAATCAATGATTCTCTCTCATCATTGATGTTACCTTCCTCTCTAAGATCAATACATAGTAATATATATATATATATATATATTAGAGGCCCAATGCACAAAATTCGTGCAAGAGTAGGCCTTCCTTCCAGCACCCAGGACCTGGGCTTCCCTCAAAACTCCGGCTTCATCTGGTCTAATTAATATATATAAATATATCCCCTATTCTGTGCTTAGCAACTGTTGTCATGGTCCAGAGCAAGCCAGGCTTTCTGCCCTCCGGGTGGTAAACCTGTCCATCGCCAGGTTACAGGTGGTCCTGTGTGAATGTATATATATTTTTGCTTTATTCTTTCCTCCTTCCTGATTAATATGGCTCATCATCACTGTGCTATGAAACTGGAACAGGCATTGAGATTGACCCAGGACAGCTCTACCCACAGTCCCTCCAAGGGAGCCTGTGGATGAGGGCTTCTCAATGTCACCACTGTGCCTCTTGCTAAGTTGCTACCTCAGACCTAACTGCCCTTTAAGACTCAAAACAGTGGCCCCAAATTTCATTATCACCAGGTATATTTTTTGCTTCAGTTGAGGACCTACTTGGTTCCCACCCACAATTTAGTTATTTATGTAACAAAACTGAGCAATCAAATGGCACTTGCTGTGTGCCAAGCGTTTCAGTGGGCTCTGAGACTGTCACTCGGAGCCAGACAGACACCCCCTGTCCTGATGGGCTCCCTGGCAAAGAATGTGTATAATTTTAATAAGTTATGCTAGGGATTGAAAGGAGATAGCATGGGGCTGCTGTTCATTTTTGTTGTTTGTTTTGTTGTATTTTATTGTTTTGTTCTGGAAGCAATTCTGTCTTGTGGAAGTCTTTCCCTGAATGCACAGCCTTCTTATATGAAGCTTGTCTGTCGCGGTGAAAGCATTTCCATCAAATCTTCAGGTTGTCTCCCGGGAGAGCTGCTCCGGAGGCATGTGTGACTGCAAGCTGGGAGCAGGGGCTTTTCTGCAGCCTTGCCACTGACTCAGCAGACCTTTGAGCTAGTGGGGCTGGACCTGGCTTTGCCCCAGCCCTAGAGTGGAGGTGTGGTCATCCTTATTTGTGCAAAGTGCAAGATTATTCAGGGAAAATCGGTTTATTTTTACCTGACAAGCTTCCTTTTCCAAGCTCTTTTCCTGGAATGCCGTCCTGACATATTTGGGGTCTGTTTTGGTTCCAAGATCAGAATCTCTTAAACCTTGTGGCCTGCGGAGTTCCTGGACACTTCCCGCACACACTCCTTTGGTCGTCTTCCAGGCGTCTGAGTCCATTCTGAACCTTTCTAAGGACTACAAGGGATAGCTTCTAACTCTTAGTTAACAACGGATACCAGCGAAACAACAAACAGAAGCCAAAATGTCTCAATCCTCACCAACCAGCAATGGCCTTCGTGCAACTGGGAGGGTGCCTGGCAAGTGTGGGAGACAGATTTTAATAGACAACAGGGTGAGAGAGAGGAGAGAGCGGGTGTGTGTGCTGGCATGGGTCTCATACACGCTGACGACACGTCATAGCACCACCCTGGAGAATCACACCCTTCTGGGGTTTGATCAACACCTTAATTGGTTAACACTATCAATCCACATGTTCTCAAATTCACCTTGCTCTTGTTGGTACCCAAACCACAAATACATATGTGTGTATGCATGTCTGCCTGCATACAGTAATCATGATGTACAGTAAAGTGTTTTATGTGTGTGTCTACAGATTCATAAAATTTTATTTTTTTTAATACTCTTCATACTGAGGTTTATGAGTTGTATAGTGATGCATTGGCTTCCCCTGGAGCATGAAACAGACGCAGCTCATCCCAACACGACATGCTGGCCCAGTGTGAAGGAGCAAGACAGTGAGAAACAGACTTCTTTCCAAAGCGCCTGCTCAGAGGCGTCCAGGGGACTGACTGTAGGCATCTGAGGTTTTTCACCATATGGGGCCTCATCTGTCACTCACTCCTTGCTCATTAACAAGAGGACTTGTCACCTGGAGAACTGGTTGCTGTGTATTTATTGTAAGGAGTTCAGGACAAACAGGTTTCAACAATGCACAAAGGTTTTTGGCAAACAGAAAACATAAACAGTTTCCTGATGAGTTGGATTGGGAGGTAGCAGCCTCCCCAGACCCTGGCTATCACGCGCTCCCATTCTCCCTCTCTGCCTACCTGGTTTTGCCAGGTAAACTCGGATCCCATTAGCCTTCTGCTCCTGGCTGCTGACGGAGCCCCAGGTACAGAGCGACCTGCCTGCTCCCAGCGAGTTCTCGGACCCCGTGGGGAGAATCTTCCCTCCCTTTCTCATGTTACACATGTTGCAAGGTGTGGGTTAGAGATACTGGCTGGGGTGTTATTCTTGTCTATTACCAGCTTCCCAGATGAGATAGGCAAACCTTCAGGACTCAGAAACAGTCTCAGGGCTCAGTAGAGAATAGAAGCCACCCTCTGCCCCTTTATCTGTACCCCCTGACCCCAAGCATGGAGTATCACAGGATTCAAAATACAGAATCAGAGCGATCAGCTCGGCCAAGTGCTCCGGCCCTAAGATGAAGAAGCACAAGAGAGCATGGAGATGTGGGACTGTGGATAATGGCAGCTAATCCACTACCACATTCTGGGCAGCGAAGTGGGGCCCTTTGGGGTCATCCATTTCTACTGGAAGCTATGAAAAGGTAGCATGACCCCCCAAGGAGGCTATTTTGATTCCTCCTTGTGCATATAAACCTGCAACCCTTATGGAGCTGCAACCTTAACTTTATTAATTTTTCTATTTTCTTAGGCTGGGATTTGTCTTTTCTGCTCCCTGTGACAAGAATAGATACATTATTTGAGAGTTGACTATGTTCCAGGCATTTTATATGTTTGTTAGTGTGTGTGTGTGTGTGTGTGTGTGTGTGTGTGTGTGTATAATCTCATTTAAACCTTATAACTATGACTATCAAGTGTAACTATGAATATTAATTGAGGAAACTGTGTTTCAGATGTTAAGCAACTTGCCCAACCCGCATAGCTAGTGCGTAGCAGAGGAGGAGTTGAACCTGCCAAGCCCTGTATCCTTGTCCTTCCTAATGTGCCATGCTGTCCCCCTCCCCACAAGTTCATAGAACCCACAGCAGACAATCTTCATAAGACAGACTGTCAGTGAGCTATGTTCTGAACTCTTTTTTTTAATCCTCACCCAAAAATATGTTTTTGATTTTTTTTTAGAGAGAGATAAAAGAGGAGAGAGAGAGAAACAGTGATGTGAGAGAGAAGCATCAACCAGCTGCCTCCTGCGTGCACCTGGACCCACCAGTGATCGAACCCACAACCTTGAGTATGTGCCCTGACCAGGAATTGAATCCAGGACCTTTCAGTGTATGGGGCGATACTTCAACCAACCAGGCCACACTGGCCAGGGCTGTTCTAAACTCGTGAGTACTTTCCTTGGACACTTCTCAAGAGATGAAACTCATCAATGCTCCTTTTCTTTAAAAATAAGCACATATACCCTGGAAGAATGACCCTTTAATGCTTCTCCCTACATTACTTGCCCTCATCCAAGATGGCAGCAGAGTAGGTGGAAGCTACACTCACCTCCTCCCAGGACCAGACTGGAACTACAACTAAGTTATACAACAATCATCCTGAAGAACCTACATTAGTTGCCTTGCCTCTACAGCTTTTCTCATTTCGATTCATTCCACCATCTCCAACTCCTTGAGCTCCTACCTAGAGCCCATTTTCTCCAAGTCTGCTTCCCTCAGCTATTGGCCTTCCTTCAGAATTTTCCTTCCTTTCCTTTCCTTTCCTTCCTTCCTTCCTTCCTTCCTTCCTTCCTTCCTTCCTTCCTTCCTTCCTTCCTTCCTTGTTCACCACAATCAACACTTACATTCTCTCTGTGCTATTAGGGGGAATGTGTTCTATTTAGCCAAAATAAAGTTCCATTCCTGAGATATTTACCTTTCTTTTCACAAGGTAGCCTATCAAGCTAAAAGGATGAATCTCCAATCATAGAATTCCCTAATGTCCATCTAAATGTCACACCTCATTATAAGAATGATAAAGGGTATTATAGAGAAAAAAAAGTACCCATTTTTCTCACTAATCTTTCTAAAAAATTTCCAGTTTTCCTTTTTTCATCTTTTATTATATACATGTCACTTTTATTTTTTATAATTATGATTCAATGCTGTATTCTTTTTTTTCTGCATAGTTTACCCATATCAGACATAACCTGTTGTCTGAGGAAAGGCTGACTGAGGTAGCCAACTTATTGTCTTGTGAGTTATCTGCATGAGAATTTAAGGGTGCCCCTTTACTAAACAGTAAAGATGCAGTCTTTTTTTTTTTGATGACCCCTTTTTTCAGGTGACCTCGGTGACCCTAATCCTAACACAAAAGCCAGACGTCAAATTTGAAATGTTATGATTATTATCCTCTCCTACATATTAATGATTTTTAGGATTTTCAGAGGAGATCAGAAAGAAACATTCATTGAACACCCTTGTGCTAGACACCTGGTGGACATGCTATAAGCTGTTGTATTTAAACCACACAACAACCCTGTGGGGAAGATATTCTTACCCTCATTTACAGATGAGGAAACCAAGGCTCAAACCATGAAGCTCCCTGCCCAGCTGACACCGTGACAGGAAACGTTTCAATGTTGGATCCACCTGACTCCAAAGCTCTTTTCAACTTGCCACCTCTCTTTCTCTCATCTTGGGAAAAACTTCACTAAATAAGAGTTAGTCCATGTGTCCTTTCCAAGGCCTAGCAGAGCAAATGTAACAAAGAAAAAGAAATGGAGGAGTTTTTATGGTCAGTGGTACACACGTATATTACAGACACACACAGAATATGAAACAAATGCAAATTTATTCAAAAAATAGGAGCAAGGCGGTTGTAATGGCACATGTTAACAGGACACCTATTACTCATAATTGATGTTACTAATATTTTAGCATCTGACCTGTTTCTCTTAATTGAATTGAAATGACTTATGCAACACATTTGTTTTACTGACTTTGGAAAGATATAATCACCTTCACCTACACTTCGAATTTTAAAATGGAAATTTTTTAGTGGCCTTACAGATAAGTGAAACACAATTAGAGTTTTCCTCCCTAGGAAATGCCTAGAAAGTTGCATGTGTGTTGTTTTAAGGGGGGAAATAAAGAAAGGGCATTTTGCACAATGATCGGTGAGGTCACCCTGAACGAAAATAAAATATGTCCATTAAACTCTTCCCAAGAATCACAGATGGAGTCACTCGGGAGTCACTACTCTGCCCTGTTTAACTTAGTCAAAATTAGTCATTCCAAAGCCCTTAAAATATAAACTAATTTCATGTTTGCAGAAAAAACTTTACCACCGGGAGCAGGGTAAATCGGAGAGGCAGAGAAAGAGATTCTTATGGGAGCAGAGGCATCTCAGATCTCCACTTCTCGGGACAAATGACTTGCTCTGCCAACCTGCAGAGAATGCCAGTCTGCTGGGTTTGCCAGTGTCCAGGCCAGCAGTAGACCAAGGATGAGAAGTCAGAACATACCAAGAGATTGTTCATTAAAGCAGGTAAAAGTTATAGCTCTAACCTCAGCTTTCAACTGGGCACGCATCCACCAGTTTCTGCCCGGGGTTAGTTGAGGCTTGGAGGAACATGCCAAAATTAGGGGAGGTTCATTTCTGTTTTTCAACTTGGCAGGTCTTGTCTTGGAAAAGAAAGAGAAGTGGTATACCAGCTTTAATGGATTATAAGATGACTGGGCGTTGGGTGAGAGGAGGGGGAGTCGGGGGAGGCAGGCAAAAAGGGAAAAAAAAATGTTTTTGAGAACTTGCAAGAAATAGGTCTTGCTGGCCAACAGGGGCCCTAGGTTGACATCTGTTGTATGTTAGTTTCAAATGCGCCTGTTTCTGAATAAGTGATCTCAGAACTTCAGCGATAACATCCAAAGGAAAAGTACAGAGTGAGCTTGAGGAAACATTTTTCTGGGTTCCTTCTCCCTGTGCCCAACAGGGAAAGAGCCGAGAGAAGCCCTGCCTAGTCTAACTTGAGGCCGCCCATTGGCTGGTAGACTAGGATGAAACATCAGCACCTTTAATGTGGGGTTGAAAAACGGAATGCCAGGAAGTTAAAAGGACTTAGGGGAAAATGTCCTTTGGCCTTCCGCTGCGTGACAGGATTCTGAAGTGGCAGCTAGTGAGCAGAGTAGACTCAGTTAGTCCAGTCAGAGGAAAAAAGCAGCAAAACCAGAGGACCAACATCAGTAATACCTTTGAGTGCAGTGATGAAAGAGTGAGGGTGGCTCTGCCAGAAAGGCGGGTCTCTTCATCAGGTTCCCAAAGGCAGCTTGTGCCTCGGCCCGCTGTCAGAGGAAACCAGCCCTACCTATCGCTGGTCTTTCTTGAGCACCTGCTAGGTGCATGGAGTACGACAGAGTCTTCATGCAAAGAAGGTTCCATTCTTCCTTCTTTTTGCCAAACTTATTTCTATTTGAGACGGAGACCGATGATGATTTTGTTTTCTACCTGGACAAGGAAAATAAAATTTGGAATGGAATCGTGAGAAAAAAAATATATGTATTTTCCTGCTGAGAGGAATCCAGTAGTATACAAAGACGGAGGGCTCTGAGGAGGGCTGATGTTATGGTCAATTGAATGCCTTTCTCCTTCCATCTGTGCCCTATTCTCACGCTGATTCAGTGCTGCTCACCTGATGGGGTATGGAATGAACACCAAAGGTGAGAGACACAAGAAATCAGAACAAGTCTCCAGCCACTCCCCTCAGGAAACTTTCCTAGAGATCTTTTGAGATCTAAGGCATTGAACCCATTCAAGAGTACAGAATTTCCCATTCCCCACTGCCTGTGTGATAATACCCAGCCCACAAGAATGAAGATAATCAACTAGGAAGAGAAATTTTATTTCCCTCTGTACACAAACTCCCTTGGACTTGTCCCTACAAAGAAATACTTCCTTTCTCCCTTTTGTCCAAAAAATCAGGTTAAAGATTAACACAAGAAAGACCATTAGCCCATAAATGTTAGGTGCATGACTTCTTAACTTTGCTATAAATACATGCATCACTTTTGACCATTTGATGATTTTTTACCTTACATGAACCAAAACACTCTCAAACCCAAGGTGTTATGGACAATTACCTGCATGAGAACACAATAAATTTTTAAAGTCTATATATTTTATCTCCATAATGCAATTTATCTGCATTGTATTTGAGTAAAATTGATTTTTTTTCCGGATGATTGCCCTGGATTGGACACAGTCTTAAAGAGGTTCTCTGATCCTTTAATTTTCTCTTACTCTCTGATCTGGGTGCTATTGCTCAGTTGTGCTGCTTTTATCATTGCCTACTTAGTAGCAGCAATGGGAAATGAGCCTTAAAAGTGATAACCCATCATATTATATTTTTTTATTCTGCTGGTCTCATAAAAAAAAAAAAAAACCTACCAGTCATTTATTTCATCTCACTTATTGTCGATCAGCCCCACATTCTTCACCTCCTTACTGTGATTTTCTTTGTGCTGTGGTTCCCAGCCACGGCCTGCTTCCTGCTGAATTAAACTGCAGCCCAGACAAAACCAAAGAGCACATCTCTCCCAAAGTTCACTCCAAAGGTCACCCCTGGTGAGATGGACATTGCAGATGTGCTAGAAAGATTAGAGGCCGCTTTGATAAAACCTGCGTCTGTTCTTTGCTCCTGGTCCTTAGAGTGGAAGATCAGATTTTCGTTGCCTTGCATTATTTAAGAGTTTTGATGAGCAGCTCCCATCAAAATTCCCCACAGATTTTGGACTGTGTGTGTGTGGACACATGTGTGTGTGCGCACACATGTGTGTGTGCATGTGTGTGTGCGTGTGTGTGTGTGTGCGCATGTGTGTAAAACAGCACTGTAGAATGATTGAGATGTTCAAAAGGACCTTGCCAAGTGAACTCTTTGTAGGGCTCATTTTCCATTAGGTTGTCCTTCCTTAAGTCTCTTGGTGGCCTTCTGTTCTATTTGATGGCAAATTCTGTTCCTGCCAGATTGTATGAAATCCCTTTAGCAGCTTCAAATAGCTCTCTCGCCCTGCAGTTTTAGCACTTGGGTGCTGATCACATCAGTCCCTGGACTTTTGTTATTCTCCCCCCTTTGATGGTTTTCCTCCGTTCTTCTGTTTTCATTGGCTTCCATTTTCATCTCCACTGTCTGTTCTGCGATGTTGTTATCTATTCATTCGAGAGAGTCCAGCCATTCAGCCCACGAAGAAAAGGCCATTCCTTCACGTGCCTAGCCTGGCTGGCCCAGCGGGTAGTCTATGATGTGTGCCTTTCATCACACAACTGTGGAGGCCCCTCTTTGGGCAACCGCTTTGGTGATGGGATAGGGATTATTGTATCATGATTTCGTTTTTATCAGCCTCTTCTGTGTCTTCCCATTTTTAGTTGAGATGTAGCGGTTCCTGTTATGGCAGGTATTTTTATAAATGGCTTCATCTCTGATCGTTGCCAATAAAGAAAGGAAGGCCACCTCATTTCCATCCTGTGATGTTCCACAGATAGACATGCATTGTCTCATGCTGGAGTGTGATCAAATGGTCAGAACATTGAATGGGAATGAGACCTTGAGCATTATATTCCTGGGTCTATCAGGATCTCTACCTGAGACTTGATGTCATTCACCCCTAAGGCTACAATGTTTTTGTGCCTTCTAAAACCCTTGCTATAATTATTGCATGTTATTTTTGCCCAATGAAATATGTCATGCCGAAACCGGTTTGGCTCAGTGGATAGAGCATCAGCCTGTGGACTGAAGGGTCCCAGGTTCGATTCCGGTCAGGGGCATGTACGTGGGTTGCGGGCACATCCCCAGTGGGAGATGTGCAGGAGGCAGCTGATCGATGTTTCTCTCTCATCGATGTTTCTAGCTCTCTATCTCTCTCCCTTCCTCTCTGTAAAAAAATCAATAAAATATATTAAAAAAAATTCTGTCAAAAAAAAAAGAAATATGTCATGTTTTATCTCAAAAGTCCTAGTACCAAATAATATAATTTGTAAAGGTACAACATACTAACGGTTCTTTTTCTAAACTAATTCAATATTTCATACCAAACAAAGGGCGGTAAGAGCAAGTTCTGAGTGGCAGAGATGCCAAATGAATAGCCCTTAAATGTGGAAAAGGGTTGGTTTTAGAATTAATCATAGGAACCACTCCCTATGCTATTGGAAAACACATGTGATACAGCCTGTCTGGATGCCCCCTCCATCTGAATGGATAAAGTATTAAAATTTATTTTCAAAATAAAGTAATGAAAAAGCAAGCTATAAAAAAGAAGGGACATAACTTCACAATATGTTCTTAACTTCTGAGGCCAGTGTCATGATGGGAACCAGGGCCCTTACACTGAAATGAATCTCATCACACTGAAAGGACTGGAAACTGTGAAACCGCCATCATATGATCAGGCTTGTTTTCCGTTGATTGTTATGAGGTCCAGTTAATTAACAATTAATTGGTGATTTATTGGTGACATTTTTATTGAGTTTATTGAGGTGACATTGGTTTAATAAAATTATATAAGTTTCAGGTGTGCAATTCTCTAACACATCCTTTGTATATTGTATTGTGTGTCCGCCACCCCAAGTCAAGTCTCCTTCCATCACCATTTATATTCCTTATGCCCTCTTCTACTACTGGTGGCATATTTTTGAAGAGGCATGTAAATTATCTCTTGTGGCAGGAATGAATGGGTAATATAAAAACATATGAGCCAAAAGGAAGGTATAATTAGCAACCAAAATCTTCTGAAAAAGTATAACACAGCTTCATGTTTAATTTTCAAAAATTGTCCTATGGAATATTTTCCTTACACTTGCCAATTCCTCAGAATATGCATTCTTAAAGAACAGGGAATCAGTTGTTAATATCTTGCATGTGGCAACATTTATCCAACACCAGACCGAGAGTCAGAAACCTGGGCTGCTGAGGCAGCTCTACCATAAGCTGTGTGACCCAGGCTAAGCTGGAAAACCTCTCTGAGCTTCGTTACCCGCTCCGGGAGTGAGGAGAAGGATCCCTGCCTGCCTGCTGTCTTCCCGGATGTTTGTAAGTGTCCATTTGTAGCCCCAAAACTGCATTCTCAGTAACAATAACAACAACAACAACAACAGTGTAATAGTAACAAAGAAGATGATGATAAAGTTTATAGCAATTTCGAGGCGACCATGGGGATTTAAATACAAAAAAACACTATTCTGGAGCCCAGACAATATGAGAGTGCAAGGGAGAGAAATCTGAAGGTAAGGCCCAGGACATCGACAGCAGCGCTTCCCCTCCCTTTGTCTAGCCTGGAGCGGAGAGAATTCACCTCCTGCGCCGTGGAGTCTGCACAATGTGCATCTAGCCAGGCAGGTGTAGAGGCAGCAGTTTCCATGACTCCGATAAATTAACTAGTGTTCACGGATGTTTTGCAGCTGCCCTGGAAACAGGCTAGCAGTTTTGAAAAAGCATTGTTACAGCCATGAAGAAGTGTTGCTGTCATGTGTGTGCATGTAGAAAGCATACTTTAAAGAAACAATCCCTTCGCCTGCACCGAGTGAAAACAGGCCAAGCTGTGCCGACGCTCTTCTTTCTCTTTTTCCTAATGAAACTACTTTCATTGCTAACCTTTCCTTCTCCAGAATTCCAGCAGGTTAAACATTATTATATAAAGAGCAATGGCTATTATGTGAATAGCCAGTATCTTAATATAAGGCTATATATTTGAACCTCAGCCCTGAATACTCATAATTTAAACACTTACAGAAACAGTGTAGCTTTAAAGAGAGAGGCGTATTTGAACGGTTTTTATTTTACTGGTAGTTGGCTAACATTGGAATTGAAGTGCCGGTGTATAAAACAGTTCTTCCTACTGTGGAAAGCTCATTCGTTTTCCATCAGGCTGCAGAGCATTGCTAACTGAAACTGGACTAAGACCTGATTGTAAGGTCTTACTTCATTAGGGTTATTATTTCAGATATATATCCATATACACACCCACTCACAGATATTATTAGAAAATGAGATAACCCTATATATGTAAATTAATTTTCTGGGGTATATGTGCCTAAGCTATTTCACTTTACATGGGGGAGAGGGCGGCTCCCAAGTGTATTATGTAAGTCCCCATGTTCTTAGAGTTCACGGGTAATCCATTCCTAATGTTTCGAACTCGTTACAAACATTAATGACTGTGGTGTGTGCAGTATGCTGTCACACGGGTGTCCTCGGACTCTCTCAGCTGTGGCTGGGTGCTTGCCCCTCTGCTAAGTGGCACCATGCTGCCTACTTTGTGAGTGCTCGTGTCTACTTTCCATCCCTTTTATCTCTTCCTTTGATATTTATTGTTTTTCCTTGCTTCCATGAGCAGAACTCTCTACTCCTTTCTGTTGTGCTTTTTATATATTCTATATAATGAAAAATCAGATCTCAAGGTTGGCAGAATTATCTGACATAAGAGTAAATAGTCTACGAGTGGATGCCCTTGAGATTTTTTTTAGCAGATACGAACTTTAGTTCTTAGAATTTTAGTGACATCTTTGCGGATCTTTCTCTACTTTTTCCCTTCCTTCCTTCTATCCTTTCCTCCTTTCTTCTCCTTCCTTCTTTCCTCCCTTCCTTCCTTTCTGTTTTTTTTCCATGTTCCATTTCATAAGGTTTTCAATTGAGAAATTTGTAATTATGAAAATTGTTATAGCAATTATTTCAACCTCATTGATAGCAGTTCTAATTTAGTATTATTTAATTAGCCATTGGCTCACCTAGTAAATATATTCTTGAATCTATACACCTTCTACTAAGTCTTAATGACAATTTTTGCTCTGTAAGCAAGGGGAGGACTTTTTTAATTTCATTTTTTCAAATATCTCACACAGTGTCTCACCCATAGTCTGTTCCCAGAAAATATCTGATGATTAACTGAGATTTAAAAATAATTATCACGCACAAGCTACATACAAATGACACTTTCTAAGAACTATACTTGTCTTTCATGTTCTGGAAAATGCTTCTGAGCTTTTCACACCTTGGTTTAAAAAAAAATCAAGAAAGACCAAGTTAAACTAAGTGAATTTTTTTTAATGTGTAAAATGAACTAACAAACAAAATAGAGACAGACTCATAGATGGAGAGCAGGCTGACACTGCAAGGGGCTGGGGGGCTGGCCGGGTGGAAGGATTAGGCAAAAAAAAAATTTTTTTAAAGAGAGAAGAAACTCATGGACACAGACCATAGTGTGGTGATTACCAGGGGGAAATGGGTGGGAAGAGGTGGAGTAAGGGGAGGGGGAAAAGGGTATGTGGGGATAAATGGTGATGGACAGAGACTTGACTTGGATGGTAAACACACAATACAGTGTACAGATGATGTGTTGGAGAATTGTGCACCCAAAACCTGTATAATTTTGTTAACCAGGGTCACCCCAATAAATTAAATAAAAAGGGGAAAATGTATAAAGTAGCTGAAAATAGAACTCCTCATAGGTAGGAATTCCAAGTACACTGCCGCTTTCCTTTGGGACTGTTTGTTGATGGAGGAATTTGTAGCTCATAATTAGAAACCCTTTAATTCATTCATTCATTCCAACAATAGCATTTATTGAATGCCTGCTGGGCCCCACCAGGGATGCACGGGCTTATCAGACACAATCTCAGGAAACAGACATTTTGGGCAGAATTTCAGGGTTGCTGTGAGTCACAGCCCAGCTGCCATATGTTAGAAGCATTCCCCCAGTTAAAACTGAAAGCTTCCACATGAAGCCTAAGTTGTTCTTGAACCAGTCTTGCCTCTGTTAGAACAATCCCAAGTATTTCGTGTTCTGGGAAGAAATCTGGAGATGGTGTCATAGTGTTTTCCTGTTCCCTGACAAGCCGTTCGGTAGCCCCGTCCAACACCATTTAAAACAGCCCGGCAATAATCAGAAGTGAGGTGCCTCCGTGGAAAACACTCGGAGGGTGCCTGTCGGCAAGTGACGTTTTAAACCGAGGTTTAATGTATACCTGTTGTTGGGTTCCACAAAAGAATTTACGTGTTTAAAAAATGTCATCTCAAAAAAATATATAAATGTAAGTTAGGAAACAACGAAAGTTTCATAGAAAAGAATGACTATTGATTTTGAGGTTTTACCTAGCTCTTCTGCTTTGCAATCAAATACGCAAAGTTAACATCTCTCCCTCCCTAATATTATCTTGCTTTGTCAATGAATCATCATGTTTTGCATTTACTTAAGACCAGTAATCTTAAATTGTCACTTAATTATATCTGATCATCATAATTTTATAAGGCAATCATATGCATATATTTTGAGTAATGAAACCATTATGGCTTTATTGTAGCCTCTTTTGTTTATGTAGCTTCTTTTCCACTGTATTTTAGCATTTAGATTACACACAGGATTGTGAGAATTTTATAGAAATTATTAATTTTTATTGCCTTGAAATAGTAAGGGGAATTTTTGTAAGAAAACATTTCAGGCTAAATTATGATATGCCTATTAATTAAATTTAATTCTTTGCTTTTTCAGGAGTGTTTAAAAGAAAAGAAAATCTTGTTTCATGAGCGTTCAAGCTCTATGTCATTGAAAAATCACTTTAAAACAGTCAGAAAGTATTTTTAATTGGAATGAATCATCTGTTCCCATGAAGATATTTTTATAGTCTATAGTGTATATAGCCTTTGATCCTGAAGAGTGTGGCTAGATTAGCAGAGTGATAAAATATCTACTTCTAAAGTGAAAAATTCTCTTAACTGTTGAATTCCCTGAGTACATAACACCATACACACAAAAACAAGTTTATGTATTGAGCAGTTGACAAAACTATTATGAACACAACCGTCTCCCAGGTACCTAACCCTAGGGGCAATGATACAGTACTCACTAATGCAGTGATAGCAATGACTTTATAGAAGCTATCTACCTCAAATAACAGGAATCAACAATAGATAGATATCTGGCAACACCAAGTGCTGGTGAGGATGGGTAGCAACTGGAATCTCAGGACCTGCTAAGAGGAAGGCAAAATGGCACAGCCACCCTGGAAACCATTTGACATTTCTTATAGTTAAACTTCTATATCCCAGATAATCTAGCAGTCCCGTTCCTAGATATTTACCCAAGTAAAATAAGAACTTGCATTCATACGAAAACCTGCACTTGCATTTTCATAGCACCTTTATTTGTGATTGTTAGAACACAGACATGGCCTAAATGCCCTTCAACTAGGGAATGAGTAAACGGGAATGGACTATCAGTAAACAATAGAAAGTAACAAATTATTGATATGCTCAACAATATGGAATCTGTCATGCATTTGCTAAAGTGGAAGGAACCAGAGTCAAAAGGCTACCTAATATATTATTCCACTTAAGTGATACTTTTAAAATATTGTTTAAAGGCAAATTATAGGGCTGAGAAAAAGATCTGTGGTTGCCAGGGTTTGGGAAAGGGGAGTGAGTTGCCTACAGAGGAATTTGGGAGGATAGGGAGATGGAACTGTTCCACATCTTGATTGTGTTGGTAGTGATGCAATTAAAAACTTCTGTCAAAACATGAAGAACTGTACATAAAAGAGCGAGTTTTACTATATATAAATTATATTTTAATAGCAGATGAAAAACCAGATATGAAGAATAAATCAAAATACAAAAAAAGTTCCAGTTTGCCACAGTAACATCAGAAAATACCATAAAACTACTTCCTATGTTTTACTATAGTTCTAGTTGATAAACACCATATAGTAATTTATGTTACACTATGAGCTGAGCAGTGGGGGCTATGAGCAGATATAACATGTTTTCTTTTCTCATGTTTTGTGATGCTTACATGTAGCGTGATTCTTACTGGTTTACAGAAAATGTTTTTTTACTGTTTTTGACAAATGGTGAAATCTGCTGACTATACTATAACTGCATTATTCATAAGAGGACAACACTTTTATTTGAATTACCCAGTTACATAGCATTTTGACCTTGGGATAAGAGAAAACAAGATAAAAATAATATCACTTAGTTTGGCTCAGTGGATAAGTGTCGGCCTGCAGACTGAAGGGTCCCAGGTTCGATTCCAGTCAAGGGCATGTACCTTGGTTGCGGGCACATTCCCAGTAAGGGGTGTTCAGGAGGCAGCTGATCGATGTTTCTCTCTCATCGATGTTTCTACCTCTCTATCCCTCTCCCTTCCTCTCTGTAAAAAATCAATAAAATATATACTTTTTAAAAAACAATATTACTTACCTTGCTTATACACAACTATTTAATGAATACTGAATACTGAAACAAGAAGAGACTTGGGCATTTTTATCTGCTCATGTCCTATGAGGCAGGAAGGCCTACCACATGATTCTTTGAGTGCCTAACAATTCTGGTATTTCCCTTTTTATTCTTCCTTGTTTATAATGTCTTTGCCACATTACCTCTGTCATATTTCAAGGAGCAAAGATGTAAATGGGAAATCACCATTACATTCAAGTTTATGAAAATCAATTTCACTCTACAATATTGACCTCGCTTTTGGAACAAGAGGCAAATTGGGTTATCTGAGACTATTATTGTACTTAAACCTTTATAACAAATTCAATAATGCATATCAATAGTTTCTCAATAATACCTTCGCTTACACAAATAAGTCACTCTTTCTCACATTTGTTGTGACATTTTAAAAGTTACTTTATGTATATTTTACTTAAGATGTGTTGTCAAAACATCTCAAGGCTCTATACATAATATGGCTTTATATTAATAACAAGGCCATGCATGACTATAGTCAATAAATCTGGACTTTTTGAAAGCATGTTGAAAATTAAGTGACTGTGCTTAAGATTATCATACTATCAAAGCCATTTGTTGGATGATTAAAATAGGCGAAGGAAATGCTATATTATAGGATGTTGTAAAAACTTTATCGAAAGAGCAGCAGTGATACGATTTGTAAAAGTAAAAACAGTAAATATCTCTACCTTGTGCTTTTCTAATAGCATGAACTATGAAATTATTATGTTTTTGTTTTTAACAGATTTGTTATTTTGCTTGGAGTCTTTTGGAAACGCAGCCTTGGCTTTTGTAGTTCTGAGTTTCCTCGCAGTCCTCTGTAACATTCCATTACCAATGTTTAGAGTTGTTTATTCCAAAACAGGAAAGAATTCCCTTCCAGAGTTAATTTAATGTGTAGCAAGTGTTTCTTAAATGTACAAATGGCAACATTGTTTTCAAACAGGATAATTACAACAGTGTACAGTATGTTTCTTCATTAGTAAGTAATTAACTAATTTACTAAATTGTGCAATAATTCATAATGACACATACTAACCCTGCTCAATTACAGGAGCTACTGATAAAAGAATTTCTTGCACACATGCCTACAATGTATTAGAGAAGTCATTTTTGAATCCTGAAGAAGTCAGTTTTGCCATTTTCAAAATACTGAGTAGTGCTCAATTTAAGGAAAAAGTAATAGAATGTTGAGTGGTAGCATCATGGTTAAGGGTGCACACCCTAGAATCAGTTTACATAGGTTGTTGTTATGGTTTCACCACTTACTAGCCTTGTGTGCTTGGGCAAGTTACTTAATTTGTCTGTGCCCTACTTTCCTCATCTGAAAAAAAAAAAAAAAAAGAGCGTTTGGGGTGAATTAAATGTTACAAAGAGGATAAAAGAAGGGCCTGCCACAGAGTGTGTCCCAAGGAATTGTTAACCAATAGGAGAGGTAAAATTGGCAAAAGCAGCAGGGATGGATAAATATTAGAAAACCATTTTTATTTTGGAAAATTATCTTTGGGGACACAAGGCTTAACTGGATACTCAGAAATTGAACGTGAATTTTGTAGTCTCTGAGTGGAATGCCTACTTTAATCTATTTCCATCTTACAAAATGTAGGAATTGTTTTTCATTCGTGAGAATGGGTATTGATTGTTGGTTTTTTTAATGTGAATCTAACGTATTTAGAAGAATTTAACATTTTTTATTAAAATAGGAAAAAAAAAATACCCAAGTCTCTTCTTGTTTCAGTATTCACAGCATATTTCCCCAGTGCCGGCCTGGACATAAATAATACGTGTGCTTCTAAGAGCTGAGAATAGACTGCTGGTCAGACACCGTCAGCCCCTGAATCCCCTCCTATCAGCTGGAGCCTAGATGTGAGCATCCAAACCACTATTGACAGGTGGCACAACTGTCTGAAATGTCAATAGTTATAAAATGAGTATTTCATAATGCAGAATAATTGATTACTGTGCTTGACTGCACAGAAACATATTTTCTCTGAGAAAGCAAAATAACGCCAGCACTCGCTCCTGGAAGGCTCCTCGCTGCGAGCCCCGGATTTCCCAGCGAAGCCCGAGTTACTCTGCGCTCCTTAATCATGCATGACAAAAAAAGGGAAAGCCATCTGTAACTGCTTATCTTTTTTCCATTTATTTGAAAATGTATTTTTAAGATCGTTTTTTAAAAAATAAAATACCGTCCATATAGGAAACATCTATATTAATGGAGCTGTCTCAGATAATTCTCAGAATTGAAATGGACGAGATACAAAAATCAGATAACATTTAATTTATCTTGTTCATCCTAAAATGCTCCAGTTAGCTTTTTGCTCTGATGAAATAACACCCATTTCCAGTTTTATTCTTCCTCTGTGTGCTGTGATGTGGAACTCTTTTGCTCTGTGTGTTTTATTAAGTGTAATTTAACTTTATGACTATCAAGCCAACTATTAATCCTTACAATAAGGCAATGAAATAGGCAAGCGGAAAAGAGATTTATTTTCTAAAGCACAATTCCCTCCTTCTGCCCTTAAATTTTTTTAAGACTCGTTCTCTAAATGTGAATAGTTTGCAAAGCTCTATACTAGGCACCTGGAAGACATTTCTACAGCCTACACTGTGAGCCTTCTCCCCGCCTTGTCTGCATGTGCTTTACATTACTATACACCTTCACTTCTAGTTCTTCCTTAAGTAAGAAATGCATTTTCTCTCTCTGTGCCTTTACCTATGTTCTATGCTCTTTCTAAGATGCCCATTATTCCTTTTTCTATTCACTAAGATTTGATTTGCCCTTCAAGGTCTAGTTCAAGTGGTACCTCCTCCATGGAATTTTTAATCTTATAAAGTTTAAGATTAACCCTGCACCGAGTAACCTCTCTTACTCTTGGCTTACATAACACCTAATTTCTGGAACACTTCGAGTATGTGTCACACGTTCTGCCTTACATTATAAACATTGCATTCATTTTCCTAGTAGATTGCAAGCTCCTTGAGGGCAGGTCTGACATTTATATCTTTTCCCTTCTCCATGCCCTAGAACAATGTAATGCACAGCAGGTGTTTATCAATATTTATTGGATAAGAATTTGCACTCTTACAGACAATAAGATAGTAAAAAGATTGTACTCTTATAAGAAACTAGTGGCCCGGTACATGAATCCATGCACTGGTGGGGTCCCTCGGCCTGGCCTGCGGGGATTTGGCCAAAACCGGCTCTCTGACATCCCCTGAGCGGTCCCAGATTTCGAGAGGGTGCAGGCCAGGCAGAGGGACCCCACTGGTGCACGATCGGACCAGGGAGGGACCACAAAGGGCTCCAAGGTGCGTCTGGCCCATCTTGCCCTGTCCCCACCGGCCAGACCCCAACAGCAAGCTAACCTACCGGTCGGAGCATTTGCCCCCTGGTGGTCAGTACGCATCATAGCAACTGGTCAAACAGTCGAACAGTCAAACACTTAGCATATTAGGCTTTTATTATATAGGATTAGACATAAAAATGTGAGATCATGAGTACCCTTAGGCCATGGGGTGACTTAATTTTTATTCATCTTCATATTACCAGTACTTAGCAGGTACTTAATAAATGCTTGTTTTAGACACACATTTCAAAATTGCAGAAAGCTTAGCCAAAGTGCATGCTGATAGTCATTTCAGCACATCTTTATGAAGGCCAATAATTTACGCTAGGCACAGGCTCTGTGTGTGTACAACAATGCAGAAGCTGGTGGAGGAAGTGGTGATGGTATTTCCACTAAGGAGCCCTACTAAGAGAGAATCATCCTTTTCCTCTTTTAGATTGTTTAACGTATTCCTCCCAGTGGCCCTACAGGGCTCACCTATCCTTATTTGACTTATGAGAAAGATCACTCAGCTAGTGAGTGGGAGGAAGGTTGGTTTTGAGCCCAACTTAGTCTAATGCCAGAGATCATCCTACTATACCAGGCAGTTCAATGGAAAAAAAATGGTTCAGCACAGAGAAAGAGATGAATGTATCTCTGAGAAATGGATGGAACATGACCCTCAAAATAGTTACAGGATCTCTGAGTTGCAGGAGACCTTTGAGGCCTGTTCCCATTCATTCATTCCACAGGAAAGGGGACGATATCCTGAGGGGTAAAGTGGTTTGCCCGTGGTGATGCAGAAAGCTAGTGGCAAGGGTGGAACTTGAACCCAGGTCATCAGGTTGTGAGTTCCTTTCTAGTTCTCATATTCCTTTAAGTAGAAAATCTTGATTTTCCGAATGTCCTGTTGCACTGCCAGCCATAGGAATGGGGTGAGAACACTCTTAGAAACACAAGGGCTGGATGTCCCTCTGGCCTCTGATGTGCATGTCCTTCCTTGGCAGGTGTGTGTGTAGTGAGGCACCTGCTAGCCACCTATCTGGAGGTTGCTCAGGGCTGTATGCCTGTGAACTTTACCCTTTCCCTCATTGTGATGGTTACAAAACATCTGCAAGTTCTTGGATTTCCTAATAGATGTATGAGACGTGAGGTTCCAGAAATCTCAGAATCCCTTCTCAACTCAGCCAAATCTTTCACCTCCAACATCCCATTACACTAAAAGCCACACTAATTATTTGCGGCCATCTATCAACTGTGAGGGGCAACATGCTGTGCAAATGTCTTTTCCATGAGCAACCAGACACTGCCTTCCTGTAGGAATGTTCAGACTGACACAGGGAACTGACTTCTCTATAGGGTTTTCAGAGCCAAGGTCAGCAGATTAGTAAGCTTCTCAAGATCAGAGCTATTGTCTTGTTCTTGTTTGACCTTTCCAGTTATCGTGCCAGGTGCATAATAGGAATTCAGTTAATATGGTTGATAATGTGAAATGTATGTGTGTGTGTGTGTAAAATCGAAGATGTTTCTCGCCACCAAAATAGCTTATTTTGCCCTATTCCATGGACTGTGTATGTGTATACATACCTGTGTGTACATTTAAGTCTACTTCTATATTTGGTTTAGAAGCATATCAGACAGATAAGCTGTATTCATTTGTTCATCCCCTCCCCCTTAACACTGCTCAATAGGGGCCCCTCTGTCACTTTTGGTGGCCAGGTCTCACCAGCATTGTTCCATTCATAAACGTTCCTGTAGGAGACACTGGCTCCTTCCACTCAAAATTAAGCAAGGCCGTGATCTATTGCAGGTAAGTTTGCGCATTCTCTGTAGTTTCCCAAGAAGTCTTGCTTAGAACTCTCTGGGTCTGACCATGTTTGGTCTATGGGAGACCTGCTCCCCGGCTCTATGCGGCCAGAAGGGCCCGACTCCCACAGCTCACAGTGCAGTGGTTGCTCAGGATGCCGCTGAATCAAGCTGCCTGGGCCCACATTAACCTTTCACTGATCCCTTTCTTGTTCAGCTAGAAAGAAATTAATTGAATTAGCAAGCTGCCACACACTGGAGAGAGAGAATCAGGGCCCGGGCGAAACAGAACCACAGAGCCAAAATGCTCTCTCTCATGTACATCAGCAAACTTTGAAATCATCTTTGTACCAGAAGCCACTGGCCAACTCGTGATAAATTTGCCAGCCCCTTGGTTTGCCATTCTCCCCAGTAGCGCTGTATTTGTGATTTAAGGTGGTGTATATCATAAACTTAGACCCCATTTATAAGAGAAACAAGTACACTCCCACAGAATCAAGGATCGTTTATTTATCCCCATGAAAGTGCAACGACTGGCACCAAGTTACTGATTATACTCCAGTTCAGAACCCTGCGGAAATACACAGGCTTTTCTCATAGGCATTTGGGAACAGCCTGGCATCAGAGTGTTTCTCCACTTCCCTGCTAAGTGTCAGATCCACTGTGAAACCCAGTACATAGGGACACCATGTGGGGTTGTCACGGTATCTAGAGGACTTTGAGTTGAATTACACGTGTGCCTTCTTTTTCTGAAATTAGTCAGTAGAAACATTTAAGCTGAGAATTAATGTGTAACTTACTCTCACTCATGGTCAAGAATTCCCATCCTGTTTAATTGTCTTCCTATAAATGATAGTCTGGTTTTTTTTAGAACGCTCGGTAAACTAATTTTTAATGGAAAGAATATTTGCTTAGCACTGTTTCCCCCACAGTTGGTATTCCATAAGCATTTAGTATAATCCAAATAATTATTCCTACATTTTAATATATAGTTGGTAAAAGTTTGCCCTGAAATGTGCAACATTTATTGCTTCAGTTTGGTAGTGTTGAAGGAAGATATGGATCCTTTCATTCCTGACTGATTTATTTGATTGAGGACATACAATTCCATAGGAAATTTGTATTTCAATAGATTTTTTTTTTTTTACTTTCGAAGTTTCACAAGAGTTTTGTGTTAATATAAAGAACAATATAATATACCCTGGGTTAAATGCTGGAGACCGTTCATAGAGTCATATTTACAAATAGGGTCTAGGTACACTAGAAGGTTAAGACTTAATATCTGTGATTCTGCTGCTCATTAGTTGTAGGATGAGAATGAAATACATTTCTAAAGGGCAAGGTCAGTATTACATTATTCTGAAGACATCTTTGTTGAATAAAGGTGTAAATAATTCAAATTAGTGTTCTATTTCCATTGGAGACATATCTATGGGATGAATGATTCTGCTACATGTAATTGCAGGAACATGTCACATTACATGTCATTCCCAATTACCGATTTCAAATTAATTGGAAATAAATACCAATTACTAGTAACGTAAGACTATTTACCTTGGAGTCAGATGGCTGACAGGCAGGCTCAAGCTAATGGATTTGGTAATTTTCAAAGCATTATTTTCTAAAGCAGGATACTGTTTAAAAGTAACATTGTGAATTTTCACAGTTGTATATCTGGATTCAATTGCAATGACTATGGAAGACCATACCTATGAGCATACAGTCTCTGATGGTTTCCCATCCTTTAACAGTATAAAGGAAAGAAAAATGGTACCTGGGACCTACGTAAAGATAGCTTGGCATTAGCCTTCCTTGTTAAAGTCTTTAGCACAGGGGGAATCAAGAACCAAATATGAATGACAGGGTCACTGAGGGGTGTTGCCTCACTGGAGATGCAGTTGCATCATGGGAACATGGTGTGATTTAATTTCATAATTATAAACATCACAGAGGGTATGATTGATTCATTTGAAACTCTTGTCCACTTCGCTATGGCTGGACAGCTGAGTTAACATGGGTAGGTCTTGGCTTCATATTTTCATGACTGCTTTTCTTATTTTTGTGGTTTTATTTGGAAAAAATTTCAAAAGGAAAAACTGCATTAGGATGACTTTAACTGAAATCAAACTTTTATAAAGCAATGACTTGATTTAAGGTAAATGGCATTTTTTGACCTTCTAATCGGAGGCCTGTGTGTATTTTGCCTTGAAAAGGGGGTAGGGTGGGCAGTGTATGATTTTTACAGTGCTGATGGTCTATACGTGTTTTAAATTACCACCCAGCCCTGGGATCAAGGAAAACACAGTTATATTAAAAAAAAAAAAATTCTAGGTCTCTAAACTGTTTACTCGCCATGAGTGCAACAAATAGCCATCTAATATTTTAAGTTGTAAATGGAAACAGACCATCAGAAAAGAAAACAGAATTTAAGGAATAATAGGTATGAAAACGTGGATTTCAATACGTTTTTCTGTTATGCACAATACTACAGACATGCCTGATGAAATTTTAAATAATGCAGACTCTGGGTATGTAGCATCTGAAATTCACGGTGAAGAGATTCATCTGATAATAATGTCATGATGTACGTTTCCGTAAAGCCAGTAAAAAGGATTAAGCGTCAAAGTTTGGAAGGAATTAAGCTTAGTTGCAAGTTAAAACGCACAAAGTTAACCTTTAGAGGTCTTTTTTTTTCCTGTCCAAAGTACCACAGAGTCCCATTTTTAGGGTGTGAAAACTAGAGCCTTTTCCATTTGTGGATGGATTCTCAGAGATGGAACCCAAGATATGGAAGTGCCTGGGAATGTACAAGCAGTGGCTCAAATTGCCCCGGCGCCAGGAGCCCTTCTTCCAGGTGTCAGCGGTTGAGGGGGGCGGGGGGGAGGGGAGAGTAGACGACCAGGGCCTTCATTGTTGAGATGAGAATTACCAATGTCTGGGGGGAAGAGTTCCCCCTGCCCAGGCTGAGTCTCTCTGGAAAGACTTTGGAGGGACTTGGTTCCCTCCCCCGGGCTGCGTTCTGCATCTATCAGAAGGGGACTCTACCTTCCCAATGGAACCGGGGCGCTCTGGAAAATGGGTAATGAGGCTGACGAAGGCTCCCCGCGACCAAACCCCTCTTTTCCGCCGACGAGCCTGAGCATTAACACCCCTGGGGGCTCCGCGAAGGGAGCGAGAGAATGGCGTTAGGTTGCGTGCCCCTTGCCCTGCGGACTCGGGGAGAAAGTGGTCCGGCGCGAGTTCTGCGCACAAGGAGGAGCCCTGGCGGCCACGGGGACTCGCGAAGGCGAGGAGAAGGCCGGGGTCCCGGGCGCGGGCCAGGGGCGCGGAAGGGCAGCGCCGGGCCCGATTGCGCCCGCCGAGCAGCCGCCGCCGCTCACCTGCACGCGGGGGCGGGGCGGGCGAGGCGCTCGGGCGCGCCAGCCTCCCGCCTCCCGCCTCCCGCCTCCCGCCCGGGGAGGAAGCCGAGGGGCGCGGTGTAAACAGAGCGGCGGCCGTGATGTCAGCCGGTCACATGGAGCCTCTTATGGCTCGGGATGGCTCTCGGCGGGCGGGCAGCTGCGGCAGCTGCTGCTGTGGCTCGGGCGGCGGCGGCGCGGCGGCGGCAGAGGGGGCTCCGGGATCGGACCAACCGCTCTCCCTGCGCTCTCCGCACCGCGGCTTAAATGATGTATTTTGTGATCGCAGCGATGAAAGGTGAGCCGGGCGCCCCGCCGGGGCCGGGTGGGCTGGCTGCTCCGGGGGGCGGGGAGGCGGGCGCGCAGGGGGAGGGGTGGGCGCGCCTGCCCGAGCGCACGTACTGCCCGGGGCCGGTCGCCCGAGCCCCGCCGGGGCCTCCTGGGCCAACGCGGCGGCGGCGCCCGAGCCCGGCCGCGGGAGCTGCCCACCTCCTGCTGGGGGCAAAGGCGCACGGGGGGGACCCCCTTCTTCCGCCCCGTCCGGCTTCTGCCAGTGGCCCGGGCCCGCCGGCACCTGGCGGGGCTCCCTGAAGAAACTTTGCCAGCCGTCGCCGCGCTCCTGGCAGGGAGGGAAGGTCTGGGGAACTCGGTGGAAGCCGGGGGCGCCCGCGGCCGGCCCCCGAGGCCCGCACCCGGGACGGCTACGGCCTACGCAGGGGAAGGCTCTGCGGCCGGGCCGTGCGCGCGCGCGGACGCGGGGTCATCCCTGGGGACTGGTCAGCGCCCCAGGCCTGGCGCCCTCCCGCCCGGCGGCCCAGCAGCCCGGGAAGTGCGGCGGGTCCGCGCCGCGTCCTGCCGCAGCCGCTTCCCAAAGGGCCCGGGCCCGCGGGAGACGGGCGTCCGGAGCGTGCCCAGGCCCCCTCGGCGGCCGCCCGCCGCCGCAGCGCACCCCAACCCGATACTTTGGGTTGTGGGTTTGCGGGAGGTGAGATGGCGGGGAGGGCCGACGGGCGCGCGTTCATCGCGGCCAAGCCTCCCCACCCGCCTTCGCCCCGACCAGGATTCCGTAGCCAGGCCGGTGGCAGGATGGCAGGGGCCACTGGTTGAAGAGAGGACTCGCGCAAGGTCCTCTCAGGTGAGGAGGAAAGAAGCCGTAGCAAGTCAAGGAAGTTTGTCAGGGGAAAGCCAAAGTTTGGAGGTGTGCAGGAAGTCGCCCGTGCGGCCTGGAGAAACGCGGACACGCTCCTGGGACTGTTGCAAACAGCCCCGGAGACGCTCAGCCCGCAGCGCGCTGCCGGCTCGTGCAACAGCAGGTTCCTCGGGGCAGATAATCTGCCTGAGCGGCTTCGCAGACCCGGCCGCTGGCGGCGAGGATTTAGAGCCCCATCTGTTCGCCGCGGACAGGGCTCCCCTAATGCGCAGCGTTTTTGCAGACGCAGCCTGTCTTGCGGGTTCCCCCTTCCGTGCGGGCGCCGCTCGTTAAATGTTTGCTCGGTGGAGGTTTTGTTGCAATCCAGGATGAAGGGCACCCGGTTCGGTTCGATATCTGCGCTGGGTTTACTTTCGGATCACCGAGCTTTGCCTTTCTTCACTAGAGATTGGGTGGCATCTCTTTTATTAATTATTAACAGGCCGAAACGTACTGGACGCTGAGATGAGCTGCTTGAGATGAAATTCTACAACGTGCCCACAGCAACATGTCTATCTTTTTTTCCTGTGACTTTCGGAAAATAGGATTTAATCACTTTTAGAATATGCAACTGATAAAGTAAGAAAGAGGAAACCTCCCTGTGATTCACGTTGTTAAACACTTAAAATCATTTTGGAAAGAAAAAATGTTAAGATTTTTCTTACCGACTTTTATGTAAAAGAAATCTATGCTCCTCCCTCCCCCCCCCCCCAAAAAAAAAAACTTTTATTCTGTTTCCTGCATTTCATTAAACTTTGTAAGAATAAAATGAGTCAAATATCCTTTGTAGTTCAGACATTTTCTTTCATTTTTTTCCCCTTTAAGTTATAAAAGACATTTTGCTATTTGGGAGGTGCCAGTGTCAACCCTAATGCATTTTATTTAGTTTAATTTGCGTTGATTGGGACAAGGGCGGGGGAGAAGCTAAGACCATTTCCTCTAATGAACAGTAAACAAACAATACAGTAAGTTTTAATATTTTAATTTTGACATTTCCCAGTATATAGGCTGTTTTGCTTTTATAGTTCTAGAACAAAGTGAACTCCCATCCTGTCCCTCACTAATATAATCATGAGGATTACACCACCATCATCATCCCCACATTTGTCTTGGAGTGACCTCTGGCTGCCGTAAGATAATGGATTCGTAGTATTGTGCTTTGAGAAAAGCAGTTCGGGAGTCCTGGCAATGCAGTTTTTCAATAAGCCTGAAAGAGAGAGAAGTAGAATTATAATGCACCTAGATAATTAGGATATTTTGTCCCCAATATCATAACACCCTGTGTTTTAATGGGATTGTCTTGCATTGGTACAAATTTAAACTAAAGAAAAATAGTTGTGGGAAAATGAGGAATGCTGTAAATGTTTCCATATCAGATTTAAGGGGGTGGGGGAAATGACCCAGAATCATATTAAATACTTCCCCACTGCCTCTCAGTATTAACAGTTAAATTGGTTCCATACGTTAGAGTTTGTACAATTGGAGTTTTCATGAAACAGAAACTCTTTACAATATAGCTTTTTGGTGTGTGTATGCATGTGGACCGCCGAGTAGAGAACAAGCCACCATAAAAGAGGCACATTCTCTTTGTTGGCTGATTTACTGTTGTTTTTTAAACATCATTAAATCAGGCCTTTTGAACTCACCAAAGAAGAAAATCCTTCCTCTGTGTTAGTTGTCAAATAAGTTTAGGCTTAAAGTGGCTTCATCCTTAGAAGTAATAAATCTTCATTTGAGCAACTCTAGTCTCATCCTTCAGTTTTGTTTTTGTTTAATTAACAACACAATTCCAATACCATTTGGATTGCTTCTTGGGCAAATGGAGAGAGCCAGCGATAACATTTAGAATCGGAGGAGCACTTGGTCTGCTCATCATAAAAGTGCATTGGCCAAATGTCAGGCGGCAGCCCAGCGCTGAAAGGAAATGCAAGTGCTTCATCAGTTTCAGCAGATTATGTTCACCTTTGCTTCTTGTGAGTGCTCAGCCTGTGTTCATGTAAATGGAGTGAAGGGGAGGCTTAAAGGGAATTTCTGTCCCATAACAGATTCTTCTCCAATACAATTCGTGCACAAAAATATAAGGCGCCTTGCTACTTTGAAAATACCATATATGTGGGTGATTGGCAGTATTTCCAACTCTTAATAAATTTGATTTTGTAGTTTTGAATAATTTGGCTTTTCTTTTTACAAAATGAGTTTTGGATTTTATCTCTGATTTGCTTTTAAGCACTATATCAATGATCCCGTAGCTAGGATTTTTGTCCCATTATTGTGATCTTTGATGGGTAGGATTGGGAGAGGGTGATGGCCCAGTCTTGAAAAGAGGAAACCCAAATGGCTGCTTCACTGAGCAGAGTGCTTATCAGGCAAGGAGCGGTCAGTTCTTTTAAAGACAAAGAGGATCTCTGAATCCATTTTTCCAGGGGAGGTGGGGGAGCTTGGAATCGCTGTGAAGTAGAGAATTTTTAAAAGCACCATTTTGACAAGCAGCCTCTTGATTTTATGTATTTCAATCACAATACTTAAAATGCAAAGCAACATCATATTCAACTAAGCAATTTTGCCTTCTATTTGATGAGAACCATATAACTTCTTCAATGCTGCCCAGTTATAAAATCATACAATCTCTAAATAGAAATAGTCTTTTAAATATGTGTGTGTGAGAGAGATTTAAAACTTTAGGGTTTTTAAGGACTTAATAAATATGTTAATAAATATAATGATAGTTCTCACTAGACTCCTTTTTCTCCCATCTTTCCCTCCCAACCTAGTAAGCCACAATATAATAGATGTGACCGGCAAGTAGATAATTGCAAAGCACTTGCAATAGCACCCAGTCACTTTGTAATGTGCTCTGGGCCACCTAAGAAAACAATGGTTACAAATAACCATTTACTGGGAGAAAGAGCGACTGAATGGATAGATAGGTAGGTAGGTAGGTAGGTAGGTAGGTAGGTAGGTAGGTAGAGATAGATCGATAGAAAGATAGATCTACAGAAGTAGAGTTGGAGTTCAGGTTTCTTAAAATTCTCTCAAATTATTTTAACGATCAATAAAAGCCATTGTATGGAACGAATCTTCTAAGAATACTTTGTTACAGAAATGTTTTCTGTATGCATTCTAAATATTCACAGTGTTTATTAATAAGAAATCGGGTTGCCTTAACCTATCTACTTCACATTTAGTGACTTTAAAAACCACAAGTAGATGCTCAGAGTGAGCATTACATAGTGCTTATGTTTCTCTGAGTAAAAAATGATTGGGAGACACCCACCCAAAGGTGTGAACTGACATTTGATACTATCTCAAAGACCACATAGCGCCCCCTTGAGAATGATTTACAAGTTCCCTCTCGCCCCTCCAGCTCCTCCACAGACAGTACCTGCCTTCCACACCAGCCTCTGAGTTCTGGACTTAGAGATTCCTAGTCAAGAGCTTTTGGTATCTGACATGCAGGAACATGGTTTTTCTGTACATTGTCAGAGTGTTCTATGTCCAGAGATAGAGGTCTATATAGACAGATAATACCATGAGTTAGCCAGTGGGCCAAATGCAAGAAAACAATTAAAACCTTTTTATTTCTGGATTTGACATTTGCTAGCCTCAGCAGCTTATAAGGAGGTAATGTAAATCTTTGCTTCCTGTATAAAAAGTAAGGTCCAACCCATTCCGTACGTGTGCCAGGGATTTCATATTTTGCTTTAGATTTCATTGTCTCTGAAGTTTACTAGGCGTTTCATACATAAATTGAGGGGTGGTGTCAATCTATCTCTGTTCTGCACTTTACGCTTTACAAACATTCTAATCGCATCTACTCCTCCTTGGAAAGTCATTGATACTGTCTCGCTTTTTAGTTGAAGAAACTGAGGCTCACTAGGGTTATGTGCCGTCGCCAGGCTCTCCCAGCTGAAACTCGGTGAAGTGAGGACTGGAGCCCTAATTTCTACTGCCTTCATGCTGCCTCCCCTGGAGGAAGCTGTGAACATGTCCTGGATATAACTTTGTCTCTAGTTAGTGGAAATTATAACTCTGGCATTTATGAGGGGAAAAAATAGATTCAATTATGTAATGCTTTGCTGAGCCTAATATCCTTAAATTACTATTTAATAAAATCAATTTGGTACAAATGGGGTTATTCTTATTTGCTTATCATTAGCTCTCTTCATCCATGATTTTCATTAAGTCCGCTTCTTATAAGAGGATCTGGGTGAAATGTAGGCATTTCTGTACTTTTCCTTAAAAATACAGAATGCCATGAAGTGCAGCAAACCTGTGTAGCCTATCTTCATTGTGATGAAATGAGCTAGAGATTTATCTGTATGTCCCACTGTCTTTACAGGTAGGCGCATTAGAAAATGCACCTTCTAATGTTAATGTGCCTTTATGTGGTAGAAATCTCCGGAGTCCTTGAGCTTGAGAGTCTGGTTGTTTCCGTGACAGCTAAGGGGCATGGTTGTGGACATACTCGAGAAATCTGTTGTCTTTTAGAAAATCACATGAGGAATAAAAGTTTCCAAATAGATAGATCTGCAAAAGCTCATGTCTCACTTGATGGGTGTTTACCTCTCTGGCAACTGGTTTGAGGTATGTTTGCCTGAAAGCAAATAAGCATTATTTTGTAGAGTTTCGGGGAAAGAAGAAAGCTTAAAAGTCATTCCGATACATGTCCAATTGGCATTTGGTTTCTCTCCACAGGATTTCTGCCAACTGATTATCTGGTTATGCCAGAACATCTCCTATGATGGGAAACTCACTATTGTTACAAGTAATTTATTCCATCTTAAAATAGAAAATTATTATATCAACCATAAATCTCTCCTTTTAATTCTGATTTTTTTTCTTTTGGGACTGTTTAGAACAGATTTTATCCATCTCTCATATGAACAACTTTCAGTAATTTGAAGACTAAGTATCACACACACACACTCTAATTCTTAATCTTTGCTGTTCCTCTACATTCCACTTTGTTCACGTTCAGCCTTCCCATAATCTTTGTCAGTTTTTTTCTCAAACACACTTCAGTTTGTCTAGAACCTCTCGAAATTTTTGTGCCAAAAAGTGGAACCCAAGTACTAGTTGTGGTATGATTGACTCAGCACTTAACTCACCATGGAGTAAAGAGTAAAAGTTTTAAAACTTTGTTTTAAAATGTTGAACAGAAGCTAGGCTGTATCTTAGACCATCTCAGCCTTTGTGATCTTGTGAGTTGTGAAAGTGAACCTTGGACCTATTTAGGAATGCTTCCAGATAACTGAAGTTGATTATTAAGTATCCAGGAAAATAAAAGATATTGCAAAAAAAAAATAATAATAATTAAAGGAACATTGGAAGTACTTACGAGATGTTTTTCTCCAGAGTAGTCAGATCTGAGATAAGTCTGCCCTCTAGTGGTTGCTTACTCATGGAAAGCTAAACGCCATAATAATGGTGCCAATGAATTTCCCATCAGGCTAGTGGAGAGGTCAAAGGTTGAGATTATTTTCTCAGTTGTTCTGGGGAATTGTACATCAAATTCAAAAGAGTAATTCATTGTTTTACATGATTATTAGAAATGTGCCAGAGGTGGAGATCATGGATTTTAAAAGTTTGCTTGGAAGGAAGGAAGGAAGGAAGGAAGGAAGGAAGGAAGGAAGGAAGGAAGGAAGGAAATTTTTTATAAGATTCTGTTTGGCTCTATATTAAATTTAAAATTTTAAGTGAGATTTGGTTTTTAAGTAATTATTTTGACCTTTATGTTAATCCTTTTTGATTTTTTAGAGTTTCAACTTTAGTTCTATTCCACTACCCCTAAATATGTTTTTATTTTTTGGTGAAGGGGGTTTTTATTTGTTTGTTTTAATGCTCACCCGAGGATATTTTTCCATTGAATTTTTTTTTTTATAGAGAGTGGAAGGGAGGGCAGGAGTGGGAGAAAGAGAAACATTGATGTGAGAGAGACACATCAATTGATTGCCTCCTGCATGCACCCCAACCGGGCTGGGGAGTGAACCCAAAACCCAGGTACGTGCTCTTGACCAAACTTGCAACCCATGAGTCTTCAGGTTGACACTCTAATCATTGAGCAATACCAGCCAGGACTCAAATATGTGTGTGTGTATTTAAACTGTCATTTTGATCAGAGAAATCCAGCATTTCCCCTTTTTAAACCAAAAGCATTTTTCTTCCAAAAAGCTCCAAAGTAAACTGCTGTAGCTATTTTTGGCAATAAAACAATTTTAAACTTGGGTGCAAAACTATTAATCCCTCGGGTTCTGAAAACTTACAATTAAATCATTTGGTTCATGTAAATATATACAACTTGCCAAAGATATAACATCGATATTTCAGAGGTTTTTAGGACGTTTCATGGTTTATGCTTTAAAACACTGCACAAAGTAGTGATATGCATCCATTTGTGTAATTTTTAGGAGAAATGGGTAATACAAATGAATTGTGGAATTTTGATGATGTGAAACAGTCACAAAACAATCTGATTTCTGTATCGGAATCAAAGAAATAAGTACTGATCTTCCTATTTCCTTCAGCACCGTTTGTCCTGATGCTACCCAGAGGCATGAGCTAGCAGGTCTCCGTGGCGTTTGCACTGCTTGAGTAGGCGAGGCTTCGGAGTTGAGCGAGAACAGCCAGGGTAATGATAATGACGGGCGGTCACCGGGATCGCAAAGGCTGACAGGGCCCACTGCTCCCACTGGAAAGTGAAATTGCCTCTTTACGTGAAAAACAAGTAAGGGCAGGGGGAGCGTGAGGAAAACCTGCTGTTCAAGCCTTTCCCTCATAGAAATAAGGTCGTGTTCAGAAGTGAGGATTTGTGGTTAGGTTTCAGGTCAGTTCTTGAAGCAAACTGTTTTCCCAGCTGCGCCACCCAGAAGTGTGATTCTTTTACCACGTGAGAAATTGTCTCTTGTTCACAGACTGTTATGTTATTTTCATTTTTCAGTTGTCAGGGTTTTTTTTTCTCCTTTTTTCTTTTATTTGTTTATCTCATGTCGCATCTTCTGGACATAAGTAATAAAATAAGTTTGAGCAAATATTTATTAAGCGCCTACTGCATGCTAGGTTATTCAGGTGCCACTTGCAAGGTTTTATAATAGGATCGAGACAACTTCCTCCTAGTCATGTCTCTTAAACCATGAATCAGCATTTAAAAAATACACTGAGAGCCGAAACCGGTTTGGCTTAGTGGATAGAGCGTCGGCCTGCGGACTGAAAGGTCCCAGGTTCGATTCCGGTCAAGGGCATGTACCTGGGTTGCGGGCACATCCCCAGTGGGAAATGTGCTGGAGGCAGCTGATCGATGTTTCTCTCTCATCGATGTTTCTAACTCTCTATCTCTCTCCCTTCCTCTCTGTAAAAAATCAATAAAATATATTTAAAAAAATAAAAAATAAAAACTCTGCCATCAAAAAAAAATAAAATTAAATTAAAAATAAAAATAAAAAATACACTGAGAAATTGGCAGCCATGCTTAACCAGAGAAGGCTGCTTTAAGACTATTGGGCTTATAGGTTTGCAGTTTCTATGAGCCACATGCCATTTAAAACAACAGAGAGCTTGTTACAGGCAATGAAATGTTAACGTAATTGGATAAAGCCAATGCTTATACTCATGTGTGAACATGATTTCCTTCCAAATAAGTCCTAGGTAGGCTCTAAAATCCTGCCTAAAGCAGTGGTTCTGAAACTTTACTATAGTAGAACCCATAACCCGAGAGTTCCAAAGGCAGGTTCCTGAGCCCCACCCAGAGAGAGCCGGATGCTTCTGTCTCTTCTGTCCTCTGGTCTTCCTGACCCAGGAGGCCGTGGATTTGAAAAGCGTCTCAGCGTTGGATGGTCCTCAGGGCTCCCTCTGTGAAATCTTGTCCTTGCCTGTCAGAGCTGGATGGGCACTGAGTCCTCCAGCTGTTCAGTGGTTTCCAAATATCATTGATCTTCACAGTCAACTAGGGAGCATTTAAAAAATAAATGCCTGTTCTCCATCACTTGCAGGGCCCCTGCTTACAATGGGCCGCTGGTCCAGGTGAGGCCAGGGAATTTGAATTTGTAAAAGCTCCTCTGGTGGCTGAAGATCAGCAGGTTAGGGAACCACTCCTCTGCCCTCACCCTCTCCTCGTCCTAGTGAGGAAAGTGGAGCTTGGAAAGGTAATAATATTAGGGGGAGCATCAGCTTCCCTCTAGCCCACTTAAATCTCCTTCAGAGTGAAAGAGGTGTCCATTGGGAACCATTTCTGCCATTATTTGGATGTTATTATTAACATACTTGAGATATTCTTCTGGCTATTTTTTTTTTTGTCTTGCTATCAACCAGCTAGTAGGAGGAAGTGGGCAGACTTTAAATCTGTCCGCTGTGGCTCAGTTGGTTGGGTGTTGTCTAGTGCACCCACCAAAAGGTTACAGGTTCAGTTTCTGCTTGGGATTTCGGCTCAATCCCCAGTGGGGACATGCAGAAGGCAGCCAATGCATGTTTCACTCTCACATCAATGTTTCTCCCTCTCTTTCCCTCTGCCTTCCTCTCTCTCTCTAAAAAAACAATTTAAAATATTTTTTTAAAGAAAGAACACTCTACAAAGAGTATAATTTCTGCTCAAAAAAACAAATAAGCAAACAAAACAACAACAACAACAAAAACAAACAACTGTTACTCCAAATGGTCCAAACAGGAGAGGACCTGAGGCTACCTTGGTGCTGGAGGTGTCTGTGGCACTTTGCAAACACTATTCCTTTTCTGCATAAGTCCTGCCAGGAGCTCGGGCCTCACAGCCCTCCGTGAGCTCCGAGCTGGGTTTTGCCACCACTGTGATCACTAAGTGGGGGTAGGCTGGGGGTCGTGCTGGCGTCAAGGCCGACGCCAGTGGAAACAGTGATGTCTTTTTTATGTTGCTTTTTTTTTTCATCATCAAAGTAAAGGTTTCAGTGCCCTGCAAGCTGTCCGTGCTTCTTACTTACAAGATGGCGTTTCCCAGGCCCTGAGCACATGGCGTGCATCTGCCCGCATCTAGGCACTGACGGTGGCGAAGTCTGAACAAGACAGATACAGCGCAGCCTTCCTGCAGCTTAGCTTCTAGTCCAGTGAGAGAGGAAAAGTAGAGCAGCTTTTGTTGTGGAGGAGGGCAGCTTCCACATGGCAACTCCAGGTGCCTCTTCCTTTGGAAAGTGTTGTGCGATGTCCCATTATCCTGGCAAATGCGATGCTGCCGGGCAGGGCAGCAGAGAAGGCAGCGGCCCTAGTCTCTGGTGTCTGTGAGTGTAAATTCTGGTGGAGGAGGGAGACAGTATACCTAAGTACACGCATAAATGAACTAGATCAGCGATTTTCAAACTTTTTCATCTCATGACTTATGGTTTACCTAAACTAATTACTAATTAAATGAAAATCCTGTGGCACACCAAAAATATAATTTTTGCCAATCTGACAAAAAATAGTTATTATTTTGATTCATTCACATCAAATGCCTATTGTTGTGTTGGCTATTGTCTTATTTTTTCACAATCTAAGGCAGCGGTTCTCAACCTGTGGGTCGCGACCCCTTTGGGGGTCGAACGACTCACAGGGGTCGCCTAAGACCATTGGAAAACACATATATAATTACATATTGTTTTTGTGATTAATCACTATGCTTTAATTATGTTCAATTTGTAACAATGAAAATACATCCTGCATATCAGATATTTACATTATGATTCATAACAGTAGCAAAATAACAGTTATGAAGTAGCAACAAAAATAATTTTATGGTTGGGGGTCAACACAACATGAGGAACTGTATTAAAGGGTCACAGCATTAGGAAGGTTGAGAACCACTGAGTTAGGGTATTATCCTGATATGCCAAGGTTGCAGGTTCAATCCCCAGTTAGGGCACATAAAAGAATCAAAAAATGAATGCATAAATAAGTGGAACAACAGATCAAAGTCTCTTTCTTCCTGTCTCTCTAAAATCAATCAATAATTAAAAAAAAAAAAATTGCTGTCCTAGCCGGTTTGGCTCATTGGATAGAGCCTCGGTCTGTGGACTGAAGGGTCCCAGGTTCGATTCCTGTCAAGGGCACATGCCTGGGTTACAGGCTTGAGCCCCAGTTGGGGGTGTGCAGGAAGCAGCTCATCAATGATTCTCTCTCATCATTGAGGTTTCTATCTCTCCCTCTCCCTTTCTCTCTGAAATCAATAAAAATATTTTTAAAAATTGCTGAACTAGATAAATACAGATAGTGACAACAGCTAGGCCAACATAAAAACAGTATAATGCCTTAGAAATGTTTATGGCCTCATGGATGGACATCGGAGAACAGAATCCAAGATTTTTTCCAGCCAGTGGTGAATGTTAGGCAATAGTCCCAGATGGGAACTCAGTCATCTGGTCTCTTAGTTCTCAACCTTGTCTCACATTAGACTGTCTAGAGAACTTTTAAAAAATATGTAAGACCAGGCTGTGCTCCTAGAGCAGTGGTTCTCAACATTGGCTGCACATTAGAATCACCTGGGAATTATTTTAAAATCGTGATTTCTGGGCCTCATCCTCCGGAAATTCTGTTTCTTTGTTATGGGGTGGGGCCACAACATTAGTAACAAAGAAACAACTTCCGGAGGATGAGGCCCAGAAATCAGGATTTTAAAAAGATTCCCAGGTGATTCTAATGTGCAGCCAAGGTTGAGAACCACTGTCCTAGAGGCTCTGATTTTATTGGTCTGAGATAGGGCTCAAGTATTGGTAATTTTTTAAAGCTCCCCAGGTGATTCTGGTTGAAACCCCCTAAAGTCCAACACTCTCACTTTACACATGAGTCACAGCCCCTGATGCAGGGAAACGTCATTGGATGGTGGAAACCCCCTCATGTAGGGTGGGAAAGGTATGGGTTCTTCTCCAAGGTCTGCTATCCAGTCATAGTCAGGTTACCTCAATTGTTCAATTTCCCCACTTGTCAAATTAGAAGGTTGGGTATGATAGCCATCAAACACTTTCCCAGTTCCTTTATTCTATGAAAATGTTTCTGGTAGAAGAGAAAAAGGCTCTAGTCTCTTGTTCAAGACTGGAAAGGCTCTGGTTTCTTTCTTCCCTGTCGCAACCCCCAGTTGCCATAGGTGCTTCAGTCAACTAATCAGTTCCTTTTGGAGGTGAAAATGTAACGTAAAAAGAGATTATTTCTTTTTGCCAACTATTTAAATAAATTAAAGGACAAGCAATCTTTCATTAATATTAATAACCAATATGCCCAGACTTAGTTCTTGTAAATTACAGTCATACCTTATTTATCAAATTCTAGCCCAAAGCCTTTTTTTTTCCATTTTTGATGGTTGACTGAAAACCCAGGCGGTTGGGGGAAGGGAGGTTGTTTAAAAATGGAGAACCTGGAATAGTCTTAACAATGGCACACCACAGTAATTTTATCCCTTACGGAATATTCCAGGCCAGAAACCTAGAGAAATTGAGGCTTTCCTAATACATATTGTTTGGCGTTTACTAGCAAGCAGAAAGAGCGTCTCCTGTGTTGCCATCTTCTAAAAAGAAAATAACAACACTGAGCTCTATCATGAAAAATATCATTGTGCTTCCTCCGTTGAGACCCGTATCTCCAAGAACTTGGGTTTCATTGAAACATTTACTCAGAAAGATAACAGTTCATTATACACCAGCATGGCGTGATGGAAGCACCTTAGCGTTATTTCCTTTTTGTGCAGAATCTCCCAGTGGGTTTTGATAATATTCAGCAGCCCCAGAAGGGATAAAGTAGTTTGAAAAGTAAATCTGATGGGAGCTGGTAAAAGAAATTAGAGCCTTGTCCTTTTCAGTGGCGATTTCTAAAGAGGAGCCCATTTTGCACATACGTATTTAAGAAACTGTACACATGTTGTCCGCGCATCCACATATTTACCTCAGACATAAAATTGTGAACAACCATCTTCCTCTAACTTAAGTTGCATCCATAATAGCAAGCACCTTCTGAAAGTGATACTGTTTAACAAAATAATCGGTTTGGCAGAAATCTATTTCAAAAGCAGTGTTTTCATCACAAGCGAAAAGGCCTAGAACAGAAGTGTTCTATTTCCACCCTTGCAGAGAAACAAAGTTGTTTTAAGAGGAGTGAAGATGTCTCAAAAGTTCTGGCAGGCTTTCTAAGCCCCCTGCTGCTGTTTCATTCTGAATCCCTTTCAAAGCGGCGTGGAAGTTTCTATGTGATTGCGATGGCTGCTTTGGGGAAATATTGACTAAACTACTCCTTCTCACTGTTAAGTTGGCTTAAGCATTTTTAGAATGTTTTCATTTGCTAGAAATATGTTTTGCGCTCAGGCTTCTCTCGTCGAAGAAGGCTGGTTACCAGCCATCTGATGACGCCTCGGGGTGTTTACAGAAAACGTGGGTGCTGTCGTTATATTTGAGCACAGCCCTCCCCCAACAAAGATAGTGTGGTAATCAGCAGGAATGTGAAAACATGTATTTAAGGATTGATGCTCGTAAAAGAGGCACCGTAAAGAAACATCGTTGTTCAGATGTGAGAAATGACTGACAGCTCCCCTTGTAGGCATGCTAGTAACAATAAAATCTAGAAGTTCAACATCAAAGCGATCACAGCTTACTCCACCAGTGACTTGCACATCAAAGAGGGAGCGCAAGACAAAGAAAGTGCACTGAGGTATATTTCTGCCTCATAGCCAGATGCTCAGGGGGAGCTCCCAGAGCTCCTTTCATGAATGCAAAGTGATTTTTGCAGATCAGCGTCTTCATTTCATAAATGACCACGAGTATAAAAGCGGGCAAACCAGTGCTGTAATTGCTCCCCATCACTTTAAGTTTGGTTAGGAGAGAGTCATCGCAGGAGAGACGGGTCTCTCTGGTTCCCTTGAGTAGCGAATTCTGTACCAGTGTACAGTGGGCAGCTCTAACTTCACCTAAATGTAGTACAGGGAATTATCCACAAAATAAGAGAGTACAGCTTGGATATATTTCAAGTTCAAGTTGGTGGTTTTGAATTATGCTTGAGAATATAATACTGGTTCTAAGTTTGTGGGCTTACTCTTCTCTCTCTCTTTCTCTCATGCTTGCTTGTTTTTTTAATTCTTTAACCTTGTGGGTGGATGTTTGCTGATTCAGGTGTACATTACTTAACAGGTGTGTGTGATAATGAAATTTAGACCTGTTAAACTGGCTCTTAATTAATCACCAGATCTGTGCCTCAGTTCTCAAAATCAAATGGCCTGTACTCCAAAATGCCAAGAGTAGAACAGGAAGAAAAGTCAAACAGGATTTGACTTTTTCCTCCCTTCTCTTGATATTAAATTGGAAATAAAATTAACCATGCAAGTATTTTGAGTGGTTTGAAATGATGTGCTTTTTTGTTTTGCTTGCCTTTGAAATTTGAAGTTCTTTTATAGTTCATCTTCAGTAATTTACTCATTTTTAAATGCTATTGAAAAATAGTAGTGCTCTGTGTAGTCATTAATAAATACAAAGCAGCTTTCTCAAGGCTCTAGGGAGGCCTCATAAACACAACTGTGTTACTAATTGATGCTATACTGAGCTGACAAAAGTAGTGCATCGGTAAACAGAAGTTAGAAAGCAAGAAGTTAAAGAACTATAGGGGATTATGTAGACATCAAGGGTTGGAAATTATAATAAGGCCTCTTTAGGGGAGCATTAATTTGCATGTGGCTGAATTAGGACACCCAATTATTTCTGAGGACACTACTAAGAACTCATTCAAAATACCCCCGAAGTGAAAGGTTTGAGGAGGATTGGGATTTAGATGGTGTAGACGGGGAACTAAGCATGTAGTATTTCCTATAATGTATGATAGTTTTCCCAATAGCTTGTTAGAGTAGCTTTCTTTGTTAGGGAGAAAAATGCTGATGAAGTCAAGAGTACTGCAATTTCTTTGTTCTGTACACACAATTTATGTTGCATTGCCACAATGGAATTTTTTTTTTTTTTTTTTTAAGCTGGGAGGGCAGGAGGGTGGAGACAGAACTAAACCTTGTAAATCTTCTTTACGTGAACTCCACAAGGACTTGAGCATGGAGCAGATTAGAGAGTGGATTTATACTGTCACTGCCCCCTGCAGCAGTGGTCGTCAGCCTTGATCCGGGCACCCTGGGGGTTCCCCAAGGCTCCTTCTGGGGTTCCAAAAGATAAAAATGATTTGCATAACAACACTAAGATATTATTTGCCTTTTTTTTTTTTTTTTTTTACTGTGCTGACCATTTGCATTAATGGTGCCAGAAGCATTGGTGGGTGAAATTCCTTCACCTCCGGAATCAAGGCAGCGACACCAACTTGTACTGGTAGTGGTTTGTGTTCCTTATTGCTGTGGACTTGCTGTTCACAAAACATCGCCAGGTTCATTGGAGAATGTCCTGGATGAAGCAGTAAAAATTATTAAGTTGATTAAATTTTGACCCTTGAGTACAAGTCTTTTTAATATTCTTTATGACAAAATGGGAAGTACTCATAAGGCACAGAAAGCACTTCAGCTCTGCACCGGAGTAGGATGTCTGTCTCCAGGGAACAGTGCTTGGACCATTGTATGAGCGAAGAGCTGAACTGGCTGCTTTTTGAATGGAGTGCCATTTTACTTACTAGAACGGCTGACTGCGGTTATTCAGACTTAGGTATATCTGTCATACATTTTCTCAAAAATGAACCAAGTGAGCCTGTCATTTCAAGAAAAATAGTTGGCAGTATTTATTGCCAATAAATTCCGGCTTGCAGGCAAATATTGGAATTTTTGAAGCACTTGTATCCAACTCCATGAACTTGACAGCTTCCCAGCACTTAAAGACTTTTCTGATGATGTTTGTGGTGATATTAATAAATGTGATTACTTGATATAATCACATTCGTTAGCAACATATGTGACCATCTGGGAGCGCTACATAACTCAGTGAACTAATGGCTTCCAAGTGACCAGTGCGTGCTATTATAAAAATACAAGTAGCCTATCTGGCATGGCTCAGTGGTTGGGCATTGACCTATGAACCTGAAAGTCACGGTTCGATTCCCAGTCATGCTCAGGTTGCAGGCTTGATCCGCAGTGTGGGGCGTGCAGGAGGCAGCCAATCAGTGATTCTCTCTCATCATTGATGTTTCTATCTCTCTCTCCCTCTCCCTTCCTCTCTGAAATAAATAAAAAATACATTAAAAATATGGGTAAAAGATTCATTCAAGATACAGAATATACCAACATGCTTGAATGTTACAGAGTACAAAAAGTTACTGATTCAGTTTCAGATTTTACATTCCAGCTAACCTTTAAGAATCTTGTTTAACTTGTTGAATTTTGGTGAAGTATCAAACAAGAGTATCCAAAACTATCTGAAAAGACTATTGAAATGTTCCTCCCTTTCCAGCTACATCTCTGTGTGAGGCCAGATTTTCTTTATAAACTTCAACCGAAAAAACCCTCATAGCGATTGAATGCAGAAGCATATGTGAGAATTCACCTCTCTATTCAAGAGATTTGTAAAAATGTAAAATAATGCCATTGTCTTTATTCTTTATCAGAAATATACTTATTTTTCATAAAAGTAATTTATGTTAATATGTAATGAGTTATTGCTATTATTTTAAAATTAATTCTATATAAATATTTTTGAATGTTCTCAGTTTTATTTCACAGTAATTATTGATATAGAACCCATATAAATAAAAGTTCCTTAGGGCTTATATTAGCATAAAAGTATCCAGACATCAGAACATTTGAGAATCATTGCTCTACAATTTACTCTATGAGACATGGAAGATTTTGTGAAAAGCACAAGGTAGCAATAGAAGGTGCTTTCAGTTTAGATGGATTTATCAAATAAGCCATGAATTATATACTAAACAAATCACTTTCAAACATGAATTCAAGACCAAATTTCCTAATCCCCATTTTCTTTCTGAGGTCTTCACTGTTAACAGCCCTGGGAGACAGAACCATCGCTGATGTTATGTTTTCAGAGTTTTTGTTGCTTTTCTTTTCTTTTTCTTTTTTTTAATGCACAGAGATTTGGCATAAAATGGTGGTTTACAGAAGCTTTACGATGTAACTTTAATCACCTGCGACCTACATTAGCAAAAATAGTGGCTCACATTATTGCTGTTTGTCGTTTCAGTTTGGATGTGTCCTGAGAAAAACTATGTTGTACAGTTAGTACAACTTCCAGAGCTGACCCAGCTCCTGGTAGATGCAAGCTATTGGCCGCTACTGCGGGCACTTGGGGGGCTTTTATCACTGTGTGTAGTGACAGACAGCCCTCCAGGCCCTGCCATCGTGCAAGTGATGGGACCTTCGCCACCCGAGGCCCGTCATTCACACGCCCTCAGACGCTCTCCCCAGAGGGAAGAGTTCTGCCCAGATGTCTGTCCACACCGAGAGTACCTTCCAATAACTTCAGTGGCCTTGTCAGAAGCAGTTCCATTATACTAATTCAATGTATGAAAGTCCAGCCTTCCCTGAAATTTCTTGTGAAAAATAATGTATAGTTAGAAAGCAACGCTCAAACACTTGTTCTTAATTTTATGATCGCTTTGTTGGCATCTACCACATAGACGTTTACATTCCCCCTTGTAGCAGGGCCATGGCCTCTTGGTTATTATCACATCAGTGGCACGCAGGTCTTGGTTTCATTTGGTTTCCTATCAGTCGGCTGTCAGTTGAGTGGGAGCAAATGCGTTTTGGCACATTCTGTATTTCCAAGGCCGCTCCTGGCTCTTGTGACTAAGAGAGGAGCCGGTGCCCCTGAAGTCCGATCCGTGTCAGAGTATCCGGACAGCCCCCTCCAGGGTGGTGTTACTAGTCAGTTAAAGGTGCCGGCTGAAACACACTCACTGTGTAAACAGAGGTTGTGTAGTGGCCCACAGCTAGCCTGGCCCTGAGAGAAAGCACCTCATTTCCTCTTGGATCTGCCCAAAATCAGGAGAGCGAGGGGGAGTGAGATGGCCTAGTTTCAGAACAACTCAGGATGACAATGTGGGGAAGGATGGGAGTGGAGAGGAAGGAAACAAAGATAGATCGCATCCTCTCTCCTCAGAAAGGCTGTTGGGAAGGTGAAGTGCTAACCTTTGTGAAAAGGGTTAGAGAAATAACTATGTGCCTATTCATGGTCAAAAACAAAACAAAACTTCCTTCAAATTTCCAGGATAATGATCCCCTGTGAAGTCAAGTGGATCTTTTCAGGCACTGTGTTTTATTAACTTCCTAGCATGTTTCTGCTAACTGTACTTAAAATAATACATTTTATGCATCAAGTTTTGCATGATTCTGTAGTTTGGACCCAGGTATAGAAAACTACTAAAAAACTGAAAGGCTTTTTTTTCCCCTTGATCTGAGATTGTTCACTCTGAAAATCCATCAAGCTTACAGTTATTACTTGGGCCTGTTTCTGAGTGTATGTTGCACTTCAATATAAAGCTTACTATTCTACTTTTTTGGTAAACAATGCACTCCCGGTACTGAAAGTATTCTCTAGACTCACGGCTTTGGAATTTTTCACTGTCGTTTAACACACATTTTGTTTATTCTCAGTGCCTTTTACTGCCACTTCACAAACATAAAATTGAATCTACGACCTTGCGGAAGGGAACCTAAAGGTTTTGTATACTCCACGTGTGTGTAGAGAACGGTAACTGTATCATGGAGGCCTGATCACAGTCTCATGCTTTCCTCTTCCTATTTGTTTGTTTCTCTCACATTGGCTTTGGAATGACCTGTAAGGAAGGTAGGGGGAGAAAATGGATCAGAAGCTGTGGTGATATTATACTAGGAATAGGAAGTTCTAAGACTTCATGCTCTCTGTGCACTTTTTAGTTCTCTCTACAGGTTCTGGCCCTGGGTACGGATGGCCTCGGGCAAACAGGCTGTGATTTCAGAGTCCATCATCTCCTTCCTCAGTGTTGTCAGAGTTCCTGTTAGCGGCCGAGGGCAGAGTTGCCCCCCTACCACGTAAAGATGGAGCAGCACACCTGCCCAGACGGCTTCCTCTTCCTTCTCCCCTAACTCAGGGTTTCATCTGGTGTCCCGTTTCTTCTCGTTCTTCCAGGTGACCTGAGAGAAATGAATAGGAAGGAGACTGAGAAATTTGACCTAGGTGTAAGAGCATGTATGGGTTTGGAAATTTTTCCAACTATAAGGTTTAAGTCTAGAAAGGCTACGTTCTAGCTGAAGGATCTTGGGCAAGTCACGTAACCTCTCCATCCTCGTTTTTTTCCAGTTGTAAAATGAAAGTCATAATAATATTGAGGGGTTTTGGAAAGTAGGATGTAACACAGAGAAGGCACTTCCTACGATGTCTCGCCTGTAACAGGTATTTCGCACATAGTAGTCACTGAGTAGCTGTGATTAATCTCATCATCATCGTGTTCCCATGGGGAGTGGTGCACATCAGGTACATGAGTTTGAAGTCAGGGTAATGACCTCATCCAGTCTTATCTCGGCTGGTGCACATTGGCGATTTTACAGGAGCATTGGCCGGTGCTCAAAGACATGACTTGTGTGATCTGGACAGATGGGGGCTGATGGAAGGGGCACTTTTTGATGTTTCTCATCACATGATGTAAGAGGCTTCTAATTCTGCAAGATCCAAGCCCTGCCACTGTCAGTAGTGATACATGTTGGAAGCCTGTCATTTCTAAAGTGTTTCCTCTGTTCCAAACACTGTGAAATGGACTCCCACGTTTATTAACACTCCTGGGAGCCTTTCATCCCCGTTTTTTACAGAGCAGGAAGCTGAGTCTCAGGGTGGCAGCACAACCTGTCGGGATCTCAGAGCCAGCACGCAGCTGCCATGGCAGGCCAGGCCTTTCTGTCTCCAAGGCTGTTTCTAACCTCCTTGCTATGCTGGCCCAATCGGGGTTGGGGCTCTTTCAGAACGCTGTGGTGGAGTCGAGGGAGGCCAAAGAAAAACAGGTATTTCTTGAGCATTCTCTGTGTGCCAGGCACTGTACAAAGTGCTAGAACCACAGAGGTGAAGAGGTAGCCCTGCCTTCAAGGAGCTCACAGGCCAGTGAGGGAGGACCCGAGGTGGGACTGAAAGCGTGACACAACGTAAGTGCCGGACAAGCAAAGTACAAAATGTGAGGGGAGCACACAGAGGAGCCCTGGTCGGACTGAAGGGTTAGGAACTGCTTTCTGGGGGAGGCGAAGGCTGGCTGAACTCTGAAGCGAAGAAAGGCATTCCCAACAAAGGGTAGAGCTCGTGACAGTTCTCAAAGGCTAGGCAGCGAGTGAGGGGACTTTGGGGATGGCATGTAGTTCAGTGTGGCCTGTAGGGACCACAGGAAATGAGGCGGCTGGAGGAGGCCCATGGGGTTTAGACCATGAAAGGCCCTGGCTGCCATTGGAAGGGGTTGTTCTTTCATCAGAAGGTGATAGGGAGCCACTGAGGATGTTGCCAAACATTTTTAAGACTTGTGACTTGTGGAATCATTAGGAGCGATCACTTGGGGTGGGGGGGGGAGGGCAACTTTTTGGATATAGCAAAAGACCCTTCTATGGTATGATTGGGGTTTCTGTGCAGACACTGCAGCTTGGGTGCAGTTGAGAGAGATCTGAAAGGCATCCACCGCAAGACTCCTTCAATGGGTTTTTGTACTTTGCTTGTTATAAATTGATTCCGGGACTTCATTAGTATGTTGCTGAGATGAAGGGAGCAGTGGTGTTTTGGCTTGCGCTGCCAGGAGGAGGGAAAACAAGATTCCGTGGTGCCGCAGTTCAATCACGCTGCTTACAGAAGCGGGGCCATGAAAGGGTGGAGGAGTGCGTCTTTGATACTGGCAACCCTGTGGCCCTGTTGGTGCTACAAGCGAATGCTTAAATTAAAGGTTGGAGCCTGCTTTCAAGTATTGACTATCGAGCAGAAAGCTCAGCCCACACTCATGCACTTACTCAAGCTTGTTAAAATAAAAATGCACTCTCGGCTAAGCTCATGTCACAGCCAGTGTAATTATTACATTGGCGAGGGTTGTTTGAATTGGAGTTGCTGTAGCACACGTTTATTTTAAGATAGGCTTGGTAATTTATGTATGTTAGTCGAGACTCATACCCAAACCGTGAAGAAGGAAGGATTCCTGCCAGCTGCCTCTCAGGTCATTTCTCCTTCATGTAGTCAAAACAGACCCTCGGCACTGGGCAGACTTATCCAGAATAGAGGTGATTTGACTTCTTTACCAAAGGATCAGCTGCTTAACTCACTGAGCCCTCACCGGCTAGCGAGGATAACCATGGCATTGATTGTTTTTTTTTTAATTGAATTTATTGGGGTGACATTGATTAATAAAACCATACAGATTTCAAGTGTACAACTCTAAAACACAGCAATTTTCAACCTTTCTCATCTCATGGCACACTCAAACTACTGAAATTCTGCAGTGCACCAAAATATATCTATTTTTTGCCAATCCACCAAAAAAATGATATAATTTTTATTGATTTACCAAAAAAAAAAATAGTAATTACCTGCCCTTTTTGCTCCAAAGTGACTTTTTTTAAAAAAAAAATCAAGTGCCTATACTTGTATGTAAGGATTTGGGGCACCAAGAATTAACCCATCAGACACAACCTTATTATGTGATGTGACCAATAAGATGCAACTCTATTTTATGACCTATACATTTATGGTTCAAAACAGGGCATTCACACCGGATAGCTATTGTTGTATTGGCTGTTGTCATATTTTTATTTGACAACCTAAGGGAAAAGAGGTCAGTGTTCCCTGACTAAATAGTCAGCTATTGCATGTTTTAAAAATTCTTCCGGCACACGGATTGAAATTGCTGGTAACGCACCATCTGCATACTGCATCCTGCGCTCACCACCCAAAGCCAAGTCTTTATCTGCCACCATTTACACAGTGGATTGTTTTGAGAATTCAGTGAGATCATATATTTAAGGTACCTGGCCCATCAGCAAGAGCTTCATTATGTATTTTGATTATTGATATCTATAGATAGATTTAAAATGGTGGGAAGGGGTATGACTTAAATGCCACTCTTTTTGTCTGGCTACTAGTGATAAAGGCAGGACAGTCCAGCTCTCTGTAATAGCTGCTAGCTTATTAAACATTTTGGGTTGTACTCCCCGCACGTCTTGTGGTGGAATATGCCCAAATTACTCAAGTTTTGGGAAAAGCTGCGAAAGACTACGCAACCATGAGATATCATATTCATTTGTGTGATTGGTTTCTTACGGGATTCTTCCTGCTTCTTGACATACACGTTTCTAAGTCATCCCCCCTCTTGCCCTGGATTGGCCGTGAGAAATGCGGACGGCATCTTTGCAACAAATGCATCCACTTTATACCCAATGGCCGCGCTTCTTTCTACATTTAAAGCTACTCAACTTTAGGATCCTGAAATTCAAATCACGGGTATTGAGGAACAGAGGAGAGTACACCTAGTATCTTTTCTGCAGACCTGTGGAAGCTCATGGAGGGCACATAGAGGTTGGACCTCCCTCCCCGCATCTCCGAGTGCTAGGATTCCTGACGGCTGTGGATCCTCTGGTATGTTTAAGTCGGGATATGGTTCTATTTATATCAATTACCCTCACACCCTATACTTTTGCAAGGATTGTTACTTTTTAACAAGGTAACAGAAAAACGGGGAGGACAGTTTATGTGTTGGCACAGTGTTCTGGTGAGTGAGTTTTGATAACTTCCCCAGTTGGGAGCAGAATGTTGATCATGGGAGGTGACATCGCTAAAAACAGCAGCCCCTTAGCTCGTCGGGCACAAGCAACTTCAGAAGCCACCTACTCCAGTCCCTTTACTTTACAGATCTGGTGGTTGGGAGAATAAATCCCAGGGCCAGGATAAGTTGTGGCTGGTTAAGGACCAGGATCAGTTCCCCTGCTCCCCTGCCACAGTGTTCCCCCTGCTTTATCTAAGAGTGAGGCGGGGAGTATACATGTAGTGTTACCAGATTAAGAAGTGCTGCCGGTGATGTGTTAGGCCCGTTTAGCTCTTTAGTAACTAGGCCAGACCTTTTTATCAAAAGATCCACTTATATAATTATTTGTATTTACATAGAAAAGGGGGGAAATTCCAGCTAAGAGTAAGCACAGAGACCCAAGTGCACCTGACGCTGGTCCTGTCATAGATTCAGTTAGGGGTCACGTTACAGTATTCTTTAAGCGCACAGGAAACCACTTCAAATTCGCCGTCACGATGAATTCAGTTCAGACTCTGAGAGCAGCCAACAGAGCAGGGTCCCTTCATGCTGAGTATTGTGAAAATCTCTCCCTGTTGTTTGCTGGGGTCTCCCTGCAAGAGGCACATCGAAGTTCCTCTCCTTCCTCCTGCCCCTCCTCCTCCCTCCTGAAAAGAGGAGTGAGGGTCCTTTTATCTGCCGTTCAACCCTGGGCACAAGGCAGGATGGAGACAGAGCGGGAATACGTGATTCACATGGTAATGTACTTCATCGCATGCGTAAGATCTTAAGAGGGTCCTGAGAGTTATCTGGCCCCGGCCATTCCCGTTACTGCAGAGGAAAGGGAAACTCAGAAAGGTTAAGTGGCTGGCCCCGCGTCGAACACTTCACAGCAAAGCCAGTTTCGGAACCCTGGTCTCTTGACTCTCACTCCAGTGCTCCAGCTACTGTAACGTGACCCCCTAATTGAATCTATGACGGGACCAGCGTCAGGGGTACAAGATGAGGCTCATGGAAATTTCTCTAAATAGCTGTTGAAGAATCGTCATTAAAGCTTTCCATGCGTTTTAGCATCTCCAAAGGGCGACAACTTGTTACTACGGTATCGTATAAAAAGCTTGTTATCGTCATATCCAAAAAGGAAAGAACTTTTCCTCTATGTTTAGTTAGTCGGCAAATATTTACGACGTGCTTGTGCTGTATTCTTGTAACCTGTGGTCCATGATCAGGTATCCTCTCTCTTTCCTCTGAGTCTACCAAGCAGGGGATCCTTGGATCAGTCTCCTTCCCTCCCTGCTGCCTGAGGATGTCATGCTCACATCGTCTTACTTTTCTCTGGTTTTCCTATCCTTTTAATCTGGTCTTTAAATGTCAGTCTCTGTTCTCTTCTCTGTGGTTGGATTTTTTTTTTATTTTTTTTTTCCCAGTGTGGGTTTCTCCTGTTTATCTTGCTCTCCTTTCGCTGACGTATTTGCATCTCTTTAGCTGCAGTTAATATCTGCTAAATCAAACCATAGTGGTCTGAATGGCTTCCATTGATTGGTGAATAAAAGGATGCTTCAGCTGCCCAGCCCTGCTCTCTGCCCATTCTTTGTCACCAGTAGGTTTAACTTACTCAAAACCCTCCTTGTCCTTGTCCCTCTTTTACCCCTGTATTGTTCATCCTCCCCCTGTCCAAGCCGGCTCACCCTTTTGAGCTGCCCTTACTGTAAACAGGATCTCTGTTTTGGTGGGTGACTGCTGTTTCATTTACTCATTAGTTAGTGAATAAGGAGACCAATTGTTGTTTCTCTTTGCTGTTGTCCTGTTTTCACTTTTAACCATCCACCCCTGTCCCCAAAGTGTCCTGAGGACCAGACTCACTGTTGACATAGGCTAAACCAGTGGTTGCCAACCTTTCAGACTTCACAGACCACCAGTGGTCCTCAGACCACCGGTTGGCAACCGCTAGGCTAAACCATATTGAGCAGCTACTGTGTATTTGCTGAGCATCCTTCAGAAGACTTGGATTTTGTAAAAAGGAAGGAAGGAAGGAAGGAAGGAAGGAAGGAAGGAAAGAAGGAAGGAAGGAAGGAAGGAAGGAAGAAAGAGGGAGGGAGGGAGGGAGGGAGGGAGGGAGGAAGGGAGGGAGGGAGGGAGGAAGGGAGGGAGGGAAGGAAAATGAAGCCTTTGGTTTCTTTTGAGAAGGGTTGCAAAAAGCCACTTTCATTGATTAATTTAATTCGACCAATTTCCTATATATGATATCTCTCACCACAGAGAAATAGATTCTATATGCCAGAAGAAAAAGGTGTGAAAAGACACTAACCACAAAAAATATAACTTTGTAAGTCATATCATCAGCCTATCTATTTTACACTCCAGGAAATGCCATAATCTTGATAGCTTTTTCTTAGCTCAAAACCAATCCAACCTGAAATCCATCTGAAAAAAATATCAAAACTCTGCAGTCAACTTTTACCTACTTCTTGGCTTTGTCATTCAACAACTGCCCGCTCCTCCCCCACAAAAAAAAGAAGCTTTTCATTTTACTTATTCTAGGAAAACATACAAAATCTCATGCTGACAGTTTGCTACTAGAACAGTCATGCTTAGATTCTAGGTAAATGTGTATTACAGGAAAAATGAAAGAGGCTCTCAGATGCGTGGACTTAGAGGGCAGACGCCTTAGAGTTGGAGGCCAGGAAGCCCTGGAAGGTGGTCGGAAGTGTTCGAGACCTTGGTTGGCCTGCTTCCAACCTCCCAGGCGTTAGCAAGTCCTGCCATCCCTGGCAACACCCGGACTGGACCTCGCACTGCCTTGTTGTGCAGAAGAGGCTTCTTCTGTCCTCAGAGGCATCCTGACACCGCACTTGGCCAGGGTCTGTGAATGGGCAGGTTGGAATCTTGAGTGTAAATCATGCAAATCCCTGCTTCTTTCCCTCAACTACATCAGTCAGAGAGCGTGTGGAGACAAAAGCCTTGACTGTTGTTCCATCCATGGGGGTATTCGGAGGTTCCCGCCAACCAGAGAGGCCTTTGGCACTTATTTTGGCATCCCACTGAGGCCGCCTGGCTATTCCACCTCCCTGTGGTGGGGACAGCCTTTGCCTCTGGCAGGATGGAGAGGTGCATGGGGCAGAAGTGAGAGCGGGAGGCATGAGGCATCATCCTGTCCATTTCCCAGCAGAACACCACTCTCCCACCCAGAGCTTATTTTCCTGCAAACCCTCATCCCCATAGAACTGTGGTTCTCAACTGGAGGCGAGTTTGATCCCCAGAAGACATTTGTCAATGTCCAAGACTTTTTAGATCAGTGGTTCTCAACCTTCCTAATGCTGCGACCCTTTAATACAGTTCCTCATGTTGTGGTGACCCCCAATTTCATTGTTACAAGTTGAACATAAAGCATAGTGATTAATCACAAAAACAATAGGTAATTATATATGTGTTTTCCAATGGCCTTAGGCAACCCCTGTAAAAGGGTCGTTTGACCCTCAGAGGGGTCGCGACCCACAGGTTGAGAACCGCTGTTTTAGATGCTCACAGCTGGGAGTGCTACTAGCACCCAGTAGGGAGAGTTCAGGGATGCTGCTAAACCAGGGGTGGGCAAACTTTTTGACTCGAGGGCCACAATGGGTTCTTAAACTGGACCGGAGGGCCGGAACAAAAGCAAGGATGGAGTGTTTGTGTGAACTAATATAAATTCAAAGTAAACATCATTACATAAAAGGGTATGGTCTTTTTTTTTTTTTAGTTTTATTCATTTCAAACGGACCGGATCCGGCCCGCGGGCCGTAGTTTGCCCACGGCTGTGCTAAACATTCTACAGTGGCCACGACAGCTCCCTTGCCACCACCACCCCCTCCCACACACACATAATAAAGATTTATCCAGACCAAACGTCAATAGTGTTGAAGTTGAGAAATCTTGCCATAGGGAATGTTCTTTACCTCATGTTCATCCTGGGCTCCTCACAGGCAATCCCTGCATTTTCAACTCAAATACATTTTACTTGAAAGTAAAATTAAAACTTGAAAGATGAGTGATACTTATTAAACATTTGAAATAGCATTAAAATAAGTATTTTTATGCAGTTAAATATTTGCGTCTATACTTAGATGTATAAATGACTACTCTTTGAACTTGAAGTGGAATTTGAACTGTGCTCTCCATAATTATAATAATCATACATTTATTTATATACAGTTGGGCTATATAGACATTAACCAATAAATTCTTGATCACATGGCCTAATAAGAAGACTTTCCTTGGTAACCTATTTTTAGAGTGTCCATGTGAGTGTATGTTAATTATAGACCTCTCTTATTAACTTTGCATCATGTTACCCAAGTGCTTATTGAACAATTTACCAACATCAAGGGGGTAGGTGGTCAAGAAACTTGTATTAGAATTAACTTCTGTTTTTTAAGCCAGGAGATGAGTGACATTTATAAACCCTTTCAAATACCTGGCCTGAGTCCAAGGACAATTCATTTTCTTTAAGTGTTTGAATGGTTGTTCAAGGGGGTGTGTTGACTTTCTCAGCAACAATAATAACACAAGCTGACATTTAGTGAATCTTCTTTATATGCCAGGCACTGGGCTAAACAGTCAAAGTGAATGGTCACATTTAACTTTTAGCAACTCTGTAAGTAGAACTGTTGTTATCTCCCTTTACAGGTGAGGGGAACCAAGAATCGGGGAGGTTAAAATGACTTCAAGATCACACAGCAGTGGCAATCATGATTGAGCCCCTCAACCATGTCTCCACAGCTGTGCGGTATACCCCTTGTAAGCATGTGTATTTCTCAGATGTTCGATTCATTGTTTGGACATTAATTCACAGGCTAAAAGAAAGTGTGTGGTGACACGCATGCTCAGGTTAGGAGGCCCACATGCGAGAGGACAAAGTGAGAGTTGGATCCAGGCCCAAGGCAGACTATGAGAATGCTTCATCCAATATTCAGTGCCGTGTTTCTGTTCAGGTCACACGTAGGCCATTGTTACCTGTGTGTGTACTTGTATTGGCACAAATTTTCCAGTGACCACTAAGAATGAACCGCAGTGAACTAAAGCCTGTATCCTCTGATAAACAATGTCCGTGATATAGCCACATAGGAAAAGCCATGTTCTGAACCTCATTCTCATCTCATCCCATAGTTCTGAGTAGTCTCTTTTGGGTGTACAATAAGAGCCGTCATTTACTGAGAGTCCCCTATCCCCTGAACACTGTACTATCTCATTTTGTTTTTAGAATACCATGAGGTGAGGTTATTGGTAAGACCTCTGTGCTACCCATGAAGAAACTGAGGTTCAAGGAAATTTTTTCTAAGGTCTACATAAGTGGCAGACAGGAATCCTAAGTGATTTTGACCACTGCAGTAGTCGATAATATATACATATGGGTTAAAATATCCTAAGTTTCCCTAATCAATCTCACAAGATAGACTTCATGTTGAAGTCAAGTGAGATACCTTCCAGTTAAGAGCCTGTTTAATATCCTCTATCCATCAGCATAAATGCACACTTCAGCCAAAACCAAAAAGTGGAATCCCATGTGGAAAACTGCAGGTGTATCTAGTTAGACAAAGAAGCACACTAGTAAAAGACTGGGCAGTTGTCTGGCACTCCTAGTATTTGCATAATCAGGATCTTGGACATGGTAGATGCTAAGCAAATATTTGTGGTTTGCTTTAGTAACAGGCATTTTTGTCTGAATACTTGAATATTCGCCTCATTTTGGTTTTGCTTTGGTAGACTGACTCTGCTCACTTTGGGAGCATTTCAACTTCTACAGATATAGTTTTGGATTGACATATATTTTCCTCCTGTTTTGTCTGACCCTTTTACAAGTGCATTGGCCCTAGCCAGGTAGCTGAGTTGATTAGAGTGTCATCTCGATATGCCAAGGTTGTGGTTCAATCCCCAGTCAGGGCACATATAAGATCAACCAATGAATGCATAAATAAGTGGAACAACAAAGCCATGTCTGTTTCTCTCTCTCTCTCTCCCTCCCTCCTCCCTCCTTTCCTTCCTCCCTCCTTGTGTGTGTGTGTATGTGTGTCTCCCTCCGTTCCTCTCTCTTTCTCAAATCAATAAATAAATTTTTAATTGCATTGGTATTTTACAATTTGGAATCTATTACATTATGGAAGGGCATCCAAAATCTTGGGAACCATCTTGTGTTTAAAACATCTTCCTCAAGTTTTCCTGGATCTACAACACTGGGTAAAACTCTTGCATTCATCTCAAAGTAAATAGTTTAACATTTTCTTATCATAACAACTATAATTATGTATCAGTTATTTATAATTAGTGTGTATTTCCTAATACTAAAAAACAACATAAAACTCACCATGTATAGAAAGACATAGTTTAAAACATCATGTGTATGCTCATGTGTGTATGTGTGTTTATACAGAGGTGTACTTTACTAAAGCCTTGATTATCTTCTGGAGTAAAGGCTGTGAATACTTTTTTTTTCCTTTATACTTTTCTATATTTTTTTAAATTTTGTTCAGTAAGCCTGTGTAACTTTTAAATAGAAAACAATTTTTAGCCTAAAATTACAGCTAAATATTAGCAGCTGCTGCTAAGGGCAGATTGACAGATTGCCCAAGCAGCCACATTAGAGGGAGGATCACCACTTGAATATAGTTATTAAGCATAAACATAACAAAAATGGAATGGCAGCTCAGTTCCTGTGTTAATAAACTATCAAGGGTGTGACAGGGGCAAGCTGACCCTGGTTATATCACATGAATTTGACTATTTCAGAAGGCACTCTTGAAAACAAAAATAAACAAAACAAAAAGAAGCAATTAAAAAAGAAAAAAAAATTTAGAAAACCACCCTTGTTACTCCCTGTTTTTTTCAAATCATTTTTTTATTTTTCAATTACAGTTGACATACAATATTATATTAGTTTCAAGTAACACCCCAGTGATTAGACATTACATAACATACTAAATGATCATCCCAATAAATCTTGTACCCGTATGACACCATACATTGTTATTTGAATATTATTGACTATATTCCTATGCTGTACTTTACATTCCCGTAACTACTAATTTGTATTTTTCAATCCCTTCACCTTTTTCACCCATCTCCCAAACTCCCCTCCCATCTGGCAATCATCAAAATGTTCTCTGTGTTTATAAGTATGTTTCTGATCTGCTTGTTTGTTTATTTTGTTTTTTAGATTGAATTGTTGATAGATATGTATTTATTGCCATTTTATTGTTTATATTTTTATCTTTTTTTTTCTTCTTAAGGAAAACCCTTTAACATTGCATGTAATACTAGTTTGGTGGTAATGAACTCCTTTAGCTTTTTCTTGTGTGGGAAGCTCTTTATATGTCCTTCAATTCTAAATGATAGCTTTGCTGGGTAGAGTAAACTTGGTTGTAGGTCCTTGTTTTTCATCACTTTGAATATGGCCCTTCTGGCCTTCAAAGTTTCTGTTGAGAAATCAACTGACAATCTTATGGGAGCGCCCTTGTAGGTGACTAACTGCTTTTCTCTTGCTGCTTTTAAGATTCTCTCTTTGTCTTTAACCTTTGACATTTTAGTTATGATGAGTCTTGGTGTGGGTCCCTTTGGGTTCATCTTGTTTGGAATTTTGCATTTTTCTAGACTTATATGTCTATTTCCTTCACCAGGTTAGGTAAGTTTTGTGTCATTATTTTTTCAAGTAGGTTTGCAAGTTCTTGCTCTCTTCTCTCTCTGGCATACCCAGGATGTAAATGTTGGTACACTTGAAGTTATCCCAGAAATAACTATCCTCATTTTTAAAATTATTTGTTCTATTTTTTGTTCTGATTGGGTATTTTTTGCTTCCTTATATCCCAAATTACTGATTTGATTCTTGACTTCATTTTCTCTACTGTTGATTCCCTGTAAATTATTCTTCATTTCAGTTAGTGTATCTTTTGTTTCTGACTGCTTCTTTTTTATGGTTTCCATGTCCTTTTTTATGTTGTAGAAGTGCTCACTGAGTTCCTTGAGTATCTTTATAATTTTTGTTTTGAACTCTGTATCTGTTAGAGTGCTTGCCTCTAATTCATTTATTTCTTGTTCTTTCACTTTGAAATTGTTTCTTTGTCTCCTCATTTTGGCTGCTTCCCTGTGTTTGTTTCTGTGTATTAGGTAAAGCTGCTATGTCTCCTGGGTTTGGTAGAGTGGCATAACATAGTAGGTGTCCTATAGGGACAATGGCTCAGCCTCCCCATTCACCTGAATTGGGCACTCCAGGTATGTTCTCCTCCCACCCCCACCATGTGGACAGTGTACACCTGCCTATTGTAGTTGAGCCTTGATTGCTATTGACAAGCCAATGGGAGGGATTTACCTCCAGGCTGATTGGTTGCAAGGACTGGCTGTGACCACCATGGAAGACCAGCTGTGCAGGGGCCCATCCCACAAAGTAGGACTTAATTTCAGTGGGCTCTGGTGCCAGCTGAGTTCACCCCTTGAGTATGTCAGTTGTGGAGATTGTTAGGTGGTACTTGGACATGGTCTGAAACTGTCCACTGAGTGTGCTAGCTCTTGAGCCTCCCAGGAGGTGAAGGACAAGGTCAGCCACCACCTGTGTTCTGCCCAGGGCTATCAGCATGAGCTGAAAAGCTATATGCAGATGGCTGATACTTTTGCTGGGCTTTGAAGTGCCCAGGAGAGGCCAAAGTACAAACGATGGCTAACTGCTGCTAATGCCAGGTCTGTGGCCACTTAGTGAGAGGTACAGGGCATGCTAAGACCAGATGCTACTTTTTTTTAGAGATTTTAGGAAAGTCTGAAGCATAAGCCACTGGAAACAGCTGGGTAGGATGGTGTCTCAGGAAGTCACCAGGGTGGGATGAACAGTGTGAGCCTGGTTGATAGAGACTCAAATATGGTGCCCACCTGCTGGTTCTGTAGGGGAGGTCTCAGAAAAGGATCAGTGACCTCTGCCAGCACTTTTGTCTTGGAGAAAACTGCCCCTCCAGCTCTTGTGTTGATGCTCAACAATTCAGTTTCTCCCCATATATCCCTGGTATCTTTCTGGCTGCTGCCCCAGCACTGGATCTCAGAGGGAGTGAGTCCAAGTAAGTTGGTGCATGGGCCCTTCAAGAGGAACTGTCTGGGACTCCAGAAGCCCTCCATCTAACTCAGCCACAATCCCTACTGGATTTTACAACCAGAATTTAAGGGGAATTATCTCCCTGGCACTGGAACCCTGGGCTGGTGGGGCTGAGACTCCTCACTTCTCAGGGGACCTCCGCAGCCAAGATATCCCTTCTGACTTTTATCTGCCACATGTGGGTATGGGAACAGACTGTTCCATGTCTCCAGCCCTCCTGCCTATCTTCATGTGGCTTCTTCGTTATAGCCTTAATTGTAGGACTTCTGTTCAGCTTTCAGGTGGTTCTTAATGGTTGTGCTGTAGTTTAGTTGTAATCTTGATGTCCTCAGTGTTTTTCAAAGTGACATACATTTTAACATATAACCAGACTACATTCTGTGGCTGGATGATAATTTTCAACCTAAACTGCCTGAAGAAGTCAGTCAAATTCTCTAGAGAGATTGAAATTTAATGCAGTCTCATAGGGAACAGAATAAATACTTGTTCTGATAAACGTTTTTGCTTTGCCCAATAGAGAATACAAATGGTTAGTTGACATAGTCCAAAAATGAACTAAAACTACAAATTCCAATTATTCACAAATTGCTTGTTATAACTCAACTAGCTTCCTTCAGAAAAAAACAACTATAGTAATTTTTGATTATGTATAATAAAGAAAACAAAAAGTAGCCAGAATTTAGAAAGTATACATTTGTGGCTTGGAATATTTTTTTTTTGGGGGGGGGGGAGCATAAAATTTGTTTAAGTCATGTTAAATCAATTTGCCATTCCTTACAACATATGTACATGATGACATTGAGAAAAGATCAAGAAACTTTCTCAAACTGAACAAGCTTTGGATAATTACCCAAGACCATAATGCAAATAACAGAAAGGTGATTGTCTTACCCTCTGGGTGATTAGTCACCATTTGCACCTTCCTAATCCAGCAATACTTTACCTAGGATGAATCTATCTTCTTGTAACCTCTTCTATCAGGGACTATCTGAGAACTTAGGAAGTAAGCAGATAGGCCTATGGCTGCCAAAAATAGAGTCCCAAAGTTCAAGCTGGTGCCCTTGACTCGGAGGAAATCCCTGTAGACCCAATGTATCCTACTTAAAACGGTTTTTACACAGGTCCTCTGACAAACTTTGGTTATCTGGTTAGGTTCCAAGCACATGGCTAATTCTAAGATGAAATATTAGTTATAAATAAAGAGGCCCTCATTAGATGGAGCATATGACTAGAGATGGAACTCATAAAAGGGGAAAAAGAGCTATTTAAAAAATCAGCATAATGGACATTTAGTTTGGGGGCAAAATGTCATCTAAATCTTAGAAGACCCTCAGAATATTATAGCATATATAATAATCTTGTGCTTTGGGGGTAAATTTCTGATAAATTTTAAAATATTTTATAATAACACTTCATCAGGAAAGTCAATTACGTTCAAAATGCTCTCAGAGAAAAAATAAATGTCATGATTTTAGAAATATTTCATAAAATATACTTACGATACTACCTCCTTTGTTTTGATGTGCTTGCTTGGATAAAACTAGAGCTATTTGAAAATTCAGCTATCCCAAATTACTTACTAAGGCTCTAATCGGCTCAGATTCCTGCTCTTTGCTCTGGTGATACTCTAAAAACATAATGCTCACAAAGGTTTCTGAAGTTAGGAGAATTTACTTCATCAAATTTGTTGAGAGAACTACCTAGAAAATAACTTATATTTGTTTCCAATTTGCAAGATGTTTCTTTTGTAGCCCTAGGGAATGGTGCTCCTGATGAACCTCAGGCCTGACAGACTAGAGGAGGGAGGACAGAATTTCCTGTTTATTCTCCCATCCCAGAATTTGTAACAGTTGACACTGGAGATTTAAGCTCAAGCAAGGCTGAGCTTATATCTCATTACATAACAGTACAAAGTAACTTAGTCAAAACACACTGTTCACTACCCTGGCCCCTCCGGTCACGTAATCATGACCTCTGTGATTCCTGCTCCTTCCAAGTGAAGGCCAAACCATGTGTCATCTTATGCATCCTCTTCTAGGCCAGAAAGCCCTTGCTCTCTAGTTCCCAGGTAAATGTAACAGTTGAGGTCTTAAGAAAGTGAGTTAATTTTGCAGAGCATTAATGCAGATTCTCCCAAAGCAACTTGAAGTTCAACCTTCACATAATCTGAGTACTAGGCAAAAAGAATACAGGTAGTAGAAAATTGTTGCTGCCAGCAAGAGTAGGAGAAGAAATTTCTTTAGAGTAATAGAGAATAACACATATCCAGTGACGGTGGGATAAATCAGAGAGTAAGAGTTCGCTATTTAAAGAATATTTATTGGGTACATATTGCAGTTAAAGCATTTGGAGAGATTCAAACATTTGGGGAGATTCAAACATTTGGGGATGATGTAGGAATATATGCTTCAATAAATCTCTTCCTTGTCATTTATCATTGAATTGGGGAGAACAAACAAATGTTCCTGGAGGGAAAGGGGGTAGGCAATGTATTCACAAAAGGAAGATAAGGAAGTTCAAACTGGATACATGAATGGTGAAGGGCAGCATCTATTGTCATTTGCAAGGTTTCTTCATTTTAGAAGGCTCTGAGGAGGAAGTGAGGTTTGACTTCAAGATGGGGTATCCATTGGAACCTGAAATGATGAGAAAGGGGAAGCCATGAACTTTCAGCTTAGAGGACCCCATTTGTGCCCAGTGGATGTCATAGGATGCTGACTTTGGCTGCTGACACACATGCATGTTCGCCTACCACACCTTCCCAGAAGCATGGGGAGCAGTCAATGGCAACATCGTCACCTGCAGAGCAAGCAGACCTGAGAAGATAGCCTGGACACTCAGAGCAGGAAAAACATATCCCTAAAATATTTAGATGAGTAATATAAAACTTTTCAGATAACGGCCTTCTCTACTTTTTCATGATCTGCTCATAAAAGAGAGGGGGCATGGGAGGAGAGAAATGATTTAAATTCAGAAGTTGTCGCTTAGGCCAGATTTTCCTCCTCCCTGTTTCTATTTATGGAACTATCCACAGCACCTTCAGTTTTGAGAGTAGATTTCATTTGGGGGTGGATAGGGAACAGAGAGCCCCTCATCCACAATTGAGTGGGTCTATATGGAAAGAGAACTTGACATCAAGATAAGAGAGACTCACACACATAGGGTGCATCCCGTTTTTTTCCTAAGCACAGACTTGAAACGCCAGGCACCCCCAAAGCTTTCATTATAGATACATGAACTCCCTCTGCTGTCTGTTCTTCGTTAGGAAGTAGAGGGCCACGGTTTCAAGTAGAAGAGATTCGTGTAACAGAAAGAAGTAGCAGAAAATAGGTCAACAAAGTTGTGACTTCCACAGATGGCTGTTTCAAGATGTGTAAGCTGTGGTTCCACAATCACAGATTCACTTACGAGTATCAGGAGTAAAGGCCGGAAGTGGAAAGATATTTTCTGGGCAGGTGGGAGTGGGGAAGAGGGAGAAGTGGCTTATCATTCTTCTTTCAAACAACTACCACGTAAAGCATCTGTTAAAAGTTTCCTTAAAGTCATTGTGCTCAAAATATGACAGTATTTCTTAGAAAGGAAGTAGAAAAAAATTTCAAGCAATATGAGTGTCCTCCCAACCACCACTGTCCTTCTCTTCCCACCTGTGACTATAATTTCTTTTTCCCTCATTGACCCCATTCTGCTTCACTATCGCAACATGGTGCAATCACTTCGTGTTTCAAACAGTAACCTAACACCAAACAGAATTTTAACATAGCCACGGAGTCTTTTGAACAAGGCTGTGTTGGCAATTATGACACAGGGTAGACGTTGGCAAGCGCTTTCGGAATAATTACAGGGTTCCTCGAGTAGTACAGTATAAATAATTGCTGGTTTAAAAGCATTATTGTGAGCAGCCATTTATACTCAAATTTATATTTGCTCCTTGAAACCAATATACGTCAAGAGTGCCTCGCTCCCGCCCCCACATCCCCACATTGAGATCTCAAGGGCTTTGGAACCTTTTGATTCTATTACACTTTTCACTTAGCAAAGCAACTGCAAGGCATGTCTGGGCTATAGAGTCAATAAGGGTAAGAGTAATGCATTTAATAAATGGGCATGAAGGAAGTAATGAAACTATTCCAGCTCTGGCCACCCGGTGTGCTCCCAGGGTACTGGTGTCCAGAAAGGCCATCTTGGTACAGAGAGAAGCTGAGAACTGCAGTGGTATCACTTTTGCCTGGCAAGTAGGGCATGCCGAAGAAGCTTATCACCTCCGCTTTGGCTTGTGATGGTGTGGCTGTGGGGCACAGAGGACCGAGACACAGGAAACGTGTGGAGATAATGCAGCTCTAAAATAGCCACAGAGACTTATTGAAACATAGATTTTCCTCTCTGTGGAGGTTTTCATGTTAGCCTATGGCACATTAAAAATGGACAGGTGTGTCGGAAAACAGGGTGGGAGGGGCGAAGAAAGCCTGGGTGATGGGGGCGGCTGATTGGGAAGGGCTCCCCTCCCCCGTGAATGCTGAATAGAGGCCCTTCTTTTCCAAGCAGGTGACTGTGACCGTATGTGTCATCTCCTTGTCTTTCTGTCCATTCTGGTGGCTTCTCTTACCCAGTATGAGAACTCCCCGGGGATTTTCACATCCTGAATGTTTCTCACCAAAGTAGCTAGTGTTCTAGGATAATGTGTTTTTTTGTTTCAACTGCTGTTCCTGGTTTCTGCTCTCGAAAACCCTCTTAAGCCATATTTTCCATGATTGTTCAGTGCTGGCTTTGGTATTTAAATAAGCCTTTCAATGGGTCATTAGCTCTGTAATTAATTCCAGCTATTTTTAAATGGTGCCTTGGTTATTAAAGAGCTGCCATATTCTCAACAGTCTTGTCTTTCTTGGAGCGTCCCTAAGCATTAGCTGATTTTTTTTTTAGTGCCAAAAATATTGTAATCTTTTTTCTCCTTTCACAAATATTCCTCATTGATCGGAAGAGTCAAACTTTTGAATGAGGGCAGGAAATATTTAACTATTACACTTCTGTATGATAGTCTTGGGCTTTTATTCTTCTTTCAGATGATCTCAACAAATTACCATCAAGGACGTCCTGTAGGCCAAGTGCCCTGCCCTATATGTATTTACTTACATTTTCAAAATCAATATTGGCAAATCAATATTAGCTCCAGAGCTAGAATTAGAGCCCAGGCCACTTGACTCTTAGCCCATTCTTTCCATTTCTTTATGCTTTGTTATATAATATTAACTTAGCTGTTAGCCTCTGTGACACTTACCAATTCTAATATTAGAACCAGCAAGCCTGGCCCCACACCCTTGGCAGATGTCAAAATCAATTTCAGCACAGTGCATCTCAACCAGTATCCCAAACATCCACTGGAAACCCATCTGAATTAGGAAATGAGCTGACACCCACTTGCTACCTTGACCTTATAAATAATCCCAGGATAAAGCAGTCATTTCTGGTTCAGAAAAACAGATGGAGATTAACTTTGATTGTTGAGTATTATCTGAGATCAAGTCAAAATACCCATAGCTATTATTGCTATAATAATAATAGCAATAGCGGCTACCATTGTGTGCCAGGCACTGAGCTAGTTGCTTAGATGTATTCTTGCATTTGAGCCTCATAACACCCTGTGGAATAATTACTCTTATCTCCATGGTACAGATTAGAAAATCATAGACTGGAGAGGTTAAATAACTTGCCCATGATCTCTGAGCTAATAAGTGGCCGACTTAACATTTAGGCTCCCATCTGTCTATCTCTAAAGCTACTCCTGACATCTAAGCACACACAGGGCGCCCATGTGAGGACTACTTTTGGGCTAGCCCTTGATGTCAGAAGAGTAGTTACCATCTTTCTCTCCATGAGCGTGTCCCTTCCCCCTCCCTCAGCTCCCATGCCCTTTTTTTCCTAATCCTGTAAATTCCTTTGGCATCTTTGGGTTGTAGGTTCTCATAAAAGTAGTTCAGAAAAGAATGCTTTCCCCCACTGATCTTATTATTTGTTTGTTTCATTTTATGATAAATTAGGAATCCTTTAAGTTATTTTGGTTCTTGCCGCAGAGTTTTTATACTGGAAGAAAAACTTGCTTAGGGCTGTGTAGGATAGCTTTAACAACCCTTTCATTCCCTCTAGGGCAGTGGTTCTCAACCTTCCTAATGCCGCGACCCTTTAATATAGTTCCTCATGTTATGGTGACCCCCAACCATAAAATTATTTTCGTTGCTACTTCATAACTGTAATTTTGCTACTGTTACGAATTGTAATATAAATATCTGATATGCAGGATGTATTTAGGTGACCCCTGTGAAAGGGTCGTTCAACCCCCAAAGGGGTCTCGACCCACAGGTTGAGAACCGCTGCTCTAGGGTGATAGGGATTAACTAGTACATGCTAGAAGCAGGTGATAGGATACCCTAACCCACTTCTTTGGAGCACCTGCTGTATGTCAGTCACCGAGCTAGGCACTGGGAATAGAGATTGAGAAAGACAGGCCCCTGCTCCATAGACCTTCCATTCTAAACATGTGGAGAGGGCTGGTAGTTACATAGCATTCCAGGAAATGAGAAATGCTCTGAAAAATGAATTCAGTTGTTATAATAGCAAACGACTTGGGAAGAGAGGACTAGGAATGCCTCTGGTGTTTGATTTCTGTGGACCCTAAGACAAATATTAAGGGAGACTTTAACTTAAGAAGCAAGTTAAGCTTCTGTAGCTCTAGGTATGTCTGAAGTGCATGTGGTGCATGTGGCTAGGTCTGAGACCGGGGAAATGTCAAGTGGACACAGGTTCATTCCAGGGTAATCTTCCTCCGTGGCTCTCCCATCATTTTTCTGATCTGCTGGGACCTCTCTTCGCCCTTAGTTGCCCAGCATTCTGTCTGTGACGCCAGAGGGTACTGCCTCTCCTAATGTGAACCATGAACTATCCCACTTCCTGTCCTCAAGGTCAGCCCCCTCCCCCCCCCCCCCCCCCCCGCAGCTGCCAAGGCGTCAGCCAGCCACGCTAATAAACTAACCTTTGCCCACTCCTCTCAAGTGAGTGATTTCTGTTGACCCTGGTTCTACTGTTCCATCTGTGAAATGGGAGAGCTGATATGTTGGGAAGATGGCAGGAGAATGAGCCATGTGGGTGGTGGCCGCTCCTGGGTTTCACCCCAGGTAGGTAATCTCAAAACAATCACTTTACCTCCCAGAGCCTCAGTTGCTAAAAAAAATAATAAAAAAAAGAGGGGTCTGATTGGGTCATCTCAGAGGTCCTTAAGGGTCAGAAATCTGTGATTTGAAAGGGTCATTTAGCTCTTTAGAGCATGCTAAACAAAACAAAAGCCATGACTGTCTAAAGCTAAGGAGCTTCAGAGGAGGAAGAAGGCCAGCAAGGCTCGTTGCAAGGCAATAGATCTTTCAACTTCCCTTCCTGGGGAGAACTAGTGCGGGCAATGGACTCGCATTGCGATTGCTTATGAAATGAAAAAGTGACTCTTCATACGCCCAAATTGTGTTTAATATCTTAAGCCTTCGAAATAGCAGGTTTTAACTGTCAGCCACATCTGCTGACAAGGATGTGGGTAACTCAGCAGAGACCAGAATGAGCCAAAGCATCCAAATCATTTTCTTGTGTAAGTGACCAGCTTCTACTTCTTGTTATCTGTCATTGTACTCCACATTGAGGTCAGAGTGGTAAAGCCATTATGCAGTATACATTTCCTTTTGCTTAAAAGGCATGAGATGATCAAGACAACAGGCTAGGGCACTGAATCACTCTCACCAGCCATTTCCAAATGCTGAAAGTAAATATGCATAGATCTCTTCTGCCTGGGTATATTAATGTGTTGCATATTCCCTGCAGAGCTATAGTTATTACTTAAGTTATTTCATTTATGGAATCATGTGAAATCTCCTTGCAGAAATCTAAATGATGAAAAGGGACTGCTTACTGCATAGCTCTCTTGTCTGCCTCTAAAGGTGTTGCCTGAGTGTGACAAAGAGCAAGTGGTCCACACAATGAATCTTTTGCACAATCTAAATTAGCAGAAAGAGCAGCAAAGCCAGCACAGTTCTGCAAAATGCTTCTTTTGTTTTCTCTAAGTGTGGTCATGATTTCACACAAACGAAAACTTATTTTTATAAGGCTGTATTTGGTGTAATTTGAGGTGTGAATTCAGCCATTCATTGCTTGAACTTTTATTATTTCAGAATTAAGGTAGCATTATTTAGACTTCTTCATCTCCTTTGAGTCACATTTTCATTTTTTTTTCCGACTGCCCTTGAGGAAAACAAACAACATTAAGAAAGATTATTTTTTTTCCCAATGAAAGCTTATTGTATGGTGACAATAGTTTTAATCTCTTTAATGTATAAGGGAGAAGGATTGATCATTGATAACATTTCTGTTGATATTTTCCAGATATCATTCTGTAGCAAAGTTTCTTAATGTATTTTTGTTGAATACTGTGTAGGGGGAAATCATGATACCTAAATTGTAAGTTTTATGACTTTAAACATTATTTTTTTAAATGACTATGTTTGGGGTTGGGTGTGAACAACTTAAAACATTAAAATTCCCACCAAGATTTCAAGTCTTAGGTGTTCCTCTCTTGTATTTTTTACTGAGTCAAAAGCAGCTCAAATATAAGCAAGTATGTCCTTTGGCCATTTAGTTTCAAAAATCACTTATATTTTGTTTTATGAAATGAGCTGCATTGTCTTTGTGATTTAATTGATGGCTGGGGAAAAATATATGCTTATGAAAAAACCCTGGAATCTTACTTGTGGCTACTTCACAAACAAATAATAAAATAGAATTTTTTTTTTGTTTTTTATGTTAAAAATGAGATAGGAGAGAATGGAAAGTGACATTGCATTTTCAGTTTATAATTTGAAAGCATAGAACATAAGTGAAATTAAAAGATCACCATAAGTGTATCACCAGATGTCCCACCCTCCCCAACTCAGGCAATCTCTTTGTGAGAACTCAACTTGGAGATTTAAAAATCATTGCAATAAAAATGTAATATTAAAAATGCTATACTACCACTACAGCAAGTATGACAAATATGTGACATCCTGGGAATTTACAAAATATTTCCTTATCCAAAATTTGGTATTTCCCTGGTTGAGTGGCTCAGTTGGTTAGAGCATCCTCCTGTATATCAAAAGGTTACATGCAGGTTCAATTCCCAATCAGGGCACTTACCTAGGTTGCAGGTTTGGTCCTCAGTCAGGGCGCATATAGGGTACAACAAATCGATGTTTCTCTCTCTTTAAAAAAAAAAATCAATAAAAGCATATCCTTGAGTGAGATTTAAAAAAAAAAAAATGTTATCTTTCTCTTAGAGTGTTTGAAACCAAAGAGTAGAGCAAATACTGTTTTATATTTAGCCTATTCCCGAATGCCTTGTTTGTTTCTTAAATTAATTCATGGATCATGAATGGGGGGAGGAAAATAACAGGAACAACAGAGTACCCTGGTGATATGATAGCAAATACCACTTCCTAATGCTTACTCCCTACCTCAGAAAACAGCTTTATTTTCTTCTCTCTTGTGCACCAGTTGATTGCAGAGCGAGAAAATACAGGGCAACTCTGTTGTTTAATGGTGTACCATTAACTCCACCCACACAGCGCGCTTCATTCTACAACCTTCATAACTTTGGGATGAAGCATGGTGTTTTGTTGCTTGTTTTTCAACATAATCAGGCAACAGACACAGTACATAAAAGGTGTTACACAGCATCAGACATATCAAGAATACCAGAAATTTGTCTACTTTGTCAATAAGGCCATGCTAAACTGTACATATCAAGAAGTTCAAGGGAAGTAATATAAAGCTACTCCGATAGTTGTATACTTTTGTCCACCACATTATTTTGAACCAACATTTCGTACCTTTAAATTTAGTATTTATACTTGCCTTCCGAAGTTTGAGGATTTCATCCTTCACTCTCAATATTTCTCAGAAAGGAACACATCTTCCTGTCAAAATTATTGGGTGACTTTGGCAACCTCAGGCCACCTATGAACTGAAAAGTGTTCTATGTGTTGGAGGACCCAGAATGGATCGCCCAAAAGTTCTCTTTTGGGAAAGTACCAGCCCAGTGCCCGAAATGCTGGAGAGTGGAAAGTCCTGGTCTCGGCAGGGAAATGACGGTAGTGTTCTTGGAGACAGTGTTTTCGCATGGCTGACATTAATGACAGCCCGATGCTCTGCACTCACTGAATGTTTTCATTCCAGAAGAGCATCAAAACCACTGAGTCCTTTCAAGTCATCTTCTTTTACTGCAAAACCAGAAACCATGCCGACAACGACTTTCGGTAATAACCTGTGTCCCAGCTGCAGGCTGTATTAAACGCCTTGTCATATAATTTTCTAATTTGTGTGTAGGTAGTTGTAGCAAACAACTTCGTTTATTTCAGAGCATGACATCAAAAAGCATACTTGAGTGCAGCAGCGATGGCAATGGAATCAGAATTTCCACGAAGCCCACTCTAATTGAACGGTATGGTGAGGAGAAATAAAATATGAGGCTCCGAGTTTCCTCCCAAAGTCATATACATTATTAGGTAATGAAGCTGATTTTATTTTAACAAATGTACTGGGAGGTATGCTCCCACGTGAACATTGCCCCTTCAAGGCACTCAACTGGGGAGGCTAATAAATACTTGCGCCAAAAATGCTCACGGTCACTGCCAAAAACCCATATGCAATTCCTCTTCTGGAACTACTTTAAGCTCCTTTAGCAGTGTTTTAATATTTTCCATCGTGGCCATTGTTCTCCTGGAAAACTGAATTCGATTTTTGAAAACAACCAATAGCTAATCGTAAGAGAAGAAATCAGCCCAGGCCATTTTCCTTAAAAAAAAAAAAAAAAAAAAAGACTATAAAGTGACAAACTTGTCTTTCTCATCTCATTGGTACGAAGAACAGTTGCCAAAGAAGTGGTTCAAAGTAGTTTGTGGCAATGACATCACTACTTTGAAGGTCAAGCCTCATTTTGGGGTAGAGACTGATGCCAGTGATTTTATTGGAAGAAAATATTGGCCGCTAATTTTCTTCTTCCAGAAAATTAACGTGGTAGATGACAGCAGTAACAAAGACAAAGGACATTTGTCCTAGCCAGTTTGGCTCAGTGGATAGAGCATCGGCTGGCCCACAGACTGAAGGGTCGCGGGTTCAATTCTGGTCAAAGGTATGTACCTGGGTTGCAGGTTCAACCCCCAGCCCTGGTCCAGGCACGTGTGGGAGGCAACCAGTCAATGTGTATGTCTCACATCGATGTTTCTCTCTCTGTTTCTCCCCCTCCCTTCCACTGTCTCTAAAAATCAATGGAAAAAAATATCCTGAGGTGATGATTAACAAAAAAACAAACCAAAAAAAAGGGCATTCAGAGGCAACACAGGAGCACCTCCCCCCAAGCAGTAGGCATCCGTTGTCTAGATCATCCTACTCCTGATCATACACGCTTCTGGTTGGATCAGAATTACTACTCCCTGACTAACAAAATTGTACAGCACACAGTGAGTGAGGGAAGCTGAATGGAGGGAGAGCCAAAGGGAAACTCCTGCCCCAAAGGACCCCAGAATGGTGACTTCCGCTGTCATAATCTATGGTAATCACTGGAGGATTCCGACTTCAGCCACCAGGTCAGAAGTCACTCGGAGGCAGCAGAGTTTGGTCCTGGGGCTGCTCGGTGCTTTCACAGCAGTCAGCACGTACTTCGCTGTTTCTGGGCTGGGCAGACCTCACTCAGCCATGGGGGTCAAGACAAGGGCACGCTGGGAATCCAGTGGAACTGGTAGTTGTGACACAGAAGCTTTCCCCATGAAATGTCATGTGGAACTATCAATATTTCATCCCATTTCACAGTTCGGTGGTTTGGAGATACAAAAATGAGCTTTCTTAAAGTTTCACTTTTTAAGGTTTGGGAGATGTTACTGAAGAATGTAGGAACTGCTGCTTATTTTCTGGCCCCCGTGCCTTTCTCCCAGGGCTTGTCTGGGCTTTGCTGTACGTGGGGAAGAGCAGCACACCGGCATGAAATGCCGGCAGCCTTTCTGGAGAAACCTCGGAGATCTTAGATCTGCTCCTTGGGACCTCACACCCCTTGGCCCACTGGCCACTTACACCCATTGCTGAAGTCTTTGTAACTCACTTCCCCAAGTTCAGCAATTACTCTCTCAATACACACACCAGACATTAATTCAAATAACAGTTAATACAAATTTAAATTCCTAGAATATTAAAATACATCATTAGGCTCTAACCAGTTTGGCTCAGTGGATAGAGCATCGGCCTGTGGACTCAAGGGTCCCAGGTTCGATTCCAGTCAAGGGCATGTACCTTGGTTGTGGGCACATCCCCAGTAGGGGATGTGCAAGGAGGCAGCTGATAGATGTTTCTCTCTCATTGATGCTTCTAACCCTTTATCCCTCCCCCTTCTCTATAAAAAATCAATAAAATATATTTAAAAAATAAAATAAAATATATCATTAGTTTAAGATATTCATTATAATTGACTCTTAGGGTTTTCAATTTTCTCCTACATCATACTTTTTGCTCCCCATGGTGAAGTCCACAGGGATGAGGAGTAGAAAACAGTGGTATCAGGTGGGACTGAGGTCTCCTCGGCCCCTTTGCCTCTCCCACAGGTTAGACTAAAGGCAGCCTGATTGCCTCTTTCAAAGTCTGGTTTTCTCCATGTTAATCTCTTCCTTAAAGCTTCATTCAGGAAGGTCCCTGGAATGACACAATATAAAAATCACACGGATCTTTTAAAACCATTGCTGTCACTATACCTAAGATCTCCCGGCTTCATTGATGATGTTGTGTTTACAAAGTGACTTGAACTTTGATATAGGTTCTCAAAGACTATTTGTAAAATTATATCCAAAGAAAACGTACTTTGAACTTGATTAGGAATGTCCAAAAATCAAGAAAGAAAGGAGAGGAGGAAAGAAAAGAAAAGAATAGATTCACTCTAAAATGGACTGTGCTATCTAATTGGCAAATGAAATGTCCCTCTTGCGTACCATTCACTTCAGCAGACCCAGAGCAGGAGAAAGACTTGCAGTGTCATAGATGGATGAATTCACGCTCAAGAAACATTTTGAAATATTTCTTTGGTAAGAGTTACCTGACTTGCTATTGACAATGGTAAATTTTATGGTCAGGTTATCAGTTCATCTTGCCTAACTGACAATTCAAAAAGCTGATTCCAAGAACAACAAATTGGCTTCAATAGAAAGACTATTTGTTTATGTTAGAGGGTGGGGATGGGTGAGGACCAGTCAAGCTTATTCTTGTGACATATTTTAAAGGATATTTTAAATGAATAGTTCCTGTCAGATGTTAGCTGTCTTTCTGATTATTGATGGATGTGTTTGAGGTGTGACTGATTTCTTTTTAAACAAACATACCAAGATTATGCACCCCTCGTCCCCCTCCAAAAAAAAAAAAAAAGCCTGTCCCATTCAGAATTTCAGTTTGGAAGTCTGCACATTTCTTCAGATGATTTTTTCTAAGCCTTTAAAAATTTTTCTTGTAGCTCCATTTCTTGGAATTGCTTTCAGTGACTGCGTTGTGTCCCTTTGAATAGCAGTGAAGGCAAAATAAGGGCAGTTCATGGTGACTAGTTGGGTTAATTTCCTGGAGCATTGGCCTCACTCCAGCCTCCGCTCTGGACACTGGCTCCCCGACATCTCACAAGGATGGCACTTGTCTGCTGAGTATGCTTCTGTGTTCCCACCAGACCCTGCTTCAGAAGTTACTTCTCTGTGCCTGATGTCCTTGGGATGGCCTTGGACTTGGTCCTTGACATATAATGCCTTAGACCAGGGGTCCTCAAACTACGGCCCGCGGGCCACATGCAAATACAAATATTATATTTGTTCCCGTTTGTTTTGTTTTTTTACTTCAAAATAAGATATGTGCAGTGTGCATAGGAATTTGTTCATAGTTTTTTTTAAACTATAGTCCGGCCCTCCAACAGTCTGAGGGACAGTGAACTGGCCCCCTGTTTAAAAAGTTTGAGGACCCCTGCCTTAGACAGTGTAGCTGCGGACCATGTAGCTTGAGGTCCTAAAATGTTTTACTGACGGAGAATGTTTTCTTTTGAGAAATAAACAAATAATGAGCAAAAGAGAGATAGAAAGGGAGAGGGAAGGAGAGAAAGAGAAAGAAACAGCTTACATCTGTCCTAGCACATTCCATTGACATTGTTTACCTTGAAGGGAAAAAAGTACTTTCTTCTCCATCAATACCATGTTAGCATTGTGTTGCCCTGTCTCTTCTATACTGACAGGGTGTGGTATTAAAAAGAATTCTCTTTGATTGGTAGTAGTAGACATTGTGGTGTGTTTTTTTGTTTGTTTTGTTTTGTGTGTGTTTTAAGAGGACAAAAAAAGGAGGGAGCAGGTGTATTGGAACAGAGTGCTCTACTCCAGTGAATACTCTGCCTGACCTTTCACTCTAGACATGATGAGAACACTTCAGGGTGCTCCCCTTTCTAAACCAAAATGTGAGAAAATAGACGAATTGGTTGCCAGGTGAGCTTCTCTTCCACTTTTTCCCACCACTTCTCCCTGACTAGATGGCACCTGGTGGATTTTGCTGTAAAAAGATGTGTCTACTGTTAGGGAGATGACAATTTGACTCACTCTTACTCATCAAATGGCAGTGTGAGATAGCAGGCCCAGGTCTGCAGCACTTACCCGAGAGCAGATGAGGGAGCTGAGCCCTGGAGGAAGGTGTCACAAAGTGTGACAGGTGTTTTGTAAAAGTTGCTCATTACACAGGTAGAAGCCTCCTAACCTTAGTCCAGTCTTTTCCCCACTTCACCACACAACTCTTAGAGGTCTCTCTCTCTCTCTTCCTCCACGTACCACCTCTCCAAGAGGCCAGGCTGTGGGCTTTCCCACAAAGTGGGCAGCTGACATAATGCGCACTGGTTTCTTCCAGTCATGCTTTGTACCTGCTGTCGCTTCTGTTAGGCCTCTGCATTAGAAATAAAGCTGCTAAACTCCAAGTCTTCAACTAAAAGAAACATAATGACCTATCCCTCTTCATTCTTCTAATAATTCCCTCAGCTCCAGTTGCAGCTCTTGCCAAATACCACCATCCTTAGAAGATAAATGTTGGTTGCCTTGGCCAGTGTGGCTCAGTTGGTTGAGTGTTGTGCCATGCACCGAAAGAAAGATTGCTAATTCAATTCCCAATCAGGGCACATGCCCAGGTTGTGGGCTCATTCAGAAGGCAGCAATCTATATTTCACTCTCACATAGTTGTTTCTCTCTCTCTCTCTCTCTCTCTCTCTCTCTCTCTCTCTCTCTCTCTCTTTCTCTCTCTCTTTTTCTCTCTCTCTCCCTCCTTCCCTCTCCCTCTCCCTTCCTCTACCTCTAAAAATCAATTTTTAAACATTAAAAAAAGGTAAGTGATGATGATAGCTAACATTATTGAGCGCTTACTATGAGCTAGGCACTGATTCAACAGGCACTGTATTTGGGCATCATATAATAATGAGATAATGAGGTAGGGATCCTTTTCAAGGTGAGGAAGATCAGGCACAGGTTAAGAAATCTCCTCAATTTCTCGTGACTAGTACGTGACAGGCTGGGATTCAACCCCAGGCTCTAGAGCTTACAAACTCAATCTTGACACTTTACCTTCAAGATTGTACTCAACTCCTTTCAAAAAAGTTTTCTCTTCCATCCCTAATTCGTACACAGTGAAGCTAATGTAACAAGAGGAGGGGTGCTGGCAGGCTCTATGTACCTTCTGCATCCCTGATGCTAGTCATGCAGGTTCTCAGCAAGTGGTGGTGGGACTAGCAGCTGGATGGAGCTGGGTGTGAGTGTGCGAAATGTGTGATGTGTGTGGGTGTGGATGATGATGATGATTTAAGATGGTAGCAGCCATTGGCATTAAAAGGGACCTGCTACTCTGAGCTCCTGCTGGGACAGTAAGATGTGCCTATAGCCACTGCCACTGTTAGCCATCAGACCGCGTTTCCTTCTGATGTGAAGTGTGCCACTGTCACTTGTGAAACGCACTTCAAAACCTTGTTTTACTGAAATATCAAAGTGTGTGAATGGTGCGCTTTTACTGCAAAGTAGGAAGATGCACTTATTCCAATGAGAATGTCACACTCACTCACGCACGAGGCAGACACATTGCCAAATGCTGGAAGGCTGATAGCAGGACGTTCAGGATGGGTCATGAAATGTTTGCAGGCAAGAGAAGCTCCTTGGACTCCAGGAGTAGAAACTGAAAATGGGATGATGTTGCAAACCTTATTTTGCTATCTTCGCATGGCTATGGCATTCTTACCTCACCTCCAGGGCATGACTTACATAAAAATAGGTAGCTTCAAGATAAACACCCAAGATATACATTTCCTTTGTTTGGGGGAGGGGGATGATATTTCTTAGGTGCTGTAGTCTGTAAATTGATGCTCAGATGTCAGACCTTCTTAAAATAAATCTGTCAATCTCTTACCTTGGTCCAGAGCATTCCTTCTCCTCATGTCTCACAGCTGCTTAACGTCCCCAAGGCGCTGCTGCCTTTTTCTATCTTTCCCTTTCCTCTGAAGGCACAGCCTCCTGCTCTGCTTTCTCCCCGTTGGCATGGGCCATAGCAATACATGTGCGTCAGATTTCAGCAAGCATTGTTATCTGTTTTCTGATTGATCTTATATATTTTAATTAAGAATGAAAATGTTTCTCTAATAAGCAAGTTTAAAGAGCATGTGTTTAGAGAGAGTGTGAGAGCACACTCCTCAGGCCATTTGTCTGGTTATTCCTCGGCCTGACTGCACTGCCTGTCTTAGAAAAGCATTATGAAAGAGAATTTTCAAAAAATCAACAACATTGAACTGCATTCCTGAGGTGCATCTTTGATGTATTTATTTGAAAACTTAGAACTCGCCATGTCTATTGTTTTTATGTCATTGGCTACATCCTGGAAATTGTAGGTTGAGAACCTAGTAGAACTTTTCTTCCAGGGGGAGTTGTTCACTGATCCTTCAAGATCCTACCGCCTTAAAATGATTAATATGGCAACACCTACCTGGTACACTTCTCTTTCTGGCAAGTCTAAGTAATTTGCTTGTGATTTTTAATAAGCCCAGACCCTTCCCTGGTCTCTTGCCCAAAGTTCTGTTCTCCCAGTTAATTGTAGGGAGACTTTGTGAAGTGGGAGAAAGCATTAAGTGGGAATCTGGGCTGTGGGGTTATCCTCTTAACCATCCTCACCCACTAAAATGGCCTGTAGACCAAGAAGGTTTTGGTTTCACCAGTCTATGACTATGACTATGGATCTGTTGTCATTTTAGTCCTCTATGGCTTAATACAGAGAAGTGTGAATGTATTTTCAAGGTTTAAAGTTATAATTATTTCCAATCTTTTGCCATGAATTCAAACTTAATTTGGTTGGGGAATATTTCTTAAGTGATCTATTCAATGAACAATAACTGATCATCAAAAAAACCATCCAAGCGAATGGAAAGAAGCAATGGGTTCCTTTACCTTGTAAGCTTTGGTGACTTAACCTAGATTCCTGTTATTTTGACCCACTTCTGCATCTCTGCATCCAGCTGACTTTTGTGATGGTACTATAAGTGGTCATAGAAATTGTGCAATTGGAATTAGCAATCAATGGCTGACTTTTGAGGTAGAAGACTTTGGCTCTTTAAGGAGTATTCTGAGGCAAACAGAATGTTTTGAATGATTTATTCAGTGAACTGTAATGATATATGCTAAGCTATATGCTCTATGCCATACTCATAGAAGTCATAGAACTAATATAGATTTAAATAAATGTCCTATTTGTTATGACTCATTTCTGTGTCAACACATTTTCCTGTCTTTGGACTTGTAATTGAAGCACCAGGTTTGTTTATCTTTATATTATATGTACCCATTTAAAAAAGTAAAAGCATCTAAATAGAAGTACCAAGATTATACAATGGGTATAGCTTGAGGTATGCATAGGCAGATGCAAAGATAAGAGAGCTATAAAATGGAGTGGTTATCTTCTTGGGCTTAGATATGAGAACTTAGGGGGAATTGTGTAAAGGAAGGTTATTTCATAAAATGCAGTAAAAGTAATTCTGATGCGTTTGGCTACACAGAAATGAGATAAGATCTCCAGATTTGGTTTGGTTTTTAAAGATGTTCTTTTCTGTTGTTGTGAAAAACAGACTCTGAATGATGAAAGCAAAGAGCTGACTGACCCCATTGCTCTCAACTGTGAGCAAAGGAAGACTTAACCTAAATGTGGCAAAATTGTTCTTGTTAAGGGGAAAAAGGTATTGGTATCTAGAGTGAGGTTGATTGCTAGATAAGATTAGAGGCAGTTCTGTGACTTTTTTTGTCTAGTACGATCCAGAATTATATAAGGGACACACACCCATAGTTGGAAAAGAAGTTACTGGGAATTTCCCTTCAGCAGAGTCTAACCACTTAGTACTATAAAGTGGATTCTCTTTCCTGCTGATATGAAATGACAGTTAACCCACACTGAGAGGTTCAAGAGGAGGATTTTTATTAGATGCTTCTGATCTCAAGGTCCTAGAAGATTTTCCAGAATTATATATGGAAAAAAAAATGCAGTTAATTCTAAAATCTTAGAGGGACCTTATTCCAATTGGGAGTAATTTGGCCAAATGGCCCGATACCTCTGTCTTGGTCCCTGATTTCTCAAAACCCCACAAATTCTCAGCAACAAATATGTTTCATTGTTTACAAAGGCAATAGATATGTTAAATTGAAAAACCAAAAAAGAAGAAACTACTCGTATTGCTGATCTTAATGGCATCACCTTCTATTGGATGATAATTTATTCTAGATTTGACGCACTGGATAAGCGAAGTGAAGTTGGGAAGCTGCTTCTCTTGATGTTCAATTAATTTATTCAAGGCGTTAGTTGGTTACTATCTAGTTACCCAAAAAGGTAAAGAGTCAATTGCCTCAAATTTAGGTATTTTTGTGTATAACTGTGTAGTAGGAGAATTCTAGAGAGAAATTATTCTAAAAATCAAAGTTATCCATTGTTCCTCTATATGAAAAGTCTTCTTTCTCTCTGATTTGACAGAATTTCCCTGTCTAGGGACAAAGAAGTCATTTGTTTTTGGCTTTTAGCAGAGATACATATGCATCAGGGAATGTGAGTCAGTTTCTCTGGAAAGCTTAATCTAGTAGGGATAGAAGCATATTACAAAGGATTAATATTCTGTTCCCATTGTCAGAACTGGCTGCATATTCTCAGAAAGCCACATGAGAAGATGTGCCTGTTGTCCTTATGCTTCAGAGATTTCCTGCAAACACAGCTCCGCTTTCTTTGAATTTCGATGGGGCATTCTGGCCCTGTGTTTTAACTCTTATGCGCCTTTACCTGTATAAAGACTGAAGGGAATAGTTGAAGTTCCAAAACCCCAATTTTGTCTTTTATTTTACATCTATTTTATTTGCAAATTCTTGACCTCTCCGTTGTTTAAGGCATGCTTATGTGTCTGTATCAATGATTTTTAAAAAGCTGTTGTGTTTTCAGCAGAAACCACAGTCACGTTAAAGCCTTTAAGAAGTGGTTTTAAACAGTAGGTAAGGGATAGGACTTGGGAGGGGGCCAAGTAAGGCACGGGACTTTTTTCTTTAATGTTTTCAGTTTGGCAGGGCCCTTTGAGTCAGATATCAACTTAATACTAAGGCTCAAGATGTCAGAGGATGACACATATGTTTATTGTATTTATACATGGGGATCTTGCCATATCCACGATGCTCCTGCGAAACCATGCAAGCCCGGGTGAGAGTTTAGTTGAGTGACTTTGCTGGTGACAGCTGGTATAGAGAGGTGATTTCTCCTTCGATATGCTCTTTTCCTCTCAAGCAGAGACTAAAATACTAACATCTGGATGCATTAGTCTCTCAGGAAGGCATTTTAGGAACCAACAATTTAAAAAAAAAACAACAATAAAAAACTCAGTCTAGCTAGCAGGTGAAAATTACAGTTCCGTGTATTCAGTATTCTCCTTGTGGCAGAGCCTGTAGTGGGTAGTGAGGGCGCGGCGCCCTGGTCCTTGCCAAGAATGATATGCCAAGCTTCCTAAAGCTCCCCTCCCATTTATGTAGGCCTTTTCATCTTCAAAGAGCTTTGCGAGCATTCATTTACCGCCAGCTGCCTGGGAGGTAAGAATTATTCCCATTTTATAGATGGAGGACGTGGAGATGCAAGTGACTTGCTTGCGGCCATCCACGGAGTGGAGGGTCTGATGGAGCCTTGGAAGGACTGCCACCTCCACTTCTCAGCTGGATAGACCGCCATTTCTTACTCTCATATCACCGCCCCTTGAGTTCCCCAGGGAGATAATAACATAAATTTAAAGGCACCAAATAATCTTTAAAAGGAAAGGAACACCAAGTCTGTCTGCTTTATGGCTGGCCGCCTTTACAATTATGTAGATACTAGGAAATCCAGACATAAGTCATTTAATCCTCCTGAGGTTCATTTTCCACATCTGTAGAATGGGCATAACGATACCCCCCTGCTATTCAGGGTTGTTGTGAGCACCAAAATCTAAGCAAGCTAATGAGGACAAAAACTTACAGAACCCTGCAAATGTCAGGCATTATTGTTGCTGCCAGAAATGACCACGAGTCTATACCAAAGGGGAAAGGCTTTTCCAATTAGGGGGCTAATTGCTTAGGTGATGTTTAGTGAGGATCAGGTACTGTCATGAAAGAATCCAGAATCAGTGGAAGAAGAGACTCGACGAAGGAAGCATATGAATGTCATATTTAGGATATAGTTAGTGGGCACAATGGCAGAATAAGTTGATTATCCGTTTGCATAGTATGCAATTGAAACTCAGCCCTTCCCTCCCCGAAGGACCATGGAACAAGCCTGGGCTGGGTCATGGGAGACATTCATGCTGCACTCCAAGCCAGGGTCCAGGATGACAAAATGAGCCAAATCGTTCGAAGCCACCATGAGATGTAATGAGAGCTCTCTGCAAACCCATGTATGGGGTGGCCAGGGCTTTCAGGGGCAGCAGCAGCAAGAGTACCCACAGCCACCACACACAGCACCTTTGCACACTGCAGAGGAGGGCGCCACCTCTAGAAGGATGGTTTGAAAAAAGGCTCCCATCTGGGCAGACAAATTAGGAAAAGGCTCCCTTAGCCAGGCTGTTCCAGCCTCTGTGGCAGGACTCACAACCAGATGAATGTCAGCCCCTACGTGTGCCCCCTGGCCTGGGCTCCACTGGGCAGGACACAATGTCCTTGGAGGTAGGAGGTGGCCAGACCAGAGGGGCCACAAGACTCTAGAAGCCAGGAATTCCCAGCATTGCTTCAGGGAAGCAGGCAAAGGCTACGCCACTCTACCATCCGGCCTTGACATGCACACCGGGCTGTCGTCAGGCCATGCAGAGCCTTTAATACCCAGCAGTTTTGAACTGGGGATAAAATAAAGTGACTAATCCATGAAGGACTCAAGCCATTTTACCGAAAATAAAATCAAATGCCTTGGGGTTTTTCTTTTTAATCTTTATTGGTTTTCCTGCTTACAAAAGTAATACATGCTGGTTGTAAAAATTTCAAACATCAGAAGTATGTAACATAGCAAGTAAAAAGTCCTCAATATTTTCCCTCCAGAAAAGCAAAAAACAAACAAACAAACAAAAAACACTGTCAACAAATTGACGTAAAAGGTATTTTTAAAGCAGTAGCTCTTGACCATTTTTGCAAGACACACGAAATTACTTGCCATTCTTATGTGACATATTCTCATGGGCGTATCCAGGGTTTAGCCATTTCCTGGCAAGCCAGCAGGAACCCCGCCCTGTGCAGTCTAATGCAAGAAAATATGTGATTGTGCAAGTGAGCTAGATGAAAGGTATTATTGGGGTAACCTTGGGTCCATATAAGTTTACTTTTATATGAACCCATCAAAATGTTTAGTCTTTTTACCATTATTAATAGCAAATTCTATAGGACATATCCACACCTGATTGCCACATGCACTGTGTGCAGCAGGCAGTTAAGTGCCAGTGCTGCAAAGGATTGCTGTGGTGGCTGGTATGAACTGCCTGTCATATTATTTGGAGGCTAAGCAGCTTTTCTCTATCCCCACTTTGGAAAGAGCTTACGGACTGCAGAAAATAATTTCATTTCGCTATAAGGCAGGATTTCTTATCAACAATAACAATAATAATAATGACTGTGTGTTGAGTGCCAACAATTTCTAAAAACTGCGTGATGTGCATATATATAGAATATATACTATATATATATATATATATATATATATATATATACATATATAATAATCGTTTATGTGCTGTGTCATTTATATATCATATCATTGAATCTCCACAAATGAAACTGAGGTTCAGAGAGGTTAAGTAACTTTCCCAGCCTTAAAAATTGTTAAAACTTGTTATCAGACACCTTAAGGTCAAAAACTACTTGGAATTTTGTAAAATTGAGGAGAATGACTTAGAAGGTTGATGATTACTTCCAGTTTTAAACTAGTCAGGTAACTCCCAGAAAGACATCTTGATATCAGTTCGAAATAGTACGTAAGTTTAACCAAATTACTTATAACATGTCTTTTGATCCTTGGTAATGGTTGCATACCAAGCGCAGTAATCTCCTGATGTTTGTTACTGGAGAGATTGGATCTTGGCAGTGAAGAATGGTGAGAAGGGGGAACCCTACATTTTTTTAAAATAAAATACTTTCTAAAAAATATATTTTTATTGATTTCAGAGGCGAAGGGAGAGGGAGAGAAAGAGAAAAATACCAAAGATGAGAGAGAATCATTGATTGGGCTGGAGATCGAACCTGCAACCCAGGCTTGTGCCCGGACTGGAAATCAAACAATGACCTCCTGGTTCATAAGTCAAAGCTCAACCACACTGAACTGCACTGGCCGGGTGGGAGCCCTAAATTTTTAGTTAGACAAAAGGACAAAATGTGCCCAAATTTCAGTCTTATCTCTTCCTAGCATTCTGACTTTGGACAAGTTATTTAGCCTCTCTGAATTTGTCTTCTCACTTAAAACATGTAGATGGTCATGATGGTGATAATGATACCACCAACCTCATAGGATTGTTGAAGTAAATGCAGCAATGCCTTGCATTATAAACACCAATACATGTTCACTATTTATTGAGAGTGAAGTGATGGGTATAACTCACACTATTGTATTTTTTTAATTCTTTGGGAAAACAGACATTTTTCTCAAGACCAAGATATATCCCACAATAGGTCCTGAGAAATAAATGCGGTGTTAGAATGCCAGTGCCCATGTCCTTGTCCCTTTTATAATTAAAAGCAAAAAGCAAACTTTGTGTGGAAGTGCATCCAAGGCTCAGTGACAGCCCCGCCCAAGGACCACTTGGCTAATTAGCACACTTGCATTGTCAGATTTCCTGACGCCCCCGCTGCCGCTTGTTGTCAGCTCCTTGAAACTGCAGAAATTTGCCTCTGCAGGTGTGGAGCGCCTGCTTGAATTACTCAGGGCGCATGAGAGAGCAAATTATTTAGGCAATAGAGCTGAAAATGTAGGCAAATTAGAATTTTTCATAGCAAGATTGTTCATTGTTAAGCCAATTCATGATTATCTGTGTGCTTCTTGCTTCAGATATTCCCCCACACAATAAACCTCTTTGCTGAGATGAATATGTATGTGGGCTAATTTAATCAATATACTTGTGACAGGAGTGGTGTCTGACAGAACTCATCCTTTGAAATACTGGCTGAGTTCATGCGTGCAGTATATCTATGGGCCAAGACTCATAATTTGTGTTAAAAGAAGATTATTTTGAAAAGACACAAGACTGCCTGTTGGAAAATGGAAAAGCCTGAGGGATGGACAGCAAAGGGCAAGGGGTTTTTTGCCTTTTCCCTCTTATTGGACTGAAAATTAAAATTTATGAAACTAAACTGCCTTCCTTTTGAAAAATTTGCAAGTCAATGACTACTTTTTTTTTAATTATTCTCAGTGTTACTGTTGAATTCTGTAAATTGACTAAAAGGTGGAGGGGGCGGCTTTTGTGCATTGTTAGATTAAATGGGAGGCTGAGTGCCCTGCTCCAATCTGCAAATGTTTGCTTTCTGGAAATATCAACATGTGTGATCAGATCACATTCAGCGAGTTTACTCTTTGGAGCAGGTGTATTTCAGTCATTTCTTAAAGAGCACTTGTAACTGAAATTGTCTTCTGAGATAAGATTGCTCCCCAGGAGGTAGGCTAGTAGAATAGTTTGGTCGGACCAGCCAGAACCCCTGAACCTTGCTTTGGAGAACCTTCCCATTACCATAATTATCATGAGCTTCTTAGTGAAGCTTGTTGTAATGAATTCTGATTCTTTGTCCCACATTGCCCACTGGAACTAAGCACAAATACAGTGGCTGACAGATGGCCTCCTGCTTGAAAATACAAGTCATCCACAGTGAGTATAGATGACTCACTGGCCTCCATAAATCTTGTGAAATATATCTTAGCTTGAGTGTCCTCCAGATCTGGAAGACCTAGGCCAGTGATGGCGAACCTATGACACGCCTGTCAGAGGTGACACGCGAACTCATTTTTTTGGTTGATTTTTCTTTGTTAAATGGCATTTAAATATATGAAATAAATATCAAAAATATAAGTCTTTGTTTTACTATGGTTGCAAATATCAAAAAATTTCTATATGTGACACGGCACCAGAGTTAAGTTAGGGTTTTTCAAAATGCTGACACGCCGAGCTCAAAAGGTTCGCCATCACTGGTCTAGGCCCTAGGGCAGTGGTTCTCAACCTTGGCTGCACATTAGAATCACCTGGGAATCTTTTTAAAATCCTGATTTCTGGGCCTCAGGAGCTGAAACAAGACTGAAGACCAAGAGTTTGAGAGCCTGACTCAGGCTAACAAGGACCCACCCTCTCCCTAGCTAGACCATGAGCCATTCTAATGGTGAGAGTGCTGGGCCAGAGTGGCACTCCTAGGACCACTCCTATCCCGAGCAGACCCCTCTGTATCACTGGCAGGATCACAGCAGCCATTAGCAGGCATTTTGATCATTGGCTTAAAGGTCATCATTTCACCTCTGATGAGTAATCCACTAAGAATCCAGGCCCACTCAACAGAAATATGCCATTTTCCATTTGATCCAGGCACAGTTTTACTCAGCGTTCCCAATAGGGCCTGCCCAGGGCCTTCATCCTGTATAATAAAGAGGTAATATGCAAATGGTTGTTACACTGTGATGTGTAATGACGGATCATCAGGAGGGCAGGGCAGCGAGCTACAAGCATCAGAGAGCTATAGGAGGGCGGGGCAGCGAGCTACAAGTGGGGAGAGCTATGAGGGGCGGTGGGCGGGGCAGACAGCTGGGGCAAGCGGCAGCGAGCACCTCTCGCATGAGCCACTAGTAGCTTATAAAGGACTAACTAGATGTGTTGATCTCTCCATTGTTAAGATGGAATCAGGATAACGCTTGAAAAGCCTGTTTAGCACTAGTGCTGCTTTAATTGCATCAGATAATTTTGATGCTGACTTGAACCCACAGGGCCTAACCAGGTTTGCCTATGTCTAATTTCTGTGAGTATAGATTGAGGTGAGACATTCGCAGAAGCAGCTTGGTGCCAGTCTTCTTTATTCCACGTATAAATTTTGTTTAATAGATGATCCAAGTACTTTGTGTTGCCTAATTATTCGATTCCTTAGGGGTCAGGGTCGGGGAGGCAGGTTCTCATTATAGACTAGTTAATTCAGATGGGAAAACCCAGGCAATAACTCTCACCTGATATCACCTTTCAGCTACCCCTTGGCTTTTGTGAGTCCCTGAAAAACGTTGGGCGTTAGCTATCTCGTCTCCAGTTGCAGACAATCTGTAGCACAAAACTTTGCCTCGACTGTATTAGAATATTGGAGGGACCACAAATGTGAAACATTATTAGGTTTCAGATTTCATAGAGAATTTTCCTAGTTGCTAAGGATAAGGAGGCAGACTTGGAGGTGATCATTTTTGTTAAATGAACCTTATAACGTATTAAGTTGTATAACTCACAAATAGACATATTTGACAGTGTACAAAGACAGCATTATTGGGTTTTAGAAAGCTTCAGGATTATGGAAAATATATTGGACATGATATTTTGAACCATCTCTAACTCTGGACAATAAAACTCAGTATCTCAACACTAAAAGTGACTCGTAGGAAAAGGACTCGGATTAGCTTGCACTCCCTGGTCAGTACTTGTACTAGTTCCCTTGAAAGGAAGTTAGCAGGCACACATGCTTTATAATGAGGTTAAATCCAAGAATTTCATGTGTGCTGTAATTGTTGAATACAACATCACATGAAATTCAAAGTAAGTGTTGTGGAAATTATCCCAGGATATGGGATTACATTGGAAGAAAGAGTGGGCTGTGTGTAAATGTGTTACTTATATCGCGTAACTTACATCATTGCTTTGTGTAAGGCACGGGGCCAGGTAGGAGCTATATGAAAATGGAATACACTTGGGCACGTGGCCTTTGTGTTTGTGTGTGTGACTTGTAGACAATCTGATATGATATCCAGTAATGAAAACCATGGAAAATAAACCTGCCCTAATGGAACATTCCAGGTAGACTGGTGAACACTGCCATCCTGTATATACACCTCAGTGTGGGTCTCTTTTTTTTCATATACAAATTTTATTTCATAGTTGATCCAAGTACTTTGTCTTGCCTAATTATTTTATCCATTGGTTATTTTTTAATCCTTAATTATGCTATGTCCAGCTCTGCTCAAGATACAATGTGTTTGCTTAGAAATGTATGTTGTTATATTTGAGAACTTTGGTGTCATATATATAGATAGATAGATAGATATAGATATATATATTTATTTTTAAAGCATGAGGCATCTTTAAGTAATCAGTTGGATAGAAACACAAGCGTGCTATATCAGGAAATCAATTTCCAAAGTAAAGAACTTAGAGGCTACTTATTCTATTTGTCAGGACTCATCATTATTAAAACCAGATAGGATATTATATTTATGGATGAAAGGTTTTGATCGTACACAAATGGACTCATTTTTAACACATGGCAACTGTGTTAATTAAAAAAGGATGAGTAAGGGATTCTTCACTTGCCATCATAAGCAACATGAATATTTGGAATTGAATCATTTTCCTAAGTAGTCTTGACTTTTTGGAGCATATTTTTCGCGACCAGGCGAGCTACAGTGCTCAGCCAAGACAGATTTATGACCTTTTAAAAATAATGATGGAAAATGAGATCGGAGGAAACATCCTAGTATCTGCTTTGCTCTGAGGCCTAAACTGCGAACTCTCGGGTTCTGGAAGGCTTTGAAATGCTGATTCCAGCCTTCTTGTGGGTCCTTAAACACCTTCTCGAATGGCCCATTTTAATAACCCGAAAGCTATTATATAACGAGCAGCCATAATTTAGTCCAGGGCTCTAGGGGGACCCTCACAGTTCAGCAATGAATAGTTAATGCAGTATAATGTTTAGCAGGTTATTAGTTTTCACTATACAAATGCTGATCTGGGAACGCTTTTATAAGGTGTTTAAAAGAAAATGTAATTAACTGGTTGCGTGCTTCTATTGCAGCTCAAATTGAAATTATTCCATGCAAGATCTGTGGAGACAAATCATCAGGAATCCATTATGGTGTCATTACATGTGAAGGCTGCAAGGTAAGCCTTTTTAATTGTTGTTGTTGTGTCTATTAATGTTAGACTGTATCTTTGAAATTCTTGGTTTTTATTTCTACTGTGTCTAACAATTCAACTCCTGGGAATTTTGAGTGATGAGAAATGACAGGACAGAATATTTTGGTGTTAAATTACATGTAAAAAAAGTTACATGTTTTTTATGCCTTCCATCAAATTAAGAGGAGGCTAGAGAAAGGTATTTGAACATTGCTTGCTTATCACTTCCAATCCCAGAATTGATTGATCTGATGAATAATCGCTGTGGTTATCTTTTTTAAAAAGAGATAACATTAGACTTCTATAATGTCCCTGTTATTAGCTTTATAAGAAGACATTTGCAATAAATTCAATCAAAATATGATTGAAATTCTTGTTGTTGGCACACAGATGTTGACACAGCTGGCCAAATTATGGCAAGGCTGTTGGAAAGAACTGAGTTCTGGCCCTGTTGCCACCACTTGTCCATATAGTTTTGTGCATGTTTTAATATTTTAGTGACTCAGTTTCCTCATCTATAAAGTGGGCATAACACCTACTTCCTGTCTTTTAAAACTATTCTAAGAACAGAATGAAAAACTGTAAATAAAAGTCTTTATAAACTGAAAAGCGCAATTTAAATCTAAACATTATCATTCTTATTGCTGTTGTTAATATTTTAATTTTGACTGATGCTGATTTCAGGGTAATATATACAGAACGTGCACAATATGGCAGTGGGAAATAGAGATGGTTATCCTAATCTTCCAAGACCCCCAAACCCAGATTGCCTCTGTTATTCAAATTTTAATTTATTGAGATCTAAATCCTCCTGCTTATATTGGAAGAGCCTTGAGACAGCTTACAGGATAAAACAGTGCAAAATAAACAGAAGAGCAGCTATTTAAACATGCTGAAGGCTCTGAGACCTTCGATTGCCACTGAACCAAGCCTGATTTAGCCCTAAGGCATTTTGAAGCGGAGGCAAAAAATAAAATCCACGAATTTGGTTAGCTCTCCTTTAGAGAAATTAGAAAAATACAGTGTCATAAAATTCAAAATCACCTGCAGACACAAATAACTACTGAAAGACCGCAGGAAAATTTGCCTTGTAATTTCCTTAAGTCTTTGTTTTACTGTTAATCATCATAACATTTGCCACTTTGTACGCATACAAATGCTTCCTATTGAGCCCATCTTGATGAAGCTTGAGATTTCTGCACACCGCGGAACACAATAATCTTTTAAAAAATTGCCAGCCTTTTAAGAATAGGGGTCCTGCTACTTAAAAGGGAGTTTGAATTATTCATCTCTGTGGTAACACTCAAAGCCTCAGGGTTCTGTATTATCAACAAAAAAAAGTTACCCCCTTTTACTCCCTCCATCTTCCCTCCCTCAAAATGAATTAATGAGTTGAAATAAAACAAAATGAAACCGCTGCCTGGCCTCCGCCATCTCAGAGAGGGATCTGCCTGTGACAGTAGCCGCCTGACTGACTTTCAGAGTTAATCTGGCTGACATGGCTGGGCAGGTGTAACACCTCACCCTCATCCACTCTGTGCTCACACCTTCCCGGCTAAAGATGACATGGCCTTTCTGGGTGAAGGATATGGAGACAGTAGTCCTCCCACACCTGGAGTTCCACCCAATGGGGACTTTTGTGTACTGCCTGCCACCAGGGTGGACAGGTTCCTAGGTATTAACCAATCTGAGTATCTTCATTCTGCCCAGGAACTTGATCCCCCCCCCCGAGTCTGTCAGTAATGCCACATGTGGTTTTATGTAGCAAACTGAAATGAGTGTCTAAGAATGGAGTCTGGGGGTGGGGGCTACTTCCTATGATTCTGTAAAAGTGAATTGACTCTCTGAGGACCACTGTGTTTACATAGGCATTGACACTGTGTGTTTTCTTTTTACCCCAATGTTTATGACAGAAATAAAAGCAATAGAAAAACAACAGGCAGCTATTATGTCACAGTTGTCACTTCTCTAGATGACCCTTTCAAATCTTGTCCGTACCAGTATACGGACTCAATGCCAAAGTGGTTTTTGGTTATCTGTGTTCTTCTGTTCAAAGTCACAGAAACAAACAATTAGAACTTAACTGTATTAACAGATTGGGCCGGTGCCCAGCCTGGGACCTATACAATTGCACGTGTTTATATCGGATGCACATACTGTTTACTCTGCAGAATAGTTTCTCTCTCCTATAACTAATGTTTTTATTTCTAGTTGTGGTGAAGTCAGGAGCCTCTGCTTTTGCCATTGAGGTTAATGATTTACCATGTTCTAACCAGGTGGAGGTGGTTACTTTATGACAAATTGTAAATAATTTATCTCTGTGCTAGTATCATTAGACATAAGGAAAAATTATAATTAGATATATAAATATATAAATAGATATCTAGATATCTAGATATCTAATGAGAGGGGGGAAATGACTCAGTCATTTTCAGAGCTAATCATTTAAATGCAATTTAATGTATTTTAAATTGCATTTAAAATTGAAACCACAAGAAACCAGAGAACCTGGTTAATTACTGAAATGATTTATCATATATTGGCCCAGGTAAGCATTGCCCACGAACAGCGAAAATAGTAGACGTTTTGGTAGCTCTTTCTCTAGTTCCTGGTTATTCCCTGCTCACGCTCTCCTGGTCCCTGGCCTACCTGCAGAGAGACAGTTTTGGGTCATGCTTGTGCTATGACTCAGGAACCAGACTGCCTAGGTTTGAATCTCAGCTCTGCTTTTTCCCAGTTTGAGCAGCTACCCAACCTCTCTGTGCCTGTTTCCCCATCTGTAAAATGAGGATAGCAATTGTAGTTAACTTCATAGAGTTATCACGTGCATTTTGGTAAAACACTTCAGACGAGATTGGGCGCGTTCAGGGTGGTATGGCCGTAGACTGGTAAAGCACTTCAAAAAGTGCCCAGCACATAACAAACACTCAGTAGGGATTGGCTGTTGTTATCATTCCTGGCCACACTCCTTATGCCTGCATAATGCTGTTCTGGATAGTCAGATGCTATTTCAGGTTATCTATGGGTCCAGTCCCGATTTTTATGGCCATTTGTGATTTGTTATGTAGACTCTGCCAATAAAAACAGCAAACATATGAGCACCCATCTTGGGACCGGGCGCTTTATAAGTGTTGTAAGGGATTCAGAGACACAGAAGGCCTAATCCTTCCGTCAAGCAGTTTACGGTCTAGTTCAGTGATGGCGAACCTTTTGAGCTCGGCGTGTCAGCATTTTGAAAAACCCTAACTTAACTCTGGTGCCGTGTCACATATAGAAATGTTTTGATATTTGCAACCATAGTAAAACAAAGACATATTTTTGATATTTATTTTATATATTTAAATGCCATTCAACAAAGAAAAATCAACCAAAAAAATGAGTTCGCGTGTCACCTCTGACAGGCGTGTCATAGGTTCGCCATCACTGGTCTAGTTGTTAGAGAGGAGGCCAGCATAGGAAAAGCTAAATAGCAAAGCAAGAAATAAATACCAGAGTATGACCACAGTCTGTAATATAACTCGAGGAGACATATCCATGAGGCAGCAAGAGCCTACCGATGGAGATGTCTTGGTTGTATTTTAGGGACAACATATAACCCAGTTTGACTAGAGAGAGGGGTCACTTTCTGTGTGTAGTGTAAGCTAAGGATGGACAGGTACACCATTCCAAAAATTTTAAGAGCTCCATTATGATAAGGTTTTTATTTTTAAAATATTTTACTTGTTCTTTTGAAATAATGAGGAAACAGTGTGCTAGCCCCGTTCAAGCCCTGCATGTTTCATTTCAGAAGAATGTAGAATCCAGGCCTGCAAACTTAGTTCTGTCGGTAAAGACATTTCTGAGCTCTTGGAACAGAATTTAGTCCCGGCCCTAGGTGAACACTAGGAGGGGTGTAAGGTAAGTTAGGGTAGACCTGCCAGGGAGCTGGGGCCAGACCATGGAACATGCAGGCAGAGGAAAGGCCAGAAGGAAAATGAGAGGCTATCAATGTGAGGGTTAAAGTTCACAAAGTGAATAAAAATGCAGAAGTGTTTATAGAAAAATGACCATTAGTTGAGGTTTTCTTTTGAAAAATTGTCCTATTTATCATTCAACTTCAGTTCCTAGTTTCATTACATACAGTGGCTGCTCAGATGATGATGATAAAATATTTATTTCAAGATAAAAAAAAAACAAAAACAAAAAAAACACAATTTTTTCATCTGTTTTCTTACAGGCTTTTTGGCTCTACAGTTTCTATTTTTTAAGATATATTTTTGTTGATTTCAGAGAGGAAGGGAAGGGGAGAGAGAGACATAGAAATAACAGTGATCAGAGGGAATCATCGATCAGCTGCTTCCTGCACATCCCACACTGGGGATCAAGCCCGCAACCTGGGCATGTGCCCTGACCAGGAATTGAACCATGACTTCCTGGTTCATAGGTCGATGCTCAAGCACTGAGCCACACCAGCCAGGCTCTACAGTTTCCACTGGAACATTTCAGTTGCTAATGTACAATTGAGTATTGGAATTAGTAAATTGATTTCTGATTACATTTAAGACCCTTTGCTCTTGATAGGTCTTAGACTAGCATTTGTTTATCATAATACATTTAAGATGTCATGCTAAACCTCCTCTTTTACCCAGTAAAGGGAGAATTCGGAATACTTTCTTAGCATTAACAAATATATGACCTGAAATTAACAATAGAAAGATATCTAGATTGTATAATTATACATTTATTTATTCCTGAAAAAGCTAAAGCAATTTCTGGAGCTTTTTATGTATTAGGTTAAAAACCAATGTCCATAAATGTTCCTTTTAGGCCCCAATTGTTTTTAACAGGATTCTAATATTTTTATTTCAGTTGTGAAATGCCACTAGTCTTCGGCCAGTTTTGTCCACTTTCCAGCATTGATGCATTCATGTTCAAACACTTTATTGTACTGTTTTATAACAGCTGGACTGCACTATTAGAGCTAGCCATTTAAAATGAAAATTGGACTTGGCTGTTATTGCATACTGTGACATCAGAGTTTCAGTTCTGCCATATACAGGTGATAAAAAAAAAATTTTTTTTCTTAGCTCAATCTTCCAGTCCTGTGATGAAATGCACAAGTGGTAGGATGTGTTAAAATCCCAATTCACATAAAGATGATTTGGATTTTTTTTCTTTGTTTAGGTCTTAATCATGTATCAGTAATTGAGTCCTTTCCTCAACTTATAAAAAATGCTGGATTTGTGGCCTTGTTATAGGTAGGGCTCTAACTTAGTGTCTGGCTCAGACTACGGCCCCTCATGCCTGCTTATGAATCGCTGTTGTTGAATGTGTCGCTTGGACTGGATTTGAGTATAGAAGATCACCATATGGCAAAGCAGACATCTACACTTACCAAATATGACACATGAGGTCAGCTTTAATCAGAGATCATTTGTACATACAATTCTACAAGGAGGCTAGTCATTATTGAATGAGAAATAGTTCAAGAGATCTGTGTTTCTCTGATTTATTGCTGTCAGATGTATGAGTGTAGGACTCACACATGATTGGAAGAAATAACCACAATCTCCCTGTCCCTTCCCCATGATTGGAGGAATTGAACACACCCTCCTGGCCCTGCCTTGTAATTGAAGGAACTGAACATGCCCTCCTGTCCCTGCCCCAGTGATTAGAGGAAATGAACACTCCCTTGCTGGCCCTACCCTGTGATTGGAGGGAACTACCACAATAAAAGTGTTTTGCTAATGAAGTTGCCTGTTCTTTTCTAAAAAACAAATTTCCTTATTTATTTACTTTCTTGGAGACTGTTATTCCTGCTGCCCCCCCCCTTTTAATTTTTTCCTTTCTTCTGTTTCTCTTCCTAATTTTAATCTATGCATGTCCTCTCTTTACCCCTCTATAAAGTTGACAAGTATAGTCTTTTTTCCTTTATCCAGATAATTAGCTTTCTGCCCTGTTTATCCAAGATATTTCTTCTTTCTCATCCCCACACTTCTGAACATTCTCAACAGAAAGTTTCCAAGATAAATAAAATCTTAACATAGTGCGTGCCTTTACATACATGATTCTCCATTCTTCTCAGCCTCAGAAATCCATGAGAGGGAAACATACACCCACTTCAACATTCCCCAAATTCTGGATTTTTACTTGTATTGGAAAATACAATAATTCGGGCAGGCATGCAAGCATTCATAATAAATCATAAAGTTATGAATAAATCTTGGTTGTCAAAAGCAAATGTGTAGCCGCTCCAAAGCGTCTGCCATTAGAATTCAGCAAGGCAGCTGTCAGCTGTTTTCTTGTAATTAAACAGCCAATGAGCAGCTAATTAAGACATATGTGTATACAGAGTGGAAGTGGGTATGTTAATGAACTGTAGGAATCAATTCATTAAGTGAAAATTGTCAAAAGACCAAACATCAGATCAGCATTTCAGCCTGTGCCTCACTGAGAAGGAGCCCCAGGCAGAAGGGGAGCCCTCTAGGGCAAGACCCCGGAGGACCTCCTTAACCACACTCCCAATTCTGTGTCCAGCCAACCCACACTATGGGGCAAAACTATTAGTCACCGCAATAGGAAATGCCATGTATGTTTCAAAGCTTTTTATTAAGTAGATCTGCTTTTTATTAAGTAGATTATATATATAATCAATAACCTGTTGAGCTTCATACATCTTCCTCACCTTGTGTCTGAGCCATTATATGGAACTTTAATTACAGAACTGAAAAGCGTTTTTTGTTGATTTGTTTTGTTGTTTATCTGTTTTTTTAGGTCTGGCCTACATGTTTGCCTCAAGGCTTTCTTTGGTGGTGTAGTAAGAAGTGTATAGCCTTTGGAATAAAATGCCCAGGGTTCAGGAATTCAAATCCTGGCTCCTCCCCTTAGCAGCTGTGTGATTTTGGACACATGTCTTAACCTCTCTGTACTTTAATTTTCTTAATTGTACAACAGGTATAAAAATACTTACTTTGCAGAGTTGTTGTGACTTGCAAAATAACAGTGTTTGCCAAGAATCCCACATGGTGCCTGATACGTAATAGGTGCTCAGCATCTGATTGTCACTACTGTTTTTATCCCTACCATCATTTTTCCCTCTAGTTCAGCAAGTATTTGTTTATTTCTCTACGTCCCAGGTTAGTGTTGGAAACAAACAAACAATAAGGCAGTCAGTGAGGGTGGCAGATTAGGAATACAGTGAATTAAGGGGATACCTACAGCACTATAAGGATACATATGGGAGGGGCTCTTCCAACAGCCTTGGGAGAGGCAAGGTCAGAGAAAGTGAATCCAGAGGAGAAGAGAGCTTTCCAGGAAGTATGCACTCATGTGTGCATGTGTGTGTGTGTGTGTGTGTGTGTGTGTGTGTGTGTGTGTGTGTTGGGGGCGGTGTCCTTTGAGGAACTGTGAACACAGTATTTTAGGGTTGGCCAAAGGTGGTTTTTGAGAAGAGGATTGACTATAGGAGATAGTTGCCTGGACAGGTGGTCATAGCCTAGTCATCAGTAGGGAGCCATGGAGGGCTAATAAGCAGGGAAGTGACTTGATCAGCTTCACAGTTTTTAGAAAGAGATCTTAGGTGACTGCAAAAATGAATTGGAAGGAGTGAACAGAGAGACCAGTTGGGAGGCTGTATAATAACCAATTAAGGGGAAAATAGGTAAGGAAACTTGAGAAAAATGCAATAACGACAGATAGAAGTAGATAAATTTGAGAAATATGAAGGTGGCAAGAAATAGCCTAATTTGGTGACTGGGTGGACATGATTGTGGAGGAAGCAGGGATGAAATGATGACCATTTTTCTGCCATGAGTAACTGGGGTGAAGGTGGTACCCTTCAGTGAACAAGCAAGAAAACACGGGAAGAGACAAGGCTGGGAAAGGGGGAATGGATTGGGATATATTCTGTCCTGGAAGGAAGATAAAACTATTCACCTAGAGATTCTGGAAAGGGGGGAGGCTGGAGCTATGAAAGCCAGCCCACCACTTTGGGTAAATTCCTATCCAGAGTAGGGAGGACCGTTCAGACAGCCTGATGGGAAGCTGGGGACCAGCAAGGGCTAGGCTCAATCCAGTCATGTGCTGGTCAGTTTTTAACAGTCAGCTCTCTGTAAAACAGTGTCTGTATATCTGTACATAACTGTAGTATATTTCACAAATATAATTTCACACAATTTACAAAGAGTAAAATCTACACTACTCTTTATTTATGAACTTCATACAAATGATTCCCACTGAATGGTCTCACCTTTGCTGAACTCTTACATCCACACCGGTAGTTGCAGTTGGCGAAAGACTGGAGTGCCAACACGAATGTTGGTTGATTTATTTTATTTACGTTAATGAATAAGAGGAGAGTGAAACAAGGATGACATTTTGGAACTTCATTCATTCATCCGTGATGACGTGAGCAACTTCTTCACTGAATCAGATAATAGCTTTTAAGTACTTGTTTCCTCAATTTTTGTGCACTATTTAAAACGTGCTGGCTGCAGACATGACAGACTTTTACATTTAACCCACATTGTTATCATATTCTTTGTCACGTTTCAAAACTAGCTAGTAAGCAAAACAATACATCAAGCCAGATTTGAGCATTTGCCAATTGCTGTGGTATAAATATGACCACCATGAGGTCAATGTTAAGCCTCCCAACATGTAATCTCACTGACTACAGAGCAGGGAAGCGATGCACAGTAACACACCATTATGTAGTATTGCCACCATTCAAATAGCATTGATGTAAATAGCCTCCAGAACATGGATAATAGCAAAATAATAATTTTTTAAAAAGTTGATTTATAATAATGATTATGTTTAACAACCGGCTCATAAAATTTTAACATTATGCTCTTGCAACCTGGTGTGAGCCTTTTCCCACACACCCTTGCCTCTGTCCTGGTCCTGGAGAGCTCCACTGTAGTGGGATTGATGAACAGTGCCATAATGTAAAAAAAAAAAAAAAAAAAAAAAGTAATAGAGTTCTCCAGAGAATGAAATAAAGGGCCAAAATCAGAAATAAAACTCAATGAGAAGCACTTAGAAAGCTAGGTGAAATGAATGAGGAAGCACTCTCCAGTGGAAATGGAGACAGAAAGTTGATGTGCAGGGAGGCTGTGCATGAGCAAATCAAGGCTGCGTGACATTAATTTTATTAGCCCAACACATGGAGCCATACTGAAGTGAGTGGGCACTGCACTAAAATTTAGGACGCTAGAGTCTGAATCCCAGCACTGACTCTTACCTGTTGTGGGACAACCTTGAACAAGTCACTTACCATTCTGAGACTCATTTTTGTTATCTGCAAAATCAGAAAACCAGAGTAGATCTGTGCTCTGCAAAAAGTAATACAGCAGATCTTCTAGGAAGCTTTGTTAAAATATTTACCATTCAAAATTGACATTTCTGGGTCATAAGGCAGTTCCATTTTTAATTTTTTGAGGAAACTCCATACTGCTTTCCACAGTGGCTGCACCAATCTACATTTCCACCCACCGTGCACAGAGTTCCCTTTCCTCCACATCCTTGCCAGCATTTTTTTTGTTGACTTATTGATGACAGCCATTCTGACAGGCGTGAGATGATATCTCAGTGTGGTCTTACTTTGCATTTTTCTGATGATTAGTGATACTGAGCATTTTTGCATGTCTCTTGGCCATCTGTATGTCTTCTTTGGAGAAGTGTCTATTCAAGTCCTTTGTCCATTTTTAATTGGATTTCCTGGAGGGTTATTTGGTGTTAAGTTTTATAAGTTCTTTATAAATTTTGGATATTAACCCCTTATCAGATGTATCATTAGCAAATATATTCTCCCATTTAGTGGGCTGTCTTTTCACCTTGTTTATGGTTACCTTTGCTGTACAAAATCATTCTAGTTTGGTGTAGTCCAATTTCTTATATTTTTATTTATTGATTTGAGAGAGAGAAACATCGATTTGTTGTTCCACTTATTTATGCATTCATTGGTTGATTCTTTTATGTGCCTGACCAGGGGATTGAACCTGCAGCCTTGGCATATCAGGACAATGCTCTAACCACCTGAGCTACCCGGCCAGGCCATTTGTGGGGTTTTTTCACATGATTTCACTTATATGTTCCATCTAATGTACAGAATAAACTAACAAACAAAAGAGAAACAGACTTATAAATACAGAAAACAGACTGACAGCTGTCAGCAGAGAGTGGGGTGAAGGGATCAAGCAAAAAAAAAAGGGGGATACTTAATAGACAAAGTATGGTGATTACCAGAGGATAGGGGGTTGGGGAGGTAGGAGAGGGCAAAGAGGGGGTAAATAGTGATGGAGGGAGACTTGACTTGGGATGGTGAACACACAATACATTATATAGATGATGTACCTCTGAAACCTATATAATTTTATTAACCACTTTCACCCCAGTACATTCAATTTTAAAAGTTTTTAATTGACATTTCTGCTCTTTTGACCTACAAAAATGACAATTTCATATTGTTTAAAGTAATATGTATGCCTGGACTACATCTCCAAAAGTTCTGGTTCAGTAGAGCTAAAGAGTATTTGTTTAGAAGCTCCATGGTGATTCCATGGCTTTTTGAGAACTACTGTACTGACCATTTCTCAACTCCCTCTAAAGGGCTGTTTTCTAATTTACTCTTTGCAATAAATGCATGTTAGTTTGCTGCCACTAGGTGGGAGTAATGTGCCACCGTCACACCAAGGAGCTGTGTTACCTTGAAATTCATCATGGTGCCTCTCTGCTCAAGCTCAATATGTTTATAATGGAACATCTCCATGTATTTTGACATCTGTAAAGAATGAACTTTTAAGAAAAGGCTAATGAAATAATTCATTAGCTCATCTTTTAGAAATAAAACTCCAAAATCATGTGCTTAATATCTTTCCCAAGTAGCTCACAGCTTCAGCACTTTTTCTGTTCTTTCTACATACTTCCTCCATTCCACCCAAAACTCCATGCACTGGCTTGTATTGTCCCTGTTCTCTGTGTGGCCTCAAACTCCCCAACCCCTAGAACTAATGTCTCAGCTCACTCATTTCTCAGTGAAACCCTCTCCAGAATTGCCCCCCAATCAGTCAAGATCCTGCTTCTACATTTATGAGCATACATCTACGTTTAAGTAGAAAGATACTTACCATCTTTCCACCCTTCTCTTCCTTCTCACTCTTCTAATCTTTCTCCCTCTTACATGTCATTAGCTTTACATATTTTATTAGTTTAACTTCTTAAATCCTTAAACCTCTGAGAAACCCCAAAGAATGCTGAAAAGAAGAGTTGAAGGTGGGGGAAAAAGAAGGAAGACCAAGATCTCATTCTGTCTGACATGCAAAGTTGGGTGTTTATCTGTGTCACAGAGGTTAACCTTTTTCTTCTCTCCCTTCAGGGCTCATACTTTATAATCCCACTTGACCCTTCCTATCTAGTATTTTATAGTTCTCCTTGTGAGCATGACTGTTGACTTAGTCCAAAAGAAAGATCTCTTCTCCAGTTCTTAGTTCTGCTACTCTAGGCACATGCTCAACTGGCTTAGTGAACAATAAATGGTGCTGGGTGTCTATTTGCTCACTTGCTGTCCCTAGCCCCCCCCCCCCCCCTCCTCCTCCTCCTCCTCCTCCTCCTCCTCCTCCTCCTCCTCCTCCTTCATCTTCTTCATGCCCTCTCAGAGTTGCCTTATAGCAGAGCAAACTGGTGATTATATAGGGCTTCTGTGCTAACATTCTGGAACTTTATTAGTGGTGGTCAATGTTAACTTGAGTTTAATACATGAAAACGAAAAAGTAGCATTCATTTTGTTAATGACTCAGTCATTATTCAAGAGCTGTATCTAATTCTAGGTTTCAGGTTTTTGAAGAAAGCAGAGAAATTGGATATGATCCTGAGAAAAAATACTAAAGGTAGAAAAGACCCTAGAAAGAAAGGTGGCAGATGCTATGATTTGGTGTACAGACTAAATATTGATTGTTAGCTTGGCAACCGACAACTACTGCTTCCATTTGAAGAAAACAAAGAGATCACTTAGACATTCTCCATATTTAGTGATCATAGAATAAAATGGAGCATTGTCAAGCAAGCAAAATTCAGCCTCAACTAAAGGAAAAGCAAATAATTCCTGACCCTAGACATTTGCAGTGATAGATTCAGACACAGAGGGTCTGCATGGTGGTACAATCTCCAAAAAAAAATACCTTTTAGCTTTGACAGAGATTGCATCTCAAACTAAACTGAATACCTAGACAGCTGGCCTCTTGGTATCTCTTTCTAAGGATTATCTGCTTCTGTTACCATTTATATTTTCTTGAATTCTCACCATTAAGCTCCAAAGAAAGCTTTCCTTCTTCTCACTTCCTCTTCACAGAGGAAATAAAAAACAACCCACAGCTTCAGATATTTTGAGAAAAGAGAAATTGCTTCACAGAAGAGGCCAGACTTGATATAAGGAAGGTTTAAAGTACAACAGAGAGACAAGCCTTGCCCACGTTGAAGTTAGTGAGCAGCTTGGCAGAGAGGAGATGAGTTGTCAGCGCCCTGCTCCCTCCCTCTCATCCCAAGTTGGCTTCCAAAAGGAAGGAATTGAGTTCATATCACCGTATCCATTGACTTAAGCCACATAGTCCCCCAGCCATCACAAAAGGAAGCAGGTGTACTAGACTATTCTTCCCGAGTGCCTCACATACCTTCCACCTGCACATTATAGAAAAATCAGAAAGCACAGGTAAGCAGGAAGAAAATGAAAATCACCTGTGGCCTCACCAACCGGTGCCAGATCTTTTCATTTGGGGGCATAATTTTTCAGTTTCTTCTATGTTAAATATATGGATTCTTTTTTAAAAAGTTGGATTATATTGTCTTTAATCTTTAGCCGTTCTTTTAAATTTAGCAGTATATTTTAATACCTTTTTGTGTCGTTAATTATATTTCTGAAATTCCATTTTTAATGGTTGCTGAATGTGTGGATATCCAATGATACTTCCAACTCATTAATGTTGGACATTTAGCATCCTTCTAAATTTTTTATATTACAGATAGTGCTGTGATGGACATCCTTGCAGATAAATATTTGTACTGTTCTTAACATCCTTTTAGAATATACTCCCTAGCCCTAACTGGTTTGGTTCCATGGATACAGCATCGGCCTGCAGACTGAAGGGTCCCAGGTTCGATTCTGGTCAAGGACATGTACCTTGATTGCAGGAGGCAGCTGATCGATGTTTCTAACTCTCTATCCCTCTCCCTTCCTCTCTGTAAAAAATAATCAATAAAATACATATTTTTTTAAAAAAGAATATACTCCCTAAAAAAGCAATTATTGGTTCAAGAGAGAGGTCATTTTTAAGGATTTTGATACAACTGCTAAGTTGCCGTCCAGAAAAATCTTTAGGTGAGAGAGTATATCCTTTCCAACCTGCCCACCACTCTGCCAGTTCTTCAGGATTTATCTCTCCCCTCCAGTGGCACTAACCCCCTAGTGTCCCCTTGGTTGGCATCATCTATCTTAACTTTTAAAGATCTGAGGATGATAATACTCTTGTACTTCATGGCTCTGCTTCATAGAATTAACTCTGGTTCCTGCTCTTTCTTCAGAGCACTTCAAACCCACTGAGAGATAACAATAAAAAGATAACCCCAAACCACCCATATCATTGGATATTAAGAAATGTGCTTCTAAATAACATATGGATTAAAGAACTCTATTTAAAATTAAGGCATGTTTTCAATGGAATGATAATGAAAATACTACATGGCAAAACTTGTGGGTTGCTACTAAAACATAACTAAAAGGAAACCTTGTAGCTTTTAAGAATAAATACTGAAAATTAATGAGCTATTATGGGTCCAACTCAAGAAGTTAGCAAAAATTAGTGAGTGAATGAATGAAATCCTTGAAGTCAGCAGTTCCCTATGTGTTTTTGTTCACCCTCTCATCTCCAACACATTGCTTAACAAATAAGTGGAACTTGATGAATATCAGATTGGATTTGTTAAATCATAAAGGTCATGTGGTATTCTCAAATTGTCAGGGTTGCGTATTCCCAATCTGATTGATCTGCCAAAATAATTCGTCCAAGCATCTTTAACTTCTTGGGCCAGTAGATTCTGACTTGGGGAATGCAACACACCTAAAGTGCGGTGAATTTCAGTGGGTTAGTTGAGATTACCAACCTGTAGGAGGATTGCAGCTTCCCTGGGTTACAGTAAGGATGCATTTTTCCCTGTCTCTGGACATCCAGAGAAGTGTTTTGTGTTTACTAAAATATATATAGGAGATAAAGGTTAAATAAAAGTGTCTTTGTGCTGTTACATCAACACATTGCTTTGGCCATCAGAAGTCAGGAACAGGGCCTGGCAACTGTCTGCTGGAGTTCAAGAAAGTTTTGCCTGTGTAAGGGATGGAGGATTGGACTCCAGGGATCAATTTTACTCAAGGAAAAAGAAGTGACTTTAATTTCATTAATGGCCTCCTGGATGATTCCTCTACAAGTTTAATTCTCATTAAATATTAATGCTGCTCAGTTCTTAGTATACTGCCTTTAGTATCATACAGCTCAAACTGACACTAACCTGTTTTATATTTTATAACCGAATCACAGGGCTTTTTCAGGAGAAGTCAGCAAAGCAATGCCACCTACTCCTGTCCTCGTCAGAAGAACTGTTTGATTGATCGAACCAGTAGAAACCGCTGCCAACACTGTCGATTACAGAAATGCCTTGCTGTAGGGATGTCTCGAGATGGTGAGCACTCAGCTTGAATTGTAGGGTGGTGACATGGGATTATGAAAGTGCCTTCCAAAACCCGGACCCAGATCTGCCAAAATGTGCCCTCCCACCCCTGGCGGTTTTATGGGTTTCACCGCAGTTATTTCCTCTTCCATAATCCATCCGAGTCAGCTGGCTGGCTGATGGCATGGTGCTTGGAAAGTGTGGTCAGAACACCTTCGGATTTTTTTATGTTTAAGATATTACAGGTGGATGAATTGATCAAAGGTTATTGTCATCTGAGGGCCTTAATAAATATACCTCCTACAGGCATTTTCCCCAGAAGGAAACACACAGGTGAGAGCCAATTGTTACATGCTTTACACTAGTGAATTTATTGGGTTGAATTGGCTTTTATGCTAACTGCATATTTTGAATCACATGCCAAAGTCAAATATTTGTACATGCAGAATGTGTGAAAATAGTGCAAAATGTGGCTCGGTGACAAATGTTCTTTTCATTAAAAGAAGCTATTTTAAGAAATAGAGACCATCTACCACTCAGTTGCAGAACATTTCACGATCTTCCTGGAAAACTATCTTAAGTGCACTGAATAATCAACACCAGATTTCAAGGCAGTTATTCTTATATAAGGAAACTGGGCAGAAAGTACAGAGGGTACATTTTTCAGGACTTTTCCGAGTATACTGGCTGGCTCTCTTAAGAGATCCCTTTGAAGGAAACATCTCTTCCAGCCTGTGGAAAAGTACTTCAGGATGCTGGGCAGGCCTTCTGAAAGCCTGTCTTCCCATAATCAGATGTTCTTGGGGTCTGTGGACCTGCCCAGGCACAAGTGGTGATAACCTCCCAGAGAGGGGCACAGGGTAGTCTCTTAGAATGTATAAAAACAAAAACGAAGTTGTTGCCATCAGAATATGCAAGTCCCAGAAATTACGCCGTATTCTCAGAAACTCCTGTGGTATGCAGCTCTGCAGATTTCATCCTCAAAGTTGGGCTCATCTTTTAGGAACTTGTAAATTAAAATCACAAGCTGTGTGTGCATTTTCTCAATAGCTGATCTTTTCATTTCACCTACAGGATGGTGTGATTACTGTTGTTAATATCCAGGCAGACGTTAAAACACCATTCAGTGTACACAGGACAAGTTTCATCTATGGTATCAATCCCCTTGGGTGTTCTAGAACACAGATTCTTCCACACAGAAATACTAGTAAAATGACTTCAGTATGCCTCCCAGAGGTTTTGTATAGAAGTGACAGTGCACGTTGTTGTGGGCTTAGAGTGAATTTGAGTGAGAGCTTATGCAAATTTAGGTCTGACATTCAGAGCCCACATCAGCCTACATGCTATCTATCTAGCCCCACCCAAGTTCGTTCCTTCAGTCCTAGAACCCAGAAATTGACCAGTATCAAGCTCACTCGTTCCCTCTCTGCAAAAGGACAGCGAGTGTTCTCCTTGGTGGAAAAAGAATCTAACAGATGGTGGCCCTGGTTCCCAACTTCATATCCATTTATCCTGCCTCTTTCCCATAGATTCACCGAATTATGATGATGGTTAAGTAGTTGAATTCACCCACCCCATCAGGTATCAATTTAACCACAATTAGGACATTTTAATCCCTCTAGTAGAGGCTTAATCCACATAGGCAGGGTTGAGCTGAAAAATAAATGGGTTGGTGGGAGAGCTTAGGCCAGGAAATCATAGGGTGTTTCCCTCCGCTATATCAGTGTTTCAGGAGAAATCATTTGGGATTCCGAATGAACTGGAGAGTTATTACAATCATTGCTCCACTTTAAATACGGAACCTCCCAAGTAGAAGTGTCTAGAACACAAATTTGTCTGACGGGGAGGGATCTTACACAGTGTTTGCCCTTTCCAGAATTCTGTTACTCTTTTTACTTGAGGCAAAATAAGAACAGTAGAAAGTGTCATTTAAATGTGGGTCCAAGCATTTTACAAGGGCCGCCATGACCCAGTGTAGGGGAGGGGCTTCTCCGGTAGACTCAGAGATGTGACTCAGGGAATCGCAAAGGCCTCCTCCAGTCTGTTTAGGTCTCTCAATGAAGCCGCAGGTTCAGCTGTTTGATCGGGAAGGAACTCATTTGAGTGTTCAGAATAGTGGAATGAATGAAAATGGAGGTATGACTGCTTGTGCCTCGATGTACCTCTGAGTCTGTACATTAATCTGAACACCATGAAGAGAGAGAGGTGGTCCAGCCCAGCCACATGAGTGGGGAGTGAACAAACCCGCTCAGTCACATACCAGTGGCTCCCACTGAGCATAGGGTCTTATGACAGCAGGAAACCATGGATGGTCATTGCCCCAGGTCTCTCCTACCTACGCATCCTTCGTTCCTCTGGGATGTGTCTTTGCTGTTGTGGGTGTGGGGTGGGACTGTTGGATCACATCCTTATTTTGTGGTTATGTGGGTTTTGATTGAGGTTGTCTGAGACTTCAAAGGAACCCCTAAAGCATGCCGGAAAGGAGAGTGAAGAAAAGCACATTGTCTATGGTGTGGTTTGGCTTGTGTCTTCCAGCTGTAAAATTTGGCCGAATGTCGAAGAAGCAGAGAGACAGCTTGTACGCAGAAGTGCAGAAACACCGGATGCAGCAGCAGCAACGAGACCACCAGCAGCAGCCCGGAGAGGCCGAGCCGCTGACTCCAACCTACAACATCTCGGCCAACGGGCTGACGGAACTACACGACGACCTCAGCAACTACATCGACGGGCACACCCCTGAGGGGAGCAAGGCAGACTCTGCCGTCAGCAGCTTCTACCTGGACATACAGCCTTCCCCAGACCAGTCAGGTCTTGATATCAATGGAATCAAACCAGAACCAATATGTGACTACACACCAGCATCAGGCTTCTTTCCCTACTGTTCCTTCACCAATGGAGAGACTTCTCCAACTGTGTCCATGGCAGAACTAGGTAATGGCTTCCATGTTTCTATTGGGATGTGCTATTTATGCCCTATGAAGTAAATAGGATATGCCTGGCTTTCCTCTAATGAGTTATGATGTTATTAAAATGATGGGGCTAGAAGGGAAATATACCTTTACCCTTTGGACCACTTCATAATCCCACCTGCCCCCTTGCTTTTGACTGTCCACTATTTCATTGTATATGCAAGAGAAATCTTGACCTCTCAGCTTCAGAGATGGGTCGACATGAACTTAAAGCAGTCTTAAAATGCCACAGAAAACTGGTAAGTCCAGGGAAGGGCCCCATTAACTTCATTAGTTATTTACGTACTTATATTCCAGGTATTGCTTTATACCTGAAGTCATAAAAATGGCAGTCCACAAACTGAATCTGGCCCATAATATATTTTCGGATTAATACAGAGTTTTAAATTTTTGAATCGGTTGCCAAAATTTAAAAACTGGTCCACATAAAAATTCAGATAGTCAGCTTCTTATGGGAGGGAGCAAATAATCGAGGTATAAGGGACCAGCAACAATTAAGTGGCATCAGCTAACACCTTGAGGTGGGCCCGCCCCACTTCCCCCATCTGTGTGATTGCCCATGCCTGCAAGTGTTGAAATCCTGGTGTATGCTATAGATGTTAAAGGGAAATGGCCTTCTTTATTTGCCAGAATGTTTTGATGATGGATATTGGTGACAAAACTGATGTTTTTCATAGAAGACTCACCATACACAAAAACACACACACACACACACACAAAAAAAAAACACACACACACACAACAACAAAAAAAAGAAAGAAAGGAAAATATCCTGTCAATTTCTTATTCCTGTGACATTTTTGCTTCTTGGGTGATGTGACCTAGAAATGTTAACAACACAGACAATGAAAAACTTTCCATTTCAAGGAGGCTGTGTTAGCATCCTCTGATATATTTAATCGATTTTTAAGGACAGCACTGTTGTCAGAGGAACTTTGATAAGAACCTTTGCGGTTTTAGAATTTGATCTGTCCCTCCCCATGACTCCTCACACAAGGTTATAATCCTTTGGGATATTTCAATTAGCTGCTGTGGCGATGGCTCAGTTAATACGCGGAGAGAATAAAGACTTCAGATGGAAAGGCACGGGCGGGTGCTGACTTGAGCACCGAAATCCTCAGTTCACAGGAAAAGCCGTTGTGCTCTTTAGATGGCTTCCCCACCTCTGTACCCCATAAAACGTTTCTAAGTGAAATTTATATTTCCAGTAAAATATCTCTCCAAATAGAACAAATTGAATGTTCTTTACGGTTTTTGCACAAGCGCCTCTTTATGAGTCTAAATTTAAATCCTCAAGAGCAGGGCCATTTTAAGCCTGGTCTGTAACCACTGAGCAGCGCGAAAGGTGGATCGCAGCTCTTTTGATTAACAGAGAAACCTCTGAACTAGAAGCCAAGCTGAGCAGAGGTAGGTTTGATTTTATTTTTCTTGAACTAGAACAAAAACCTTACATTTTTGTCATGAAATCTTGGTTGGCTGAGCCTTAAGCAGAACGGTAATGAAAGTAAAGTTTTCAGAAATGAATAAGGATTTGATTGAAAGCTGACATGATATCATGAAAAATGACCTGGCTCACTTTACCTTGGGTCTGCTTCCACCTTACCATAAATACTAGGGAGTCTATCCAGTTTGCTTATCAGATATTCAACCGTGAAATAAATCCACAGGACTTAGCAGAAGTGTTTCCCGTGAAGGTGGCACTTAGGCTAAATGTGTACTCGTGAGTACCTGAGTGGGGCCAGAAATGCTAAGCAGATTCCCCCAGCTTCCTCTTCCCCCACAAACCAGTTTCCTCTTCCTCTCGTGTCATCTCCCGGTGTAGTCTGGGAGCTCGATGCCCTCATACATTCTCCAGGTTCTCCTAAATGAGGGAGTTTTTGCATGTGTTGTGGCATTTTCCAGGATGAATAAACTTAACTTGTCACTAAGTCCACCACCCAAAACTTAAACAAGAATTTATCTGAAAAGGATATTTTCTATCCCACTTACTTGTACAAAATAGTTTGAAGAGTTAAGAGTAGCCTAGAAGTGACCAAACACTTTGCTGTTCCTTCTTCACAGCTGTATTTCCTTTTGGGCTTAAGTCCTGCTATCTCGTTAACTAAGACTCTTGACTCCATTTTAGGCTAAATTTTGTCATCAGATTTTAAACAAATGAAAACATTATTCAATTGGAAAATAAATTATAAGTTAACATATTGGAAGCCCAATTCTTTCAATAATAGTATCCACAATCCATTTCTTTTAATGGGAATATGTCTGCATTCATGGCCAGGAAGTGTTGCCCTTGATGTATAATTAGTACCTGAATTACATACTCTAGATAAGCCATCTAGGTTCATTAAAAAAAACTTACTGCAATTATACTGTAATAAAAAAACTAAAGCCCATGCAAGAGAGACAGTGACATGCTGGGCAAAGCGTGAGACAAGAAGTCAGCTTATATGGGTTGTGGTCCTGGCTTTGCGAAAGGTTCTACAACCCAGTATAAATCATGTAAACTCTGCAAGCTATAGTCTCTCTACCTATTGAGTATGAAGACTCTGGAGCCAAACTGTGTGTGTTTAAAATTGGCCACTTGCCACCTGTGACACCTCTATAAAATGGAGATAATACTAGTACCTTCCTCCTAGGGTTGTTACAAAGATTAAATAATAAAAAAGAAAAGAATATGTGTGTGTGTGTGTGTATATATATATATATATATATATATATATATATATATTCTGAATATATATTATAAGTGTGGCACATAGTAAATGCTACATAAGTGTTGATTATCATCACTATTAATATTGTTATTATCTGTAAACTGAAGAGAGTTTGAACCAGATGATGTCTAACATTCCTCCCCACTGAGAAAATCTGTGACTAACTCAGAAGTCAGGATTTTCCATCTGAAGTATGACCTTGGCCATATTGATGAAGCTATCCTGGTTGAGGAGTGAGCTGATTTGCCCATCAGAGCGTGAGTTATCCTCTGAACTCAGACCAGAAACCAGGTCTCCTAACTCCTAGTTCCAAGTGTTTCACTATTCCAGGCTGTTCTGCTGAGAGACCACACTAACTTGTTGACTTTTACTCAGTCTGACATGTTCTCCTTCGCTGAAGTGGAGATTTAAAAACAGCAAAGTGTCTAAGATCTTACACTTGCCAAATCCACTCGTGAATCGGGAGTCAAAGGCAGTTGGTGAGCAGTTGGCAAGAAAGCAGCCACTGCCCTCTACTGGTTAGTCACATACATTGTATCATTCACTTCCACTACGGAAAGCTGGACCCAAACAGGTAGGGGTGAGTGGGAACGATTTTTAGGATGAAGTGAAATAACAACATGCTGACCATATTAACTGGGGGAAAAGCATGATCTGGAAGAGAACACTATGATCTTCTTCGCTCCCTTTTCCTCACAGGATCCCCGTTTCTCTGTGAACTATTCATCATTTTTTCATATCTGCAAAACTTGGTTTACATTCTGGAATCTGTCTTCTATAGTGACGCTCTTTCTACAGGCCATAGTTCACAGACTTATTTACACACTGCTTGTTTCTGACTTCCCATTATTCTTGTCTTTATTCTTCTCTTCACAAACCTCATTAATTCTAAGACAGATGATTTACTGGCTTCTCCCTCTTCCTCTCAGCTTCTCTGTGTCTTTCCTTTAAATTCTTTTCTTTTGTTCGCGTTCTATTTTTATGATATTGATTTGTATTGTTTTGTTGCTGTGTGTTGTGAATAGGGCCATTAAGATTTATTGTCCCAGTGTCTCTAAAGCAAGCATGTTAAACTCAAAGGCTAACTCGGGCCAAATAAACAAGGTTTAAGTTTATGTGGGCCGCAAAAAAAGCAAAAGCTTCCATTTTCACAGAAACATAGGTTTATTTTGATAGAGTCATGCTGAATACGAAGGGCTGAAATAAATGAGTAATCGTTAACATAAAATAATAAAACATTTTTTTAAAAAAACTAATATTTTCTCTTGAACATTAACTTACCAGATACTGAATAACTGCACAAATTAATAAGCGTAACACAAATACACCTATTTTTCTTGTTCTCCGAAAGTGAAATATTTCCAGTTGCGCACACCAAACAAGTCAGTCCAAAACTAATGACAAGGCAATCAGCCCTAACATATTCGCTGCTAGTATTAGTGGAGAGAAATGGTGCGCCTGTACGCAAGGCACGTAAGGGAAATGAATGCAACCCGATTATAGTAGTCATTAGCAAACGTTGTAGTTCATTATTAATAATTATGTATAACAGGATATTGTAAAAATTAAGTTACGAAATTTTTATTGAAATGTTTCTTACATACCATTATATTGGCTAGGCCGCAAAAATATTCGTTGTGGGCCGCTTGTGGCCCGCCAGCCATGAGTGTGACATGCTTGCTCTAATTTCAGGCTTCCTGGAGGTGAGCTTGCTCTATTTTCATGCAGACAAATCTGATTCTGTTTTGACAAAAAGCAGCAACAAATTCCCAGATAAATAAATAGTCTTTCTACTGTTACCCAGTTTACATTGAACACCATTCTTTTAAATGGCGTTCCTATTTAATATTCAAGGCCCTGAGAGGGGGATTCCTTTTTGGTATGGTTTCATATTCACAGAATCTTATCAATTTTTCTTTTAAAACTTTTCACTATCCTTCCCTTCCATAACAATGATTGCCAGCCTGCTTCCAGCTCTTAGTCCCTCACATCTAGTTCCAGCAGCCTTCTATGTGGCCCTGCTGCCCCCATCTTCTCCGTCCTCCAATCCAATCACGGAACTGCTGGTTCTGTATCCCCAGGTGCAGTGTTCAGTACCTCCACTCCTGGAGAATCCTGTGTACTCCTTTTGTTTTATCAAGTCCAGACTCAATCCTTACACTCAAGATCCTTCAGGATTTGGACTCTTACCTTCTCATATTTCTATTTTGATTCTATCACTTTATCACATCTTCCTGTCCTATAAATGCTATGTTGGTTCCTTCATCGGCCCTCCCTCGAATGTAGAACTGGCCTACCCCTCACACCACTGGCCTCCACCTACCAATCCTTCAGGCTCCTTCAGGTGGCCTCCACCTACCCATCCTTCAGGCTCCAATTCAAATGCCCCTCTTCTGCTGCCGAGAAGCACCCACTAATTTCCCTAAGGCAAAATATTTCACCTCTCCCTTCCCTGACAGCATCTATTATCATTTTTTCTTTCTCTTCTGATATGATTCAACTTTACACTTTTTAAAAAATATTTTTTACTAGAGGCTCAATGCACGAATTCATGCACAGTTGGGGTCTGGCTCACCCGCACCAATCCAGCAGGCTCACCAGGGGGAGGGGGTGTGGGAAATTGGCCTGCTGGCCCCACCCCCTAGTCAAACTCCTGGTCGAGCAGATAATTTGCATATTAGCCTTTTATTTTATAGGATTGATGTCAGAGAGAGGAAGGGAGAGAGAAACATCAATGATGAGAATTATTGATCGGCTGCCTCCTGCATGCCCCCAACAACCTAGGCATGTGCCCTGACTGGGAATCAAATCATGACCTCCTGGTTCATGGGTCAATGCTCAACCACTGAGCCACACAGGCTGGGCTCAACTTTATCCTTTATTGTCTCATGCCTTGAATTGTCCTTTCAGCATGTCCATACATGCTCACCACATTATAAATCCCTAGAGAAGCTTTTTTGGCATCTATCTCTTATAATATCTTACAAGTCCCTATATTATAGTATAATAAGAACTAATGTTAGCTAGCACTCACTTTGTAACTCTCCCTAAATGCTCAACTCATTTAATTCTCACAGAAGCCCTATGGAATAGATACTACATTCCTTGTTTTACAATTAAGAAACCAAAACACAGAGAGGTTAAATAACTTACCCAAGATCACACAGCTAGTAAGTAGCAGGGCTGAGGTTCAAACTCAGTCATTTTGGTTCCAGAGTCTATTCTTAACCACTGAACTATGTATAGCAAACATAGTAGGCCCTCAGTAATGCTTGTTCTGCTGTCTGCAAAAACACACTAAAGAAATGCATTGCTGTTGTCATAAAAGAGTACCACTTACTAATTTTTCAAGAGTAAAACTTAGGTCAGTGTATATGGCAGGTGTGTCCTTATAAAAATGCCAAGAAGAGGCTGTGCCCATCATTTCCCACGCCTATCTAGATCAATATTTGTTCATTCCAAGACATCGGTGGAAAGGCATGGAAGAAGGTCAGGGTCAGGAGTGTCTTTGAAGTCACCAAGATTTATTGCTAACTGTTGCTTGCTTTGCCTGTCTTTCATGCTCATGTTCCAAAAAACAGAATAGTTCCAGATTGCTTATTTAAGTGCATAAAGATCATAAAACTGGATCCACATGATGCTTTCCGATTGTTACTTTTTAAAGCATATATTAAGCAGGGAAAAACACCGATTACCCAAAGAGCTTGGTTTTCATGTCGTGATCTCCTGTTTTCTGCTTAGAACACCTTGCACAGAATATATCTAAATCACATCTGGAAACTTGCCAATACTTGAGAGAAGAGCTCCAGCAGATAACGTGGCAGACCTTTCTGCAGGAGGAGATTGAGAACTATCAGAACAAGGTATACTCTGGAGAATTTACCAAGGGAGGAGGGAAAGTGGGAGGGGTTTTCCTGCAGGGGATTTGGTCAAGACTACCAAAGGCCAAAAAATGAATGCCTTACATCAGATATCAGATTTCTGTGTAAAACTCTTGCTTCCAGAGCTGATTATGTACTTGAGGCTTTGTCTTCTTCCTGAGATGCCAGCATGCAAAATTTCAGCAGTAGCAAACAAATTCTGTTTCAGCAGTAGCAAACAAATTCAGCAGTAGCAAACAAACTGTACACACATCTCCTATCATTTGTCAACAGGGCACTACATTAAGCAGTTTCCAGAAATCTAAATGAATTGGGATTTGTCCCACTATCATAATGGAATGTTGATTCAAGATCAGGAAGTTCGTGTAAAATGCGTAATCTTAGCCTCATGTTCCAAGAGGCTCAGACGAAGGACTTTAGAGAGTATGTGCACAGGAAGGTTTGGAATCCAAGATTGTCACTCCAGTCTGAACCTAGCAGTGTGAGGCTGACAAGTGTTGCTACTTGACTTTTTTTCTATAAAACAATGTGATCAACAAGCCACCAAAATGGGAGGGCCGGGCTAGAGAAGGGGAACTTTTAATTATTTATTCTCCCTTTGGGTAAAGAAGATGTGGTGTTTTCCCCTGATATAGAAATTCAGACTTAGGAAGGACCCTAGAGCGTATTTAGGCTAATGCTGCCCCTTATTTTACATAGGAGGACACTAATTTCCATTGGCATGTGGTTGGAGAGTACAAACACCAGGACTAGACCATGACGCCAGCTCCTAATTCAGTGTTTCTTCCACCCCGTCCTATTGGTGGAAACAGTCTTACACTAAGGTTGGGGGAACAACCAAACACCACCGCTGATTCAGGTTCCCCTGTCACTGAACTGGAGAGTGGGTATATAAAAAGAATTAAACAGGACAGGTTGGGAATAGCAACACACCCTTTGTTTGTCTTTGCTATAGCGGGTAATACCAGCAGCCAAAGGGAAGTACAGAGGGAGGCAGGAAAGCAGTAAGAAGCAGCAAAGTGTCTGGAATGGGATTTAGAGTCAGAGATGCTAGGAGTTGAATCTCAGCTCTGACACCTATTCACTGTGAAATCTCCCTGAGCACCTGTGCCCATTTATGGAAAACGGGGAGATGCTCTTGTGAAAATGAAATAAGACAAGGGTGTCATAAAGCACCTAGCGCATAACAGGCATACAATACATGTGATTGACTCCCCCTATAGTCCCCTTCCCCCAGTAAAATGGTGTTAAATTCCCCAAGGCAAAATAATTGCTTAAAAGAAGACCCTGCTTTGCTATTCTCTGCAGCTCAGGGTGAAAGCAGTGACCTGTATTTTCATCTTCTGCTACATAGATGCTCATAATATCTTCCCTGGTCCCTTTGCCACTAAGGAGGTGAGAGAGGAATTGAAGATGAGAAGGGACTTGGAAGCAATCATTGTATCAAATAGCTGGCCAGCTGTTTACTTTTTAAACCTCTAGCCTGTTTGAATCCATTTCCAAAGAAGGATTTTACAAAAGAGGAATCGTTAAACCCATTGAGCCAAGGAGGTGGGTAACCATGGATGCTAACCTGTCTCCCTCTTTAACAGCAGCGGGAGGTGATGTGGCAGTTGTGTGCCATCAAAATCACAGAAGCTATACAGTACGTGGTGGAGTTTGCCAAACGCATCGATGGATTTATGGAACTGTGTCAAAACGATCAAATTGTGCTTCTCAAAGCAGGTATGTGCTTTGCAAGTGAATTTTGAGATCTCTTCCTAACCTGCTTTCACCTGCCTGTTAAAGAAATGCTTGGTAAGGAAGGTGTCGGCAACAGTTTTTCTCCGATGATGATAGCTGAGGTTTCTCTGAGCAGAGACTGAATTCTTCTGAAAGGTTCTGGAGCTATTTGCCGGGAACCTTCCCTCCATAGTCTTCTCTGAGTGAAAAGATTAATTTGAAGGACACCTGCATTCCCAATTCTGCCATTGCCTGTGTTTTGTTTTACACTTCGGGTCCTCAGAGCTTCCAGTAAGTTGTTAGGGAAAAGACTGGAAACTCAGAGAGAGCCCTGGGGGGTTTTTTTTGTTTGTTTTTTGGGTTTTTTTGCTTGTTTGTTTTTTAAGTTTTTAATTGATTTTAGAGAAGGGGGAGAGAGAGAAAGAGGGAGGGAGGGAGGGAGGGAAAGAGAGAGGGAGGGAGGGAGAGAGAGAGAGAGAGAGAGAGAAAGAGAGAGAGAGAGATTGATTTTGTTGTTCCACTTATTTATGCATTTATTGGTTGGTTCTTGTATGTGCCCTGACGGGGATCAAACCCGCAACCTTGGCAGATGGGAACAATGCTCTAACCAACTGAACGACCCGGCCAGGGCTTTTTATTTGTTTTAATAAATATGAATAAATGTTTGATGATCAACTCTGAAACTTCTTACTGCAAGATAGAAGAGTGGCAAAGTAGTAATTTGTAAATCACTCCTCTCTTCAGTGAAGCAGACCTTGGCTTCAGCACAGGTGTTTCATTACACTAGTGAACTTTGCCCTTTTAGACAGAGAGGCAATGTGACTGAGCACCCACTGGCTACACAACCCCCCGGGTGCTCACTCAGAAACGGGTCTCTACATCAGTGCCTTTGAAATCAACTCGCCAAGGTGGAATAACCCACGCCCTCCTGCCTTTGCGTAGGTTCTCTAGAGGTGGTGTTCATCAGAATGTGCCGTGCCTTTGACTCTCAGAACAACACCGTGTACTTTGATGGGAAATATGCTAGCCCTGATGTCTTCAAATCCTTAGGTAAGGAAGTCTCTGGCTGTTTGTCTTTAAATCAGAGTTACAGGAACAGGTGGGAGCTGGGTGAAACCTCTTTTTGAACAATATGGAAACTGGTTATTTGGAAACAATAATTAAAGAATTTTATACCTATTTTACTTTATAGCTAGACACTATAGAAAATTCACATGCCTCAGATGCTCTTTGCCTGTATTACCTGTGAAGATCTAATATTTCATTTTATCTAGTTGGCAACTGAAGACATTTATGTTACATATCCATTCAGTGTCCTTCCAAATTTTAAGATCCAGATAAGCAGGGGGCATATTATTTAGATAAATTAGAGGATGTGATCTGATACATAAAATCAAACAAAGAGCTCAAAGTGTGCCCTCAGGTAATTATTAATGAGAATTAAATGTAGATCTCAGAGAAATAAAGTATTACTAAGTGAAACTGACATACACCATATAAATAATTTATATTGGATTTTATAATTTAAATAAAGTGGTTTATAGTTATTAAGATTGGGACAGTATCCAAGATAGCTTATGTGAATTTTAAAACATCAAAATGACAGAAGGGGTGGATAGTCTGTTTCCATTTAAAATACAGGGTGGGAAAAGTAGGTTTACAGCTGTGAGTACATGAAACAGTTTATTCTTATAACATTATTAATTATTGTATTATTTTCCATACAATAATGTGTGTGTGTGTATGTGTGTAAATATAATATGCAAATCTGAAAAAATAGACACCAAACTTAATCAGTCTTTGGGGAATGGATCATTTTTTATAGGACTTTCACATTCTATATTTTCAATTCTGTACCAGTTACAGTGATTTCACCACTATAATATGTCATTTGTTAGAATTTAGAGGAAATAGAGACAAACATCAAAATGAGAGGTTTTCACATTTCAGTAAGATTGTAGCTGTTAAACTCTGTTGGTTAGGAGTGTGAGCTCTGAAGTCAAGCACCCTGACTTAGAATCTCAGGATGTTACTTCCTATGTATAACCTTAGGTATATCACTTTCCTCTCCAACTTTGTTTTTTCACCTCTAAAATGGGGATAATAAAAATAATACGCCCTTAATAGGGCTGTTGTGAAATAGTAGGAAACCCAAAGAAATTTCTTAGAGCAGTACCTAACATAGGAATCACTCAGCACAAGAAGTTTACTCTCATTATTTTGAATGATGATATGATGATGATGATGATGATGATGATAATGATGATGATGATAGGGATGGTGGTAGTGATGATGATGTTGGCTAAATAGATGTTTCCTCTAAGATTTCAAACTCTCAAACTGTAGAAATGTTATCACTATCCCTCTTCACCTTCTTCCATATTTTTGTCCTAGGATAATTATCAAAACCCTAAAATCTCTTTATTTTAATGTTGGCAGGTTGTGAAGACTTTATTAGCTTTGTATTTGAATTTGGAAAGAGTTTATGTTCTATGCACCTGACGGAAGATGAAATTGCATTATTTTCTGCATTTGCACTGATGTCAGCAGGTAACAGAACCAAATAAAAATAAAGTGGTTTAAAAATTGTCCAGGTAGAGACTTTTTACAAGGTCCATAACTTTTAGAATATTTGGGAGGCTGCCAAGAGAGGCTGCCTCACTTATTAAGCCTATTTTTAATTTTTTCAAATAACAACCTCCCCGCACACACACACATACATCTGCCTTTTAAGAAGACTCATGCCATTCTGATAAACTCCTAATAAATGAGAATGGAGTAAAACCCAGTCCACAATTAACCTCCTGACACCAAGAGAAATGGTATGGTGGAGTCGGGTTGTCCTTCTTAGTACCAGTCTCCAAGATAACATCCAACTTTTTCCTGAAATCCACTTGGATGTCCTCTACAAGTTTATGTGCATTTAATCCATGTTTTCACCAGCACTGCCTCTTGGAGATCATCAGTGTACTGTCTTCTACTTGGAATTCTTACTCATAAAGAATTCATCCTAAATTACCAACTTTTAAGTCATCTGGAATTCCATTGGCAGTTTTAGTTGTCTTATATTATAAGATTATCTCCATAATTTCTAGGAAGGCTCTCAGAATTGCTATGAATATTTCATTCAGAAATGTTATTCTTAGAAAGGCTTGAAGGGCCATAGTGATTTCATTGTACCTGTATGTACATGACCTTAGATTTAAATTGCTATCCTTTTTGGAAGGGGAACACCCTCCCTTCCTTTAAGTACCAGTAAGAATGGAAATGTTTAATACCCTTTATACCTGTCATAGATCAGTTTCCCACTCCCTTAGGAATATATTTTGAAAGAATAGTGAAACTGGCCTGCTAGTCTCTAACTCTGCTTTGTGGTACGATACTCTGCGTCTGAGAGTCAGGAGGAATTGGGTATCTGTCACCATGTTGGAGGAACCCTAATGGCTATCATTTCTCATGTTTAGATCGCTCATGGCTGCAGGAAAAGGTAAAAATTGAAAAACTGCAACAGAAAATTCAGCTAGCTCTTCAACACGTCCTACAGAAGAATCACCGAGAAGACGGAATACTAACAAAGGTGAGAACCAGCGGTTTCCAGTTGGCATAGCTTGAATTACCCCTTGCCACATACCAAGCGCCCTTGTAGGTCATCTGACCAGCCCCCAAAAGTATCAGTAAGCAACAGGCCACTGAAAGGAATAAATATCTCCATTTCAAAAGAGTTCTGTTGGGCCAAACTTCTGGTTAAATTCTATTTATCATCATTGCTTATAAAGTGCCCTACAGTAATAGGGAAATAATGTAGTAGAATTTTTTAACAATTAATACATTCTGGAAATCCTCTTCCTAGTCCATCAAAGTTGAACACAAAGCAGAGTTAATGTTCTGCATTGATAGAATTTTTGAATGTTGGAAGAGAAAATTATGAAGCACTAAAACAATTAACCAGGATAACCTTATATTCTGATATTAGCTCAATTTCCATTAAATTCATCAATCATCAACAATAAATGACTTTTTTTATTTTCTTCATCAATTTACCATTACTACCTTGTATTCAAAGCATAAGGTTTCATTTTTGCTAATTATGATATTTTGCAATAAAAGCATAATTAGGATGTCAAATTAAAATCTGCTAATATTCTTCAGTGCTAGAGCCAGGAGTATGTATTTGGTCTTAGAAAAATCAGCCCCTTCTTAGATTTTTTTTATGTGTTTTATTGTTCCAGAGGATGATTTGAAAGTGTTTCTTTTTCCTGTTTATTTATTTTTTTTCTATGTTCTCCTGATAACTAGGTTAGGTCAGAGAGCGAAAATTGGGGGTTAATTGTTGCTTTGTTTTTGATACTCTTTCTCGAGAAGAAACTCATTGTCATTAGAGTTTAATGTATGCCTGGTATTCTATGATATAGCTGTATCCCCATGTATTTTTACCAGTCCTCTATTACTAGACATTTAAGTTGCTTTAAGTGTGTTTCGCCATGATAAACAGTGTTGTAAAGATCATCCAGATTCCCTGAATTTTGATTCTCACGTCTGTTCTCCCCTGACAACATGTCCTTTCTTCCACCTTACAGTTAATATGCAAGGTGTCTACATTAAGAGCCTTATGTGGACGACATACAGAAAAGCTAATGGCATTTAAAGCAATATATCCAGACATTGTGCGACTTCATTTTCCTCCATTATACAAGGAGTTGTTCACTTCAGAATTTGAGCCAGCAATGCAAATTGATGGGTAAATGTATCACCTAAGCGCTTCTAGAATGTCTGAAGTACAAACATGAAAAACAGACAAAAAATATTAACCGAGACACTTTATATGGCCCTGCACAGACCTGGAGCGCCAACACACTGCACATCTTTTGGTGATCGGGGTCAGGCAAAGGAGGGGAAACAATGAAAACAAATAAAAGTTGAACTTGTTTTTCTCATGCATATGATTTCCATTATGCCTACAGATATGGACCCTTTTTCTGTCTCGACTTCTTGATCATTGACCTCTGTTTACAACAGAAGGAGGGTACTAAAGTTGGAAGATTTCCTTTTCTTGTAGCTCACTGCCCACAGACTTTCTGCAGAGTCACCAATCTGTTAGTAACAAGAGAGTCCAGCAATAATCGGTGACCGGTGTGCATAGCGGAGGTTGCAGCATTACTTTGCACAACTTGCTCTTTGTCTCATGAAGGAAATTTTTATGTTTTTTTCACCGATTATTGCCAGTCAGCAGGATGGCACGTAAAGGGTCCATAGCACTAGCAACAATAGCATTATAATATATTACAGGGTAAATGGGCATGAAGACTATATATAGCTAAAAGAGATATTGTTTATATATTGTTTTAATTAATATAAAATGTAGTTACTGGTGTAGCTTTTCCTGTTGAATTGATAAGGCACTTTCATTTTGCACCTTTTTCTTTAAATTAAATGCTAGCGTGTTCACTGTCGTGTCGCATGTGCACCAGAAACACAAGTTTTACTGAGAAGGCTTGGAAGGTACGTCGGGAGGTATTTATGCTGCTGTTTACAAAATTACTTTCAAAAGACTGGCTGGTCATATCTAGAAATCACGATGTTGGATTATTATTTTTTTACGTGTGAATTTGGAATTAGAAACTGAACTCTCCCTAAATTACACCTTGCATTTGGGTAAGTTTAAGGATAGATGTGTTTATGCTTCATACAAAGTTGAATGGTTGATTGGTGCTGTGGACTTATACCATCATGAATATTATTTTTTAAAAAGCTTTTGTAAATGCCACCTAAAGGAGGCAGGGGAGGGGAGGCCCGTTTTATACAATTCAGTAGTTATATAGACTCAGCCTCAACTTGGAGTTCGTATGCTTTGAAAACAAATCAGTAACCAGAATAGTTTATTGGAATCTAGCTTTGATTATAAGAAGGACCCAAAGATTTATATGTGGAGCAAACGCACACTCCTCACATGAGGACATAAAGCATTTACTCTGTGAAAGTTTATGTTCTTGGTGTAATCTAGGAACTGTAAGGGTTGATCTCAGAGTGAACTATTTCTAGACTAGCTGCCTCTAGATGCTATAATTCTAGAACGTTGCTCTCCATATTTCATAGACAATGAATGAGAGGGTGAGGGAGGCATACCATGTTGAATTAGTTTCTGTTATTTAAATATTAAATATTTTAAGCCTTTAAAGTGAAGTCAGTGCTAACTGCAAACATGTACTTTCGTATTTATCGTCGCTAGAAAACTGTGGACTATAATTTATTTCATTAAATATTTAGAAGATTGCTTGGTTTTGGTGTTCAGGTGAGATAGAGTGAGGGTTGTGTTTTTTTTAATTTCATGGATTTTTAAAAATAATTCCCAGTGGGGGAAGGGGGAAGGAACTGTCTGACATACAAGTGAGCATATTTTAACAATAAGTGACCTTTGGGATGGTAGGCATTGAGATGCTGATTTCAGTCCCACTCGAGGTAGGAGTCAAACTTCTGGTCTGACATCAAAGGCCACGTTTGCTCAGTAAAGAAGGCATCCTCCCATAGTGCTAAGGCGGGAGTTTCCTAGAAGCCCTTTATAGTGGAGAAAGTGTCTCCTGGACCACCGGGGCCCGCCCGACTCTCCTGTGGGGACTGTGGCTCCTGGTGTCAGGCCGGATCCCAGTGCAGGCTTCCCAGAGCCCTCCACTCTGCTCAGACCTCCTCTGACTTCCCGACTTGCTTCCTGAGGGACTTGGAAAGGAGAAGGAATTATTCACACAAAAGTGTGTATGAAGCCTAAATGACATCTAACTTTCCCCCCAAAAAAAATATAGTAAGGGTTTAACCATAAATAGAAGACAATAGTATTATTTACTTAAATTTCTTACAAGCATATAAAACTTTATGAGTGTTTATATAGAGAGGTTAACTATAAGCATATAGTATTTATATTTGGGCAGGAGGGGTTAAAGCAAATTTTTAATTTAAATAAGCATAGTTCCTTTAAAGAGCAATAGTATTTATACTCTGAAAAAAGTACCAAGCTTAGTTCAGTTATTTATTTGTCCGTGTTTCTCCTATTGTTTCTCCTTTGGGGAGAAATGGTGTATTTTTATTTTGGTTTGGTTTTGTTTCCTTTGTTTTCTGTCGTTCTGATTCACTAAATTTGGGGATGGTTTTATTAAAATATATTAACTTCTTTTTAACCAAAGCTTTCTGAATATGACCAGCCTCAGGTGCTAGCGCATTAAAGAGCAACTAAACCTAATTCCAGTGTCCATTTATGAAATGAAAAGAGTTCATTGAACTTCTCTAGGGGTGAGAGAGAACATAATGTTGAACTTAAAAGAAATTCTTTTTCCCAGAAAGGATTTTGCATGTACCTAATGAAAAAAAAAAAAAAAGATGCTCTAATCACAGTAATAGTCACACCATGGTGACAGCGCTCTCAGAGTAAGCCGAGATACATTGGCATGATGCTGCTACGAGATCTTTGAGAAAGAAAAGCAAATTACTTCTATAGGGTAGGAACAAGATAGCAGAGGCATGCTCGGTGGCAGGAGGGAACAACTGACTATTATTTGGATCAAAGTTGGGATCTGAAGTTAAACAATAAATTCAGCTGACAAAATATGACGTATAGAAAAGGATGTGAAAAACTTTGCATTTGCATTTTCTTCCTTATTATAGAAACACCTGTGTGATGATCCAAAATATTTGGTGATACAGAAAATTATTTGTAATAGTTCTTATAAAGCTCCCTAAACTTAAATAGTCCTTTGATTATTGGAATCACGTCATTGTCATCCCAGCATGTTTTACATCAGCTAAATGAGGCTTTTGTACAAAGTCCCAACAGCATCGGTTGCAACGGTGTCCAAATGGTTGCATTCCATTGTGAAGAAACTGGCCTTGGTCACAATGAAATCAAAAGTGCAGATGAAAGTGCTTTTTTGGGACAGTTTGCAAATTGTGTTAAAGCTATGGATTTTTTTTAAGTGTTCAGCATCCTAATTTACGTTAAAGCTATGGATTATTTTTAAGTCTTCAGCATCCTAGTTCACCCTTCCTAACTTAAGGGAAACATGGCTTAAGACACTGCTTCTAAGTTTGGTTGTTCTTTATAGTGTGGATACCCAGATGTCTGTGAGCGTATAGGGGCGGGCTGAGGGTCAAGTGAGGAGGGAGGGAGTGTGTGTGCGTGCGTGTGTGTGTGTGTGTGTGTGTGTGTGTGTGTGGTTTTTGTGTACGACCTGCGTGTGTCAGACTGCTTCTAGGCTACTACGTGTCAATGGAAAAGAAAATGTATTCAAAATACTTAAATCAAAAAACTAGAAGATGGGAATAAAAAGATTTATTCTATACAAAGCCTTGTCTGGACCACTTTAGAGAGACTTCTATTTTTTTAACCCTTCTATAAATATTTGATGGCACTTGAAATATTCCTGCAATAAAATGTGATTTGTGTAAAGAAAAAAAAAGATTTTGTAATGTGAAACAAAGAAAGAAAGTAATGTAATTTTCTAAAAAAAAAATACAAACAAACAAACTTTGTATTATTTTCTTGATGGAATTTGTCTATCTGTCTTTGGAAAACTTTTTATTTCATTGAATGTGCCATAGTAGAAATATGTGTTTTTAGTTTTAGACTAAGGAATAGCTGTTTGTGTTCCGACATTCCAAAATGCAAAACAACCTAGTAGAGTCTTTAACAAAAAGGTTTAAGTAGGATGTAAGCTTCTCTCATCGTTGCTTTTTTGCACATGTTCTTCATTCCTCTCTAGTGCAATATGTACATAGAGCACTCGCGGGTGTACCTTGATCCCTCAGGGAAAAATACATATTTGTACAGTTGTTATTATTGTTGTTTCTTTTTGTTTTTGGCTAAGGAATGTCGACTGAATCACTTGTTATTGTTGAGGGGCAGCCAGATAATAATCCTAAAGCCACTGTTTCAAACATTGATTGTTTAAATCATGTGTCCTTCCAGTGCTATTAAGATACTAATAATAAAAAGTTATTTTCTGACAGTTCTTTGTGCTGATTGGTGAAAAAAAAAGGGTAAATAAGCACCTTATGATTGACTTACTGTGAATGACAATCCATCTTGATATCAACAAATAGAAAGCCCTATCATTTTGGAGTTGGGTTAAGAGTCAGAAACAATGTGCTCAGGGATCTTCTAAAACTCTTAAAACAGGGTGGCCAGTACTACTGGGACAAATTGTGTTTTTTATTATTAATAATAATGATCATGCTATCCCTCCAAGGCACAGTGAACTGTGTAGAACCGACTGCATGTGTATAAATGTCACTATCATCTCATTTTGTTGAGTTCAAAACGTGTGTTCTTCAGTCTTGTGTACTTAAAAACACTGAATAACTTCCAGAACTGTGGAAAGTTATGCCAGTATGTTCAAAAGATAAATGAACAGGTCATCCACCAACAGAGAGCATCATTCAAAGTACAATCTTGCATACTCCATTTACCATTTCTCAAATAGTTAAAATATTTATGATAAAAATATTTATAGCCTTCAACAATATATTAAAAACTACTTCAAATTCCACATAATATGGATACAAGTGTTTAAACCGAATGAGATAAGGGCCCTGCCTATCAGTGGAGTGAGAGAGGTAAAAGGTAAAATATGTTTTTTCTAACAGCAGCAAACAACTACTAATTTCACTGGGTTCATCTCTAGAAGCAAACCAAAAAACTCCCTTTATGTAACACGTCTCCTACTTCCACATTTGTAGTTTTTTTTTTCTTTTTTAAAAAAATATATATTTTATTGGTTTTTTTACAGAGAGGAAGGGAGAGGGATAAAGAGTTAGAAACATCGATGAGAGAGAAACATCGATCAGCTGCCTCCTGCACACTCCCCACTGGGGATGTGCCCGCAACCAAGGTACATGCCCTTGACCGGAATCAAACCTGGGACGCTTGAGTCCGTAGGCCGACGCTCTACCCACTGAGCCACACCAGTTAGGGCCACATTTGTAGTTTTTAATCTGTCGAAGTAATACAAGAGATAATGTTTAAAGATAAAAACCCACCTGGTAACAATAGCATGAGCCAGCTTTTAGGGTCTCGTTTTACATTTTTGAAATAGTTTTGATCTCATATTTCAATATATTGCTTTCCATAAAGGCAGTGAACCTCAGTGTAATTGTTGCCTTTGATTTTTCCATTTCACACTTGGAATACACATTCAGATATTTTTTTAAGACCACACAAGAGTATAATTTGGGAAAACTTTTCATGTTTTTTTTGCACATGTTCTTTATGTCATTTAGATGAAAAGGAAGCTTTTACCTTATTTTTGAAAATAAATACCATGGAAATGGGAAGAAATCTCTCTCTCATATATGTATACATATATTCATACATATATATGTATACATATATGCATATACACACATTATTGACAATTTTACATATTATACCATTTGGTTGCCACTTCTTATAAAGGGATGGCACAGCAGAACCCCATAAAAACAACTTTATACAATGGATGAGATTATGTGCCCAGAAAGGCAACTGGAACATTAAATCTTGATCTATTGCTAATAGTCCACCATCCTATCCCTAAACACTAGTATTAGCGAAGAGTTCCACCAGCTTTCATTAAAGAGACCTTCCTATATGATTGTTTATCCTTAAGAGATGAGGAGGCTAACAAGCAATGGCTTTACAAAGCAATGGGTTTCACTTCTGGATCTGTTTGCTTATTTGCTAGTGCAAATGAGATCAGTTTTGTCGGGCTCTCAGAACAGTTTTAAACATAACCTAAAAGCCTGGTTTCATACCAAGGAAATATCGTAGAAAGGGGTGGGGGAGGGACTTCATGTTTAAACAAACCCTCAGAACTTCAAGCAATAAATACATCCAGTCATTTATTTATTTATAAATGAGTGACAGCATAGTGAATCCTAAGAGAAATGTTTTTTCAGCAGTGAAACATAAAATGGAGTCTTGTGTTAAGAAAGTGAATAAGAATATTTTAAATGATGCCTAGAGAAATCCGTGTTTGCTGTTTACATTTAGCATGTTTACCACACTAGCAGTATCACACTTCTTTTCTTATTTTTCTCCTAAGAACTAATGAAAGATAGCTCGCTCTCAGCTTTGACATGCTGCACATGCCATTATGTTGTTCTCCAAGAGCAACTAAAATTTCTCCAGCGTTCATGTGTAATTCCTTTCTCATTCATTATCACTTCAATGTGGATGAATACTGTTTCTAGGAACTTGGTCATCGGTGAACAGATTACATACATAAATGCAGATCACTCTTGAGCATAGAGTGGATATGATTTCACACACACATGAAAAAATTCATATGTACTGTACACACTTTCCTGAATCAAAAATTCTCTTCTATCCACAATGGTTTGAAATCTCACATAAAACAGTGGTAAATTTTTATACATTAGGACATTAGCTGGCTGCTTCTTTAAATGTCCCTGTATTGTCTGCCTGCTCCTTTTGTGGAGATGTGTTTTTGTATTGGATGTTTGGGCCAATGGGAGGCTTCAAGCTACAACATATTTTCCCAGTTTAAATATATTTAACATATGACAAACCCCAGACAAGGCTTTTAATATGTATAAAGAACTGCAGTGTTAGGTGGTTTATTTGCAAACCGTTTTCAATGTTGTCCATTTTTATGGCACCTTTAACAATATTCTTGTTTCCAAAGTACAAAAACTAGGTTAAATATCTAGCCATAACTGAATGTCAAGCAATAAAACAAATGACCTTTGTGCATAGACTTAAAAAAATACAAATGTTAGACATCTGCATGTAAATGCAATCTCTTGTTTACTGCTTTCCTCAACTCGAGCAATTGATTCCTTATTTACTGTTAACTTAAGAACTTGTAATGGCCTGTAAACATTTTCTCTCTTACTCTTCTTTCAAATTTACCTTCATCCCTGCTTTTGAGTCATAATATTTAATGTTGTTCTGCACATCTCTATACAGTTAACTTTTTGGCTTTCATTCTGTATAGATAAGAAAATGTTATATTATAAACAGCCTACTCAGTGCAAATATTTATCTGTTTATCAAATCCACAATATGCTGTATAATACTGGTTTTACTATATAATCTATTTTAGACATAGCTGTTTAGAACTAGAGTGTGCTATTTTTGTGTTTTTCTGATGTGTGGTGCTAGATAAGTTACTTTTGTGAACAAATAAAAAAACACACACCCTTTTATTCCTAGACAATACCACCTTTGGGTCTTGTTAATTTCACTGAGTATAACTATATATTTGTATATATATACATATATATATATATATATCTACCTATGCCCAACTGGCAGCTGTATCAGAGTGCTGGATTTGGGACATGCTTTTCTCTTTAAATACGTACTATCATTATATAAATTATTCTAGAGTGTATTTAATTAGGATAAAATTACTTCCTTAGTATGGATATTTGACATCAATAGGGTGAATTTGTTTATAAATATGGATATATGAAAACTTATTAGCATTGACTTTATGTTTGCTACTTGGCTTTATATAATATCTCCTAAGCTGAAAAATAATTTGCCAGGCCTTCAAGATCCTAAAGAAACACTCTAGTTTAATGGAGTAATCCTTTTTTTTCTTCTTACTAAGGAATTATATTATTGACAACTGACAGGGTTGTGTACTTAGCTCCTATTATAGATAATAGGTATTTATATAAAATATCCTTGGTGGCTTGATGGCGGAATAAACCTTTCCCCTCCTACCTGAACCATGAGAAGTCTGAAGACATCCACTGTCATGGCAGAACATGGCCCAATAGAGCAAATTCTATTTTAATTCTGACCTCGACCAGTTCTATGAACTGAGCGAAGGACCTTCATGTTAAAAGTCATTTAATAATGAGTTTAAACTCTTTCCCCTATTCTCCCAAGACCTATTGGCATTGTTAAAAATCAAAGTATATCAAATATCTAACTAAGGATGTAGTTAACCTTATTAAATATTGATTAGAATTGTTCTGTAATATTACTGAATTTGTAAGATCTTTAGCAAAGATTTTTGAGCAATTTATAAATATAGAGCAAATGTTTCTGTTTACTGCACTTTTTGTAATTGAAGGTGATAAATTCTCAAGCCATGGTTATTGGCTTCCATGCACTGCATATTTACCCACAATTTAGACATTTTCCATTTTTATGGAAGAGTTGCTGTTAACTTAATTACAAATGCAATCATGTGGTTAATGAAAGCTAATGCTAATAGTTAACCTTTTAAAGTGAATTGGCTACAGTTTAAGGAGAAATCTCTTTTACTACAAGTCATGTCATTCCTTACTGCTTCACATAGAAAGAGATGGAAACTTTTTTTTAAAGCACCATTCAATAGCCTATGCTTCCTGGAGATAGAGATTGTATTTCTTTGTGTCTGCACAATGGCCAGCACATGCCAGCATTTGATAATTATTAAATAACAATGAGTGTGCCCCAATCCAAATTCTTTTTCTGGGTTGTTAAAGTAAATTTATAAAGTATGCCAAGCCTATGGTTAACACTTTCTTCTACAACCAAGTATTAGACCCACATTTAAAAAGACCACATGAAATACTGATTCTAATTGTGTGTAGGTCTTGAGGATTAAGCACACAAATTTCACAAAACTCGTGAGTAACAAACTCAGCCTTCTGTAAATATACATGCAAGTTTGGAAACAGTAATACTGTACCTATAAATATATCTGTCTGTTTTGTGTACAGTATGTAAAAATTCCTTTTCTGCCACACTAAAAATGCAAGCCATTTATGGGTATCCTAAAAATAGTATTGTACTAAAACTTTGCTAATGATCTTTATTAGAAGATCATCCAACTTTTCACATACATTGGGTTTTCTTTTCAATTCACTCTTACAGTAGTCTGCTTATTTCCAGCTGTTTGTTATTTTATTGTGTCCTGAATTTAAAAAGATATTTTGATTCATTTTGTAAATACAAGCTGTAAAAAAAGAGAGATTTAATGTTGTCTTTTAAATACTCCAATTTTCATTCTAATATGAATGTTGTTATATTGTACTTAGAAACTGTACCTTTAATATTACATTACCTTTATTAAAAGTGCATTGAACACATCAATTTTAGATGTGCTTTATGTACTATTATCCTATAATAAAACTTCAGCTTCTAATGGAACACTTGCCTTGTTTTTCTTCTTTTTTGCTTATTGAGTTGCACTATACATAGTTTTCTAGCTTACAGATTGTCTCCAGAGAATCTAGTAGACCTTACTACTCAAAGTGTGTGGACAGACCAGTAACCTTGGCATCACCTGTGACCTTGACCTTATTAGAAATGCAGGGTCCCAAGCACCACCCCAGAACTACCAGATCAGAATCTGCATGTTTACAAGATCCCCAGGTGATTGCTTTGCATACTAAAGCTTGAGACGCACTAATCTATAGTATAGTGTTTTTTTTAAAAAAAACACAATTCATTTCCATTTTGCAGAGAGAAAACATGTACAAGGATCAAACTACCTTTTTGATCAGTGAAGGCAAAGAAGGAAGTTTTCACTTATGAGCAAATGTCTATTGACTGATAGAGGCTTCTGAGGCTTCTTCCTGTCTCAGAGGAGGGTCATAACTGACGAGTGACACCTGCTCTGAGAGTAGGAGGGGAGAACTCCTGGATGCAGACAGGACTTTGTCATCTTTGCTTTAGAAATCTTTAAAACGTAACATCAGAAATGCTGCCAAAGATTTTAATGATGCCAAAGACTAAAAATATTTCTTTACTGGGGCTAGCATTGCCTCCTCCAGCCCCATCCTTCCTCTTGAGTAGATGATATAGGAGTGAGCCAATACATTTAATATCAGCTAACTATCACACTCTTATAACAATGCAAAAACCTCACTATAAGTTATTTTTAAAGTAACATCAAGGACATTTAAATTATAAAATATTCTGAAATCAGAATAAAGGCAACTAAGTCGGCATTTTCCTACACACACACATACACACACACACACACACACACACACTACAATACCTGTGTGTCTCTTGCATTCAGTAAAATGAATATTTGACTTGATCCCCAAAATTGTCTCATGTAATAAACAGTCCCGAATCCTGCCTTTATTTCCAACTGCCTCAGAGAAGGGGAGAATGACATAATGCGTGTGAACTATTTGTGGACTGTCAAATTCCATATAATTATAAATATTCACCACCTTCCAGCATCTTGGAAAATTGAGAGTAAATGGAAATAGTGAAGTTGAATATATGAAATCTGTCACCTCTAGGTCTTTGGCCAAACTCATGCCTAAGCTCCTTCTGATAAAAAATGATTTACACTTACCTCTCCACCGTGGATTAGCTTGCTCCACTTCCAAAAGGGTACTTCAATAGGAGCATAAGAGGGACACCTGATAGTTTGTTTGTACTGATCTCATGGGAGAATTAGATAAAGAGAACAAATCAGGTTATTATTAAACTCTTGGAGATAAAGCCAAAGAAGTAATCATAGACTGGTCAGTAAGACCTGACCACACAAGTCTTAGTGCTACTGTTACTACTAAGCTTTGTTTCATGGCCAAGATCAGCCCCTTAAAATTAGACTTCTATTAGTACTTATAATGTGCATTTGGAGCAAATGGCCTGGTGTGAAGCAGGCCTGCTTCTCATGTCAGGTCTGTGAAAAGATAGAGCCATCCTCGTATTCTGGGAAGGCTAACCACTGATGTGCTGAGATGCAAATGGTCTTGCACATTTCTCTGTCTTGGTTTCATCCACAAGAAGAAATACACATCTAGTAAAAATTATGATAACCTTACTTAGCTAGATGCTTGTAGTCATAAGCATTCTTTTTGAAATTTTTGATCCTATGAAACGTTTACAAACTCAAAATAAGTACCTACTGTTTATAAATTCTTTCAAACTGAAATTGACTTCTCATTCAACTTCTGGGGTTGTTTCCCTGTTTAGCAGATACGGACAACCAAATCTTTCTTCTGCTTAAAATTCCAAAGAATAAAAGAGTACAGTCACTTTGGAAAACAGTTTGGCAGTATCTTAAAAAGTTAAACATAAATTTATATATAATTCCACTCCTAGGTATCTAACCTAGAGAAATGAAAACACAAAGTTCATAAAGACTTGTATATAAATGTTCACAGCAACATTATTCATAATAGCTAAAAAGTACAAACCACCTAATGTCTATCAACTGTCAAATGGGTAAACAAAATGAGGCATATCCACAAATGGGCTACAATTCAGCTACATGATTACTAATACTGCTACAACTTGGATGATCCTCAAAAATATTCAGCTAAGAAAAGAATCCAGATGCAAAAGGCTACCTGTGATTTGATTTATATGAAATGTCCAGAAAAAGGCAAATCTATAGAGATAGAAAGGAGATTAGTGTTTGCCTGGGGTTGAGGGTGGGAAGAATAATTGTAAATGGGCACAAATGATTTTCCAAGTTAATGCAATGGAAATGTTCCAAACTTGGTAATGTTGAGCATTGCAAAACTCCCTACACTTACTAAAAATCACTGAATAACACAACTAAAATGAGTGAGTTTTACGGTAGGTAGATTACACTTCAATAAAGCACGCTCTCTCTCTCTCACCTCTCTCTCTCTCTCTCTCTCTCTCTCTCTCTCTCTCTCTCTCTCACACACACACACACACACACACACACACACACACACACACACAGCTTTACTTATTACCAGGGAATGAAGTCCAAAAGCACAGATTCTCTAGCATGGCATGAAGACCCTCTCTAGCCCCTCTCCTCCAGTGATCTTCATTCTCCCCCCTACACACACACACACACACACACACACACACACGGCAGTAGCTTTTCCCCTTCCTCAGAACATGCTGTTTCACACTTCCGTTATTTTTCACACCTGAAAATGCCAGTCCCTTCTCTACCCAGGACACTCCCAATGTAAATCAGACTTCTCTGAAATGGTCTCTAAAGTGTCTCAGTCTAAAAGAGTTTCTTCCTCATTGTGTTCCCATAGAATCGTCTATAATGTCTGTGTATAGCACTTCTTATTTGTATTATAACCATATGTTTTCAATGCCACTTCCACTGCATTGTGGGTTGGCGGCGGGGGGAGCAGATAAAGTATATACTAATAGCTACTATTTGTTTAACATTTACTCTTTACATATTATTTTTGGCATATTTACTCATTTACATATTACTTCTAATCCTCACTACAATCCTGTAGGTGAGCTAATACTGTCTCCTCTAATTGGGCTCAAAGAGGAGACACAACATGTTTAGGATCACACTGCCAATAAATAGGAAACTGAGATCAAATCCATATATGCTGAACTCCAAAAATCGATGTTCTTTTCACTCAACTGCTTCTGGTTTACAATACAGAGCATAAAGAGATGCTTATATTTAATATATCGTAATGGCAAAAGTTATGAGATCTGATTTTTTAGTATCAGCTTTATCCCTGATCATGCAATGTTGGAAAAGTCATTGACAATCTGAGCCTCAGTTTCCTTACCAGGAAAACAAGAGAGTTGGACTAGATAATCTCCAACATTCCTTCTGGCTCTAAGAAATCTGATTCTATGTGGTATCTTGCAATCCCTGGAACTCAAGATAAACCAAACCAGAGCAGCCTGTCTGATGATAATCTAGAACCTCAACACAGGCCATGTCTGGTGATGTTACCACAGCACACTACTGTGGGCCGGTGCATCCCAGCAGCATGAGTGCGTAGAGTTCTGGAGCAGTCCTTGAGCAGTTGCTGAAGACTAGGACAGGACTCCCAACTCTCTCTGGCTGTATGCTTTATGAGATAGTACCCAACACATTAACTCCAAATTGCCGGGATGTCCATCTCTATCCTAGCACAGGCCACCCATATCACACCTAATAATAACTGCTACCTACAAAGTGTCAGGGCATCATTGCACCGGTTGATCTGCACGTATTCACAAGCACTGTCTCCTAACCAGCCTCTGCCCTACAACTCATTCAATAATAATTGCCAGATAAACTTTCTTGAAACGTATGTCTGATTGAATCATTCTTCTTCTGCCTATAAGCTCCCCTCTCCTCCCAGCATTCTATTTCTTAGACAATAAAGTAAAAATTTGTACTTTGGCTTATAAAATCTTCTGTAGTCCAATCTCAAGCTATCTTCCCAAATCCTTGTCTACTAGTCTTCATAAACCTTGCATTCCAGGCAAAATAAACTACCTCGGGGTTGTTACATTCAAGGGATATTTTTAATGTAGGTATAATTTTTATGTTAACATACTTTAAACATCATAAAACATTCTAAGATTTAGAGCATGGTTTCTTGATAGCACACAAACTGGACTCTGTTCATGCAATATGGTTATGTAGCTCCCTGTGCTGGTCTCTGTCTAGAATGCCCTTTCCCATCATCTTCATACTTCAACATCTTCAAATGAGCTGACATGTTTAGTGCCCAATGTGGTAACTGAGATATAAGTACTCACACATGTTTTTAGCTATTCGAAGCAGCCTTCTGTCCCTCTCACTAGTAACTTTTCTCCCTCTCTGTACTCACATCATCTTTTCTATATACCTTTCTTATGTTGCTTATCCCTTCCTATTTTGTTTTATAAATATATAATGTAAATATCTTAGATTCTCAACCATCCAAAGCCCTTGGAAAAACTGGTATTTGTTCTTAGTCTTAGATGTACCCAGCACCAAGCACAAATTATCAGTGCTCAAGAAATCTTTCCTTAATGCATGAAAAAACAAAAACAAAACAAAACAAAAAAAAAACCCTAGGTGGAAACTGACATCTAAACTGGGATGGGCATGGAGTGGAGGAGCTACTACCATGTGCCAGACACTGTGGCTGAGCACAGTTCATCTCTTATTCTACTTAATCCTTTCAAAAACCCTACTGAGCATCTCCATCGTACTGATGTCAGGGTTAGGGAAGTGAAGACAGTGGGCTAAGATCACAAGATGAGTCCGCTGGGACCTCCCCAGTGCTGTGCTGCCCACTGGCCCTCCTCCTAACTTGTCATCCTCCGGGAGGTGGAGGACCTCTTAGGACCACGTGCAACCCGCAGCCCCGCCCACCTGGCCAGCCCCGCCCCGCAGTTGCCAGCTGAACGACTCCCGGCGCACGGCCCCGCCCTCTGCGTCGCGTGACGTCACCACGCTGGGCCGAGGTGGCGTGGTCACGTTCCTTAAATAAGGGCTTCCCAGGGCGCGCGCGGCAGTGTGTGGAGTAGGGACGCGGCCGGGTCCGGGGCCGGAGCGGCCGCGACCGCGAGGTGGGCGGAGGGGCTGCTTCCCGGGAGACGCGGGGCGGAGGGCGCTGCCCGGGAGACGCGCGCTCGAGGGGCGGGCGGAGGGAACATGGCGGCCCCCGCGGCCGGGGCGCACGGCTCCCGTTCTGGCGCGGCGCAGGCCCGGCTCAGTTTCCCCCAGGCCCGCCCTCCTGAGACCTTGTTTCTCTTCTCAGTCCTTTAGTCCCCTTTCCCGCAGCCATTCCTTTTGCCCGCATTGGCTCTCTCTCTCTGCCTCGCGCTGGGTCGAGGTGTGAGAGGTGGGTTCCCTGGGAGCCGGTTCCGTGGGAGCGCGTGAGGCCTGCCCGGTGCCCAGGGACCGCCGCCTCCGTTTGTGAGTTTCTCGTCCACACCCGCTCCGTCCGCCCAGGGCCACGGGAGAGGCACCGAGCACGGCGTGGCCAAGCCCGACGTGCGGTCCCGGTGATTCCCCAAAGGGACCCTGTGAAATGTCACCCGAGGTGCCCGGACCTCAGTCTCCTCCTCAGCAGTGAGGTTCTCTTGGAAAGATTGTTGGTCCCCAGCCTTTTTGTTGTTTGCGTCCTGCATTGCTTGCCGAGATGACCCATCGCAGGGCATGGCTGGGAACCCCGAAGCCAAGGGAGCGCTGAGACCTACAGCTCCGCGCCATGCGGTGATGCGGGCTGGGCGGTAGGCCGTGAGAACGCCATTCTGTTTGGGCTCCGAGAGTGCCATTCCTGGGACAGGTTAAATGGAGAAGGGCCGCACCGTCGTTGCTGTTCTGCCGCAAGAACCGTGCGAGCATTGGTCTGTCCGCTGCGCTCTGTTCCCGGTGTCCTGTCGGTGTCGGGACAGGTGTTCGGAGCGGGGTGACAGCGCCTGGCCTCCCAGTCGCCTGCTTTCGGTGCTGACCTTTTTGTTTCCCTCAGGTGGTTCTGGAGAGACCCTGCCTCTGCGGGAGCCTGCGCGACTGTGAGCTGGAGTGACGCAGAAGTCCCGGGATATGAGCTCCGTCACGGCCCTGAGTGAACCGAGGCTGAACTGGTGAGTTGCCTCTGTTTGTAATCGCCCGAAGAGAATGAACGCGGGACTAGGTTAGATTAGGAAAGGCGGGGTTTTTGACCTGCAGAGCTTTGGAGGAAACAGGAAGAAAATAGAAGTTCAGTGGCTCAGAATCCATCCCATCCTCATCTGCGCATCCCGAGCACGTTTGCGGTGTCGCCGACGGCACTTGCTCCCCGAAAGTGACGATTCAGCACTCAGATCGCTACCCAGTGTCATTCCATCGCGTACTTATTGACGCTCTGTTAGTGAAGGAGAGATGCTGGAATTTGCTTGTGTCCAAGGACCTTGCCCACTGCTGTACAAGTAGGAAAAAGACCCCCCCCTTTAAGAATAGACAAGCTTCTTTTTGTTATGTTGGAATCTGTATCAAGTGCTCATGTAAATGCACAGACTGTTTCAGAAGTGTATGAGAACTTCACAAATAGAGGACTCAGTTAAGTAACGGAAGTGGCTTTGCAGAGATCTAACTAATACTCGTGTGGCTTCAGGTTAATTTAGCGCACGTTTCCTGAGCATCTACAGTTTGCTAGCCAGGGAGAATATGAAAGTTACAAGACACTATAAAGATAACTAAAATAGTACCTGATTTAAAGAAGATGCTTTCAGTACGTGTTCAATAAGTATTTATTTAATGCAAACAATGTTCCCTTCCCCCAAAGAGCTCACAGTCGATCCCTGAGCCCCATGACTTTGTTTTTGTATGATATACAAAAGCCTTAAAATGTAATGAGATGGCAAATATACAGTACGATAATAAGTCATAAAAACCACATTGGTGCATAACAAGTAAGACATTCTCATTTTACCATTCATACTTCAATTGTAGTTTTTTGGATAAATGCCTTTAAAAACAGTAAGAAATGAGTATGGTGCAAATATGCTAGAATTTTTCATTTTGGGAATGGGCCAGCCAGAAGTTGGCATGTAATTAGAGGTATACACCAAGCATGTCAAACTCGCAGCCCGTGGTCCACAACAAATATTTTTGTGGCCCAGCCAATATAACATATGTAAGAAACATTTTAATAAAAATTTCGTAACTTAATTTTTAGAATATCCTGTTTTACATAATCTATACTAATAAAAGGGTAATGTGCTAATTAGACCAGACGTCTTCCGGACATCCATGTGGACAAAGCCACTGTGGTGGAAGCCGAGGCAGAGATGGTTAGGGGCGATCAGGCTGGCAGGCAGAGGCGGTTAGAGGCGATCAGGCAGGCAGGGGAGCGGTTAGGAGCCAGCGGTCCTGGATTGCAAGAGGGATCTCCTACTGCCTGGGATCAGGCCTAAACCGGCAGTCAGACATCCCCTGAGGGGTCCCAGATTAGAGAGGGTTCAGGCCCGGCTGAGGGACCACCACCCCCCCCCCACACACACACACACACATTTTATGCACTGGGCCTCTAGTTATTAATGATGAACTACAACATTTGCTAAGGACTGATTGCTATAATGGTATTGCATTAATTTCCCTTACGCACCTTACGTGCAAGTGCACCATTTCTCCCCACTAATACTAGCAGTGAATATTTTAGCAGCCGATTGCCACATCATTAGTCTTGGACTGACTTGTTTGGTGTGCGCAACAGGAAATATTTCGCTTTCAGAGAATAAGAAAAATAGGTTTATTTGCGTTATGCTTATTAATTTGTGCAGTTATTCAGCGTCTGATAAGTTAATGTTCAAGAAAAATGTTTAATTTTTATTAAAATGTTCTATTATTTTATGTTAATGATTTCAGCCCTTTGTAGTCAGCATGTCTCTATCGAAATAAACCTATGTTTCTATGAAATTGAAGCTTTTGTTTTTTTGCTGCCCACATAAACTTAAACCTTGTTTATTTGGCCTGTGTTAGCCTTTGAGTTTGACATGTTTGGTATACAAGTTTATGCTCCTTGCCATAAAGTGTATGTTCAGAAGCAGCATGGATGCTCTTATACTATACCATTGACATTGTGAAACCCAATGTGATTTAGAGTCTTTGCACAGTATTGAAGTCCTTGAACTATCCTTGACCACAGAATCCTACTAATCTTGTCCTCCCAGGTTATTGGTTCTCAGTGTTTTTAGTTTTTAATTCCTTCATTCAACTAGCATTTATTGGATGTTACTATATGGAAAGCATTGACTATAATATATTAGTCTCTAAATTATTTGTTATGAAAAATCACATATGGTCTTAGAAGTGGTTTTAGTACAGACACACCATTTATCACATTTGCCAGGTTAATGAAAATGGGAGGATATGCTGTCTTTTTAGTGTCTTGTGGCCTCACTTAATAGTGCATGAAACAAAAATAGAGAAGCATTTTCTGTCAGTAACCAAACAAAATGTTATGCCCAGAGCCAGAGGCGAGACCTGCCTCTAACAGACCTTTTATTGTACTTATAATCTGTTCTATTTTTAACTCTCGAGTTATCTCTGACATATATTTAATTGGATACTAAAGGAAAAGCAAGGCCTGTTGTTGGAACTGGAGAATTTCAGAATAGGCCTAGGGAAAAAGCTATGTAAGAAGGAAAACATCTGAACTCATACATCTGGTACATGAAATTAAAACTATGAAGAGCTGACTGACTAGGAAAGGGGGTGTAGAGAGCATGTAGTTATAAATTACAATTGTACCATTCTGCTGCTTACTCTAGCTTGAGATTTTGAATTGTCAAATACAATTACTTTGCTTCACAGGGATGTCGCCTCAAAAAATGGCCTTAAGACATTTTTCTCTCGAGAAAATTATAAAGATCATTCCATGGCTCCAAGTTTGAAAGAACTATGTAATTTATCTAACAGGTAATATGTTTATTTATTTGGTTAATTATTTCCGTATTTGGTTGTTATTTTTCTGATAGTTGAAGTTTCATATCTGTATCCACTACTAAACATTCAAATTGCAAAAATGTAAAAATTAGAAAACAGAAGAACCCAGTGACCACTCTTTAGTATATATCTGTCAGCCCTTTCCCCACCATGAACAGATAGATATGTATTAAAAAAAAATGGGGTCACATTATAAATACTATGTAATACCATAAATACTATAAAACTTTTTATAGTTTGTTTTTTCATTTAAAATAATATTTCCTGGATCTTTCTATGCCCCTGCATATGTAGCTCAATCTTCTTGATGGTTGTATATTATATATTATAAAAGTGTACTTTTTAATTCATTTAGCTAGTTTTATATTGCAAAATGTGTTCCTCTTTTTTGAAGTTATAAACAATGCATTAATGAACTTTTTGTAATTATTTATGAGATAAATTCATATAAATTTCATTGTTTGGCCAGAGGGTATATACATTTTATATTTTAATAAATACTGCCAAAATGCCAGAGATTTTTTTTCACTCTCTGGTATGAAATGCCCATTAAGTGATAATTTTCCCTTCTCACTGCTTACCTGCCTCTAACAGTTCTTTCCTTTGTGATCAGTTGTTTCTACTCTTTGTGGATGGATTCTGAAACCAAATAATCAGGTTCACTAGAAAGGAGTAAATATGCCAAAAAGGAATTAGGAAGCTCCCCATGTATTTTCATCCTTTGACCATGCCTTTTGCAGCGGAGGAAGTATGGTTTCCAGCCTCTTCATCCAATGGAACCCCATCTTTCCCTGCCTTCTCAGCATCCCCTCTTACTTCTATGCCTTTGTTCTCTCTTGTCAGTGCAGGCCTGCCTCATTATATTGAACCTCACAGGTGTGTGTTATTACAAATTGAAGGCAAGACCAATACCTGCAAAAAAGTTACAATTCACTTTATTTCAAAACTTGCTTTATGGCAGGAGTCTGGAATGCAACCCACAATAATTTGCAAGGTATCCCTGTATTTCAAAGTGCTCAAGTTTTTCTGACTCTAATCCCTGGACTCCAGATTCCCTTCTAGTTACTTTTTTATTTCTTTGCTCATTTATACTTAGACTCCTTTAAAGACTTGGATATGCTTGCAATATACAAGGAGGAAATAGGGGACAAAAATACTACTGTATAACACATGCAGAAAACAACAGACAAGGCAATAGTAAGTCCTTCCCTATCGATAATTACTTTAAATGAATTAAACTCTCCAATCAAAAGACATATTGGGAGAATGGATTTAAAAAACAGTATAAAAATACTCCTTTCCTTTAGTCCAGTGAAAGAAAGCTCACTGGATTTGCTTTCAATTAACATCACACTCTAATCTGGCTTTTACCGTCTCTAGTCTAAGATTGTTCCTCTCAAGATCTAGGAGCTATTGACTACAGAGATATCTCACTCTTAGATTTCTGGTGACTGGTATTTCTCAGTCTCTTTTGCCATCTTCATTGTCAGGCTTACCATGCTGACTCATCAGATTGTGGAGCTTTTAAAAAAGACTGATTTTGCACTCTCAACCCAACCTTTTGAATTTGAACCTTTGAGGATGTGTCTGTGGAATCAGTTAATTAACACCGTTGATACTCATTTAAGTCATCTCCATAGCAAACAGTGAGCATCCTTTTTATACATGTGCTGGTATAAGAACTAGGATAAATTTTTGTAAGATGTGGGTATGCATGTGTTTTTTATTTTGATACATAATTGCCAGATTGTCATTAAAAGCATTAAAGAAACAAGTACTTTTTTATTCCATCAAATAAATACATAGGTTCACGTTAAAAGCAAGCAAAAATTATATTAAAGAGACAGTTGGAAAAAAAAAGAGAGACCGTTGAAAAGTAAATGTTTTTAAAAAGGCAATTTCAGAAGCAGTATTCTTCTTTCCAAACTGCATAATTATGTATTTGCTAATATCAGCTATAGACAGGTAAGACCATAGATCCCTTATGAATGTGCATCTATGGCTGTTTTTTAAAAGCTATTTCTGTTATTCAACTGTACCATTTCTTAGGGATAACTAATTTTTTTAAATTTATCTTTATTGTTGAAAGTATTACAGATGTCCCCTTCTTCCCACCGCACTCCCCCTTGGCCCCTTCCTCTCCACTCTTAAAACTTATTAATTAAATAAAGAATTGTCTTCGTTTATTTGAATAAAAGAATACCTACCAATTCTAGTATTCTGGAATTCAGCAAATATAAATATCTTAAAAACATAACCATTTCAAAAACTTTTATCTCAGCCTTCCTTTTTTTATCAGACTAAAAATTTGTAATATTAGTTTCCTTAATCTGCCACTTCTTCTTCATTATTTTAATGGTTCTTTACGCGTCCACTTCTGTTCAGCATATCCCAGGTGTGGATTATAGTCTGGATTATGTAAGGGAGAGGACATTTTTGCTGGCAGTTGGGCTCACCTAACTCCTAAATTTTATTTTTCCTATAGTATGCGTGTCTTTCTTTAGATTTCTATATAGCATAAAATAATTTATTATTATGACTTACCTTTTAGTATAGAAAAAATAAAGACAAAGGCATTGATTCCATTTATTTCTAGTCTTTTGGGCTAATCTTGAGTTTTAAGTTTTACAGTAGGGAATGGATTTTCAGACTATTAATTTACAACTGTTTTCTTGATGGAAAACTAGGAAGAATATAACATTTTTGTTAGCTTTAATTTTGTATTTCTCTTGTGTTCTCTAACATTTGGGAAAATATTAATAACACTACTTTTAACAATGTGAAGTTTTCATTCAACCCTTCATTGAAAGGTAAACATTAGCCTTTTTTCCAAATTAAAGTGTCTGGTTGTAGATATTTATAACTGAGTTTCCAACAAGGGGGAAAGTAGTTATAAATAGAAAAGTAATTATCAAATTTCAACATGTTTACTATAGAAAAGTTAATCAAATTCAAGAGGTACAGGTAAACTTCAGATGGAGATTACAAGCACCATTTCCAAATGCTACTTAAAGAAACTGCCCAATCCAGTAGATTTAAAATTAAGAAACTTGAAGTTTTGAATTCTGCCTTTTTTCCATAGAAACTTTAAGTAAAAAAGGAGAATGGGTAGTAGACAAAATGAAGTGTGAAAACTTCAAACCATCAACTGAAATAAAATATAATGCTGTAAATGTGGTTAGAGAAACCCTGTCAGATGCTTTTGGGTTGCACCCTGATGAAGATTTTGACAGCACTGCACACGGAAATGATCTTGATGTGCTGCCATTTCATTCTTTGCTGAATGTAGCCAATTTAAACTGCTAGAATTTCTTGACATTCCTACTCTGGCATATCTGAGTCAGCATCTTGTTGCTGCAGCAGCTTAATTAAATTTGCCAGTTTGTGCCACAAGGACAGACATGTTCTCATATTCAGAGAGACAGCTGTGAAGCAGTATTGTTAAGAGTTGCAGACACAATACTGTTAGGTTTGAATAGCTCTCAAGACATTTTCTAGTGAGAAATCAATTTGCTGTGATACATTTCTCCCAAGATCAGCAGTTAATATTCATTTTGTTAACCAAAAATGTGCTTATTTTTTACAGTTATTGGAGAAACTTTAGTCACTAAGTATGTCTTTTTTACTTGTATTATTTTCAGAGTCAATCTAATCATCCTTATTTTAATTTGTATAATTCTTTCCCACCCATTAATAACCTCTCTTGATTAGTTTTCCATCTATTGTTTATCTCTAAAAGAGTGGTCTTAAATATTTCTGCTTCATTTTGGGACCCTAAAGTCATTTTCTAAAAATTCTGGAATTTTTACCATATATATTTTTTAGTATTATAAAGTTGATTTAAAACAAGTCAGTGTTAGTTTTAGATGGAGCTTAACTCACCCTTTGTCCAGATACAAATCTAGTTTGGTAATTCTCAACCTTAATCAGGCCAAAAACCTCCCATTTTTCATAGCAAATATTTAAAAGAAAACACCTTATTTACTAGCCTAAATTAAAATTCATAGATAATAATAGCCACAGACATAATATTTAGAAATAATGTCCTAGATATATATAAATGTGAAATGAAAGAAAAATAATTTATATTCTAATACGTAAATGCCTCATTTCTACTGCACTAAAAGATATAACGAAGTAGTGAGATGCACCAGCTAAAATGAATAAGGTTGAATTTAACACGTTAAGCGCCATGTCAGTCACCAGTGACTGACACTGTACTTTCCGCCCGGACCTCGTCAGGCTTCAGCCACCAGCATTGTCAGTGAAATCAGATATTGCGGGCTAAACCAAAAGGAAGACAAAATAGGCTTGGCTCCTAACGTGTTAAAAGAGGTATAATAAACTATACCATAAAGCAGTGATTTTCAATTGGTGTGCTACAAGAATTTTAAAACATTCAATGCCTGGCTGTTTAGTCAGGGACACTGACCTTTTTTCCCTTAGATTGTCAGATAAAAAACATGATAGCAGCCAAAACAACAAGAGCTGCCTGGTGTGAATAAATCAAAGTAATACCTTTTTTTTGGTTCAGATCAGCAAACCAAAATTTTTTTTTGGTGTGCCACAGAATTTTAGTACTTAGTTTGTATGCCATGAGATGAAAATAGGTTGAAAATCATTGCCATAAAGGAATCATAAGAAATTCAAACAATAAAATGTATTGTTAAGTAATAACAGATCAGATTTATTTGTGTATGGTAACAGAAAGCCTGAAGAAACCTTTGAAAGTTGTGGAGGACAGCACCACGTTATAGGCAGGTAGTATTCCTCACTTTTAAATGCCTTTAATTCTTTCCCTCTATTTTTACAACCCAGATGCATCCACAGGCTTCCAAAATGCCCTCAGGGAATTAATACTGTCACAATTGAGAACCTCTGCTCTGGATATTTCTTGTCCCTCCCCTCTCTTCCTCTTAATCTCTGATCTGGATGTCTTTAGGATTCTTTTCAGTCACCTCTTCAGTGTGTTCAGTTTGGAAACCTGAGAGCTCCGTAGTCACATTGTATTGATGTACATATTTGCCTTTCTTTTTTCCGCATTCAGTTGTCTGATCTACTTGATTGTAACATCCTAGCAAGTAGAGATTGTATCATGTTCAATGTTGGTTGCATCTCCACTAACTAACATAGGACTGGCACATGGTAGTCACTCAATAAGTTTTAATTAATGGAGGATTGAAAACTGAATCAACAGACATCCATCTTTTTCATTACTTTTCCTTCCTCTTGGATTAACGTTGTTTAATTTGGAACTGATTCATAGGGAACAGTTACTGTCTTGGAAATTTAGAGTTGTTGAGGCTGTGTGTGTATATGTGTATACTTTAAAACTTGTTAAGAATGAAGATTACAGCAACCAAATATCAGGGGAAAAACTTCCAAAGTGAATAATTTGTCTAAGGATTATGCCTCTTCCTCTCCATCAGATAATTGAAAGTAAGCTTATAATGCGGTCCTATCCTACAGAATACTTAATTTACACCAAATAGCTAAACATCAAAGTGCAGGTGGCAAAGTTAGATAATAATTCAGAATTTACTGTGTTAATCACGCTATATTCTTCTTGGTGGTTAAGAATCATGAGGTTTCATGATAGTAGTCTTCATGTGAAAAGCACATATTTGTAATTTGTTTTTGTTTTTTTCCAGACGTATAGGAGAGAATTTGAATGCCTCAGCAAGTTCTGTAGAAAATGAGCCGGCGGTTAGTTCAGCAACTCAAGCAAAGGAAAATGTTAAAACCACAGTTGGAATGGTTCTTCTTCCAAAACCAAGAGTTCCTTATCCTCGTTTCTCTCGTTTCTCACAGAGAGAGCAGAGGAGTTACGTTGACTTGTTGGTTAAATATGCAAAAATTTCTGCTAATTCCAAAGCTGTTGGAATAAATAAGAATGACTACTTGCAGTACTTGGTATGTATTCTATTTTTCAGCTTCAGTAAAAAAAGTATTTAAAAGTTAGGAAACACTTTAAATTTGCTTTTATGTTTTTAGGTGCAACCATATTAACAAAAATGGGAAGTTTAGGGAGATAATTGATGGAAAAATTGGTGCTTTAATTTTTTTGTTGGTTCTGGAATAGTTCAGGCATTTTGCTCTAGTTCTGAGCATATTTCACTCCAGTTCATCTTAAGTACTGGAATTAGAGCTTGCATATGTCATTGAACCAATTTATTTAAGTAGTTTCCAAATTCATATAAATGATGCTGTACTGAACATCATTGTTGCAAACTCTTTGTTTATATCTATGATTATTTCCTTAAGATAAAATTTTAAAAATAAAACTGCCAGTCCTGGTTGAGTAGCTCAGTAGGTTAGAGCAGTGGTCGCCAGCTGGTGGTCCATGAGGTCCTAAGGGTTAGAGTGTTGCCCTGATACGCAGAGGTGTGGGTTCTATCCCTGGTCAGAAAACATACAAGAAGCAACCAATGACTGCATAAATAAATGGAACAACAAACTGATGTCTCTCTCTCTCTCTTTCCTTTCCACTCTTCCTTTCCTCTCTCTCTAAAACCAATCAATAAAAATAATAATAATAAATAAAATTGCCATATCAAAAACTATACAAGTTTTTAAGGCTTTGATCTGCAGTAAAGCCTTAAAACCTATGGGTAGATTGTTCTGCAAAAACTTCAAGCCAATTTTTTTATATCACTATTGTGTGGAAGGTTTTTTTGTTGTTATCAGTATCTTTGCTGGTACTGAATATTACCTTTCCCTCTCTCTCTAATTTGATATGGAAGAAATGGTGATTCCTTATTTTACATTAAATTATAGTGGTTATTGATAAAAATAAGTATTCTCCATGTGTTATTAAGCCATTTCTGTTTCTTCTTTTGTACAATTCATTTTGTTTGCTTGTTTTTCTATTTGGGTGTGTGTTCTATTTTTGTTAATTAAGAACGTTTTATAAGATAAACTTACTATTTCCAAAGCATGTATTATAGTATTAATTTGCTTTCCTGTTTTTGAGGAGTTTTTAATAACAAGTGTATCATTATTATATAATTTTCATTAACTTTTTCTTTGTGATTTTTGCTGTGGATATGATACTTTTAATTATTCTTTAAGATAAAATAATTAGAGTAATGATTGAGAAGTGATTGTTTTTAACCAAACTTCTTATTCCACAACATGTCTACTTTTTAAAAAATTAGGATATGAAAAACCACGTAAATGAAGAAGTTACTGAATTCCTAAAGTTTTTACAGAATTCTGCAAAGAAATGTGCACAGGATTATAATATGCTTTCTGATGATGCACGTCTCTTCACAGAGGTAAAAAAAATTACTTAAACTGCCAAGTAATAGTCAATAGCAGCATTTTTAATTGTGTGATGATCCTGTCAAATGTATATGGAAATAACAGTTTTATCGATTTAGAGACCAAATCGTAGGTAGGGTTTTTATAGTCACATTTAAATAATAGAAATGCTGTGCTTACACCTCAAAATCATGTACTATATTATATTCTTTTTTCTTTTACTGAGCCAACTACCATACTGCATTTGAGAGTTATGTTTTACTCACATGGATGGTTTGATCTGATACACTGATTTCCCTTGTGAGAGAGTGGGTATTCAAGGAGTTAATTTAGTCATTAAAAATCTGAATGGTCCTTTAAAGCTTAGTCACATAAATTTGCATTTATTGTCTTCATGGTAACCAATCACCAAATGGTAAATTTCAACTGTGAGTTCATTTTTTTATAAAAATCATCCATGCAAATTTACTAGCAAAGCTTGTGCCTTGCACCCTACCATCATTCAGTGAGCCTAGTGGAAATTTAGAGTAACCTACTTAAATAGTTACTATTAGTATATACAGTTGACCTTTGAACAACACAGAGGGTGGGGTTGCTGACACCCCACACTGTTGAAAATTTGTGTATAACTTTTAACTCCCCCAAAACTTAACTACTAATAGCCTCCATTGACCAGCAACCTTACCAATAACATAAGCAATTGATTAATACATATTTTATATGTTACATGCATCATACTGTATTCTTACAATAAGGTAAACTAGAGGAAAGATAATGTAATTAAATAAATCATAAGTAAGAGAAAATACATTTACAGTATTTATTGAAAAAAATCCGCATGTAAGTGAACCTGTGCAGTGCCACACCATGTTGTTTAAGGGTCAACTGTATTAATATCCCTTCATTTCACTGGTTTAAACCGTCTTCTTATCTCAGAAAGAGACAGTCTACAAAGATCACACTCCCACCCCCCAGCCTGCTTCATCTTCGACATACGTTCCTTCCAGTTGTTCCACATCAGCCGACTGGCCTCTGTGTCTCTTGAATAGTCCTTGAGGCCTTTTTGGCTGTTCATCTTTCTGGCAAGCTGTTCCCCAGCTATCTGCGTGGATTAGTTCCTTGATTCCTTTAAGTCTGTCTCTGTTCAGATGCCAGCTATCAATGAGGATGTTCCTAATTACTCTCCAAAAAATAGCATTACCCTTACTATTTCCTTTCCAGGTTTTATTTTTGTTTTTTGTCTTTTTCACAATGCCTGTAAGTGAGTACTCTTCTGTATGCTGCTGAGTTCAGAATAATGCCTGGCATACAACAAGTGCTCAAGCGTTCAATGTAATCGCTAAGTGAATATAAAAATTTATATTTTTTGGCTGCTAACAATCAGCATTATGTCTTGTTTTTTTAGTCAGATTGTCTTGGCAGCACATTTTCTCTCATTTATATTTTACGTCTCCACCCCAAAGATTCACTGATATCTATAAACATTGTTTTACTGTTTTAAAATGTTAATATTATATTATGAAGTGTAAAGTACATGTGGAAAAGTATATAGAACAAATGTATACAGCCTAACGAAGAATTATATAATGAACACTGTGTAATTCTGTTTCAAGTCAAGAAACATCAATGTGAGAGAGACACATCGATTAGTTGCCTCCCACATGAGCCCAGACCAGGACCAGGGATCAAACCTGCAATCCAGGTATATGCCCTTGACCAGAAATTGAACCAGCACATACGCTAACCATTGAGCACACTTTTTTAAATATTGGAGTTAAACATATTTAGTGGGTTCTAGTCCCTACAAATAAGATTTTTTTGCAAGTTCAAATAATACCAACTTTGGCCAGTTGACAGGTTCTGCATATTGTCTCTTGAGTCCTTTTAAGTCACTCTAATAGTCTTTGAGGTTCCTTTCATACATTTCCTCTCCAGCCCTAGGGTCAGCCATTTTCCAGAGCCCTTGTTTTTTTGTTTTGTTTTGTTTTTTTAGTGGGAATGGTATTTCAGGACTACAGTCTGGGCACTGGGGATGTTCATTGCTCCTGGGTAGATGGATCTAGGACAGGGATGGGCAAACTTTTTGACTGAGGGCCACAATGGGTTCTTAAACTGGACCTGATGGCCGGAACAAAAGCATGGATGGAGTGTTTGTGTGAACTAATAATAAATTCAAAGTAAACATCATTACATAAAAGGGTACGGTCTTTTTTTTTTTTTTTTTTTTTTTTTTTTTTTTTTTAGTTTTATTCATTTCAAATGGGCCGGATCTGGCCCGCAGGCTGTAGTTTGCCCACGGCTGATCTAGGAGATATACATTTAAAAGAAAAAAATACCATGTGTCTCATTTGCTTTACCCCAGAATACACTCACAGCAGCCTTAGAATAACAATACTAATACTACCAATTCATTGGATTACTGAAAACAGTTTGAAAAAATTTTTTTTATATTTTCTCTACTTTTAAAAAAAAGATTGCACTACATTAATATTGGTTTATTTTCATTATATAGATATATTCTCACCTGAGGATTTTTTTAATCATTATTGTTGAAAGTAATACAGATGTACCCTTTTTTTCCCTATTGACCCCTTCCAGCTTGTCCCTCCATCCCCCATCCCACTTTACCACACTATTTGCCTGTGTCCATGGATTATGCATATATGCATATAAGTTCTTTGATTATAAGTTCTTCCCACCACACACACACACCCAATGCATATAGCCATTACATGCTAAATAAACTCCTGAAATTTAATTTTTCAAAATGTTTTATGGTTGGTGCTTTTATGTATTCTTGCATGGAAATATTTGCCAACTCCAAGTGATTCTCATCTGGAGTCACTTTTACTCTTTTTACCCTGCCTCCCTCCTCCCCCCAGCAGACTTTATCAATGTCTGGAGACATACTTGGTTGTCATGGCTAGAAGATAGCTACTGGAATCTATGAACTAGAAGCCAGGGATGTTGCTAAACATTCTACAGTACACATGACATCCCCACAACAAAATATTATCCAGCCCAAAATGTTAATAGTTGATTCTGTTGAGAAACCATGATGTAAAGGTTGTATAGTTTTAACTTTTATATGAATGTCTTTGTTCATTTCAAGTTATTTTTTGTGCAAGGTGTGAGGTTTGGATCAAAGTTCATTTTTCTTCCATGTGGATAACTAGTTCCAGTTTAGTGATTTTCAACTGAAAGTGATTTTGCCTCCCGACGGATGTCTGGAGACAGTTTTGGTTGTCACAGTGAGAAAGGAGTACTTCTGGCATCTAGTGGGCAGAGCCAGGGATGTTTTTAAGTATCCTACAATGTGCAGGACAGCCCCCACCACAAAGAATTATCTGGTCTAAAATTTCAATAATGCCAATGTTGAAAAGCTCTTTCTAAAACCATTGGATGAAAAGACTGTTTTTCCCCTCATCGAATTGCCATATCACCATGGAAGTGTGGGCCATAATTCTATTCTGTTCCATTAGTCTATATATCTGACTATGCCAATACCTCCTAGTCTTGTAGTAAGTTTTGAAATCATGTGGTGGAAGTCCAATAGCTTTGTTCTCTTTTAATTGTTTTGGCTCTTTTGAGTTCTTTGCATTTCCATGTAAATTTTGGTCACAGCTTGTCAATTTCTCAAAAAAATCTAGGTAGGACTTTAATTGGGATTGCTTTGATTCTGTAGAACTTGTATTTTACAAATACCTTTTAAAATAGTGTTCAACTAGATTGCCTTTTTCTTTTTAAATAAACTGATCATCTTTTATCTTTTAATTAGAAAATTTATTCATTTACATTTATTATGATAATTGCCATATGGACTCTTTATAATTTCTACTTGTCTTACTTTTTCTAATCTTCTTTCTCCTGCTTCTTTTAAGGGGATTGACTCCCTCCACCCTGCCTTTTCCCCTCTCTGTTGATTTGGTACTTATACATTGTTTTGGTTTTTTGTTCTCTTAGTGATTGGTTACTCTTGAATTTTTACAATGAATTTTCCCACTCGTTGAATTACCTTGTTACCATTGATCTGTGGGTCAGTTTCTTAACTTGATTCTGTCCTATTAATCAGTATACCTCCAAAGACCATAGAGCATTTTGACTCGTATCACAGCCTCCTGACTGATAATGTTTTAATGCTCTCTTTCTTATAAACCTAATTATATTACTATTTTACAAAAATTTTTTTATCTAAAAATACTTACTTTTTTGTCTCTTTATTTATTACTTCTCTGATCTACAATCTGAGATCCTCTTCATTATTCCTGAAATACTGTATGTTCTACTTATTTCTCTGAGGAAGGTCTCTTGATAATCCTTATTTTAATCTGGAAGTATTTTTATTTAGCTCTTATTCTATTAAGATAGTTTTATTCTATACATAATTGTAAGTTCACAGTTTGCTTTTTTACTCAACATACTAATATATAAAAAGCCAGGGGTAGTCATGACCTAAACGACCAGACGGATGACTGAACAACAGGCTCCATTGATCAGGGGATGTCTAACGGGGGAACTGGGGCCCCTCAGGCTCTGATGAATCCGTGGCAGCAGCAACTGGTGAGCGGGTGGGCAGAAGGCAGACTGCTTGGTCCTTCCTCCCGGCTCTCAGACTCCGATCAATTGGTGGCGGAGGCGGGGTGGAACTGGGGACTGGCTCCCTTAATAGTCCTGCAGGTTCAGTCTCCAGAGGACAGGCCAGGCACCAATGGACCAGCGCCACCAGCATGATCCCGACAGAGCTGCCGGACTCCTGGAACTCGGCTTTGGGCACTGCGGGCACTTACCCTCCCTAGACACTCCGCAAGGAAGAAAGGATACTGCCAGCAGCGCCGGGGCGACCAGCAGTGACTGCTTTCCCGTGCTTCCTCCAGGTCACTCGAGCTGGGCCCCCGCCCACCGCACTCCAGATGAAGTGTGAGCACTGCACACGGAAGGAATATAGTAAAAAACAAAAACGGATGACCAAGAGAATGCTGAAGTCAACGCCTGGAGTCCGGCTCAGGAGAATGGAGAGAAGGGAGAATGCCATAAGTTGGCCGATGCCAAGATATTTCTGAGTGACTGCCTGGCATGTGACAGTTGTGTGACCGCAGAGGAAGGAGTCCAAGTTTCTCAGCAGAACACCAAGGACTTCTTCCATGTTCTGAACCTTAATAAGAAATGTGATACCTCACAGCACAAGGTGCTGGCAGTGTCCATGTGTCCTCAGTCTCTGCCTTATTTTGCTGCTAAATCCAGCCTCAGTGTCACTGATACATCCAGAAGGCCCTGCGGCTTCCTCAAAAGCCTTGGGGCGCACTGTCTCTGACATGAAGATAGCTGCGGACTTCAGCCTCCTGGAGAGTCAGAAGGAATTTGTGTGTCAGCACTGCCAGCACCGTGAGAAAGAGCCCTGGCTACCCATGCTGACCTCCACCTGTCCCGGCTGGGACCGATATGCAGAGCGCGTGCTGGGTCACCCCATCACCCCCACCTCTGCACGGCCAAGTCTCCCCAGCAGATCATGGGCTCTCTGGTGAAGGATTATTTCACCTGACGGCAGAACCTGTCCCCCAGACAAGATTTTCCACGTCATTGTGGCCCCATGTTATGACAAGAAACGAGGCCTTTTGAGAAGGTGTTCCCACAGCTTTGCATAGTTCCCAGGGTGCTGACTGCGTGTTAACCTCAGGTGAAATTGTCCAGATATGGGGCAAAGTGACCTTGCCTCAAATGACACTGCCGTGGACACTCTGGAGACATGAAGGAGGAGGAGGTGAGGCTCCACGAGGGGCCCAGCTCCGACAAATACCTGGCGCACATCTTCAGGCACATGGCCATGGAGCTGTTCAATAAGAATGTGGGGATGCTCACCTACCACACCCTGAAGAACAAAGACTTCCAGGAGGTCACCCTTGAAAAGAACAGAGAAGTTCTGCTACGCTTTGAGACTGCTTACCGCTTTTGGAACATCCAGAAGTGGTCCTGAAGCTGTAGAAGGGCAAGTTCCCCTGCCACTTCATGGTGGTCCTGGCCTGCGCCGGGATGCCTAAGCAGCAGGGGCCTGGCCCAGGCGAGGACGGGCGTGCAGATAGGGCACTGCTGCGGCAGATGGGAGACGTCTATGCTGCCATCCCAGTGTGGCCCCCCAGAGACCAGCGCCCATGTGCAGGAGCTGTACCAGAAGTGGCTGGGGGGGCGGGGGAGGGGAGCGACTCCCCCCGGGCCCAGGCGGCCCTGCAGAGTGCCTAGCAGGGCCCAGTGCAGCCTGCCAGGACATCAAGTGGTAAAGGTCCAGCAGACACCCAGCCTGCAGGCCACCTGAGGAGGGGTGTCAGACGCATGAAGGAAAGGTTTAGCATTTCTGTCATTGCTTTGGTTTTCAGAATTCCCTGCTCCCCATCTGTCGTCTCTCTCCCTCTGAGAGGCGTTGTGGTCGTCACATGGGTGCAACTGGAATATTGTATCTTGAGAGGATTGCCCCAATGTACATATCCTTTTATCTGACGATGAAAAAATCCCAAAGAACAAGAATGGAGACAGACTACTGTCCTTTAGGCTTAAAAAAACAAACAAACCCCGGAAGTGTCCTGCGAAGAGCTGAAACTTGGTTCTGTCCACATGCCTCAGAGAGATCGGATGAGGAAATGGCCCAGCTTGGCCCTGGCTTTACCCACTTATGTTACTCTTGAAGGTGCCTTTGCCACAATGTGAATGAACTGCCACCTTTTGGGATAGGGGCTCATACCATAGTCTGCATTCCCAACTTTTCTTGAAACAGATCTGTGTTCTGCAGCTGTGGCCACCATCCTGAGATCAGGTCCTGTTGACCAGGTCCCGTTGCTGAGAATCAGGGGGCACTGGAGTGGAGGCCCTGTTTGTTATGGTTCATTTCCTGGTCAGGGCACATGACTGGGTTGCAGGCTCAATCCCCAGTGTGGGGCATGTAGGAAGCAGGCCTGATCAATGATTCTCATCATTTATGTTTCTATCTATCACCCTTTCCCTTCCTCTCTGAAATCAATAAAAATATATTAAAAAATAATAACATTCAGTGGGTGAATGATGGGAAACAACCTGAGTCTCTTAACCTTCTTTATTCACTCTTAGCTGTTTTTCAAAGACAAATTATTAGTTTTAAAAACCTTTTTAGTTAAATAATGTTTCTTTAGTTGCTTAATGCCTACCAGTTGTGAAATACCTTTAATAATATATAACGTATGGAGTATAGGAATAAAACTGTCTTAGATTTTCCTTTGACTCTTTCTCTTAACATAATTACTGAATTTAGGGTAACTCAGTTAAAAGCACTGTGGCATGTAGCATTTTTACCATGAAAGATGTGCTAATAAACATCTAGCCAGAATAGTCTCTATATCACATAGTGATTATATAGTGTTTTCCTCTGCATGTTCAAATTCTTGCAAATACTGCCATATTACAGGAACGTTAGGGAGAAGGGGTCGGGGGGAGTTAACTAATTAGTGAAAGTTAATTAATATTATAAATGAAGAACAAAATCTTATGCTGATCTGAGTTTGAACTTTTCTATGTTAACCTGCATCAGCCTTAGTTGCAAATAATATTCTGAATTAAATATTAAGGCCAGTATTGAAAACATGAAGGGGGCGGGGGGATTTGAAAGATAGCTGGGAGCAAAGATTAAGAGGGGAAGAAGAAAATATGAAACTATAGATGAAAAGATATACTATAGCAAAGTTATTGATTTGTAGCTTTACATATTTTATGAATGTCTAAAGGGAAAGGAGATACACATATAGTATAAAGACATGCTTATTGCTAAGAGCTTTTGTGATGTAAAGTATATTCTATAAGTCTCAGATTTGATTAATTGACAAGAAGAAAAAATACTTAGAAAATAATACCTTTTTATTTTTAAAATTATAACCCCCCACTGCCACCCAAAACTGCTGTTCTCCTTTGAGTTATCTGCATGTTATTACAAGTGGCATATACTAGTATTCTGCTTGGGTAAAGCTGTGAGTTTTATTTTCTTCCTGATTACATTTCCTGATAAGTTATTAATATTTTGGAAACAGTTTGGAGAGAAAAAACATACTGCATATTTGATTTAGTTACAACATTTCTCATTTATTTTTTAGATTGCATATTAGAATGACATATAAGGCAACTACTTCATTAATTCCTGTGCTTGGGAATCTTTTAAGGATATTAAACTTACTTATTTCTAATTATTCATAAAACAACTTCTATTGCAGTAAAGTGTGTTGAAATTTTCATGTGGCTTTATTTCCTTGACAGTTTCTTAAATAGTATAGAAAATATATCTTCTCTATTTCATTTTAAATTTTAATACAATTGCTCATTTTAATATTATCAGATATCAGCATTTTAAGAAATTAGGTTTAAAAGAATTGTTATGAAAAAATGAGATTACATTAAACAAGGAATATACAATATGCTTGGATTGTTAGAAATTTGAGTAATGAAATGAGGCTATATTGCCAGTGAACAATTATATAATCATATGTAACTGACTTATTTTTGTTGGATTATTAGAGAAGTACAATGCAAATGAATTTATTTTGGTTTTTATTTTCTAGCAAATTTTAAAAGCTTGCATCGACCAAGTGAAAAAGTATCCAGAATTCTATACTCTCCATGAAGTCACCAGTTTAATGGGATTCTTCCCATTCAGAACAGAGATGGGATTAAAGTTAGAAAAAACTCTTCTTGCACTGGTAAGGTTTGCCATATGAAAGTATATACTTATTTTTGTTTGAAACATAATCTGTATTTCACACAGACAACATTTGTGTTTAAATTTTGAATAATAATGAGATACAGCTTTATGGATATCAATACTTGATGTTTTTAAAAATGTCACTACCCACTTTATTTCTTGATTTTCTTTTCTTAGAGTCCCCATCTTACTGAATATAAGCAGGAAGCCTTCCCCCCCCCCCCCCTTTTTAAGGGATTTTACACGCAATTATACTGGAAGTGCGTGTGAAGAGGATATTTTAGATTTTCTCCTATACCCTGTGATGATATGTTCCTCATAAAATGAGAGATTAAAGTGGCAGGAAAGATTCCATGGTTCCCTTCTCTTGGACCCTTTTTAAAAAATATATATATGGTGGGTGTCAAGCAAAAACATGAAAATCTTGCCCTGGCTAGTATACTCATTGATTAGAGCATCGGTGACCTGCGACTAAAGGGTCCCAAGTTCAATTCCGGTAAAGGTCAACCAATCAGTGTGTCTCTCTCACATGGGTGTTTCTCTGTCTCTCCTCCCTCCCTTCCACTTTGAATAAAAGTCAATGGAAAAATATCCTCAGGTGAGGATTAACAACAACAACAAAAAGTCTTGACTTAAAGAAGGCTCTAAATTTAACATTTGCATTTAGTAGAATGAAGAATTTTAACTTTAAAGTTTCTTATGATGAAAAGATACTTGGGGGAAAAATATATCAAGATTTTTGTAATAAGCAATGATTTCATTCTTATTTAGGGTAGCGTGAAATATGTGAAAACAGTATTTCCCTCAATGCCTGCAAAATTGCAGCTCTCAAAAGATAACCTATCTACCAATGAAATACCAGAACAAACAGCTGCAGCTATGCATTATGTAAGTACGAAAGTGGTTTGGGATGGGATCTCTATAAGTAATCTTCTGTACCTCATAAAGTACAGATAATCTGATTCTTTTAAAGTTTCCTTTTTGTTATTTTAGTAAAGAAATTTCCAATAAGTATAATGAAGTAACAGGGTATATTTTGTATTTCAGGACATTAGTAAAGATCCAAATGCAGAGAAGCTTGTTTCAAGATATCACCCTCAGATAGTTCTAACTAGTCAATCGTTATTTGCCTTATTAAATAATCATGGACCGGACTACAAGGAACAGTGGGAAATTCCAGTGTGTATTCAACTAATACCTGTTGCAGGTTTGTGATTTGCCATGTCAGGTAATGCTCTTAACAGAAGAGTTGGAATGGTTCTATTTCAGCTATCTAAACACAGTCACTTGTCAAATACAAATATCTAAGTTTTGATTTAAGGAGGATATAAGTTTAATACTTACACTCAATAGAACTTTTTAAATAGAGCTACCACAGAATTGACACTCATCTAAATATATGTAAGAGCCTAAGTGACCTTTATCAAGGAATGGTCGACCAGTCGCTATGACTCAACGCAGGAGCTGCCCACTGGTGGTCAGTGCACTCCCACAGCCAACCTGGCCGGCCCCCATTGGCCCCTGGTGCTAAACCATTTGTAGAGACCTGCTTCTGGGTCAGGGTTTCGTACGTAGCATAGCAGCTCCCTCACTGCAATCTATTGAAATTCAGCCCTTGACACTGGGATTTGTCTTGCTCCTGTTCTCTCCCTTCCCTGGGGGCCCACCCGCCATGGTAGGGAAGGAGGAGACTGGAAGGCAGGGAACCATGCGGTGGCGGGGCACCAGCGTCCGGCATTTGTTCCTTCCGCACCTGGCCCAGCGACCGTCACCTCCTCTCTCTACCCCATTGGGAACTTTGGGCCCCAGGCTGGTACGGGGAACTGGGGGTGGATGGCGGCAGACGTGGCCCCTTTTCCAGGGGGGCCGAGGGCCAACCTCCCACAGTCCCTCACCCAGCCGGCCAACCTCCCACAGTCCCTTCCTCCCCCCAACCCCCTGCCACCATGCATGAATTCATGCACCGGGCCTCTAGTCTATATACACTGAGTGGCCAGATTATTATGACCACCCCATCAGTACTTTGTTGGGCCACCTTTTGCCTTTAATACTGTGGCAATTCTTCTTGGCATTGATTCCATGAGATGTTGAAAGGTGATGCGAGGAATCTGACACCATGCCTGATGAATAGCACTGTCAAGTTCTGTGAGATTTGATGGTTGTGGAACCAGCTGCCTGATGGCTCTTTTAACTTCGTCCCACAAATGCTCAATTGGATTGAGGTCTGGTGATTGTGGGGGCCACCTAAGCAATTAAAGTCTCCCTCATGTTCTTGAAACCACTCCTTCACAATATGAGCACCGTGGCATGGCACATTGTCTTGTTGGAAGAAGCCATCTCCATTGGGATATGCCATCAACATGACAGGATAAACTTGATCAGCAACGATACTTAGGTATGTTGTGCTATTCAGACGTTTATAATGATCTGGCCCTCTAGCAACCTCAGTGTGAAATTATAGCTAATTTGCCTACAAACGTCAGGTGGTCATAATAATCTGGCCACTCAGTGTATATAAAAGCCTAAGTGATCATTACAGCCACTTGACCAACCAACCAGTCACTATGATAGGCACTGTCCACTAGGGTGCAGATGCTCAACACAGGAGCTGTCCCCTGGTGGTCAGTGCACTCCCACAGCCAACCTCCCACGGGTGGCCAATCTCCCGTGGTCACTCCCCCGGACTGGGCAAGATGTCCCTGATCACTGGCCAGGCTGAGGGACCCCACCCGTGCATGGATTCATGCACCAGGCCTCTAGTAGATAAGTTATATCTATAGAACCTGTACTCATGAGGGGTGAGAGGTATTAGAGAAATAATTATGGTTTAGAGCAGTGGTCGGCAAACTCATTAGTCAACAGAGCCAAATATCAAAAGTACAACGATTGAAATTTCTTTTGAGAGCCAAATTTTTTAAACTTCAACTATATAGGTAGGTACATTGTTATTAACTTAATTAGGGTACTCCTAAGGCTTAGGAAGAGCCACACTCAAGGGGCCAAAGAGCCGCATGTGCCTCGCGAACCGCAGTTTGCCAACCAGACAGGGTGACTAAAAACACATGAAATGCTGAGGTTCTTCTATCTTTTAATGAAATGAAAGGAATGCAATACTTCATTAGATACCCTCAAATGGGTGAGTACTTGTCTGTTATTGGAATTCAGAATTAAAATAGGTCTATACTTATGAGCATAGGCTAATCTGTCTATTGACAGTAAAATTATATTTGCATATAAATTCCTCTGTACAAAAGATTATTCCCCTTCAGTTTTGGTTCATATTTAGTAGCTTTTTCTTATATTCCAGAATTAATAATATTATATGTGACAACATAATTATAATAAATGAAGGACTGTGTCTAATGAAACAAAACTGCAAATGTAATATATTCTCTGTGGTAAAAATTTCATTACATGTCGAAACCATAATCCTATAAGATCTGAGTATTAATGACAGGAAAAGTATAATAGTAAAATAAACCCTTTTAAAAAATTATTAGAAAAAATATATATTTTTCTTGCCAGTCAGATTCTCTGGTCCTTAGATCTCTAAGGGATTTTAAAGATCTTCTGATTCAGGGGTGGCAGATATTTGGTCTTGTGCTACCACTTTCTTACCCATGCCTCTTTGTTTAGTGATCCTTCTGTCATACATTCTGGGTTTTTTTCCTAAATATCACTACTAGAAACTAATAACTCCCTTCTCTTTCTGTTTTAAGGTTCAAAACCAGTTAAAGTAATTTATGTTAATTCACCACTTCCCCAAAAGAAAATGACAATGAGAGAGAGAAATCAAATCTTCCATGAAGTTCCATTAAAATTCATGATGTCCAAAAATACATCTTTTCCAGTCTCTGCAGTATTTATGGACAAACCAGAAGATTGTGTGCCTGAAATGGATGTATGTAATGTTTTTTTTCCTTAAGGGAATGTATTTGTTTATTCTGTTGAAGCTTAAAGTTTTATTACAAGTCTCTAAATCTGGTAGTTAAAAATCTAGGCTGTAGATTGAAACTTAAAATTGAACCCCAAGTCAAGGTAGCCTTTGAGCAACTAATTTAATTTCCCTCAGCCTCTGGTTTTTCTCCTTTTTTTTTTAAAAAAAAAGAAAGGCAATACCTATTTCACAAGATTGTTGTAAGCATTAGCTTTGCTATTACAATGTAAAATGCTGAGCACAGTCATTAGTATGCATGTACTAAAAACTCAGTTAATAATGGTGATAGTTTTAATTGTTCTCATTTATATTTAACATTTTTGAAGTATGAAAAGGAACAGATGAATTGGATTGGTACAGAAAGTATTTGGCCAGATTGTTAATCCTTTTCAATATACTTAGTAGCTGTGTGACCTTAAGGAAGCTACATAATCTCTCTGTGTCTAGTTTGCTCATCTGTAAAATGGATATCATGATATTACCTAACTCATAGGATTATTTGGAATTAAATGAGTTAATATATGTAAAGCATTTAGAACAGTGCATTTAGAACAGTAAAGCATTTGCATTCCAGAAACAGTAGCATTTGTTATTTTGTGTATTTTAAAATATCCATGATTATTAAAGTAAGACATTCTGTTTATACTAGACTTTCTTCATTTGTTCCACAAATATTTATTGAGTAGATACTTTCCTATGCACTGAGGATACAGCAGTGAATAAAAAGTCTTTTTTCTCTTAGAGCTTATATCAGAGCTTAACAAAATAATAGCAAAAAAGGAGATAGTGGTAAATGCTATTCAGAAAAATAGAGTTGATTAAGGGAAAGAGATAGAAATGGAACTATTTTAAACTCATAGTCAAGAAGGCTTTCCCAGAACAAGAAATATGAACAGAGACTTACCTAAGTCTACCTAAAATTTATATTAGTGTGAAGTGAATATCAGGAAGTAACAAGTATTATTATGAAGAAACATGAAATAGGTTAAAAGGGATGAAAACTGACAGAGTAACTCTTTTCATTAACAGCAGACCAGGTTATTTGGATCTTTCTCATTACTGCTGACAACTACACTTGATCTTAGCCAAAAAGCCAAGAAGTGATTATTACTTCTGACAGCGAAAAAAAGCTGGAAAAAATATTAAAATCCTTTCTTAAAATCATCAAAGAGCTAACAAGATAGTAAGGGCTGAGATATCAGAGAAGACCAGAATCCAGGGAGGTGAGGCTGTCTCTTAGGGTTATTTTTGCCCTGGATGGTATTGAGCAACTCTGAAGACGCAACAGAAAATGAACTGTGGTTTTGGCAGCATCAGAGGACTAGGGAGACAAAAGTCACAGTTCAGTTTTTCATCAAAGGCTTAGACCCTGCAGGGCTATACCTCAAAAGTAAGGGTAAACCAGAAATAAATTGGCTTTCTCAGAGGTTGTAGCCTGAGTTTTCAGGCCTTGAACTTGGATTCAGATGGTTTTGGATTACTGGACACTTCGCAAAAGCAAATGAAAATAATTCTTAGAGGAACATAATATAATTTTGAGCCTCAAATAGTTTCTGTGAATAACATTTAAAAATATAGATAGCTAGAAACAGGAGGAGAAACAATGACCAAACAGATTCACATAAATGGGTCTTAGAATTATCCATCAAAAACTGTTAGTCAATTCTGTTTAATCATACAACATTCAAAGAAAGTAATGCTTGAAAAGAACTGGAAACTTTTACAAGCTATAACAGCCCAGTTGGTGTGGCTCAGTGGTTGAGCAGTGACCTATGAACCAGAAGGTCATGGTTTGATTCCCAGTTAGAGCACATGCCAGAATTTCAGGCTCAATCCCCAGGAAAGGGAGTGCAGGAGGCAGCCAATCAATGATTATCTCTCATCATCCATGTTTCTATGTCTCTCTCTCCTTTCCTCTCTGAAGTCAATAAAATATATATATACACACACACTCTAGAGCAGTGATTCTCAAACTTCTGGCCCTTTAAATACAGTTCCTCATGTTGTGACCCAACCATAAAATTATTTTTGTTGCTACTTCATAAGTGTAATGTTGCTACTGTTATGAATTGTAATGTAAATATCTGATATGCAGAATGGTCTTAGGTGACCCCTGTGAAAGGGTCATTCGACCGCCAAAGGGGTCGCGACCCACAGGTTGAGAACTGCTGCTCTAGAGGCTCAGTGCACGAAATTCATGCACAGGGTTGAGGGGTGTCCCTCAGACCAGCCTGCACCCTCTCCAATCTGAGATCCCTCTCACAATCCAGGACCGCTGACTCCTAACAGCTCGCCTGCCTGCCTGCCTGCCTGCCTGATCACCACTAATCCCTCTGCCTACCTTCCTAATCACCCCTAACACCTCTGCCTGCCTGCCTGCCTGATTGCCCCTACCTTGCTCCCCTGCTGGCCTGATCAACCCTAACCACCTGTGCCTTGACCCCCGGCCTAAACCACAGTCTGGCCTCCCTCTAGGAGGTGACCTGGCGGATCAGGGGAAGGCACTGCCCCCATTACCCCGCTGCTGCCGCCACTGCTTGCTTGAGCCTCCGCTCAGCCCTTGCAGCAGCCACTGTGGCTTTGTCTAGAACAGTGGTTCTCAACCTTGGCTGCACATTAGAATCACCTGGGAATCTTTTTAAAATCCTGATTTCTGGGCCTCATCCTCTGGAAGTTCTGTTTCTTTGTTACTAATGTTGTGACCCCACCCCATAACAAAGAAACAGAATTTCCAGAGGATGAGGCCCAGAAATCAGGATTTTAATAAGATTCCCAGGTGATTCTAATGTGCAGCCAACATTGAGAACCACTGGTCTAGAAGGACATCTGGATGGTCACCCGGAAGACGTCTGCTCTAATTAGCATATTACCCTTTTATTAGTATAGCTATATTCCTATATATACAGATTTGAGAAAGAACTAAATAAAAATTTTAAATTTTAAAAGTGAAAAATACAGTAATTACAGTTAAGAATTCTGTAAATGGGTTATAAGCACATTAGATAAAGCTGAAAAGAGAATCAGTAAACTGGAAGATGAGTCTGAGAAGACTATCCATATTGTAACGCAGACAACAAAAAGATAAAAAAATATAGAGAATAAGGCAAGAGATAAGAGAAGATATACTAGTAATGAGAATGTTTAATGTGTGTAGTTGCACCCAAAAGGATGGTGTAAAGGAGACATTGGGGCCAAATCAATACTTAGAGACGAAGAAAAAACTCTTGAAAGACCTCAGAGAAACAAAAGGCACATTTTCTATATAGCACTGAGAGTTAAACTGCCAAATAACTTCTCAACAGCAACAATGGAACCAGAAGACATTGAAATAATATTGTGTTAAAAAAATATAACCCATTTACTAAAATTCTCTAACCAAATTAAACAGATATTTTTCATTAAATATTGAGTTTGCTACCAGTAGACCCCTCTAATGGATGTTCTTTAGGCACAAGGAAAATAATCTAGATGGAAGGAGGAATGAAGAATAACAAAAGTGAAAATAATATGTATAGACTCTAATTTGTAGGTGATTGCAGGGGCACTCAAGAAGTTAAGAGATTGCTGAGATGACGGGAGCCCTAAGAACTCTAGATACTGACCAAAGTCCCTTCCAAGGCAAAAGCCTTTGTTCAGGAAAAATTACTGGTGGTAGAGTCCATATTGAGCAGAACAAGGGCATTAAAGATAAATAAATTTTCAGATAACTAATTGTAGGTGAAGGAAATAGAGGAACCAGATCTCAGAATGTGCTCAAGATTCACACACATACACACGAGCCTACATATATGCATACTTTGTGGTAACAATGAAGCATGAGCTTAGAGCCATGAAGCTAAGAAAACTGTCCTGGCATACAGGATTGTTCTTACATAGCAGCAAGAGAAACCATCACATTTAAACATGAAGAACAGAAGAAGCTTGTTGATAGAAGCTCTTATGAAGGTATTAGAGGGGGAAAAACATATTGTTATATTTCTACAGTGAAGATGTACCCACAAAATCTGAGCACTGTATTCATCCTAAAAAGCTTACTTCTAGAAATGTAGCTTAGAACTACCAGGAAAAGAACAAAATGCATGTGCAAGCTATTCATTGCAGTACTATTTGTAGTAGCAAAGGATTAGAAACAATGCATACGTGTACAGGTATTAATTAAATAAATGGTACATTTTCAATAGCATACTAAGCAGCTATTAAAAAGACTGAAAGAAGCTTTAGATATGCTGCTATAGTGACATCCAGGATATATTGTTGAGTGAAACAGGAAAGGAAGAGAACATTTTTTTGTAATAGGCTACTTTTTAATTAAGTAAGGAGGATATATAAAATCCATGATTGGCCAAACATAGATTTACAGTTGTGAGTACATGAAATCAGAGTAAAGAAAATCCACACCATGAAGAATAAACTTAAACTAGTGAAAATGGTTAATAATTGGAGGAGGGATGGAACAAAGCAGAGGAGGTAGGCTTATCAACTAGATTTCTCTGAATGTTCTTTGTTTTATACTTTTAACTGAGCCAAATAAATGTTTTACATGTCTCTAAAACAAATTTTAAAATGTTATAAAAGCCAATCAAAGCTGAAGTGAAACAAATGAACCCACTGTATACCAAGTTAGTGTTTTAACCAGTCAGAGAAGAATTATTTTAAGTGATAGAAACTTAGTAAATTGATTGTTACAGCCCTAAAGATTCATATCCTAAATTCAGAAAGAACTGCCAAAAAATCTTAAACTGCATTTAGTAGTCATATTGTTATGAATGATATTGCTGTTTTTATTTTGAACACATCAGATACTACAATAAAACAAATAAGTAGTAATTATATTAAGAATCAAGTATTCCTAATATATGCCAAGCAATGAAGTTAAGTAAAGCTCTATAATAATATAGGAATTGTATCAAAAAGATACCAGAACCAACTTGAAGAGTTTCCTATTGGACAGAAATGTGTCAGTTTAACTATGACAAAGGATGACTGCAATGGATTGAAACATGAAATATGTTAAAAATCTATGAATTCATACTGATACTTTACAAAAAGTACTAGTCATCTTTGGAGAATGCTAATGCATGAAGTCATTATTCTGAAAACTGATTTTTAAAAACAAAGTATTGTCTTGCCTTTCCAGTACAAACTATATATCAGGGTAATGAAAGAATATGACTGTCATCATTTTGTAGCTCCTAATAAAATTTTGAATCTAGGCAGTGATCCTCATCAGTCACTGCTAAAATCATTAGAAGATCAATGAGGAATTTTGTAATGGATAGATTAAGTTGATGAAACTTGATGAACCAACAAATCAATTGTAATACCACAAGAAGAAAGATAACCAGACATCGTTAGCTTCCTGATTGAAACAAATATACAGTACCATAAATAAATACTCAGGTTAAAAATTATACCTGAATCTGATCAAGCTATTAGATCATTTTAATAGGAAATTCTAAAGCTATATGAATGTGTTAAATGATATCAGAGGGATGCAGAAATTAAAATCTAAAATGGAAATTTTGTCTATGGCTAGGTAGATTATTTTGTTAGAGCTTAGTTCCAACATACCAATGTTGTGGGTTCCATTCCTGGTCAGGGCACATACAAGAATCAACCAGTGAATGCACAAATAAGTGGAACAACAAATCAGCGTTTCTCTATCAAATCAATTTTTAAAATGGAAATTTTTACAAGCTAACTAATATGGTTTCTTCTGTAAGTATCTGGCAGATGTATCTGGAGTTGGCAGAGTATGGGGAGAGGCATTTGACAAAGAAACTTGAGAGATGTGTCAACCACATGCAATGTAGAGATTTTGGTTGGATACTGATTTCAATAAACAATTGTACAAAGATGTCACACTGGGAAATTTTAACACTTGATGAAATATTTTATGATATTAAGGAAGAATCCTTTTATAGCTACATGCTAAAGTATTTACAGATAAATAAGATTTTTAATTTTATCTAAATTCTGTTGGGGTGAGAATTGTTTTTCAATTCATTAATTTTTTATTTAAATTTTTATTTTATATTATGATTATATTATATATTAAATATTACTTCTGATTTTTAATGTCTAGTGTTCTAATTTTTATTGCTTTTTAAGTATTTTGTAATTATCATTAGTTACTATCTGGAGTGTTTTTTCATTTCCAAGTGCTTGGATTTATTTGTTTATATTTTTCTTAATGATTTTATTTCCCTCTAAACAGAGAGTAAGACCTTAGCAAATTGTGTTTTGTGCTATATTGATGTTTTCTTTGTATATTAACTTATAGTCCATCTTTGGAAATGCCCCTTGGAATCTTGGGAGGGAAAAGGTATATCTTTGTAGTCTATACGTATGTTTTCAGTCATTCATCTACATTTGTTTCAATACTTTAATATTATTCATACTTTCTATTTTTACATACTTAGGGACATACAATTATGTTTCTGTCAAGTTTTCCTTTTATTTTTAAGTTTTGACTACATATTTTGATAGTTTAGGCATGTCACAATTCATGACCAGACCATTATCTGTTTGTCATCGATTTCCTCTTTTTTTTTTTTAACATAGAATTCCCTTTTCTGTTTAATGCTTTGCATTGAATTCTGTGTTGTCTAACACTTAATATTACTATTCCTTCTCTCTTTATTTCTTGATATTGTGCCCTGTGGTTTTGTTTTTCACCTCTTTGTGAAAGAATGCTTTATATAAATAACATAGTTTGTTTATTTTTTTACTAAATCTAGTAGTATTTTTTATTTTATTAGGATCTACCTTTACTGAGAAGCTATTTACTATGTGCCAGGGACTATGTCAAGTAACTTTCTATATACAATTTCTCATTTACTCCTTAGAACAAATCCAAGAAGATGACCCTGTTACCACTATTTTAGGGATGAAGAAATTAAGGCCCAGAAAGGTTAAAAGAACTTACACAGGTTGATTTACTCACTATCTGATTGCTGTCAGACTATTTCTTTCTTAAAACCTAGGCTGTGAGGCTAATGGGTGTACATAGCCCAGCCTGTAACCAAATTTCCATGGTATTTCTTTAACATGCCATGCCAGATTAAGGAGAGATCTGCTGCTGCTTGGGGAAGAGGACCATTTATTCCTCAATAAATTAAATCTGCAATTCTTCCATTACCAGAATAGTACATGAAAAACTGCAGTTTCAGTGGCTTCATGTCCCAGAATACAAAAACATCATGTCCTGTCCATTTCTCCTCCTGTTACTGAGATTCATTTTCCCTGAGTAGATGTAGAAAGAAAGTCACTGATTGATGTACTTGACTCAGAGGCTGGCGACCCTTCACCAGCTGCATTAGAGAGCAGCTTCCTCACAATGGCAAAGAGGCTTTTCTCCTGTCAGCTAAGTCCAGGTGTCTGTCTCTGCAAGAGTGTGTGGAATGGGTGTGAATGAAAATCTGCTTCCTTCCTATTTGGCTCTATGTCTTCTTTGTGGTCTTGTCTACTGTTTGATTAGTGGAAATTCCTCTTGGGATGTGATAGTTCACAAATGCAGGTATTCCCCATTTCCTGTGTTGATAACAGCTTCACAGATTTGTGTTTCATCAACATTTCAATGGGAATGTAAGGTTAAATAAATTAGTTTATTGTCGTTTATTGTCATTCTTAAGCAAGAACCCTTCAGAGCCATTAGACTTTCTGCTTTTAAAGAGCATGAACTATGTATGTGAGGAGTAGGGGCATTAAGAGATAGATGAGGTGTGGCCTGGAACTTTTGCTAATAGTTTAACAATATATTTTCTTAAGATGTCTAATGAAGTTAATGACTGCCGAAAAATTGAAACCCTTGAAAATTTGGATCTGGATTTTGATGATGATGTCACAGAACTTGAAACTTTTGGAGTAACCACCACCAAACCATCGAAGTCCCCAAGTCCAGCAAGCACTTCCACAGTACCCAAAATGCCAGTTGCTCCCAGAGCCCCCAGTGCAGCATCCACACCTGTGGCACCAGCTGCACCAGCTGCACCAGTAGACATTTCTGCTCATGCTAGAAGTTTATCTCAGATTCTAATGGAACAGTTGCAAAAGGAGAAACAGCTGGTGACTGGTATGGACGGTGGCCCTGAAGAGTGTAAAAATAAAGGTGATCAGGGAGTTGTACCATGTGCTGAGAAGGTATCAGAGAATTCTGACAAGCCTCTGGTGCAAGATGGTGACTTGCAAACATCTGATGAGTTACAGTTAGGAAGTTCTGTGGAAATGGAAACCTCTAATAAAAATGACATGGCTACTGATACAGTGTGTGCTGATGAAAGACTAAATATTCCAGAGAGTACTGACAATTCGAAGGAAGAGACTGTTACATCAGAAGCAGAGAAAACTGACGATGTAATGCTTTGTCATAGTGATACAGATGAAGAATGTTTAATCATTGATACAGAATGTCAAAAGAATAGTACCGGAAAGACAGCTGATGTGGGTTCTAACTTAAATTCTAAACCAGCCAGCCCAAATTCTTCCTCGGGACAGGCTTCTGTAGGAAACCAGACTAATACTACTTGTAGTCCTGAAGAGTCCTGTGTTTTAAAAAAACCTATCAAACGAGTATATAAAAAATTTGACCCAGTTGGGGAAATTTTAAAAATGCAAGATGAACTCTTAAAGCCAGTTTCCAGAAAAATACCTGAGTTGCCTTTAATGAATACAGAAAATTCTAAACAACCTCCTGTTTCCGAGCAACCCTCTGCTCCTTCAGATGCCACTACTTGGCCAAAAACTGCATGGACCTCTGCATTTCAGAAGCCAAAAGGACGTAAGTAAATATTGACAAAAAACTTTATATTTATACTCTTTGCCTGTACCTTGTCCTTTAGTTCTTCTCTTTCATTCACCTCACTTTCTCTTTGTATTAACCTGTTTAAAATCTTTATATAGTCATTGATATTTCACTTCATTTTTAATCTACTTATCAGTATTTTAACTTCCAAACCTTCTTTCTAAATATGTACCCAAAGATGTATAGATTTTGTACCCTATGTTTATCCAACATGTGCAGTGGCTACTAAGCTATAGGCAATGTAGTTTGCCAAACTGAAGGGAAAGCGTATAAAAATCATAAACACTTATTAATCCAAAATGTATTTCTTCTTGGTATTGAACTGTAATTTTGTACTTTTATATTTTGTGAAGTAGATATAAAGCTGCACTTCAGCTCTGCCTAGATTAGGAATAACATTTTTCTAAACTCTTCTTCTCACTTCATATGTTGTCTCACTAATTTATACTTTGCCTAGGGATAAAGTAGTAGTTAAAAGAAAGAGAACTGTAAAGCTTCGATTTCAGGTTTTGCTGCAGTCCCAATAAACATAAACAGAAGTGATAATAGCGTGAAGATGTACTCAGAGGAAATATAAAGTTAAACTTGAAATTTAAAAATAAATCACTGAATTGTTTTATCTTGGATTATGATGAATAACCGACTAATGTCTTTTAAAATAAAAATGAGAAATATAATTATTTTTAAAGGATTGCCATATGAACTTCAGGACTATGTTGAAGATACATCAGAATATGTAGTTCCTCAGGAAGGAAATTTTGTTTACAAGTTATTTAGCCTGCAAGACCTGCTGTTACTTGTACGATGCAGTGTCCAAAGGATAGAGACCAGACCACGTTATAAAAAACGGAAGAAAATCAGAAGAGTAAGTTGTTACTTGTGGAGTTGGGATGTAGTAGCCCACATACTAGTAAATAATCTTCAAATATCTAACATGGCATTGTTGTGAAGTTTAATTTTAAGTTGTTGATCACTCTTATAGTTCTTCCAGGTTGAATTTTTAGTAAAATACTGAAAACATTTTTAATAAGGGAAAGTACTTAATTAAATATAATTAGTCATGAATGCTGATAACATTCTTGCATGAAATGTATAAACTTTGTGAATAATGGCCCCATCATAGATTTGACTGAGACTGGCACATATGTTCCTGCTTTCTCTGTGAATTTGGATTTCCATTATGAAATACTAGAGGCCTAGTGCACGAAATTCATGTACGGGTAGGGTCCCTAGACCTGGCTGGCAATCAGGGCCAATCAAGGCCTTCTGGTTGCCAGCCGGGGCCTTCCTTCTGACTGCCCGGTGGGGCCTCCCTTCCCCAGTTACCAGCGCCTTCCTTTGTTCCACGCCGCCCCCTGGTGGTCAGCGCACATCATAGTGAGCGATCGAATTCCCAGTCTCTCAGTGGAACTCCTGTGGGGACAATTTGCATATTAGGTTTTTATATATATATAACTAGAGGCCCAGTGCACAAAAATTTGTGCACTCGGTGGGGGGGGGGGGGGCCTCAGCCCGGCCTGTGCCCTCTCGCAGTCTGGGACCCCTCGGGAGATAACGACCTGCTGGCTTAGGTCTGCTCCCGGGTGGCAGAGGGCAGGCCCAATCCCTAGGTGCAGCCCCTGGCCGGGCTCAGAGCAGGGCCAATTGGGGAGTTGGGGCGCCGCCCCGTCATGCACAGAACAGGGCAGATTGGGAGGTTGTGATGCCACCCTCAGTCACGCTCAGGGTAGGGCCAATTGGGGGGTTGGGGCACCGTCCCCTGTCACACTCAAGGCACACACACAGAGCCGCAGGGCAATCAGAGGTTGGGGAGCTCCCCCCTATCAGGCACAGAGCAAGGCTGCTCAGGGGATTGGGGCCCCGCTCCCTGTCACACACAGAGCCACAGGGCAATCAGGGGGTTTGGGCGCTGCCCCCTGTCATGCTGATCCCGGTGCCGGGAGGCATATTACCCTTTTACTATATAGGGTAGAGGCCTGGTGCATGGGTGGGGCTGGCTGGTTTGCCCTGAAGGGTGTCCTGGATCAGGGTGGGGGTCCCCACTGGGGTGCCTGGCCAGCCTGGGTGAGGGGCTGAGGGCTGTTTTCAGGCTGGGAGTGACTGAAGTTCCCACCCGCTCCTTTTTTTCTTTTTTTTTTAATTTATTCTGGGCCAGCTTTACCTTGAGGCTTGGCTCCAGCTCTTAGGCCTCCCTCCGCGGCTGAAAGTAGGTTTCTGGCCTTTGCTTACAATGTTGCGAATCTGCTGGCTGAAGTCCAGTGGTATTTGTTACAATGTTTCTTAAACTACCTGCTCAGAGGCCTGCAGCTGCAGGCGGGGAACGTTGGTTTCCTCCGTCACTGAGGCAAGCAAGCAAGCCTCATGTTAGTTTCAAGCTGCCTGGCTGCCGGCCGCCATCTTGGCTGACAGTTAATTTGCATATCACCCTGATTAGCCAATGGGAAGGGTAGCGGTCGTACGCCAATTACCATGTTTCTCTTTTATTAGTGTAGATAGATAGATAGATAGATAGATAGATAGATTACCTCTCTTTCTCTCTCACTTTGTCCAAATTGTGAAAGGTGGGCTTTCACGCACATTTGAAAAGTCTTGCCAGAATTGTTAGAAGACCAATTGTCTTCCTTTTTTTCCCCCTCTTGTTTCTTTGGGATTTGATGTCAATATTTGCCTCAGTTAAAAAACTTTTTGGTACAATTTGAGTAATTGGCTCTTTCAACTGTTTTCTGTATTTGATATTTGAAATTATCTTCCAGATTAGTTTGATTTGTGTGTGTGATCACAGAATTCTGGTAAATAAAGAGGAGCTTCTCTATTATAATTGATTAAGAAATAATGAAGTCTCTAATTTTTTTACGATAATTTTTCCTTTTGTGTACATTTGCCATAGTATACTTCTTAGAAGTTTTAATGTCTGCCTCATGCTGTCTAACCTACCACCCAATAACAATCTTCAAAGATCACTATATAATGTCAGTGTGCTTTGGAGCTAGCGTTTAAGATGAATTAAGAATTGTCATGTTCCAGCATTGATCCTTATAGATCAGTCATAATAAGGAATAACTGAAAAAAAGAAAATTAAAGTGTCAACCTTGTTAAGCTAATAGCAGCAGTGTTAGGCCTATCATGAAAACACTCTAAAGCTAACTGCGGGATTTGGATGTATACTTTGTCCACCAGAATCCAGTGGACTGGGTGGATCCTTTCCTTGATGATACTTTATCCTTTGTTAAATTTAAGAAAGGTTGTGAATAAGTTATTAAATTCCTAATTCTCATAATTGGGTTTTCATCACTATATCAGACTTGAAATTTTAGAAAGCAAATGATTTTTAATTAAATGCATGGGGCAGTTTTGTATGTTTTTTTAATAAGAGAAAATCAAGGAATGGCAAAAGACTATACATTGAACACTGATATTCTCTATATTAAAAAATTTTTACTTTATTTGCTAATTTTCCTGTTTTATCTGTATTTTACTGTGATCAATTTAATGGCCACAGCATGAACATCTTAAATATATGTAGTGTCAGTGCTATGGATTATATTTTCGAGGTTTTATATCTTTCATTCTTACTTAGTGTCTTTGATTTATTTGGGAGATAATCTCTTTTCTTTCACATTCTACCTTATGAACCCATACATACCATTTTGTAGTGATCTGCCAGCTTACAGCACTCAAACATTGATGGCCAGTGTCTCTTAAGTAAGAATAGCCTAGGGATGTTTTGGATATATATTTAATTTCTGAAGACATTGTCATTCATTTGACTTAAGTGAAATTTGTAAATGTGAAAACAAAACTTTATAGGAGAGACTCCACCCTTCATAAAAATATATCCAAAATAGTCCAGCCCCAAAGAATATCTGAATAGCCTTATATTTCTGATTGTGTCAAACCCAGAGTAAAATTTTAAAATTTTCAGTGAATAGTTATATGGTACCAGTCATTGTATGTAATAGTTTAGTACGTTTAAATCCCTTAGCAAAATGTGTTCCCCTTAGAATCATGTTTTATACCATAGAAACTCAATAAATAGGTACTGAATAAATGAGAAAACTTGAGGGGTGAAGAAGTAGGGAGGTGTTGATAAGAAAAGTAATTTAGGGAAGTTGAGGCACTAATTTAAGACATTTTAAAGTGGTACTGTTTAAACTATAACTAGGTTAGAATCTTCCTCATTAATATTTCCTATTTAAAAATCAACTTGTTTAGGTAAAGCTTTAAAATATGTTATAGAAGTTTCTTCAACCTCCGATGTCCAAAAACCTCATGTCTCTTTTATTTTCCTTTGGGTCTTCAATGTTCTGTTATAATAGTTGAGATTTTAATTTCCAATATCATTTGTCCTTCCTCGTCAAAATGCTGCTTAATAGGAACTGCGCTTTAGAGAACTTAAAACAGGAGCCAGTCTAAATGATGGAATGAAATAAAGAGAGCTAATTTGGACCACAAGATGAAGCAAGAACTTACTGAGTTATACCCATAGTTGTGAAATCCACACCAAGTAACTTTGATTTGATATTATCTGTCTCAGTTAACCAAATTTCCTAAGAGATATATTCTAAAATAATTCAAAAATTTAGATCCAATTATTTTGTAATTTATATTGGTATTCTAGGGTGAAGAAAAAAGATATTGGAGGTGCTTGAATAGAATGAACCCAGTGGGATCAGTGTCAGGAAATAGCTTTGAAGTATCTATTTAGGAATGTATGTGAAAGTTTAAAAGGTTTATGTGAAAAATTGGAAGACAGAGAACCAAAAAAGCTTTCACTTAGGGAAAATAGGAGCTACTTATCAAGGGAGAAAGGAATTACTAGATTTAATTTTTATAGTTAGAAAACTTTGATTGCATTTAAACTTTCACTTTAATTTTGGAATACTAAGATAAAATATGCAGACTTTCTTTCCTGTGGCTTCCTGGAGATGGCAGTAGAATACATATAGAATTTAAAACCAGAATCAGATATGGCAGTTATTAACAAAGAAAATCCTCTGAAGTATCAAAGTACTTTCTTTTCAAAAACAGTAATATTTTCTTATTTTAAAAAATCTTGCCGAAACCGGTTTGGCTCAGTGGATAGAGCGTCGGCCTGCGGACTGAAAGGTCCCAGGTTCGATTCCGGTCAAGGGCATGTACCTGGGTTGCGGGCATATCCCCAGTAGGAGATGTGCAGGAGGCAGCTGATCGATGTTTCTCTCTCAGCGATGTTTCTAACTCTCTATCTCTCTCCCTTCCTCTCTGTAAAAAAATCAATAAAATATATTAAAAAAAAAAATCTTAACTCTGTTATCTAGTCATGATTCAGAAAGGGGTCTTCTTCACCCAGTTGTTATTTTCCTAACCCTGCTGTAAACTGGCTATGTGTCCTTGAGCAAATGCCTTAGCCCTTTGGGCCTTCTTTTTTTTTAATCCTCACCTGAGGATATGTTTGTTGATTTGAGATACAGAGAAAAACATCGATGTGAGAGAGAAACATCGATCGATTGCTTCCCGTACATGCCCTGACCAGGGATGACACTCACAACCTAGGTGTGTGCCCTGACTGGGAATCAAACCTACAACATTTTGGTATATAAGTAGGTGCTCCAATCAACTGAGCTACCTGGATCTTCATTTCTTTATCTCTAGCTACTATTTGCAACTATAAGTAATTTTAAATGCAGATTGCCAATTGCTAAAGAATTATCCTGTATAATAAAAGCCTAATATGCAAATTGACCGAATGGCAGAATGACTTGTCGGTGGCAGGGTGGAGCTGGCAAGCGGGCCAGCCAAGGTGGGTGCCAGTGGGCAGAGGGAGGGGATGGCGATCGGGGCAGCAGCGACCAGCAGCGGCAGAGGGGCAATCGGGGGACACTGGGCCAGCCACTTGCTGGCCGGCACAGTCCCCTGATCGGCCCACTGGTTGCCTCCCATAGAGGTAGGCCAGACTGTGGGTTAGGCCTAAGTCATCAATCAGACATCCCCTGAAGGTTTCTGGACTGTGAGAGGGCACAGGCCAGGCTGAGGGACCCACCCCCAGTGCACAAATTTTTGTGCACTGGGCCTCTGGTCCTATATAATAAAAGCTTAGTGTGCAAATTGTCCCCTTGACCGGAATTCTTTTGCAAGTTCGACCAGGGCGGTGGGGCTGGCCGGCAGCCAGGGGAAGGGAGAGAGTACCCGGCTGGCATCTGGCAGCCACTAGGGACCCTACCAGTGCACGAATTTTGTACACTGAGCCTCTAGTTATACAATAAAATGCTTTTAGCAATAAAATTAAATCAAGGGGCCTTATTACTCATGTTTGGTCCCTGGAATAACAGCTTGTTAAAAATGCAAAACCTTAGTCTACACCTCAGATTCTACAATTTAATAAGATCACCAGGTTATTCCTATACACATTGAAATTTAAGAAACAGTACTTTAGAGTTTTATAACATTCATGTTATCATATAATCATATAAACCAAACCTCCAAACTTGATGTTACCAGAAATTTCACTGGATTTGAATTGTCCTTACCACCACTGTTGTGCAAAGCTCATTAGATTGGCCACTTTGTGAAAATCAGGAATTCTGAAACATTTATGAAATATTTTCAAGTATATAAATAGTGACAGCTTAGTATAATTTTGAAGTACTATGTAGCAATATCACTCAGTAAGTTCCATAAATCATGTGTCTCTCCTTCTGCAGCTGGAAATGAAGACACTGCTATTAACAGTAGAATTTTCTTTGACAGAAGTGAGATAACATGAGCACAGTGAACATGACTAATATGATATTTCACAAGCATGTATTTCCTTGCATATCCTCCTTCAGACCAGTAATGGGTACAGTAATTTACCTAATCTATTTAGTGTCCTGATCAATAAACTCTTAACTCTATAACTTTCCATGTGGTTAGTATCTAAAACAAAACTTTTATATTAATGAAGCTAATGACATTCACAGATGTTAATGTAGGTATTAATGCTCATACATTCATAGAATGAAAACAAGCTGCTCAGACTACTTGAGCCTTAGATAATGTGACTAATGCTTTAAAGGGGCAAAAATTAGTACCTTTTTTAAATCCTCTTGAAAATTACTAGGATATTTCACAGTCATTGCTTCCAGAATCTGGTTTTTAACCTTTGGGCAATTGTGTATCATAGGCTTTGTTTCAAGGTTTCTGCTGTCAGTCACATTCTCTGGCGGAAGTAAATGCAGATTGCCAGTTGCTAAAGATTATTATATAATAAAATGCTTTTAGCAATAAAATTAAATCAAGGGGCACATGTGGGGAGGAATACTCACTGGGATGGGGTTATCTGGGGAAGGGGGTGGTTAGGGTCTCTTATTCATCCACCTCTCACCCACAAGGGTTCTGTCTTTCTGTCTGAACCCCACTGTATTTAAAAGGATCAAATAACATTACTTGAAAGCATTTTGAAAGTGGCAAAACTGTATAGGCAAATGTATTTGCTGTTAATAGTAAGTTAATGGAACTTTTTGAAAGAGTATAACCTTACATTTCAGCAAGTCCCAGTATATGTTCTTCCAAAAGTGGAGTATCAAGCTTGTTACGGAGCTGAAGCTCTGACTGAAAGCGAACTGTGTCGCCTATGGACTGAAAGTTTATTGCATTCCAACAGCTCCTTTTATGTTGGTAAGTTTATAAGAGTCTTTGTTCTCCTTTTTTATTCTCTTGTAAGTACATACTTTTTTATTCAATTATACATGTCTATTCTGTACTTTTTGTTTTCAGTTTTCTAATTGTGTTAACATTCCTATTAAAAAACCATTCCCTACTTCAGAGTTACATGGCAGTGTAGGACTGATGATCTCAAATGTCTTAATTTCCCTCTTATCCCATATCTGTTTAGTTGTACATGAATCTCAACCAAATCATTTTATTTTTAAAATACTTTATTCAATAGTATAAAAAACTAAAAATATAGAGTTGTTTTCTAATGAGCTTCTTTAAAAGTACTTTTTAATTGGTTTAAGCATATGTTTTGAAATGTTTTTAAAATTATAATGACACTGTTTTTGAAATCTCAAATATTTTTTTAATGTATTTTTATTGATGAGAGGAAGGGAGAGGGAGAGAGAGACAGAAACATCAATGATGAGAGAGGATCATTGATTGGCTCCCTCCTGTACATCCCACACTGGAGATTGAGCCCACAACCTGGGTATGTACCCTGGCCAGGAATTGAACTATGACCTCCAGGTTCATAGGTCGATGCTCAACCACTGAGCCACCCCGGCCAGGCTAAAATCTCTAATACTGATGAAATAGTTTTTCTTTAAGTTTGTTTTTGTTTTGCATCTTTTGGGGGCAGGTAGTCAGACAGGGATTTAATTTGTGTTGGCTGGGTTCAACTATACATCATGTATAGTTAACATACTTCACATGAAGAATTATTGATATTGTTCCCTCCCAGTGGAATGCCTAATCCCACACATCTCAATCCATCCCAGCCAACTCTAGTTGCCCCTCTATTAAGTCATTTTCTTCCTGTGATCTCTCAATACATTGTCTTTTTTTTTTTTTTACTGTTCTCATGACTTGTTGCTTTCTACTTTATTGTTTTGTAAATCTATCTTTTCATTAAACAATATGCAGTTTAAGAATCTGGTGAAACTTTGGTTTTGAATTACATTTCTCTGTTGATTAGTGATGTTGACCAACTTTCCATATGTCTTTTGGTCACCTGTACATCTTCCTCGGAGAAATACCTATTCAGGGCTTTTGCCCACATTTTATTTATTTATTTACTTTATTTATGTATTTATTTATTTTATTTCATCACCGTTTATTTCCTTTATGCCCTCTTTCACCTCTACTCATCTCCATCCCCAATCACCACACTGTTATCCATGTTCATGAGTTCTCTTTTTTTTCTTTTGCTCAGTCCCTCTACCCACCTCCCACCTACCCACCTCCCACCTTCCCTTCCCTCACCCCTCACCCCTAATGCTCTCTAACTATAAGTCTGTCTCTATTTTTCTTGGTAGTTCAGTTTGTGCATTAAATTCCACATACGAGTGAAATTATATGATAGTTGTCTTTCTCTGACTGGCTTATTTCACTTAGCATAATGTTCTCTAGGTACATCTATACTGTCACAAAGGGTAAAATTTTCTTTCTTTTTACTTTTGTCCACTTCTTAAATTGGGTTTTTTGTTTTTCTGGTGTTAAGTTGTCTGAGTTCTTTATAAATTATGGATATTAACCCCTTATCAGTTGTATCATTGGCAAATATGTTCTCCCATTCAGTAGGTTGTCTTTTTGCGTTTTTTTGTTGTTGTTGGTTTTGTTATTTTTTTCAATATATTTTTATTGATTTCAGAGAGGAAGGGAGAGGGAGAGGGAGAGATAGAAGCATCAATGTTGAGAGAGAATCATCAATTGGCTGCTTCCTGCATGCTCCCCACTGGGGATTGAGTCCACAACCTGGGCATGTGCCCTGACCAGGAATTGAACCGTGACCTCCTGGTTCATAGGTCGACACTCAATCACTGAGCCACGCTGGCTAGGCTGTAACATGGATTTTATATTGGCGTGATTATCTAACATATAACTCAGGTCTTTTATACCACTCTTCCTTGGTACATTTCAGGGTTTCAGTGTTTTATCTCCACCTGTTTTGCAGAAATTATGAATTACTTTGTAAAATAGAAGTGTAATCTTGAAAATTTGCCATTTTGTTTTTTGGAATTATAGATTTATGCCATGTTCAGAAGAAAGTAAAACTTTGAATATACTGTTTTGATTTTATTTTTAACCATAAGAAATCTTATGTATGCTTTAATTAAAAATACGCCAGATTTTTTTCAGCTTTACTGAGGTATAATTGGCAAAATGGTAAGTTATCCTATCTAATAAAAGAGAAACATGGTAATTGGCCTACAACCGCTACCCTTCCCATTGGCTAATCAGGGTGATATGCAAATTAACTGTCAGCCAAGATGGCGGCCGGCAGCCAGGCAGCTTGAAACTAACATGAGGCTTGCTTGCTTCAGTGAAGGAGGAAACCAACATTCCCCGCCTGCCTTGCAGGCCTCTGAGCCTGCAGTTTGGAACATTTTAACAAATATAGAAGCTAAAAAAACCCCCAGAAACCAGCTTTCAGCGAGCTGGGATCTCAGAGCTGGAGTCAGAGCTGGAGTTATACATTGTTTCAAACCGAAACAAACCAGATACCTACTTTCAGCAGTGGAGGCCTAACAGCTGGAGCCTGAAAGCTAAAGCTGGCCCAGAATTAAAAAAAGAAAAAAAAAAGAAAAAAAGGAGCGGTTGGGAGCTTCCATCACCCGCCAGCCTGAAAACAGCCCTCAGCCCCTCACCCAGTCTGGCCAGGAACCCCAGTGGGGACCCCCACCCTGAAGGGTGTGTGACCAGCTGCAAAAAGCCCTCAGCCCCTCACCCAGGCTGGCCAGGCACCCCAGTGGGGACCCCCACCCTGAAGGGTGTGTGACCAGCTGCAAACAGCCATCATCCCCTCACCCAGGCTGGCCAGGCACCCCAGTGGGGACCCCCACCCTGATCCAGGACACCCTTCAGGGCAAACCAGCCAGCCCCACCCATGCACCAGGCCTCTACCCTATATAGTAAAAGGGTAATATGCCTCCCAGCACCGGATCAGCGGAGCCGAGAGGCCTCCCTGCACTGGGATCAGCGTGACAGGGGGCAGCGCCCAAACCCCCTGATCGCACTGCAGCTCTGTGTGACGGGGCGGGGCCACAACCTCCCTATCCACCCTGCTCTGTTTGTGACAGGGGAAGGCGCCCCAACCTCCTGATCAGCCCTGCTCTGTGCCTGATACGGGGGAGCTCCCCAACATCTGATTGCCCTGCGGCTCTGTGTGTGACAGGGTGCGGCGCCCCAACCCGCCCCCCCCCCCCATGGGCCCTGCTCTATGTGTGACAGGGTAGAGCCATAACCTCCCCATCAGCCCTGCCCTGAGTGTGAGAGTGGTGGCACCCCAACCCCCTGATCGGCCCTGCTCTGTGGGTGATAGAGGGCGGCGCAACAACCCCCCCCCACCCACCCACCCAACGGGCCCTGCTCTGTGTGTAATGGGGTAGAGCCATAACCTCCCCATTGGCCCTGCCCTGAGTGTGACAGTGGCGGCGTCCCAACCCCCTGATCTGCCCTGCTTTGTGTGTGATAGGGGGCGGCACCCCAACTCCCCTATCGGCCCTACTCTCTGAGTGACGGGGGAGCTCCTCAACCCCCTGATGGGCCCTGCTCTGTGCATGACAGGGGGGAGCTCCCCAACCCCCTGATGGGCCCTGCTCTGTGCGTGACAGGGTAAGGAGCCCCAACCCCCCTGATGGGCCCTGCTCTGTGTGTGACAGGGAGCAGCGCCCCAACTCCCGGATTGGCCCTGCTCTGTGCGTGACGGGGTGGTGCCGCAACCTCCCCATCGACCCTGCCTTGAGTGTGACAGGGGGCGGTGCCCCAACCCCCCAATTGGCCCTACCCTGAGCGTGACTGAGGGTGGCATCACAACCTCCCAATCTGCCCTGCTCTGTGCATGACAGGGTGCGGCGCCCCAACTCCCCAATTGGCCCTACCCTGAGCGTGACTGAGGGTGGCATCACAACCTCCCAATCTGCCCTGTTCTGTGCATGACAGGGGGCGGTGCCCCAACACCCCATCAGCCCTGCTCTGAGCCCGACCAGGGGCTGCACCTAGGGATTGGGCCTGCCCTCTGCCACCCGGGAGCAGGCCTAAGCCAGCAGGGCGTTATCTCCCAAGGGGTCCCAGACTGCGAGAGGGCACAGGCCAGGCTGAGGTACCCCCACTTCCCCCAGTGCACAAAGTTTTGTGCACCGGGCCTCTAGTTTAAATATAATTTACAAAATAGTAAGATATTTAAACTGTACATCTTGATGATTTGATATACCTATACATTGTGAAAGGATTTCTCCCATATAGTTAATTAACACATCTCCTCACATATTTATATTTATAATTTTTAATGAGAACATTTAAGTTCTATTTTGTCAAATTTTAATTATAAAATAGTGTTATCGGCCATAATCACCATTTATACATTAGATCCTTAGACCTTATTTATCTTATAGCTGAATGTTGTACCCTTTTACCAACCTCTTGCTAGTTCCCTGTTTCCCCATCCCTGGGAAACACTCACTTTTCTACTCTCTATTTCTAAAAGTTTGACTCATTTTTTTTTTTTTTTTTAGATTTTCTGTACAAGTGATAACCATGCAGTATTTATCTTTGTCTAACTCATTTCATTTAGCTTTATGCCCTCAGGATCTATCTTCGTTGTCATAAACAGCAGGATTTCCTTCTTCCTCCTGTATATATATCACATCTTTATCCATTCTTCTGTTGATGGATACTTAGGTTGTTTCCATATATTGGCTATTGTGAATAATTAAGATGGCTTTTTATAATCTTAATTTTTATCTTAAGAACCAGGTATGTCTTAGGGATGTGTAGAGAGTGTCCAAAACAAATTTTATTCTTTTACTTTGATAATAAATACAATATTTCTGTAAAAATTGAATCTCCATAAAAATTCAACTTTTATAGCAATTAGAAGCACCAATATTTTAAGTTGTTATTCTTACACTAGGGGCCCAGTGCATAAATTTGTGCACCATGAAAGGAACTGTGGGCCGCGAGGCTGCAGTGGGGAGCGGGGGTTTCTTGGCCCATCCTCCATGTCCCCTCTTGTCCCCTCCCACCATGGCCCCTGGTCCCCTCTCTGCCGGCAGCTGGTGTGGCTGGTGGTGCCAGCCCTGCTTGCATCCACTGATGGTGCTGAGCAATTGGGACCAGCGCCAGCAGCGGGTGCAAGCAGCGGCTCCAGCGCCAGCTGTGGGTGCAAGTGGGGCCGGCGCTGGCAGCGGGTGTGAGAGGCGGCTGCCAGCTCTGATCACCCCTTAGGAGCAGGGGGAAGTGGAGCAGCAGCAGGTGTGAGAGGCAGCTGCCAGCTCCAATCACACCTTAGGAGCAGGGGGAAGTGGAGCAGCAGCGGGTGTGAGAGGCAGCTGCCAGCTCCGATCACCCTTTAGGAGCAGGGGGAAGTGGAGCAGCAGTGGGTGTGAGAGGCGGCTGCCAGCTCCGATCACCCCTTAGGAGCAGGGGGAAGTGGAGCAGCCCTGAGGGGTGATCAGGGCCGGTGCCGGCAGCGGGTGTGAACAGTGGCTCCAGTGCCGGCAGCAGGCACGAGTGCCAGGCAGGGGACCGTGGCACACAAGAGCAAAGAATTTTCAGTAACCACCAGAGGCTTGCCCTGATGACAGCCCCCACTCACCTGCTCCCCCATCCTGCCATGGCCAATGCCTTCCATGTTCCGTGCACACCCCTTGGTGGTCAGCGCACATCATAGCAACCGGTTGTTCTGTTCTGCTGTTTGGTCTATTTGAATATTAGGGTTTTATGTATATACTAGAGGCCCGGTGCATGAAATTCGTGCCCAGGGGGATGGAGGTGGGGTCCCTCAGCCTAACCTGAACCCTCTCCAATCCGGGAGCCCTCAGGGGATGTCCCACTGATGGCTTAGGCCTGCTCCCCATGGTTCTCTGCTGTCTGTGGGGGCTGCTTGGCTGCTCCCGGGTTACTGTGGGTGATGGCCAAGCAGGCCCTGCTCTCAGCGGCTGCCCCCCGGGACTGGAGGACTCCAGTGGGGTTGAGAGGACTGGGCACTGCCATCTTGTGGCTATGGGTGCTGCCATCTTTGTGTCAGAGTGACAGTTAATTTGCATATTACTCTTTTATTAGATAGGATAAATTGTGGATTTAGAGATTATTTCTCTCTTTGTTTTTGGTGTTGACACACGTAACCTTTTCTCCATTCAGCACATTTTTAAAACAACTCTTTTGGAATATAAAGATTCTTTACAGTTATTACAGTTTTATAAAAACACTAGAGGCCCAAAGCACAAAATTCATGCAAGAGTAGGCCTTCCTTCCCCCGGCTGCTGGCACTGGCTTCCCTCTGGCACCCAGGACCTGGGCTTCGCTCGCAGGTCTGGCTTCATCTGGAAGGTTGTCCAGAAGGACATCTGGTCTAATTAGCATGTTATGCTTTTATTATTATAGATCTTTAAAGAGACTGGATAACTTGGTTTTTAGTTTTTTAAATGCTACAATTGTTTTTAAGTTTTATATTTTATTTTAGGTCATATTGATGCTTTTACTTCAAAACTTTTCTTGCTAGAAGAAATTACCTCAGAAGAATTAAAAGAAAAAATTTCAGCACTCAAGTAAGAAAGTTTACTTTGTGGTAGTGATTGTTAAACTTGTTAATATGATCACGAATTTTTCTTTATTTCTAAATACTGGTCAAGTTTAAATACTTCCATTTTTAAAACTTTTAAGCCTTTTATACATTGAGGCTTCTCCTGACGCAATTTGTGATCTATCCATATTAATCTCAATCTCCAAATTAAATATAATGCCAGTGGCACCAGTCTTTCTACATAAGACAGCAGAGGCTGGAGCAAAGAGTAGCCCAGCATCTTGGAGGTGCACAGAACCATACATTGCACCCCTTTTCAGGGATGGGAAAGAAAAGGACAGTCACAGACTCTTAGCTCTCAGGATTGTATATACTCATTTAGACGTACTAATTTCTAAAAGTTTATCCCTCTACCAAGCATTTCTGTGCATCAGAGTGAAATGAATTTACTCAGAACAATAAATGCAAAGGAAATAACTTATGAGCATTATGTAATTTGCACCTCCCAAATTTCTAGGAAGGACTGGTGGTAGCATTATCTCCATTTTATATGTGAGGAAACTGGGACTCTGACTTGCCCCGGAGCAGACAGCTAAGCTAGTGACAGCCTTGGTAGATAATATATTTGATTTACCACTTAGGATGAGAAATTGTCCTGATTTACACTAGTTGCATAGTTCCAGCCTTGAGGCTTGACACAGTTTTTCAAACTTTATTTCTCTGCTTGAACTTATAAGTGTCCACTTCAATTATAAGAATTGCTTCTTTCCAGGGGTAACCTATGTAAAGCTTTTTCATACATCATATTTACATACATTTACATATGTAAAGTTTTTGTGTACATTATTCAGCACCTGTCCCACATCACCCAGTGAAAACCATTTTTAAATAAATAAGAAAGGCAATGAGTTTAGGGTTAGGAAAGATATAAAGAAATACCTTATATTTCATTTGTCTTTATCCTGTCCCCTGTCAGTGGCTTCTCTGGCATCACTCAATTTCTCTAAATTTAAAGTATCTCTCAATTTCTTTAGAAGCTAATTTAGGACCATTTCTAAAAGGCAAGCTCTTATACAGATTTGTTCTGCTAAAGACATCTGAACATTTTTAAAAGTTTATAATTTGAACATAAAGTAGTGATCTCCTTACAACTGCTCTAACAAAAGCCATTCCTTGGTGATTTTGAAGAAAACACAGGAAATGGCAAAAAAATAAGTAAATATTATACTTTAATCAAATTAGAAATAAATTTTGGTATTCTGTGTTTTAGCTGTTTTCTGAGGGCATTTCTCTTCCTAAAGATCTATAATTGTTAAGAGTAAGGGTTTTTTTGTTGTTGTTTAATTATACATGAATTTCTTCCATTTTCTAGGATTTCAAGTTTATTTAATATCCTCCAACACATTCTAAAGAAATTAAGTAGGTAAGTATTTTTTGGACAGTTTCATTGATATGTCTGATTTTCTTGGATGAAAATTCAAGAATACAAACTTTGAATATGTGCTGTTAGGAATAAATATAATATAACACAGAAGATCTATTTTTTTGTGTCAAAGTTGAAGTTGTGAAAATATAACTAAAAAGATAATACTTACATTTTTCTATAAGGCTTATTTTATTGGTTTCCTATTGCCACTGTAACATACGATTACCACAAACTTAGAACAACACAGTGTATTCTCTTACAGTTCTGCAGGTCAGAAACCTGAAATCATCTTCCATTGGACTAAACTCATGTCAGCAGGGCTGGTTCCTTCTGGAGGCTCTGAGGGGACAATCATTTCCTTGCCTTACTTTTCAGCTTCTAGTGGCTGCCTGTATCCCTTGCCTTTGACTCCTATCTCCATCTTCAAAGCAAATCACTCAAATTTCTGCTTTCCTTGTCACATTTGCAAAGCCATTAAACGTAACATTAACAGCTCTGGAGATTAGAATGTGGACATCCTGGGTGACAATTATTCAGCCTACCATAGATATATTGTTCACATTTTCAGGGTAAGGAAGCAACATAGACTAGTGATCAAAAGTCATTAGCTCCATGGAAAATATTAGAATATGGATTCTCCACCCAGTCATTTATCAAACTAAATAAGTGAACTTGTTACATGAACTTTTGTGTCTTTCTGTTATGCCCTTACCAAAAGATAAACTAAAAAACAATTCAAGAAAGAGTCTGATCAAAAATCTCAAAGTTCTAACTCTCCTACTTATGAAATGATGGTGTTGAGTTCAGTAATTTTCTAGGTACTTTTCAGTTCTCAGATTCTGTGATTCTGTAGCAGGATTTTTATTTTATATATTCTGTTATTCATATAAAACACAATGCTTATACATGAAATTTTTTTAAATTTATTTATTGTTGAGAGTATTACAGTTGTCCCCAATTTTCTCCCTTTTTGCTCCTCTCCACCCAGCCTCCCACCCCACCCCAAGCTTTCACCACACTATTATCTGTGTCCATGGGCTATGCATATATGTATATATGTTCTTTAGTTAATCTCTCTCATCCCTCCCACCCGCCTCCCTACTGAGATATAATTTGAGTCAGTCTATCCCATATATCCATGCCTTTTGACCCATTTTGTTTGTCAGTTTATTTTGTTCATTTGATTCCACATATAAGTGAGATCATGTGATATCTGTCTTTCTCTGATTGGCTTATTTGCTTAGCATTATACTCCCCAGGTCTATGCTGTCACACAGGGTAAGAGTTCCTTCTTTTTTACGGCCACATACCATAAACCCTTGATTTGGTGGACTTCAGATTTAACAGACAAAATTTCCAGTCCATATGTCATGTGAAAATTAACACCCTAATGATATTAAAATGCTTTTAATAAGATTTGCTTATAATTAAATTAAAAGGTTTTTTGTTATTGTTACCAATTCACTGTTATTTTTAATAAATTTTTGCATATAGGCCATATATTGGGGAAAACACTGTATTAATTTCACCGATGTAAATACATATTACATATTGACAGTTATCTGCAATAACAATGTTCAGCAAATGATTAGCATGTGATCAATTAGCACGGGAGGTAATTGATTCTGTTGTGGCATTGCGTGACTTTCGGCAGCAATTGAATGCCTGCCAGCAGATGTTCCCATGTGCTCTATGCCATGCCCCAGCTGTTTGCATTTGCTTTGTCACTAGAGGTGACTGGTGAATGCACACATTTACTAGACCTATTCAATATAAATTTAAAATTACAGTAATACATATAGAAAACTTTTCAGTGAAACTAAACTTTTCATACATGTTTGATTTTAATTACACAAACATGTCTACACTAGACGCCTGGTACACGAAATTCATGCACAGGAGGGAGGGGTCCCCTCAGCCAGCCTGCACCCTCTCCAATCCGGGACCCCTCGGGGGACATCCCTCTCACAATCCTGGACTGCTGGCTCCTAATCGCTCACCTGCCTGCCTGCCTGCCTGGTTGGCCCTAACTACCCACCCCTGCCAGCCTGGTCACCCCCAACTGTCCCCCCCACTGGCCTAGTCTCCCCTCACTGCCTCCCTCCCCCACCAGCCAAGTTGCCCCCAACTGCCCCCCCACACCAGCCTGGTCGCCCCTCATGGCCACCCACCAGCCTGGTCGCCCTACACAGCCTGCTGTTCAGTCATTTGGTCGTCCTCACTAATCCCCCAGCAGGACTGAGGGGACTGGGCACCGCCATCTTGTGGCTGTGGGTGCTGCCATCTTTGAGGGCAGGGCAGTCAGTTAGCATATCCCCCTCCTTATTGGCTGTGGGCACCACCATCTTTGCGATGGCATGAGGGTCAATTAGCATATTCCCTCTTAACTAGATAGGATAAGTAAAAACAGGTAAACTAATTTGTCAAATTTTTAACATATGTATTTGGAAAATTTACTTTATTCTATAAGAGACCAGCTTTAACAGACACCCCCTCACCTGAATTAGTTCCTTGTAGCAAGGTTTAACTACATTCCATGGTGTAAATGTACCACAGATGAGTGGATAACTCATCTACTGATGGGCACTTGGAATCTTAGTTATTGTAAATAATGCTGCTCTAAACATAGGGGTGCATATTTTCTTTCTGATTGGTATATTGGGACTCAGGATAAATTTCCAGAAGTCGGATCACTGGATCAAAGGGCAGTTCCATTTTTAATTTTTTGAGGAAACACCACACTGTTTGCCACAGTGTCTGCATTCCCACTGGCAGTGTACTAGGGTTCTTTTTTCTCCACATCCTTGCCAGCTCTGTTATTTGTTGATTTATTGATGGTAGCATTCTGACAGGTGTCTGGTGATATCTCATTATAGTTTTTATTTTCATCTCTCTAATTATTAGTGACCTTGAGAATTTTTTCATATGTCTCTTGGCCATCTGTTTGTCCTCTTTGGAGAAGTGTCTATTCACTTTGCTCATTTTTAAATTGAATTGTTAGCCTTCCTGGTGTTGAGTTGTATGAGTTCTTTATATATTTTGGAAAATAACCCCTTATCAGATATGTCATTTGCAAATATGTTCTCCCATATAGTGGGTTCCATTTTCATTTTGTTGGATGGTTTCTTTTGTTGTACAGAGCTTTTAGTTTGATGTTGTCTCATTTGTTTATTTTTTCCTTTGTTTCTCTTGCCCTAAGAGATGTATTTGCAAAAATACTGCTATGTGAGATGTCTGAGGTTTTACTGCCTATGTTTTCTTCTAGGATTTTTATGGCTTCATGGTTTACATTTAAGCCTTTTATCTATTTTGAGTTTATTCTTATGTATAGTGTAAGTTGGTGGTCTAGTTTCTTTTTGTTTTCTGTTGCGTTTTTTTTGCATGTACCTGTCCAATTTTCTCAAAAGACTATCTTTACTCCATTATATGCTCTTGCCTCCTTTGTCAAATATTAGTTGACCATAATATTGTGTGTTGATTTCTGGGGTCTCTGCTTTATTCCATTGTTCTATATGCATGTTCTTGTGTCAGTACCAGGCTGTTTTGATTACAATGGCTTTGTTTGTATAGTTTGATATCTGGTATTATGATCCCTCCAACTTTGTTGTTCTTTCTCAAGATTGCTGAGGCTATTCGAGGTTTTTTTGATTCCATATAAATTTTTGGAATATTTGTTCTAGATCTTTGAAATATGCCATTGGTATTTTAATAGGAATTGCATTGTGTCTGTCTATTGCTTTGGGTAGTATGGACATATTAAAATGTTCATAACATTAAAGATGTTATTCTTTCAATCCATGAACACAGTATATGCTTCCACTTGTTTGTATCTTTCTCTGTTTCTTTTTTCAATGTCCTATAGTTTTCAGGGCACATGTGGAAGGCACCCAATAGATGTCCCTCTCCTCTGCCCTCCCCTCCCCTCCCCTCCCCTCCCCTCCCCTCCCCTCCCCTCTCCTCTCCCCCCCTCACTCCCCTCCCCTCCCCTCCCCTCTCCTCTCCCCCCCTCCCCCCTCCCCCCTCCCCCTTTCCCCCTCTCTCCTCTCTCCCTCCCTCCCTCCCACTCTATCTAAAATCAATTGAAAAAATATACTCAGGTGAGGATTAACAAAACAAAAATGCCATCAATTTCTGGGTGTTAATTTTGTATCCTGCTACTTTCTTGAATTCACTTATTAAATCTAGTAGTTTTTTGGTTGAGTCTTTAGAGTTTTCTATGAAATTTTATTATCACTATCTTAGTTTGTGTATTAGGTCTACTGCAAATGTAAAAAAAATTACCACAAAATTGGTGTTGTAGAACAACACGAAGTTATTATCTTGCAGTTCTATAAGTCAGAAGTCTAACAGGTCTCCTGGGCTAAAATCAAGGCATTGCAGGGCAGCTTTTTTTCTGTAAGGCTCTGGTGTGTTCTGTTTCCTTGATGTTTGTGTATTCTAGAGGCCACCTGCTTCCTTGGCTCATGCCCCTCTTCCTCCATCTTCAAAATTTCAAAGGCAAATTGAGTCCTCCTCACATCGCATCACTCTGACCTCTTCCACAGTCGCATCTCTCTCTGAGTGTCTTCTGCCTCCCTTTTCTACATATAAAGACTCTTATGATTATAATGGGCGCACTAAGGTAAACTCCCAGGAAAATCTTACTGTTTTAAAATCGGCTGATTAGGAACCTGAATTTCATCTTGATTCTCCTTTGCCATGTAGTGTAACATATTCACAGATTCTAGGGTTTAGGACATAGGCATTTTGGGGAGGCCATTTTATTCATCGTGTATATTGTACTTTTGTGGCACTTTTAAGATACTCTTCTTTGGAGCACCTGTCTCATTTTTATAAATTCTTTCTGTAAACCAAAGCCACCCTTATTTTTAGTGAAGTTAGTTAAGCTATGATTTTCATTGATGAAATGTCAATCTTTAAAATATTATTTATTCCTATTACCAAATCAACTATTATTCATTTCTTTATATGGAAATATGAAAGTGATGGTTTGGTAAAGAAATGCTCCAGAGAGTAAGAATATTCTGTGCCATCTTGGTCTATTACTTTTCTGTTTAAAAATTTAATGAAAACGTAACTTATCAGGTTTGTAGGCAGATCCGTAACACTAAAGTATGATTAATTCTTATTTTTAATGACATATTATGGGGGAAAACTGATGTTCTCCTTAGCACTTTTGAGCTGAAAGAGTGTAAAATCCTAAGAAAGCACAGTATATTAATCATATTCTTTTAGCTCTTTATGTTGATACACTGAATTCCCTAAAGCTTTCTAAGGAAAAATATACATTTGATGTTTGACAGATCTGATTACTGTGACAATGGAGATTATGACTAAGGGTATGGACTGTGGAGTTCAACTGTCTGATTTTTATCCAAGGCTTATACTCAGAACTTTGGGCATATTGCTTACCATCTCTAATTCCCATTTATCTCTAGTACTAGAGACCCGGTGCAAGAAATTCGTGCATGTGTAGGGTCCCTAGTACTAGAGGCCCGGTACATGAAATTTGTGCATGGGTAGGGTCCTTACGCCTGGCCAGCCATCAGGGCCGATCAGGGCCTTCCAGCTGCCAGCCCAGGCCTCCCTTCCCAGGCTGCCAGCCGGGGCCTTCCTTCGTTCCATGCCTCCCCGTGGTGGTCAGCGCACATCATAGCAAGTGATTGAACTCCCAGGGGGACAATTTGCATATAAGTCTTTTATATATAGACTAGAGGCCCGGTGCACAAAAATTTGTGCATTGGCAGAGGGGGGTGTCCCTCAACCCCACTTGTGCCCTCTCACAGTCTGGGACCCCTCCTGGGATAATGACCTGCTGGCTTAGGCCCGCTTCCAGGTGGCAGAGGGCAGGCCCAATCCCTAGGTGCCTGCCCTGCAGCCCCTGGTCCGGCTCAGAGCAGGGCCGATTGGGGAGTTGGGGCACCGCCCCCTGTCATGCACAGAGCAGGGCGGATTGGGAGGTTGGGGCACTGCCCCCGTCACACTCAAGGCAGGGCCGATGGGGAGGTTGTGGTGCCACCCCCTGTCACGCACAGAGCAGGGCAGATCAGGGGGTTGGGGCACCTTCCCCTATCACACACAGAGCTGGCCGATCAGGGGGTTCGGGTGCTGCCCCCTGTCACACACAGAGCAGGGCGGATCGGGAGGTTGTGGCACCACCTCCTGTCACACACAAAGCCGGCCGATCAGGGGGTTGGGGCACTGCCCCCTGTCAGGAACAGAGCAGGGCCGATGGGGGAGTGTTGGGGTGCAGCCCCCTGTCACACTCAGGGCAGGGCCGATTAGGGGGTTGAGGTGCCGCCCCCTGTCACCTACAGAGCAGGGCTGATCAGGGGTTTAGGGAGCTCCCCCCTGTCACACACAGAGCAGGGTCGATCAGGGGGTTGGGGCGCCGCCGCTGTCACCCACAGAGCAAGGCTGATAAGGGGTTGGGGTACTGCCCCCTGTCACCCACAGAGCAGGGCCTATCTGGGGGTTGCAGCACCGCCCCCATGACACTGCTCCAGGGGCCAGGAGGCCTCTCCGCTCAGCTGATCCCGGGGTCCTGAGGCCTCGCGGCTCCGCTGATCCCGGGCTGGGAGGCCTCTCCACTCAGCTGATCCCGGGCCGGGAGGCCTCTCCATTCCGCTGATCCCGGGCTGGACGCCTCTCAGCTCCGCTGATCCCGGGGCCCTGAGGCCTCACGGCTCCGCTGATCCCGGGGTGGTGAGGCCTCGCTGCTCGCTCTGCAGCTTCGGGGCTGTTTGGCTTCGCTCCACCACTTGGAGCCTGCAAATGCAAATTAACCGCCATCATTTAGCTTCTATAATTGAAACATTGTATCTTTTGGAGCTGTTGCTTCAGGAGCTTAGAGCTGCCTCCTGTTCGCTTCAGCTGCCTCGCTGCCGGCCGCCATCTTGGTTGGCAGTTAATTTGCATATCGCCCTGATTAGCCAATGGGAAGCGTGTCGGAGATATGGTTAATTACCATGTTTGTCTATTATTAGATAGGATAGATAGATAGATAGATAGATAGATAGATAGGGTTAATAATATTATGCCTTGAAGGTTTGTTGTGGAGGATTTAGTAATAAAATGGATATAAGCAGTACAAGAGTTAACTCATGATAAACATTCAATATATATCAACTGTTATTGTTACTCTTATTTTTGTAGCACCTCATATTGTATTGTGATTGTTCTGTTGACTGTTTCTGCTACTTTCTTTTAAACTGCTAAGTGTGGTGAATGTGTCACATTCATTTTTGTATCTCTCTTCACCTATTACTAAATACAAAGTAGGTGCAATGTTGGTTGAATGGATTAAAATGTTCTGTATAAGGATTATAAAAATGTACATTCATGAAATGTCTTTCTGTATAAATGTGTTGTCCATGGATTAGAGAATTAGGCAGACTATTTGTTTCCCATTAAATTATTGAAAACTTACAAAGTGGCTGATAAGACAGTAAAATGAAAATAATTATATATCTTGAACTTTGGAATAAGAATTAAAATTAGTTACCTAAAAGATGTGAAAATAGTTTAAAAGACTTCTTAAATCTTATTTGGTCATAAAAGTATTTTTAGAGGTGATATCCTATTCCCATATTGTTTTTTATTTTACTCATAGACCATGATTAAGAAAATGCTATTAAAATTGACACACTGAGTTGAGTTTTATTCTGTGGATTTAGCTTGCAGGAGGGTTCCTACTTGTTGTCCCATGCAGCAGAAGATTCTTCTCTCCTGATCTACAAGACCTCCGATGGAAAAGTTACTAGGACAGCATACAATTTGCATAAAACACATTGCAGCCTTCCTGCTGTACCTTCCAGTCTCTCAGTTCCCTGGGTTCCATTAGACCCCAATCTGTTGTTACCATATCATATACATCATGGAAGAATACCTTGTACTTTTCCACCTAAGTCACTGGGTCCCACAACACAACAAAAGGTAAGATCTCTTTTTAAAATAAATGTTCCATTGTGTTGTTTATTATTAATCTATTTCACCAAGTATATAGTGTTTCACCCTGATATCCACATTTGCCATATTAATCATAATACCATTGTAAAAATTTCATCCATAGGAAGGATAGATAAAGTTGTATGCCCTACTGAGTTCAGTTGTTATGTCAGGAAACTTTCTCTTTTTTTGTAAGCTTTATAAATCAACTAAAGGAAATTCTACTAGCTTGCCCTGGTGGGGGATGGGGAGAAGGCATGAGTAAGGTATCCACATAGTTAAATCCTTGTGTTCCTATGAAAAGCAAAGTTATGTTTTTGGTAGTTTTTGTTTATGATACTGCTTTACTTCATTAAATATTTGAGACAATTTACAGAAGAATACATACAATAAAATTATGATGCAATTAAAAATTGATATGCAGGATATAAAAACATATTAAGTGTTAGTAATTAGGGAATGCAATGTGCCTTATTAAAAGTACAATAAAACACTCCCTGCCATGTGAGGATGCAACAAGAAGACAGCCGTCTACAAACCAGGACACAAGTTCTCACCAGAACAGAATTTGCCAGTACCTTGATCTTGTACTTTTCTGCCTCCAGAACTGTGAGAAATAAATGTTTGTTTTCTAAGCCTCTCCCAACGACCCCCCCCCCAAAAAAAGTACAATGAAATGTTAAAGACTTTGTGTTTTGCTAAGTATTGTATAACTCAGTATTTATTGAATTATAATTAATGTTACTCTCTTTATAGAATCCTTCCCAGAAATACCAGTTGAATGATTTTTCTCTATCTGAAACATCTGTAAAGCCATGACTAGAAATACTCTTTACCACGTCACTCACTCTTTATATCACGAAAGAAATTTCAATTTGAGTTTAGTTTTAGTAAAAGTTTTGTCCCCTACAAATATGAATATGAATGTTCAGTAAGCAAAAACCCAGTGTATTTTCCTTCTGTGTTGCCAAAAATCTTTGAGTCAAAATCATTGTCTGAGTTCTGTAATCTCTTTAACATGTGTGTCCCAGAACATATATCACTTGTCTATCCTGTGGATGTTTTCCATTCTTGTATTTTCTTTCTTTGTGAGTAAATATACTCAAGTTCTTTGAAAAATAGCTGAAATTTTTTTCCATAAGTTAGTGAATGGGTGTTTATATGTTTTTCAGTTTCTTAATGTTACTGTTTGAGAAGATCTTTTTAGAAATGAGGACTCCTTACACATTCTTAGCTAACTTTGTTCAAGAAGATCTATAAATGTTAATTAGTTGCTACTAGTGAAAGATTAGAGAAAGTTAGTTGTTAGCATTTTAAGTCATTTCATCTAAAATTTTGGTTGGCTATTTCTAGTTTACATGTAATATAAGTAGTGATTTTTATAACCTCCTAAAGCACAATTTTCTTAACTAAACAATAGTAATTGAAAACTATTTTTGAAGGATTTATATTATTTCTAGAATAATGATTTCCTTTTGCTTTAGAAAGTCTGATGTTAGTTTCTCAATAATTCTCTGTGTAGTGGCTTATTCCTTTTAATATCTTGACACAATTCAGTATGTCCAGGATTTGGCCACATAAATGCCAAGTTAAACAATTCAACTATATATATACTACTGAACACTTTGTTCATTTGTATTTTTTTAGGATGGTTCATGCAGCCTGGTTGAGTGTCAGCCTATGAACCAGGAAGTCGGTTCGATAACCAGTCAGGGCATATGCCTGGGTTGTGGGCTCGATCCCTAGTGTGGGGCATGCAGGAGTCAGCCAATCAATGATCTCTCTCATCATTGATGGTTTTATCTCTCTCTCCCTTCTTCTCTGAAATCAATACAATTTTTTTTTAAAAAAAAAAAAAAGCTGCTTCATGCATTCAGTCCAAGGACAAATACTTAATGAGGTTATCCAAGGCCCAGTTGTATAGCTCAGCATTAGGTACACTCGAAATTAGGTAACTAATGCTTGGTTTGATTTTTTTCTCTAAGCCCATGGAAAGTTTTTGGTGACCTCTGACATACCTCCCTAATCTAGCCCTACATTGAGTGGGAGTTACCCCACTTTCCTCCCTACTTCCTGCTAGTTAGGCCATAGAAATTGGACGTTCTAATCTAACCAAGGTAGGCACAGATGGGGATACTAGCCTTAATAGCAATAGGAAAAGACCAAAGCTTCAGGGAACTTGGGGAAATAAGACACTATATGAAACAGAAATCATCTATTTCATGGTGTAAAAACTCATATAACAAATGTTTCTGCCTCTAATGTGATCCCCTAGTCTCTAGTCTACTTGAATTGAGATCTCATCTTCATGTAGTGCCTTAGGCACTAAAACCCTAAGAGTACCCCAGTAGAGCCTCCCTCTGCACAGAGCAAAGCTTAATAGGAGGATCCCATTTGCTTTTTGTGCTATTCCTGACTTCTGCTTCCAGTCCTTTTGCAATGGGTCTGTGCCTAGCTCTTTTCTTCTTCAGCAATCTCTGTAATAAACATTCATTACACACACACACACACACACACACACACACACACAGTCTTACAATGGAAATTTCAGAATGCTTGCTTTCCTCAGTGATATTGTAGATAACAGTGTGGTCAGTATACTTTTATAGTAAACTAGAGGCCTGGCATATGAAATTCGTGTGCGGGTACAATCCTTAGGCCTGGCCTGTGATCAGGGCCATCTTCTCCAGCTGCCTGCAGCCAGCCCACCCCCCACCCCACCACCACCACCCCCAACTCCTCCCCTCCCCCCACCCCCGTGTCCCCTGCCACCACCCACCCCCGGTTCCCCGTTCATCATCGGCGATTGGAGCCTGCCGGTCAGGGAAAGGGACCAAAAGATGGTCAGTGCGCCTCATAGTGACCAGTCGAGCGATCGGTCTGGTCATTCCGCTATTAGGATCAATTTGTATATTATCCTTTTATTATATAGAATAGAGGCCTGGTGCATAGGTGGGGGCCAGCCAGCCTGCCCTGATGGGGACCCCGGATTGGGCTGGGGTCCCCCTGGGGGGTGGGGCTGGCTGGGGCAAGGGGCCACAGGTGGTTTGCCAGCCTACCACTCCCCCGATCAGGGTAGGGGTCCCACTGGGGAGTAGGGCAGCTGGGGCGAGGGGCCACTGTCATTCTGGTCTCTAGTCGTTCTGCCGTTTTGGTCGCTGGGCTTTTATTATATAGGATACTAGCTTCAGTGGGGAGTAGTCTAGATAATCTAAAAGCCATAGCACTTTTCTAATCAGTATGTTACAGTAGTTCATCAGATTCAGACAGACTAGCAGACTCAGATCCCAACTCAAGTTTGTCCTTTCTAGTCATCTAATTGTAAACCAAAAAATGCCCCTAAAGGGACAAGATATTAGGTGAGAGAAGCTGGGGTCTGCTTCATTCTTAGTGAGCGAGTAACCCTTTGGAACAATGCTAGTAATATGTCTGTTGGATTAGGAATAAGAGTGTTGGGAGTTCCAGTATCACCCATTACTCCAAGGTCTACACTTCACTGGACAAGATGTGAAGGCTACAAGGTGGCTAGGGAAAATAGAGGCAGAGCCTGGCCAGTGTGGCTCAGTCATTGAGCATCATCCCAGGAACCCAGAGGTCCCCGGTTTGATTCCTGGTCAGGGCATATGTCCTGCAGGACACATGGCCTGCAGAAGGAATCCAGTCAATGATATTTCTCTCTCATTGATGTTCCTCTCTCTCTGAAAATCAATAAAATCATATTTTTAAAAAGAAAAATAGAAGCAGATATGGACAGGTTCTGGGGGAAAGGTCTCAGGTTATGCAGGTTTGGTCCTCTGTGAGGCATGGCTCTCCATTAACTATTTTAAAACTTTATGCTCTCTCAGTGGCCAAGGAGATGGCAGCATTTCTAGATCTCATCTTCAGAATGACTATAATTAGCAAGGGATTGTGTCTTAAGACTATATCTCTCTCTTCCCTAGACAATGAATTATAGCTAGAAAGTGAGGATGAGCAGCAACTTGCACCGAAGAGTAGACATTAAGGCAGAACTAGCACCCCAAAAAGTTTCTTCCCCCACTTCCCTTCTTTCTCTTTTTCCGTCCTCTGTGGTCTCCTTCCATTTTGGAATTTCTCCCCCTTTGCCAGCTCTAACCTTCTTGTATTTCCTTTCCCTCCCTTCATAGTTTTCATTTCTCTCGCCTGCCCTTCAGCTTTGTTATGGCAGACATGTTGCTAAAAAGGCCTGTAATTCCCTCATTTTCTAATTTAACCTTTCAACCTCTTCCAAATTTAACATGGAAAGTGGTTTCCCCTCCACTTCTCTTCATCTACCCTGATCTTGAAAATTTAGCCCTTTCAAACTTTGTGAGATTAAAGCTTATTCAGAAGCAGCCAGGTGGTTAGGGATTAAAAAATATACAAGGACCACTCACAAAGAAAGTAATACATGTGCTAATAATGACTGTATATAAATGTGTTGTAAACAGGTTAAACCATTTTCTGTTCTTTGCTTCATCTCTTAGATTAGTGGAACAAGAATGCCTACACACAGCCGCAGGAATCCAGTTTCCACGGAAACCAAAAGCCTGCCTGCTCAGCAAGTTGAAAATGAAGGAGTGGCTCCAAATAAAAGAAAAATAACATAAGGACTCTACCGTGGGAAATGAAGAAGAAACAGTTATAGCAGTTCAATTCAGAAAAGTTTGAGGGGACACATGCCTAAAAGATCAGTAGACAAGATGAACTTTTTTCCTGTAGTGTCCTTGAGAGTTCTTAGAGTGCCTTGAAAAAATGTGTTGGCTGTGTGGGAATGTTTTAACTAAAATGGAATGCTATACTCTTAACTCTTGATGTTTGAGGAGAACCTAGATATGTTTTAACATTATCATGGCAGAGAAATATATAGCAAAGAAAATTATTTTTGTAATAAACCTTTTTCAAAAATTATAAATAGGAAAATAATTTGCTTTTTTTTCAAGAGCAACACTTATTGTGTGTTATATTAATTGAGCTATATCACCAGCCTGCTGAGAGTGGCTCAAATGGTTAAGTCTTGCCACTGTCAGAGATAATTTGGAGCAACATGAAACCTTGTTTCTGACCAATTGTGACAGTTTTTATATATGATTTTTAAATGATGATTGTTGCAGGTTAATAAAGTTAATACCTTTAAAAGCTTAGCAAAATTCCATTGCAGAAGCCAAATTTTAAAATAATAAGCTTCCTGCCTTTGAAAAGTTAACAATTTTAGTTGGGCAACCATCACTTTGTTAAAACAGCTTTTATTATGTTACAGGTTTGATGACCAATACCTCTATCTCTTGGCACAAATCCCAGCTGAGTGTTGAAATACACTGAAAACAGAGATGAGCATGTTTTCCAGAAACATCTCATTATTTCAGCTGATAAGGCTAATGTGTGGTAAAACATAAGCTATTTTTCCCTTATCTATACTGATTAATTTAAATTTTCTATAACCATATCAGTGAATTTGGGAAAGTACATGATCAGCTGATATTAATGTAGCTAATTTAGTCTTAAGAAGGGGTGGACTTATTTAATTTTTATATTCTTGTGCTTTAATGTCCACTAAAGTTTTCAGAGATACATGCAACATTTGTAAAGCAGGTTTTGTAATCTACGGCAATATGAGCTTTGTTTTTGTAATTTTTATGTGTTTTATATTAATATTAGAAATTTACAATATAAGAAATCTAGAAATTTCTAGACTCCTAGAAATGTTCCCAACTGTGATAAGAATTCAGCATTTTCATCTTCGATTACCAAGTTTTGTTTTGTTTAGACTTTTGGTCAGTTATAAAGTATTTTTATTTAATGAGTAATTATTAGTAAAATTGTTTTATGTATTTTAACATATGATTTCCTCATCCTCCCACTTCCTTTTTAAAACATTGAGCCCCTTATACTCTGGTTTCTCTTCAGATCGCATAAATCTTTCGCCTTTTAAAACATTGAGCCTCTTTTTTAATGGATTTGGTTTTTTGTTTTGTTTTGTTTTTAGCTTTGTCACAGACTCCCATGTCCCAGAAATACTTTAGTTGTGAATCATTTGGCATTTAACCTAGGGAAAGTCAGGGATTCCCTTGGAATTTGCTCTTTTAAAAGAACCAGACGATTTCTTCAGACTTCTAAATACCAGAAAGTCTTGGCTTTTCATTTTCTTTTTTTAATACTACTTTTTACTTAGTAAAATGATTGATCTTGCAAGTGATTATTTTGAAATTATCTTAGCCATACATTTAAGTAACTGTGATAATGTATGTAAAGCTAGTCTTAGTTTTCCACTTGTGCTTAAGTAAGCCTTTTATAAAACATATTTGATCATGTCTTGTGTTCTTGTTCATGATTCTTAGTGCTGAGAATGTGTAAGTAACAAAATGACATTGATAGTATAAGCAAAGATTTTTTTTTTCTCTAAGAACAAAACACTCAGTGTTAGCAAGGGTGTGATGAACCTAGCCCATTTATATGTCCACGGTGAAGGTATAATTTATACATACCTCTTGGAAAATATTTTATTCAGTAAAACTTGATCTAAAGTAGGTCCCACTCTTTCATAGCGTATATGTATACATATATCACAATATTTATTTGTTTATTTGACTTAATTGTCTTTTTTCTTCAATAATAGACTCCATGCTCTGCCAGGACGGGCATATTTGTTTTGTTCACCATTATATAACCACACCTAACATAAGTGTCTGTCTTGTAGTTATTTAGTAAATATAGGTTGGCTGTATGAATAAATGAATATGTAGATGTCAGGGATAGATTCTTTTCCCCAGAAGCTCACATTCCAATGAAGGACATGATACTGATCTATGTAAGTAAGTGCTCTGGTAAAGTTATATGAGAAAGTCATCTAACCTAGACCTGGTAATTAAGGCAGATTTTCTGAGATAAAGACTTGAGCTGAGTCTTTTAAAAATGAGTGAGAGTTAGGTCCTAGCTGGGTAGCTCAGTTGGTTAGAGCATCGTCCCAATATGCCAAGGTTGTGGGTTCGATCCCCAGTCAGGATACATACAAGAATCAATCAATGAATGCATGAATAAGTGGAACAACAAATCAGTGTTTCTCCTTTCTCTCTCTCAAAATCAAGAGTAGGAGTTATAAGGGAAGTATGAAAGAAAGCCGAATATGCAAAGGTGAAAGATAAACAGATTATAGGCTGTGGACATAGGAGATGAGAATAAAAGATACAGGACAGGGACAAACCTGCCATCCTGTGACATTTAAAATTTGTCCTGTGCAATGTGAGAGCAAGTAGTGAATTTTAATAAAAGTAAATAACAGTCCCTGACCAGTGTGGCTCAATTGGTTGGTCATTGTCCTCTGAACCAAAAGGCTGCTGGTTTAATCCCCAGTCAGGGCACATGCCCTGCCTGGGTTGTGGGCTCCATCCCTAGAAGGGGGCTTGCAGCAGGCTGTTAATCGAAGTTGCACTCGCATATCAATGTTTCTCTCTTCTCCCTTCCTCTCCCTCTAAAATTAATAAAACTTAACAAATAACATGATGAGATATGTGCTTGGGAAACCTTTTGTTGCCATTAGTCTAAGGCAGCGGTTCTCAACCTGTGGGTCGCAAACCCTTTGGGGGTCAAACGACCCTTTCACAGGGGTCGCCTAAGACCATGGGAAAACATATATAATTACATATTGTTTTTGTGATTAATCACTATGCTTTAATTATGTTCAGTTTGTAACAATGAAAATACATCCTGCATATCAGATATTTACATTATGATTCATAACAGTAGCAAAATTACAGTTATGAAGTAGCAACGAAAATAATGTTATGGTTGGGGGTCACCACAACATGAGGAACTGTATTAAAGGGTCACGGCATTAGGAAGGTTGAGAGCCACTGGTCTAAGAAATGGAATGGAGTGGAGCTGGGAAAGACTGTAGGAAGAAAGAAAAATTGGAAATCTCTGCTGTAATTAAAAAATGGTAAAGGCTCTGAGTTAAAGCTGGAAGTATAGGGATGGACTTAAGTGATAATAGAAAAATGATAATTCAGTGATATGGTTGGTAGGGAGAGTCAAGTTTGGCCTCATGTTTCTCATTTGGAGTGCTGGGTAAGTGATGGTTTTATGCATTGAGAAAGTAAGACAATAGGAAGAAATTCAATAAAAATGTTCATTTTCTTTCACCATTTCTATTCCTTGGGTTTCAGGTTGGAATATTATATTTGCTATGTATTGCTACATAATAAATTACCCCAAAATGTGGCTAGTTAAAATAACAAACATGTGTTATCTCAGAGTTTGTGTGTGTCAGGAGCCTGGATGCCGCTCTGCTGGGTGCCTGTGGCTCACAGCCTCTAATAAAGTTACAGTCAAGTCCTTGGCTGAGGCTGCAGTCACTTGAAGGGTTGTCTGGAGTTGGAGCATCTGCTTCCAAGAAGGCTCACTGTTGGTGGGGGTGGGATGTCAGTCTCTCACTGGTTATTGCCAGGAATCCTCTCCTCACTGCATGCATCTCTCCATAGGTCAGCTTGAATGTCTTGGCATGGCAGCTGGCTACCCCAGAGTGAGCAAGGAGGAAGCCACAATATCTTATACCTGAGTCTTGGAAATAAAGCACTGTCTTCTGCCACATTCTCCATATTAGAAATAATTTAGTTTCACCTCTTGAAGGAAGGAATATAAAAAGAATTTGTGAGCATATATTTAAGCCACCACAAATGCCATGAACATTTTAGGGATATAGAAGAATTAGGTTTAGGGTGGAAAGGAGAAAGGACAACACAAAACATCAACATTAGAGGCCAGGTGCATGAAATTTGTGCACGGGGCAGGGGAGGGGGTTCCCCTAAGCCCAGCCTGCACCCTCTCCAATCTGGGACCTCTTGGGGGATGTCCCTCTCACAATCCAGGACTGCTGGCTCCTAACTGCTCACCTGCCTGCCTGCCTGATCGCCCCTAACTGCATCTGCCTGCTGACTTGATTGCCCCTAACTGCCCCCCATGCAAGCATGATCGCCCCTAACTGCCCCCCCACCAGCCTGATTGCTCCCCACTGCCCCCCCCCCAGCCTGGTCACCCTCACTGCCCCCCCGCCAACCTGGTCACCCTCACTGCACCCCTCTGCCAGTGTGTTCACCCCTCACTGCCCCCCTCCCCCGATGGCCTGGTTGCCGCCAACTGCACCCCGTGCCGGCCTAGTTGCCCCACGCAGCCTGCTGTTCTGTTGTTTGGTCGCCCCTGCCGGCCTGGCTGCCCCACGCAGCCTGCTGCTCAGTCGTTTGGTCATCCCTCACTAACCCCCCTGCCGGCCTGGTTGCCCCACACAGCCCGTTCGGTCGTCCATTCAGTTGTTGTGGTTGCGGTGGTCGCTTAGGCATATATATATATATATATATATATATATATATATATATATATGGCCCGGTGCACAAAAATTTGTGCACATGGGGGGGATGGGAGGTCCCTCAGCTCAGCCTGTGCCCTCTCGCAGTCTGGGGCCCCTCAGGGGATGACCACTTGCTGGCTTAGGCCTGCTCCCCGGGGGATTGGGCCTAAGATGGCAATCAGACATCCCTCTGGCAGCCTGGCAGCCTGGCAGCTCTCAGGGGATGTCCATTTGCCAGCGGGGAGCAGACCTAAGCTGCAGTCAGACATCCTTAGCGCTGCTGAGGAGGCAGGAGAGGCTCCCACCACCACTGCTGTACTGGCAGCCGTCAGCCTGGCTTGTGGCTGAGCAGAGCTCTTCCATGTGGGAGCTCACTGACCACCAGAGGGCAGCTCTTGCACCGAGCATCTACCCCCTGGTGGTCAGTGTGTGTCATAATGACCAGTCATTCCCAGTCTTTCTGCTGTTAGGGTCAGTTTGCATATTACCCTTTTACTATATAGGATAGAGGCCTGGTGCACGGGTGGGGGCCGGCTGGTTTGCCCTGAAGGGTGTCCCAGATCAGGGTGGGGGTCCTGCTTGGGTGCCTGGCCAGCCTGGGTGAGGGGCTGATGGCTGTTTTCAGACTGCCTGCACCCCCTTCATGGTGGGGGTCCCCACTGGGGTGCCTGGCCAGCCTGGATGAGGGGCTGAGGGCTGTTTTCAGGCAGGCCAAGCCTGCAACTGAAGCTCCCAGTCTCTCCTTTTTTTTCTTGTTTTTTTTTTTTTATTCTGGGATTTATTTACCTTCTATAATTGAAACTTTGTTGCGGCTCCAGCTCCGAGACCGGCCTGCTGAAAGCAGGTATCTGGGGTTTGTTTAGCTCTATAATTGCAACATTGTTGCATCCGGAGCTCAGAGCTGGGCTGCAGCAGGCAGGGAACCTTGACTTCCTCCATCATCGGGGCAACCAAGCCTCATGTTCGCTTCAGCTGCATGGCTGCCGGCCACCATCTTGGTTGGCAGTTAATTTGCATATCACCCTGATTAGCCAATGGGAAGTGTAGCGGAGGTATGGTTAATTACCATGTTTGTCTATTATTAAATAGGATAAGATTGATTTCTGACTTAAGGGTATTTCCTAGTCTACGTGGGGATATATATATATATATATATATATATATATATATATATACACACACACATATACATATACATACATACACACACACACACACACACACACACACTTAGCTATAATACAAGGCAGAATAGTCAAATGGCACAATAGTGCATAGGAATAAGAAAATGGGATGCTTGCACATAAGAGAAACTCATGGTAAAAATGGCCTTTGAGCTGTGTTTGAAAACAAGTAAAATATTAATATGGGCAAAAAGGAAGCAGAGCATTAGAGCATGAGGAAAAATCATATGAAAAGTGCAGGTTTAGGAAATCGCAAATGTGTCCATGTCACAAGTAAGGGACTAAAGAATAATAAATGGGAGATGGAGAGGTAAGTTAGAGCTTGACAGTGGAAGCATGAACTGTATTCCAGATTTTGAAAGTAATCAGGAGACATTGAAGGCTTTTTGAGCAAGATGACATCAATTTTAGGAAATTTACAAATTTAAGGATTATTTAGAAATGAGGAAGACTTATGAAAAGGCAGTGTTAACCATATAAATAGCAGGCAGATGGTAAAGATGTAAATTGGAAAGTCATTTAAAAGTTAGCCATCAGCCCTGACCGGTTTTGCTCAGTGAATAGAGTGTCGGCCTGTGGACTGAAGGGTCCCAGGTACGATTCCGGTCAAGGGTATGTACCTTGGTTGTGGGCACATCCCCAGTGGCGGGTGTGCAGGAGGCAGCTGATCGATGTTTCTCTCTCATCGATGTTTCTAACTCTCTATCCCTCTCCCTTCCTCTCTGTAAAAAATCAATAAAATATATTTAAAAAAAAAAAAAAGTTAGCCATCAGAGTTAGCCCTGTCATCAAAATGAATGTCTACCTCAAATAACATTGGGTCACAACTCAGTAACAGACAATAGGTGTTGGGAATACAAAGGTGAATTGAAGGTCATGGCACATGAAACAGTAATTATGTGGAATTATGAAATGAGAGGTTTCAAAGACAGCTGAGGGGTTTTAGCCTTAGTGGTGCCACAGACTTAATATATTAGAGGAAGAGTATGGATGTGGTGAAAAAACAACAGTTACGTTTTCAACCAAATAGCAGCAGTACAATAAAGGTGATGTACTATAGATCCTATAGCAGTGATGGCAAATCTTTTGAGCTTGCTGTGTCAGCATTTTGAAAAACCCTAACTTAACTCTGGTGTCATGTCACATATAGAAATTTTTTGATATTTGCAACCATAGTGAAACAAAGACTTATATTTTTGATATTTATTTTATGTATTTAAATGCCATTTAACAAAGAAAAATCAACCAAAAAAGTGAGTTCCCATGTCACCTCTGACACGCGTGTCATAGGTTCGCCATCACTGCCCTATAGACTGAAAATGCAGGTCTGGAACTTAGGGGAGAGAAGTAGATAGGAAGGTTGGGAGCTCATACGCCAGGAAATTATGGATGAATTTTCATTGTTATAAATTGAACATAATTAAAGCATAGTGATTAATCACAAAAACAATATGTAATTATATATGTGTTTTCCGATGGTCTTAGGTGACCGCTGTGAAAGGGTCGTTCGACCCCCAAAGGGGTCGCGGCCCACAGGTTGAGAACCGCTGCATTAGTCTCTCAAATAATCGGTAAGCAATCTTCAAAATATGAGGGTTGCCCTGACAGGTGTGGCTTAGTTAGGCATCCTGTGCACTTAAAGGTAACCTATTCAATTCCAGTTTGGGCAGCTGATCTGTTTCATTCATATCAATGTTTCTCTCCCTCTCTCTAAAAATCAAAATATCTTTATATATTAGGGTCATGAGAGACGGAATGTGTCACATAAAAATTAACCGAATGGACCCATGCTCCTGGTTTGAGTCCTTGTCCAATAAAGGACATTATTGCAACAACTGGCAAAATTTGAATGGAGTGGATTATGTGCTAGAAAGGTATGGATATGAATTCCCTGATTTTGGTGTGGTTATGTCCGAGCTGCCCTGTACTTAGAAATAAACACTGAGGTATAAATTAGTAATGGTGTCTGCAACTTACTCTGAAATTGGAGGACTCAGGCAGAGATATGTTAACAGGGATGACACAGGGGCTATGTGTACTATCCCCGTAATGTTTATATGTTTGAGATTGTTTCAGAATAAAAACTGTGTAAGAAGGGTGTAATTCACAGTATCAGGTACTACCAGGAGGTCACAGAGGATAGACAAAGATGGGGGGTGAGTGGGAAGAGGGGGAGAGACATTTGGGTTCAAAAATCAATCAGGCATAAAGACAAACGTGTTGAAATGAGAAAATCAGGGATTCCTGTTTTTGGGGCCTAGGACATGAAACTTATAACTCAAATCACTAAAGCCTTTCTCCTCTAAATTCCTACAGTAGTTATTATAATACCACAAATTCTGAATCTCAGATGTTATCCTATATTCTTCTTCTTTGAGGATTTTGTATATCCCCAAACAGATGGTAATCTTCTCATGGGCAATGGTTGTGTCTTTATACAGACTCTATGTTTACCCCAAAACCAGTCCCAGGGCCAGGCAGCCTCCAGATGTTCTTTCAACATGTACTAACTCAAGCTGATATCGAAATAGTACTAACTCAAGCTGATACTGCAAAGCTCCCAATAGACCATCATGTAGCTAGGTTGTCTCCACCTCAGTCCCAGATCTTCCTGCCCACAGGGCAGGTCTATGGGCAGCTATGAGCCCTGCACAATAAAATAAATATTTAAAACTTGTGTTTATTAAAGGCAACACCAGTCACCCATCTAAGAAAAATAAAGCTCTCTGTGTTTTGGATACATTTTACATTAACTCTTTTAATGCTATTCTCATTTCAGAGTAACAAAAAAATACAAATTCAAGTTAGGTTTAATTATTTGGAAGATACCATATTTCAACACCTCTTAAAAACATTCTACCTGGCAGCCAACACTTTGTCTGGACAAGTCTGTGAGTCTTCCTGGACCAGAAACAAACTCCTTATCAAAGGGAGAGACAGACGGGTGTCCAATCATTGTCATGCTGGAAAGCAGCCTGTTGTTTTACACGTCTCTACAGCTGATGTTCTCCAAGGCCAAGTAAACCCAGGCCTTCCACAGCTTAGCAAGCTGGGCTCTCAACAGACCTCCACCCAACCTAGGCTCCTCAACTAACTATGAGGTCTTCTGGATTTAGCTGTTACATGGGACTCCAAATAAATGAGGATATTGTGTCCAGGAACAGCCTTACTGATGGCATAATCCTCCCTGAGGCAGTATTTAAATTTGCACCTAAAGTTTTCAACTGAAAATGAGAAATGAGTCAAAAAAAAAAATCAAGTGATTACAGTTTCTTTAATTGAATGAGAAAGCTAACATGTCTATACAACTAAGAAATAGTATGTATTTTATGGAGTTTGTGTTTTATTTTTATCTATTTGGTTATGGGTCCCAACAATAAACTAATGTGAAACATAAAGGATTGAACACATTTTGCAAGTATAATGTCTGCCCTCTGTCCCACCAAAAGTGATGCAAATTTTAGTTTCCCAAGTGCCACACTGGGCAGCCGGAAATAGCCTCTGTCCAATTCCAACATGCAGTCTCATGGAATTGCACAATGACTTCTTTGAGTTCAGAAAGGGGGTGAAACCGCAGTGCATTAGGCTTGAATGTCTCTGTATATGTGTGCATGTTGGGAGGCTAATAAAGTGGTAGGTCAGTCCCTAATTCAGTCTGGCTTTTTTTCAATGCTACACGCTAGTGCCTGAAAACTTTTAAGGAGGAAGGACTGTGTAACTTAGTAAGAGCCTAAGGCCAAAATGTCATTTTGCATACAAGGAAGTGCTGAGTTTGCTGTCAGCCAGGCCTTCTGCCTCCCAAGAGCCCATACTGGAGTTAATTCATATCCAGCAGTTGGGGAAGTCCTCAGAACGTTAAGACTGTCAGCTACAACTTGAAGAGAAGTATGACAGGTCAGGTCTTAGACGGAGCCAGCCCAGAGCTGGAATTTGTTCGAGGAGGCATTGGGGGTTGGGTTTGGAGCTGAGCATATCCTTAGAGTCTCCACTTCATCGCCTGCTCAGGCAATATCTCTCCCCTCTTTGAGCCAAGTCTTCTCATCCGTAAAATCCAGATATTTATGCCTTCCCAGCATATCCTACAGGCACTAGTGGCCTTCAATAAATAATGGATATAAAAGTTCTTTTTAACCTGCAACTAACTCACTGTTTAATGTGAAGTATTGTCAAATTAAATCAATGAGCCATGTCATTTGAGCTAAAACTGGAAAGGAGTTTGCCAGACTGGAAGGGAAATTTCAAGCTGAGAGACGAAGTATGATCAATGTTGCAGAGGTACAGACATGTATAGCATGTTGGAATAGCAGGTCTTCCAGGGTGGCTCAGACCTGGCCAGGTGCCCATGGTGAAGTGACCAAAAGGAACTGCTAGGAGTGTTCTGGGAAGAACTCTCAATATGAAGCCCTGGGTGCCTCATTAGAGACTGAGGGTGTTGTCTTGAGATAGGGATGATCAAAAGGCTTTTAATGGGGGTGGCAATAGAGGCAGACAGCATGGTCAAACGTCCATATTGGGAAGCATGGCTATAATGTGTAGGATAGATTTGGGGCACAAGGGAAACTAGGGAAGTCTGAAGGCAGGAACATCAGGGGATGCTAGTTTTTAATCGAAACAAAAGCCTCTAGTGATCAATCTTACTTGGCAATCTGTCATCTTTGTTTCTTCATTATCAAATATAGCTGCCATATTGGTGAGAATGTGGCCAAAACAATGAGATCTTAAATCTACTGGAGTTGGACATCAGTTATAGGGTGATAAGTACTGCAGACTCTCACACCAGTTGGGTCAGATGCCTTTCCATCGTCTACAGCCCAAAGCTAGAGGGTAAGGTTATCTTTGCAAAAATAATTCCTTGGGGGATTAAACTCCATTTATATTATTTGGAAGTGGACTCTAAATCTCAGGGTGGGGGAAGGTTGGTGTCCTCCCAGGAAAGTCACTTTTAAAAAAAAAAAAAGCCAAACTGAGCCCTAGCTGGCTTGGCTCAGTAGATGGAGCGTTGACCTGCAGACTGAAAGGTCGAGGGTTCGATTCAGATCAAGGGCACATTCCCGGGTTGTAGCCTCGATCCCCAGTGTGGGGTGTGCAGGAAATAGCTGATCAATAATTCTCTCTCATCATTGATGTTTCTATTGCTCTCTCCTTCTTCCTTCCTCTCTGAAATAAACAATAATATATTTAAAAAATAACAAAATAAAATAAAAAGCCAAACTGAATTAGGGACTGACCCTACTACTTTATTAGCTCCCAACATGCACACATATACAGAGACATTCAAGCCTAATGCACTGTGATTTCACAATTCCTTCACCCTCTTTAGCCCTGGCCAGGTAGCTCTATTGGTTAGAGCATCATCCCGATACTCCAAGATTATGAGTTTGATCCCTGGTCAGGACACATGCAAGAATAAATCAATGGATGCATAAATAAATGGAATAATAAATCGATGTTTCTCTATCTCCTTCCTTGCCTCTTTTCCTCTCTCCCTCCCTCCACTTCCCTTCCTCTCTCTAAAATCAATTTTTAAAAAAGGTTACTCTAAAAGTTACTTTTACCTAGTTGGTCTCTCTCCTAACCTTTTAAAACTTGGACTCTGGAGTATAAAATAAAAAGGAAGTGAGCCGAGCAGCTGAGCCCAGATGCCCACACTGAAACCCAAGTTCCCCTCCGTGGAGCAGCTTGAGGGTCAAAGTAAGTCATGCCATGAGCTCCTCCCAAGAATGCTTGGATATTGGCGCGATATATATGTTAATGTTTCAGATGAGTACTATAGCCTTGACGGAGAAAATTTGCTTGGTTGAGACTACATAGTAATATGAGACCAGCCCTGCCAGCCCTGCCAGCCCTGCGGGTCTCAGCCATTGCTCTTCAGTTTGGTGTCATAGGTCTGAACACTTCATGTGCTCTTTTTAACAATACAAGGCAGATCCTTTTATTAAGTGCATAATGTAGTAGCAGACACATTTGTGAAAATACTAATAGAAGCAATGGTAGTTAGTAACTGAGAATGATTTCAGATTATGAAGGAAGAATAACACTGCAGATCCAGGAAAGGGACTGGCTGGCAGGGTCTTTGGCCGACTCTGCATCCACTAACTCTGAGCTCCTTTCCTCTGCAGCTGTCTGGGGCCGTGTCTAAGTGTGTTCCAGCTCTCTAGACTGCCCACAAGAATGCCACTGGCTTGGGAAAAGGGAGGGGCTGATGGTGGTGACTGAATCCATTTTGATGGTGATCTACAGGAGACCGATGTCATTCATTGGAAACTTCAACCAGCTTGGCCATGAGAGGGTTGGCTTTTGAGACTCTTTATGGTGTGTAAGTACCTCACCCAGAGGTATGTTATTACTGAAGATTTCATTTCAACCCACACTATTTTTGGATATTTTCACGCACAAAAACAGCAAAAAATACTTTTAAATAGTATTGTTACAGAAGACCAGAGAAAAAAACAAGCAACGCTTAGAGAAAGGGAGTTACATTTTATTATAATTATGCGTAGGCCCAGAGAAAAATGTATCTTTCAAATTCTGGGCCCCCAACATGGAGTAAGCCTTTCCTATTTATACTTTTTCTAGTTCTTTGTCTTCCAAATTTGGAATGAGACTTCTGGACCTTCTGAGAAAGAAGGCCTGTGTGCTGGGAAGGGGCCATGAGACCATATCTCAAGTCCGGCCTTATGCCAGCACTGACAACTCTGTCTGGGGCATAGTTTATGGCCTCTCTGGAATGGGAGTAGTCTTATTTTCCTATTATTTAAGCAAGTAAGCATTTACAGAAGCCAAAATAGCAGGGTTCAAATTTCAAACAGCAGTTTTTATATAAGATGGATTCTTCAGTATTACGTGATTTTGAATATTTGGTATCTCAGGAACTGTGAAATTTTTATTGGACTGATGGATAGCCACTTCAGACCTTATATCAGAATGATCAAACTTTCTTAAAACTGGAGAATAGATAGATACTGCTGAGTCCATGGAGCAATGTCATCATATAAGGGTCTGATCATGGCTTCGTGTATTTTTAACCCAGTGAGCAATATCCTTTCCTCCTCTCGTTCTTTGCCCTCTTAGTCATGAGCCTCGGCTCAAGAATGACCTTTAAATGTTTCCCCAAACTCCTCTCAAGTGACCAGAATTTGCCTTAGGCTCTAGGGTAATACTTTAGTAGAGAAGTTCCAAAAATACTTCACAATGGTGGCATTAAGTAAATATATGCCTTCTCTCGAGGCTAATCCTCTCTGCCTATTTCTATACTGGAATGTTCCTTTTAAAATTAACAGCCACACCTCTCTGCAGTGACACTCCCTTTGGATATTGAATACACTGGTATATGTGACATTTCCTCTTTTATGCTTACGCAATGACTTTAACAGCTATGAGTAACTGACTGCACTGGCCCAGATGGAATGTGTGACTTCCTTTCACTGATTGGGGAACTGCTCCTGACAGATTTGTCGTTCATCGGTTGGGCTCCTCTAGCTCTTTGATTTCATTTCTGATGTATTTGTCAAATTATGATTACTTAGTTACCTCCACTAGACCATAAGGTTGGAGTTACCTTGCTTCTTGTTAGTTTGCTTCTGCTATACAGTCCTGCCCTGGGGCCTAGCGAATAGTGGGTGCTCAATGTTTGTTAAATCAAATGAATTTGTCGTGAGAATTCCTTGATTTTTGTGGTCAGACACTGGCAGCTTTCTCAGGAACACAAGTGATCAAAACCACCTAGGCTTCCATTTGTACTAAAATAAGCATTTTACCAATTTCATAGAAAAATATTTGTAAAGCACTTGCTAAATACAGAAGTTCATGTAATTAATAACTGTGAAGAGAAAAAATAGGAGGTGCTGGATATAGAGACCTTTCAGAAAATATTTCCAAGTTAGGCATATTCTGAGTTACATTTTTCCATTTTTTTTACAATCTTAACAGTTTTTCTTCTTTTGAGCTCCAACATAACCTGCATACTAGAGTTGTGTGTTTTTTCCACCCCACCCTAGTTGCTATAGCTGATGAATCATAGTAACCAGAGAAGGGAAAGACCAGTGAAATCATCTGGCTCATCGCCTAATTAGGGAGTGGATCATGGGATTTGGAGAAGACTAACCTCTCATTTAAAGAGAGAGAGAGAGAGAGAGAGAGAGAGAGAGAGAGAGAGAGAGAGAGAGAGAGAGAGAAAGAGAGAAGAGAGAAACTACAGCCAGAGCTGATTAGAGCACCTCACCCATCTGTTTGTCTTTTGCTTTTAGCATAACGCTGAAATCTACCCTATTGGAAGTAATCAGGAATTCTGATCAAGGGCCCCAGGAAAACCAGATACTAAAGTGTTAAAGGAGTAGAGCTCAATGTCTACTCCCTGAGTACTGAAGTTGGATTATGAACCTTTCCGTGGTTGTGTTAACCAAGTCTTATAGAATCTGAGACTGTTTTAGGAAGACTACACATTTAAGAGCTAGCAAGGACTTTACAGATGACCTGGGCTAAACTGTCCTGTTCGCAGATGCAGAAAGTAAGAGAGAGATGTCAAGAGATTATAGGTGTGCCTAGGCCAGGAGTACCTGTCGATCCGTCTCTCTCTGCTACAATCACACAGTACAGTAAAACTTTGATATAACGGACTAATTCCTGTGAACATCCGTTATATAATAAAATTGGTCTTCTGAATGCGTATGTTAAAAAAATTGACAAATTAGTTAGTTTACCTGCTTTTACTTGTGTAGACATGTTTGTGTAATTAAAATTATGTATGAAAACTTTAATTTCACAGAAAATTTTTCTATATGTATTACTTTAATTTTAAATTTATCCTGAATAGATCTAATAAATGCATACATTCACCAGTCACTGAGAGTAAACAAATGCACACGGCTGGGTGTGGCTTAGCACATGTGGGAACATCTGCTTGCAGGCATTCAAACTGCTGCAGAAAGTCACGCCACATGAAAACAGAACCAGTTACTGTGTCCAATGCAGTGTGATCACGAGCTAATCATTCGCCCAACACTGTTTAAGACTGGCGACTCTTAGATATGTAGACTATAGTTGTAGATATGTAATATTTATTTATGTCAGCAAAATTACTGCAGTATTTTTTCCAAAATATAGCCTGTTCACTAAAATTTGTTAAAAATAACAGTGAATTAATAACAAAAAAATAACATATTAATTTAATTGTAAGCAAATCTTGATTGAAAGCATTTTAAAATTAACAGGGTGTTAATTTTCACATATGCCATAGGGACCGGAAATTTTGTCTGTTAAATCTGAAGTCCATTGAATCAAGGTACATAAAATGGAGGGTTTACTGTATCCTCCTCCTCCTCCTTGTTCTCTATTATGTTGTTCTTTCAAGAAATAGCAAAGCTGATTTAGCATCCATATCCCCTTCGTGTCCATCAGGCCTGACCCCCAGGCATCACTTGTCCTTGAGCCACAGAGACAAGGACACTTTAGCCCCACTTGCAGCCCCTCCGCCATTTTCCTTGCTTCCCTCGGACTTGCTTCTGTGCTGTTCCTGCTGCAGAACCGTGTCTTCATCTCCTGTTCAAACTCTGCTCCTGTCTTTTGGACTTTTTAACAAATCATAGTGTCCTTAGCTCCTCCCTTGTACTTAGCTGAGCTCTACCCCAGCTTCCGATGTCCTTTCATAGCATCCCTGCCCCAACTCTAGCCTCTCGGGTTGTCAAACTGGCATCATGCTGCCTGCTTTTTGCCTGTGCCCCCTTGCAGTGAGTAGAGATGTTTGTGCCGCATGGATAGTGATAGCATCTACATTCTTGTGTCCCCAGAGTAATCCCCGTATCTAGTGACCTGAGTGTTATCACAGGTTCACATTATTAGAAGTCTAGGTTCCTTTGCAATATTAGAGATATTCAGTAGTTGCTGTGGTTTATTTGTATAATATTCTGGAGAGCCTCATTTTACTTTAAAGTGATATTTCTTGATTGCAGTTCTACATTTGAATAACATGGGGACTAAAACCATACTAAGGTCCCATGATCCAAAGAGTCTAAATTAAAGTAACAATTTTATGTGGATATTTTCAGTTTTACAAGGGATATTCATCCCATTTTGGACAAAAAAAATGGAACACAGAGACATAAGGTCAATCATATTTGATAAAAATTATTTCTTGATCTACTTGTAAAGAGATATAATTTAGTAATTCAAAGTAATTCCATTTAGAAATCCTATTGGGCCTTTTTTAATGAATAGATAAAACGTGTTTATGTTTGGTAACATCCATGTGCATGTATACAATTAATGTACCTAAATCTGTTACAGTTGCATATTAAGGACTAAGTATTACAGCTAAAAGGGAACTTGAAGATTTTTCTCATTTTTTTCCCCACCCATATGGCTCAGTGGTTGAGCATCGACCTATAAACCAGGAGGTCACAGCTCCATTCCTGGTCTGGGCATATGCCACGGTTGTGGGCTCAATCCCCACTAGGGGGTGTGCAGGAGGCAACCAATCAATGATTCTTTCTCATCATTGATGTTTCCATCTCTCTCTCTCTCTCTCTCTTCCTCTCCAAAATCAATTAAATATATATATCACCCTCATTTTCCAGGTAAGAAACCTACCCAGAGAGCCTAGGTCAAGCATGTCAAACTCACGGCCCACAGCCCGCATGCAGCCCACAATGAATATTTTTGCGGCCCAGCCAATATAACGGTATGTAAGAAATATTTTATTTTATTTAAATATATTTTATTGATTTTTTACAGAGAGGAAGGGAGAGAGATAGAGAGTTAGAAACATCGATGAGAGAGAAGAATCGATCAGCTGCCTCCTGCACATCTCCCACTGGGGATATGCCCACAACCAAGGTACATGCCCTTGACTGAAATCGAACCCGGGACCCTTCAGTCTGCAGGCCGACGCTCTATCCACTGAGCCAAACCGGTTTCAGCTGTAAGAAATATTTTAATAAAAATTTCATCACTTAACTTTTACAATATACTGTTATGCATAATTATTAATAACAAACTACAACGTTTGCTAGTGACTGATTACAATAATCGCGCTGCGTTCATTTCCCTTATGTGCCTTGTGTGCAGGCGCACCATTTCTCTCCACTAATACTAGCAGCGAATATTTTAGCAGCCGATGGCCATGTCATTAGCCTTGGACTGACTTGTTTGGTGTGCGCAAACAGGAACTATTTCGCTTTCGGAGAACAAGAAAAATAGCTTTATTTCCGTTACGCTTATTAATTTGTGCAATTATTCAGTGTCTGGTAAGTTAATGTTCAAGAAAAATATTGATTTTTATTAAGATGTTCTATTATTTTATGTTAACAATTACTCATTTATTTGAGCCCTTTGTATTCAGCATGTCTCTATCAAAAAAAACCTACGTTTCTATGAAAATTGAAGCTTTTGATTTTTTGCAGCCCACATAAACTTAAACCTTGTTTATTTGGCCCGTGTTAGCCTTTGAGTTTGACATGCTTGGCCTACGTGATTTGTCCAAGCACACCCAATTAGGATAGGACCAGAAGCTCTGCCTCCTGAGATCTGTGTTTATTAGCACAGGACTCAGGAATAGAGCACAACCCAACAGTCAGGTCACTGAAGATGCAGAGCCTGTTATGGCTTCATACTGAGTGAGGAGCTGGGGTTGCAAAGATGAACAGAAGCAACCTGACAGTAACAGTCATAGTGCCATGAGATAAGGATGTACTGCAGGTAAAACAAAGTTTCATGAATAACAAAGAAGCCCCTTCTACCCTTCCTCTACACCTCATGCAACAATTCATCATATTTATTATATTAATTTGCTTATCAAACCTTTCCTTTCAAACATTATGTGAACTATGTAAGATTTGATCCCACTTAGGTTGCATTATCATAGATTATTATTAGAGGAATCAAAACCAAATGAAATTTTACTACATTTAGTGTTTTCTTTGTTGGCAGAGGGTGCTATGACATACAACTTGTCCTCTAAAGTTTTTAAACTGTGTATTATAGGATATATATGAAAAATGTCATCCAGAAAATTAAAGTTTTTCTAAAGCCTGGCATGGACTGTCATAATCTTAATTTGTAAGAAGGAAGCCTTTTTTATACTAGCTATATAGCTTTTTCAATGGTTTAAAATTATAGATGTAATATGTATTCATTGTTAACAAAGCTTAAATAATATTTTTTAAAGTGTATATAATAAAAGGTGAGCATTCTCCTTTATACAAATATATCATTTTCTTCTTTCCCCAAAGTAACCAATATCAGTTTGGTGTATATCCTTCCAAATATTTACATATATGTGTATATACATATATACACCAACACACATATGTAAATGTACATAACATAAATATTAATATAAATAGAGTCAAAATAGCCATATTAGTCTAATTGATTTTTTATTAACTCAGCCAACATAAGAGTTTTAAAATATCCAAAACACTCCACATATATTTAGTGGTTACTTAATAAAGATGAAAACATTCACAAAGTGTAGCTACCTTTGTGTGGGCATTTTCATACTCACACTACATATTTTATTTTATGAAAAATACTGTCCTCTTTTGAGAAAATGCTTATAACTAGGAGATGTATCTTTTATTACAGAATTCAAATTTTTCCACTGATAGCAGACACTGAGCACTTAAGTATTTGCACATTTTTTGTGCGACATTATGTGGAAATGCTGCTTAAAGACATAATAGAGGCTGGTAGAGTTTGAAATGTTCATCCCCCGCCTAGCCAAACCACAAAAATGCGTCCAGTGTTCTGAGGTAAGAACTCAGATGCTGAGGGCTCAGAAAGCATCCCAGCATCCCAGCGAGTGCATATGAGAATGATCATGATGCAGTGGGCATCTTTAGCCAAATTTATTTTCGTAATGTTTTTTTATCAGCTTTGCCACACACGATGCCGGCAAGACACAATCTAGCCCACATTCTCCTTGTCCTTCCACTTAACACTGTATTTTTAAAATCCATCCATGTCGGAACATATTGATCTATTCCATTCTCTTCAGCAGCTTCAGGCCATCGGACTGTACACATTTTTCCATAATTAATTTTAATTTGGCCTCACTCATGAGCACTAAGGGTCTTTAAACTTTAAAAGGCTGCCGTGAACATCCTTATACACACACCGTTGTGGTCATGTCTGACACTCTTCAGGATAGCTTTCTAGAAGCAAAGTCACTGATTTCAAGGACATGGACATCTTAAACATTGATAGATACTACTGCATTGCCTTCCCACCATAGCATGTGAGAATTCCCAACTCACCCATTTCCAACGGCACTGGATACTATCAACTTTTTAATTTTTGGCAGGTGGGCATAAGGAGAAATGAGAGCAATGTAGTGCATTTGTGGAGAGAAGTCCAATAGTAACAGGTACTGGAAAGACAATGTCAGCACAATAGGAAACAAGCAAATGCCTCTCCTTAGGGAGCTCCTGCCTGGTTACAGAGACCAATAAATAAAATACAACGATGCAAGTCAACAACTGAGAGAGGAGAGGTTTATGAAAATTGCAAAGAGAAGCAGATTAGAGCCACATTTGCCTGAAGGGCTTGGAAAAGGCTTTCCTTCATGAGAAAATAATATTTGCTCTAAGGCTGATGATGAGGCAAGGTTCACCATTGAGGAAAACGGGAAAGGCATTCCAGGCAGGGGAACAGCGTGGAGAAAGGCATGGAGCGTGAATGTGCTTGGCAGTGGTGCATGATGGGAGTGAGGGGGAAAGGCGTGGGAAATGAGGTCAGACCCCATAGAAAGGGTTTTAGGGGGAGTCATATAATCAGAACTATTTTTTTAGAAAGGTAATTCTGGATGCCTGTAGAGCAAGAATTGAAACAAAAGTATCAGTTACAGCTGGGAAAGAGAGGTTGGAGCCACTGCACTTGTTTCCCTGAAAATAGACATTGTGGTTTGTCCACACCAAGAGCACTTTGTGGGATTTCGGTCATGATATCTTAATTCAACAATAGTTTATTGAAAAGTTTACCACGAGTTCAGCAGGGCTAGATGCTGAAAACACCCAAAAACTAATGAAATAACTGCTACTTCTTCAACACCTACCAGGCACTTTTTATACCTTGTCTAATCTTTACAATGGTCCTGCCATTCCACAAATTAGAAAACAGGTTTTCAAAACTCCATCTGGCCAGGAAGAAGCAGGAACAGAACGAGAACCTGGGACCAGCTCAGTCCAAATCCCATGTGTGTTCACTCATTCTCTGATTCTCTTTCCCCCCTTCCTACCTCCCTCCTTTCCTTCTTTCTTTCCTTCCTCTTTTAATTTTTATCTTTAGCCAAATTATACATGTGAATATTTCTAAAAGACACATATTTACATAAGAAGTCTATATAGTTGTATATTAGTTAGAGTTAAATTTGTTAGTAACAGAGTCTGGAAATAAGAAATTTAAATAAGGTAGAAATGTGTTTTTCTTTTATATAAAACACCAGAGGCCCAGTGCACAAGATTTGTGCACTGGGTGAAGGGGGGTCCCCTCAGCCCAGCCTGTGCCCTCTTGCAGTCTGGGACCCCTCGGGGGATGTCTGCCTAAGCCAGCAGTCAGACATACCTCTCACAGTCCGGGCTCTCGCAGTCTGGGACCCTTGCTCCTTACCATCTGCCTGCAGTGGAGGCAGGAGAGGCTCCCACCACCACCGCTGCACTTGCCAGCCATGAGCCTGGCTTCTGGCTGAGCGGTGCTCCCCCTGTGGGAGTGCACTGACAACCAGGGGGCAGCTCCTGCATTGAGCGTCTGCCCCCTGGTGGTCAGTGTGCGTCATAGTGACCAGGCATTCTGTGGTTCAGTTGATTTGCATATTATGCTTTTATTATATAGGATATCTGAAGGAAAGCAGTCCAGGGTTGTATTGATGATTTCATAATCATCAGGGAAACGGTCTCCTCCTACCTTTCCTCTTGTGCTTTTGTTTTTATCCTCAAGTTTTTTGTTTTTTTATCCTTCGTGCCTATTTTCCATCTTCTAGTTTTCCTCAAGGTCCATGGTAACGGAGAGAGCTCCAGCCATCACATCAAGTAGTAGGTAAAGGAAAAAGGAGGAAATAAGGGGGGGGGGAGCTATGTCAACTGTTTTCTCTTTAAAGTGGTTTTATTGAAACTGTACCTTATAAATTTCATTGGCTTCTTCTTGGCCAGAATTTAGTTAAATCAACACATTTAATTCCAACAGAAGTTGAAGACTGCAATCTTTTAGCTTAGTACATGCTAGCCACTAGGAGGAAAAACAACACTGTGTTTGTTGCTAAGGAAAAAAATAAAAATATATGTTGAGTGGTGAATTCATACTTTCTTTCATAGCTTACACACACACACACACACACACACACACACACACACACACACTCACTCACACTCACACACTCCCAGATAGCAGTTACCTTGATCCACAATACCCACAATTTCTGCTCTCCAAAGCCAAACATTTTCAACACTTGCAGCTAATTTCTTATGGAGATTCACCAATATATTTCTAAATAACATGCCAGTGTTTTCTAATTTCTCAGTTTTAAATAGTATCTATTGTCTACTATGAAAAATACATCTTTTTATATACATACCCACATACTCTAAAAATGGTTGCATCATTTTTGTCTAAATATTTTTGCAGAATTTTGATTATAGAAACATAACCTGAGCCTTTTAATGCACTATGTTTATATTTCCCTCTCATGGTAACTGTTTCAGTTGTATATTGCTGCATAACTAACCAACTTGGAATTTAGTTTTTTATAACAATGAGTTTTGCTTCCTAGTGTGCAGTTTGGCTAGAGCTTAGTGGGGGATGCTTTTCTCTGCTCCATGCAACCTCAGCTAGGGCGGCTCAGGAGGAGGCTGGACAATCCACTTTCAAGGTGGCTCACATAGCTGGCAAGTTGGTCCTGGCTGTCAGCTGAGGACCTTGGTTCCTCTCCACAGGCTGCTTGGGCTTCCTCATGGTATGGTGGCTGGATTCCAAGGCACATGTCCCAAGTAAACAAGATAGAAATGCATCCATGATCTAGCCTCAGAAGTCACAGCGTCACTTCTGCTGTATTCTGTTGGTCAAATAATTCACAACGGGTCATGAAGTTCAAGGGGAGTGGGCATACACTCCTGCTGGGAAGTGAAGAAATTCTAGAAGAGCATACAAGATGGAAAATATTACCATGGTCATCTTTGGAGACTGTAATACGTTGTGTTTTAGTCTGTTCAGGCTGCTACAATAAACCACCATAGATTGCATAGCTTATAAACAACATAAATTTATTTCTCACAGTTCTGGAGAATGGAAATTTCAAGATCAAGGTCTGGTGAAGACCCACTTCCTGGTCCATGGACAGCTGTTTTCTCCCTGTAACTTCACATGGACTTCACATGGGCATGCTCTGGGGCCTCTTCTAAGGGTACTAATCCCACAGGAGGCCTAATCACTTCCCAAAGGCCCCACCTTCAAATACCCTCCCAGGGAGGATTCGGTTTCCATGTGTGAATTTTTGGAGGACACACACATTCAATGTAGAGGACTCTGCAATAATTTTTTGTTTTCCTTGAGCTTTTCATATGATACTTTTCTTGTCACTCTTACTTATTCATTTCAAAATCAGCCAATAAAGCTGCTTCTTTCTTCTCAGTGCCTTCAAACTCATTGAGTAATTGCTTCCTCCTACTCTTTTTTGGGTATCCTTGTTAGAGCCTCAATTCTCTTCTCCAATCTAAATTGGTCACTCTGTGTACCTCCTGAACAGCTGTGGGTCCAAGTTCTCTCCTCGCCATCATTCTGGAAATTCTAATTTATGTTTTTATAAAATATACTGTTATTGATTTCAGAAAGGAAGGGAGAGAGAGAGAATCATTACTGGACTGCTTCCTGCATGCCCCCTACTGGGGAGCAAGCCTGCAACCTGGACATGTGCCCTGATTGGGAATCGAACTGTGACCTCCTGGTTCATAGGTTGATGCTCAATCACTGAGCCACACCGGCCCGGCTCTACTCATTTATTTTTGCAGTAATCCCATTTTCTAGATCCAGTACTTCTTGGAAAAGGTGTGTACTAGAATGAATGGCGGCCCCCAAATATATGACCACATCCTAAACCTCAGAATCTGCGACTATATCCGTATCTGGAAAAAGGGTCTTTGCACATATAATGAAATGACGGGGCTCAAGATGAGGACATCCTTGATTATCTAGTTTGTTCCTAAATCCAGTGACAAGTGTTCTTATAAGAGACAGAAGTGGGAAGACACAGAAGCTGAGAAGAGGCCCTGTGAAGATGGAGGCAGAGACTGGAGTGATGTGAAGGAACAGCCATGAGAAGCGGGAAGAGACCAGGCATGAATCTCCCTTAGAGCCTCCAGAGCCGTGTGGCACTGTTGATACCTTGATTTCAGACTTCTGGCCTCCAGACTCTGAGAGAATGAATTCTGCTGTTTTTAACCACCTGGGTTTTGGTCATTTGTTATGGCAACTCCAGGAAATGAATACAGGGCATCCTGGCATAAACAGCATCTTTGAGATGTGTTTATTATGTATGCATTCTTGGTTTATAGTTTTCTTGGTATGGAATCTACTTGCAAAGTAATGATTATCTTTTCAGATACAGGTATAAGTTGGCATTATTTTGTGAATAAGAGCTTTCCCTATCCCATCTTTTTGTGTATTTTTTTTACCATCAGTTTAGACTAGTCAGTATGATATAATCAATTCCTATAATTATCCAATGTGATGCTAAATTATTCCAAATTTTAACCAGTGAGAGCCCCTTCAAATTGACTTTTGTGCCTTTTCCACATGTTCCCATCAGTTGTTTAGCACAAAGCTCACCATGTCTTTTCTCTGTCTGATCTCTGAAGCCAGCTGCTTTTCCAAGGAGAACTGACTCATTAACTGGGGAATGGTATTTAGAAACCAGGATCTGAATATTGAGTATAATATCATTCCTATTTCTTACTCTGCATATAGGACCATTTTTCATCTCTCTGGAATCTTTCAGGACCTTGCCCCTGTCCTCACCCAGTTTTCTAAACTTTCATGATAATCTGCCTTGGGACTGTTTTCCATTTATTGTGGCTTTTTCAATCTAAAAACTCATGGCCTTGAGTTCTAGAACTTGTCTTTAATTATTTTGTGATGATTTTCTCCTCCTCCATTTTGCCTATTCTTTTTTCCTAGAATGCCTATTATTTGGCTGTTGGATTATCCAGATAGATTTTTTTGTTCCTCTTCTGGCCACAACTTCAAGTACAAGACATTATTATATACAGATTGCATATAACAAGGTTCAAGGAAATAACAGCTTGGTGGTTAGTGAGAATCTAAAGCACAGAAGGTAGAAGGCTTGGAGGCAACTGTGTCTCACCGAAGCAATGGTGATATGTGAGAAATACGGTGTAATGGAAAAAGCAGTGTACGGAAAGGCAGAAAAATATACTCCAGCCTTAGCTCTACCACTTACTATACCAGTTTAAGGAATGTGGTAGATTGTCTACAAAGGTGGTTGCCAACAATTCCTTCCATTTACTAGTATGCACACATGTCACTACCTGTATGAAGAGGTGGCATCTCTTTCCCCTTCCCTGGGTTATATGACTTGCTTTGACCAATGAATTTCAGTGGAAGTGACACTGTTCCAGTTCTGTGTCTGCAGCTTCTACTTTCACTCTTGAAAACCAGCAACTGGCAGCTGGAGAGAGGCCCTTTTGGGTCTTGCAGCCTCATCTGGGTCTTCCTGGCCAACGCTAACTAGACCAGAGAAGAGCTGACCCAGTGAACTCTGCCCTTTGTAAAGTCGTGAACAAATAATTGATGGTGGTTCTAAGCCTTTAAGATTTGGAGCTGGTTTGTTTCTGGGAATAGGTAACTGAAATAGAAATTAGTATGTTGAGTGTTGCTGTAACAAAACCCCAAAATATGTGACATTGACTTTACTGCCAGGCAGTCATAACAGAGAGAAGACTGTTGGTGGAGGTTGGAAGAGTGATGAGGAAATTGCTATGGGAGGTTGGGTAAAAGGCAACCTAGGTTATGTATTGGCAGATGTTTAACAATATTGTTACCTATGGTAACATGAATGATAGAAAATGTGCCAGATGAACTGCTAGCCAAGGGGATTTTCAGAATGTTGAAAGTGTCAATGGTCTTCTTTTAGCTGCTTATGATAAAATACAACAAGAAAGAAATGCACTAAGGAAAGAAATGCTTGGTTTTCAAGCAGAATTCTACCCAGTGGAAGATTTACAAAATACGTGGAAATTTACAAAGTAAGTATAGCCTCAGGGTAAAGATCAGATCATGGGTGGCCACAAACCTTTTTTTATTTTTGAGATTTCAGAAAGATTTGATATTACTTTGAAGATGATTTCAGGGCTTCTACGAATCTTACATGCATTGTTCAACTATAGCCTAATACTTACAAAGTAGAGAGAGAGGTCTGTTTTCAGAAAGATTCATGAATGTGGACTTTTGAGCATGGAGTAAACCTCAATAAGATTTACAGAAGATCCATGATTTTTGATAAAATTGTATTGGATATGAATTTTAGAGCATGGAGTGAAGCTTAATAAGATTTATAGAAAGTCCACATCATTTTAAAGAAAATTGTATTAATTAAGGAATTGTTATCTTGGACACAGAAGTTCAAAATTTAAGATGGTTTCTGAATCTTTGAGTTTCTATTGGCATGAAGCAGAGAGCTACCCAGCTACAAATCTAAGCCAGTTGTAAGGAAAAGGTAAGACTATCTCGGAGAGTGGAGCCAAGAGTCCAGAGGGCAAAGCTAAAATCTTATCAGACAATGAATTAAAGCAAGGATCAGCAAACTGGAGCCCACAATGCCAACCCAGCCTGTTGGCTATATTTGTATGGTCTCTAAGCGAAGAGCAGTGATAGCTTTTGCTTCTGGAAAGCAAGCTGCCATTACGAACTACCCTGGTAGAGAGAGGAGGACCTAGAGGATAAGAGGTCAGGGAAGAAAAAGATCCAGCTGGCTCTCAGCCATTCTAAGAACCCCAGCTGAGGCACCAAAAGAAGCGAAGCCACTTTCCCTCCTCCAGACCCAGCTGAGCTGCCCTGCTCAGCATCGTGAGGCACAGAGCCAAGCTATCCCCCACCGAGTCCTGTTCAAATTGTAAAATCAAGAGCAAATATATGGTTATGTTTAAACCACTAAGTTTTGGTGGCAATTTGTTACATTGCAACAAGTAACTTGGGTGCATTATTTAATCTCTGGACTGGGCAGGAAACTTTATTTGGGCTCCAGTTTCTTCATCTATAAAAATTTAGAATTGGGCAAATTAATCTCTTAAAGCTTCATTCTGCTGTGACATTCTGTTACTGGGTGAATAATTCTAGCCTATAACTTTTAGTGAGTGTCTATCATTGCTAGTGAGGCACTATTAGAGGTGTTGAGGTGCAGGAGATGAGAGTATGAACAAAACAACTCTGGCCTTTGAGGACAGTATGTGTAACAGCAGATGTAATCTGAGATCTGTTGTAGTAAACATTCTCCCACACTATAGGAGAAAAGAAAGAAAAAAGAGAGACTCTTTGCACTAAGAAATTTGTAAGTTGGTTTTTGTTGTTGTTGTTGTTAATCCTCACCCAAGGATATTTTTTCCATTGATTTTTAGAGAGAGAGGAAGAGAGGGGGAGAGATAGAGAGAGAAACCTGGATGTGAGAGACACATCACTTCCACTGGACTGATTGCCTCCCACATGCACCCCCAGGCTGGGGATGGATCCTGCAACCAAGGTATGTGCCTTTGACCATGCCCTTGACTGGAATCAGACCCATGACCCTTCAGTCCAGGGGCCTGTGTTCTATCTGCTTAGCTATACCGGACAGGCCAAATTCTTTTACATTAGCATAGTCGGCCCCACATACCTCAGTTATTTCTAAACCATGACTTTTAATTGCTTCATTTTTATAATAACATCAGTGTATATTCTGTAGCATGAAGCAAAGTCTGGCTACTGCAAAGAGCTGTTTGGATTTGCTGGGTGCCTAAGATAAACAGAAACATTTGTGTGTGTACTTGGTGGCTTTCATGTATTCCACATGATTGGACTCAGATCTTATCTTCTGTAGAGGACCTATCACCCATGGCACAATTTGGAGTAAGAGCCTGTGGAATCTGCCTAGAGGAGTAGAGAAAGGTGGTAGAATCCTGTCCAACCATTACTGTCTGTCCCAGAATGTTTATAGTAGAAGTAGTCAGTTTCTGCCCTGGAAGGCTTTGGGCCTAAATTGAAGAGCTATAAATGTAAATCAGAAATTGTATCAAAATTACTTTCTATTTGTCCTCCTGATAGGGCTTATCATGGATCATTCCAAGTGAAAGAACAGGGTTGCTATGAGCTCTGGGCTGAGTGTACTGAGACCCCATTTGCAGTCTGGACTTGGCAGCTAAGTGGCATGGCAATAATGTCTTTTGGCCTTGCTATTGCTTTTGATTCCCAGGAGTGAAATGATGCCCAACAGGAAAGTAAAAATGAATGTTAAAGAGAGCCTGGCTGGTGTGCTCAGTGGTTGGGCATTGACCCATGAACTAGGACAGGGGTCATCAAACTGCGGCCTGCGGGCCACATGCGCCCGCTGAAAACATTTATCCGGCCCGCGGGGTGTTTTTGCCGCTGCTGCCTATTGCTTAGCAGCCGACCCGGCTGGCCAGCAGTGCCATGTGTGGAATGTGCGAGGCATTCTCCCACTCCCCTCCTTCTGTCTCTCACTCCTCCTCTCAGTCTCAGGTGTGATCAGACGACTCACGAGCTTGCCTGTGCAGAGCCTGCTGCTGCCTGAGGACTGAGGTAAGAACAAGTTGGGATTTAATTTTTTTTTTGAAGTTAGGAGGTCTATTTTTTTTTATTTTGCAGTTAGTAGGGCCTTATTTTTAAGTTTTGTTTTTTTACTTCAAAATAAGATATGTGCAGTGTGCATAAGAATTTGTTCATAGTTTTTTTTTAAACTATAGTCCGGCCCTCCAACGGTCTGAGGGACAGTGAACTGGCCCCCTGTTTAAAAAGTTTGAGGACCTCTGAACTAGGAGGTCGCTGTTTGATTCCCAGGTAGGGGGTGTGCTGGGTTGTGGGCTCTATCCCCAGTAGGAGGTCTGCAGGAGGCAGCCAATCCATGATTCTTTATTATTGATTTTTCCATCTCTCCCTCTCCCATCCTCTCTCTCTAATATCAATAGAAACATTTTTTTTAAAGGGAGGTGGGAGATTAAAACACAAAAGCAAGACTAGGAGAAAGAGCTGCATGAAGTGAGTGTGTAAGGAGGGAATCCAAAGGCGCAGGGACTCTTAGCATAACATTTCTGCCTGTTTGAGCCCAGTATTGCGCAGCCACACAAAGCCATGTTTGCTTAGTGTTGTTGCCCTGTGGCCTGTGGAAGCAAAGCCGCAGAGAAGAAAAGTGAGAGAAACTGCGCAGCACCAAGTCAGGGAGCTGCCTAAGTGGCTGTGAAAAACAGACAATTGTGAAAAACGGAGCGGAGGAACCTCCTTTGTTGGAAATCCAGGTCCGAAGCCCCGGCCCCACCCAGCCCGGGAAGGCCTGCCAGGAGCACGCGCGTAGCTGCCCGGCGCGCGAGGGCTGAGTCCGGGGGGGCCCCAGAGGCTGGGAGAGCAAAGCAGAGCTCTCCCAGGGAAAAGGCGCCTCCCGGGGACGGGAGGGGCTGGGATCTCGGTTCCCGGCTTCTGCACCCCCTCCCACGCCGCCCGTCCCGGCTCTGGCCTCCCCGCGTGCTCCGGGTCTTGGCAGGGCAGGGGCCGCAGGCTCGCCCTCCCCCGCTCCTCCCGGGAACTGATGGCCAGAGGTTAAGCTAACATGTTTGCAGACGGTAACGGGGAGCTGGATGCCAAGGGCCCCAGCTCAGGGGAATCACGACTTATGTTTCTTGGAACAATTTTTCCTTCCATTGCATTGACGCCAAAAAAGAAAAAAGTTGCTTAACTAAGCTCAGAGTCTATTAAAGTCTTGTGAATTTATTAATCAAAACCAGGGCCGAGGACGCCGCGCGGCGCTCGAGAACTGGAATGGGGAAGGGGGGAAGACGGCCATGGCCGTCGAGGAAGCCTCCGGGGCGCCTTGCTGGAGGGCAGGACCGTGGCGGGGGTTGCTCCAGCCTGGAGCGGGGAGCGTTCCAGGGCGAGGCTGCCCTCCTGGCGGGCGCGTCGGGGAGGGTGAGTCAGCCTGGCTCCGGGTGGGAGCGGACGGGGAAGGGGGAGGCGGGGCGGGGCGGGGCAGGCGGGCGGGGCGGGCCTCGCCTGCAGAGTGAGGATGTGGCGGCTATAAATGCCCCACCCAGGCCAGGCGGCCGCGCTCGGCATCTGGGGACACTCACAGCTCTCGGCGCCCGGCCCAGGTAAGCGGGGCGCGCCCTGCCCGTCCGCTATGGCCCGGGGCCCGCAGCACTAGCGGGCGCGGAGAGGCCGGGGAGAGACGGCCTTGCAGAGAGGCTCGGGCGACGGGGACCCGTAGGCCATCGGGCGGAGGGGCTGGGGGACGGTCCGCACGGGGTTTCTGTGGAGAGCGGGGCGCAGTGGCCAGGGGTCCGGGCTGGAGTGAGGGGTCGGGTGTGCCCTGGCGTTGGGGGTGCGGGGCAGTGGGACCGGGTCGTGCATTCACTCCCGAAGTGCTCCCAGGAAGCCCGGGGAGGCAGCGCAGGGGAGGGGTGCGAGGGAGGCCCCGCGTTCCGGGCAAGGTGGGGGTTAGGGTGTGGCCGCCCGGGGAGCCGCAGGTCCCAGCGGAGCAGTCAGCGGGGCATTTACCTCCGCGTTTAATGGAAGCGTTCCGGCCATCTAGAAAGTAGTCCCCCTCTGTTCCAAGTTACTTTACTTGAAACAACGCGCATTTGTGGAACTTGAACCGACCAGCGGGAGGGAAGCCGTGGGGGCAGGATGAGGGGTGGGAATTTCTAACAGCAAACCCCTCTCCCCAGTAAAACAAAGCAAAATGAAAAAAACAAAACCTCAGCTCATTCTCTTTTGTCTAGATTATTCTGTAAGAGAGGCAGCTTCTGATTTCCGTAGATCTGGAGAGTTTCCCACTTGGCTGACCACTTTTGAGTCAGGGAGGAAGTGTCCCGGGGTTCTGTGGGGAGGGGTGTCACCATGATGCCACAGTGAGTCAGGGACTGAGTACAGAAAAGGGTGCGGCCCCTGGGCCTCTCCTGCAGCCCTGTGGGGTGGGTCCCTCCTGGTGTGGGGGGCTGGATTCCACCACCTACCTGGCTTTGAGAACCTGGGAGAAGAACATCAATTTTCTTATCTATGAATGTGGTTTAAGGATATCCATTTTTACCTCCACTCACATGAGGTTACTGAACATTCCAAAAAAAAAAAATATGTTCATTCAAAAATAAATATGTAAAGCATACCGAAAACATTGTGCCATACAATTCCAGAGCGCCATTTTTGTGTTAGGATTTGTCATTTTGAAGCTATGGGTATTCCGAATTGGTGTGTAAAAGAGCAGTGGCCTTAAGGGTGCACGTTGGGTCTTTACCAAGCACTTTAAGTTCTGGAGTCCAGGAATCGGGCCCCTGTGTTCAGACAGATGCTGTTCAGAAGTGTGCGCTACTGTGCCTGCCTGCAACTTGGAGGTTTGAAACACTGGATGCACCTTCCCACTTACACAATGTTAGAGGAGGCACCTTGGTTCCCAGGCTAGCTCAGAAACACCTGCTTAAGTGCACTGACAGTACATGCCTGCTGAGGGTACGGTGCGGGGGTGGGGGGCGGCGGAAAGGTGGAAAGGTGAGGGAGGATATATGGGTAGGAAGAATAAACCATGGAAATATTTTTTCTGGAACTTTTATTAGTTTTAAGGTTGACACAGATTATCTTAATTTGAAAAATATGTCTTTGCCCCCCCCCCCCCCACTTTTCTCTGCCTTCCTCCCGCCTCCTTCGAGACCCTCTTTCTTGATTGACATCTGATCAAAGTCATCCAGGCCTATCCACTTCTGCATCCCCCCCTCCATCCCATTCCATTGGCCTTAACACCCAGCTAGAGATTAGCAAATAGAATCAATATTCATTTATATTCATTAATATTCAGTATTGGGTGTGGTTGGTGGTCGTAATCTTCAACACCCCAGGGGAGTTGTGTTATGGAAAAAAAAAACCCCACAACAAACCCACAAGAAAACCTCCTTGCCCAAACACACCTGTAATTCATAGAAGTGGAGGCTATGGAATCAAGGAGCCACATAACATTCAGGCATTGTGAAGAAGGATTTTAGGTGAGGCCAAGTTCGGAGAGGTGTCCCCCTGTGGCCAGTGGTGTGAAGACATTCCTGCTTAGCAATTTCCTCCCCTCTCCTAAGTCCCTTTGTTCTCTAAAAGCTTCAAGGGTTTCTCCAGAAGGATCCACCGCATCTGCAGTGGAAGGGTGTGCCCATCAATATGCATTTTTTCAGTTGGGGGATTATGATTTAGAGACCGCTTGGATTTTGTAATTTCCTGCAGTGCCAAGTGGCCTGCCTGGGGTACATGCCCAGGAAATATTGCTGACTCACTGGCTTTGATCAGGAGCTTGGTCTTGGGTTGGCGTCTCAATCTTTAAGATCCTGTGTCTGAGCTATTAAACTACTTTATTGATTGTCTTTAGGCCAGTAGTCCTGGCCATTAGTTTCCTGACTAATTTCTAATTTAAGTAGTTTTGCTGGCAAGATAGACATCTTTCTGTACTTGCTATTGATTTTGAGGTTTGTAGACTCTTCCTGCACCATTGGCAGTAGGCTCGGGCACTAACACCCTGTCCTGGGTCTTTGTTCTCCCTCTTGGCTTGTGCAGGCTCTGGGCCTACTGAGGCGTTTTTCATTAATTGAGGATGGGCGTGTCACAAAGGAGTCCTGGGCTCTGCGGGGCTGCTTTCAACATCATTGGTTCCACAATACTTACTGACCACTGCTCTGTTCTGTTCACAGTTATAGGCATTGGAGGCACAGCAGTGAACCAAACAGACAGAAAAACAGACAAAGTAAGTGCATTGGACAGGCAGCAATTGGATTTTGAATGTTCCGTATCCCCACATCAGTTAGTTTCCAAGTTGACTGGGGCTCCTTGCCCCTTTATTCCAGCTGCTCCACAGATCTGAGCATCACGTTTAACTTCAGGGAAACTGTTCTGAAAGTTATTGTGGTTTAACCTGTCTCTTGGATTTGATTGTGAGAATCTGATAGAATTGGAATGTTCTGATTGAAATAGAATGCTTTTTTTTAAAATATGGGAATCCACCCTCATTTTCCCTGGTGCCACACCCTATTCTAGTTTTAGGCTAACTCAGAGGAAATTCCAGTCCTTAAAAAAAAATTATTTCCGCCCATTCTCTGTCTGGTATATTTGTCCTTCTCCTATTGCCAGAGGCAGTCCCCATCTCTGTTGCTGGGGAGCAGGTTAGCAGGAGGAGACAGCAGATACCCAGGCTTCAAAGATTACCTCCGGATCAGATCTCCTTTTCAGGGTACAACCTGAAGCTTTTCAACCACCTGAGCTCCATCTTGTCAGAGGTCAATAAGCATCCACATAGCCGAATCCCAGGCTGCTGTGGGAAGTCCTGACTTCCAGGAGTGGCGGTGACTGGGATCCTTGCCCTTTGTCTCCTTGCCACACCCAGTCTGCACCCTCACAGCGCACGCGAAATCAGAGGCCCGAGGCCTCTCCAGATCCTTTCTCCTTTCCACCTCCTTCCTTCCTTTCCTTTCCTGCCATAGGAGATGTGGGTTCCATGTCCACGTGGACCAGTGGACAGAGCTAGGAGAGGTGGGGTGCCGAGCTGGGCTGGGAATGGGCTGCATTTTATGAGGAGAAAGAAGTTGCCAGGCTTTGGCAAAGATTTGCATGGAAGCTGGGAATTGAAGCCTCCAGCTCTGAATGAGTGGAACTGGAAACCCATTGGAGATAGTCTGTGGGAGGCAAAGAAAATTGAGGAAGGTGGGTACATTGGAAAAGAAGAGGGAAGAAAAAAAAGACAGAATAGGGAAAGACCCGGTGTGTGTAAATCCTCCCAAAATGTGGCTGAACGCCTAGTGTGTGCTGGGCTAGGCACTGTGCTCAGACCCATGAGGCAATGCATGAGTAAGACAGAAACCCTGTGGGCGGATGGAATGGAAGCTCGCCTATAGACACTAGGCTCTGAAATTTCAGACACCCTGGAGAGCCACAGCCCAGAGCAGGAAGAGGTGCAGGAGAAAAGGTAACAGTATTTGTTTGTGTCCTGAGGTCTTATGAAGGTGTTAGCGGATCATGATTGAGAGAGCACAGTGGAGGGAACTTGGAGGACCTGGGCCTAGAGCAGTGGGTCTCAGCCTTGGCTGTACATTACAGTCAGCTGGGAATCTTTTTAAAATCCTGATTTCTGGGCCTCATCCTCCAGAAATTCTGTTTCTTTGTTACTAATGTGGTGGACTCACCCCATAACAAAGAAACAGAATTTCCTTCCGGAGGATGAGGCCCAGAAATCAGGATTTTAACAAGATTCCCAGCTGATTCTAACGTGCAGCCAAAGTTGAGAACCACTGGCCTAGAGGTAGCAGGACAGCGCTAAGTGTGTTTGGAGAACGATACCATTGGCATTCGATTTCAATGCTGGTGTGTGTGCATGTCTGCGTATGTATGTGTGTGCGTGTGTGTGTGCATGCACTCTCGTGTATGCTTGGGTGTAAGAGATATTTATGAATCAGTCGGAAAGTCCAGAGTGCGGAAGATCTTGAAGGCTGAGTTTAGACTTTCTTTCTGTTGGCAGCAGGCCCCATTGGAAATACAACATGCAGGCCATAAACCACTGAAATGGAGCTGTCGTTGTGAAGGCCTTGATTTCTGAGCTCTGAGAGTGCTTCCTGCCAACTGACCTCATTCTTCCTGCTGGGCTTTCTCCACCCACTCATCCCTTATCAGGAGGCTGAGCAGGAGAGGCTCTGAGAGCAGGAGGCTGCAACCTGCCTGTAGGTAGCAAACAAACTGACTCAGATCCAGCAACGAAGGGGACGAGCAGGCGCAAGTGGTGCCCTGTCCTTCCCGCCCAGTACTATCAAGGCTGGAGGGCCGAATTCCAGGATTTCTGGAGAATGACTTGGCCCTGTGACTCAGGCTTAATCAAGACCATAAAACCAAGGAGAAAAGTGTGTGCTTTCAGGAAGTTTCTGTTAAATAAAAATGCTTGGGGGTGGGGTGGGGAGTGGAGTACAGCCGGCACTCCCTGCCCACCCCCACGAATGGGTTCTCTGCACCCCCCCACCCAGCTTCCTTTGAAATTGTGGCTGGTCCTTTAGACCCAGCATTTTGCACAGTAAGGGCTTTGGTGGGGAAGCCCAAACCTCCACCCCGCCCCCCCCCAACACACACACACACTCCCCACCCCCACACCCACCCCCGTACATTTTTTTGGTTTAGAAATCCTCTTTTGTGTCATCCAGGCCCTGATTGATTCAGCATGGTTGCTAGGGTTGTGTTTTGTGGTTACGCATCAACACTCCACTGTGAAACTATAAAGTGGGTGTGTCAGCGAAACTGTTGGATGGTTGTCAGGTTCGCTCTGCAGACCAGCCCTGTTGCAACATGTTTTTATTTGTTTGTTTGTTTGTTTGTTTGTGGGAATTCATATTTGGTCTTTCTGGAGCTGACTCTTAATTCATTTCCGTATAACTTGTTTTTACTATCTCAAGTGTTTACTTTTAGGCTAACTCTTTTTTTGTTTGTTTCCACTTGTTTGCAAACTGTTACTTTTCTTTTGTGGGGAGAAGGTAAAGCCGTTTCATTGTAACTGTTGTTTTTTTTTTTTTTTCCCTCTGTTTGAAGTGAAACAATAATGTACAAAACAATCTGTTGGATTTTAGAAAAGGACAGACCCTTTAAATTATCTTTAAGCTAGACCTCATGCTAACTGGAAATCATTTGGTTTTCGACAGTGTTTCATTAATGTCTAGCTTTTCACTCTAGTAAGAGCTACTTTCGTCAGGCAGTTAACAGTCTCCTTTATTAATATTTTCAAGGTAGAGGAGTCCGCTCTGTTCCCTGCGTTAGGGTGGAGTTGAGTGAGTCTGTTCTTACCCCAGTGGCGAATTATTTCAAACCAGTTTGAAGCAGGTGTGGCTTTTCAGTATGTCTATTTTCTTAAAGGAAAAACTTTCCCTGATAAAGGTGCTAATGATCTTGTCTGGTAGCCCAGCCCTTCTCTGGGAATGGAAGGTACTGGTATGTAGAGATTCTCACCAACAGATTAGATTTGCAGATATTTTTTTTTCTTTTTTGCAAGTCGAAACCAGTTGGGGGTGGGGTGCGGCGGAGTGCCAGGAGGAGAGCTGCAGGCTGCCTGTGGAGCGGTGTTCAGACAGGCGGGGCTCTGCTGTCAGTGCGCTGGTGAATTTCCCTGTGCTAGGAGTTGGTGGGAACGGGATCGCCTCCTGGCGCATAGACTTGATTTTATTCTCATTTAGTACAACAGGTGCACTAAGGCAGAGCTATTGTTTTCAGTAAGAAAATTCAGCCTCCAGAGCAAGTGCTGTGAAAAGAGACTATGCGTATTGGGAACAAATCACGTTGGCTTTCCGGCCCTCCAGTATTCCCAAGCTTCCATGTGTACCATTCAGAAATGTGTATTTAGGACCCATGGCTGGTTTAAGCCTGTCTTCTTGTTCTTCTGACACCCAGGGACATTCCCGTCCATCTGCCAGCCTCTCCCCACATTTCTCCAGCTCGAATCTTTCACTACCTCACCCTTTAGGCCAGCGGTTCTCAACCTGTGGGTCGCGACCCCTTTGGCGGTCGAACGACCCCCTTTCACAGGGGTCGCCTAAGACCATCCTGCATATCAGATATTTACATTACAATTCATGACAGTAGCAACATTACAGTGATGAAGTAGCAACGAAAATAATTTTATGGTTGGGTCACAACATGAGGAACTGTATTTAAAGGGCCAGAAGGTTGAGAACCACTGCTTTAGGCTCTCAGGTGACCTCACTCCTATTGCTTTTATCATCCTCTTGGTGTCTTCATCCCTTAGAACAGTGATGGCGAACCTGTGACATGTGCGTCAGAGGTGACACGTGAACTCATTTTTTTGGTTGATTTTTCTTTGTTAAATGGCATTTAAATATATAAAATAAATATCAAAAATATGTCTTTGTTTTACTATGGTTGCAAATATCAAAAAATTTCTATATGTGACACGGCACCAGAGTTGAGTTAGGGTTTTTCAAAATGCTGACACGCCGAGCTCAAAAGGTTCGCCATCACTGCCTTAGAACGAAGAACAGCTGTGGTGAAGTTGAAAGGGCAAAGACCTAAGAGTTAGAGAGCCTGGGATCGGCCCCGTCGCCCTGCTCATCAGCCAGGTGACCTGGCTAATCTAATCTCTCAGGTGTCTCACTGGGGCGAGGAGGGAAGAGAGCAGACGGCCCTGCAGGGTGGGGTCTGCATTTCATCGTTGGTTGTGTGTCTCTCAGCCTTAATGCCGTGCGGGCGAGTGTGTACTCGTTAGGACTCTGTTCATAGATTATTTGAATGTTACCAGTGTTTGTAACCTACAGTAACACTGCCAAGACTGTCTTTTTCTGCTTTCAAGAGTAGCAGCACACTGATACGGTCTCATTAATCACCTGTCCTATATTAAGCTAATGTTTTAACAAACACGAGTGGGAAAGCCAACTCTTTCTTCTAGCGACCAATCAATCATCCACGGAATGACTTGGCTTTGCCAGGGGAATTGGATGCAATAAAGAAACAGGGGCCGTAGTTTATTTCTACGGTGAAGATAAAGTTTGCCATGAAGCTTGCAGGAAATAGGAAATAGTTACATAGATACAAAAGACATGCGTGTAATAGCCAGTTTCATGGACATTAATTTGTGGTTATTGACATATTTGCTTTTTCTGCAGAATGGTTATAAATAATATACATGCAAATGATTAATTATGCAAAATAGCAGCTCACTGTTTCAAAACATTTATTTAGCACCTAGTGTGTGGGGAAACAGACTCTGGGGGAGACGAGGTAAAGCATACTGCCTGCTGCCCTGAATTGGACTTCAGCATTTGCCGTTTGAATACTTGGTACATGGCAGGAACGCAGGGCCCTTGTGGTCAGTGGATGACCCTAGCGGCCTCAGTAAGCGCTCCTGGCACTGAAGGAGGGAGAGAGCACTGTGGAATGGGGGCTGCAGCTGCCCCGTGCGAGCAGAGCGGAGCCCAGAGCGGTGGCGGCCTGAGGAATGGGCAGGCTCTCTAACTAGAGCAGCTGAGGGTCAGGCGATGGGGGGAACAGGCATCGAGGCGCCATGGATTAAAGGAGCACAGTGTGTCTGCTGAGAAGCAAGTCCACTTTTCCTGGGGAGTGGACAGAGGGTGCTGAGGCTGGGTTCCCGTGCCAATCTTTTTTTTTTCATTTTAGGTTTTTAATGAAAGTTGTATATACTATTACTTTATTCCTGCATCTTCTCAATTTTTTTTCCTTGTATTTGCCCTTTTCTTTCCTACTTGGTGAGATTTGGTTTTATATCCAAAGACCTTTTTGCGGTCTTTGTCCAGCTTCAGTCTGGTGATGACCACCTCGCTGGGGCGAACGCCCACATGCGCAGTTGCACCCTTAGCTTCCTCCCGCGGCACTCGTTCAGTGTGAGTGACGTATTTCTTCCTGTAAACCTGCGCTACTTTGCCAATTTGCTGCCCTTTGTCATGTCCTCGGACAACCTGAACGTCATCATCCTTTCGGATGGGCATGCATGGAACACTGTACTTCTCAGCTCTTTGGAAAGAGAAGATGCAGTCTTCCCGCTGGCACTGCTACGGTGGCCACAAAAGGGACCCGTGTGAATCTTTGAGGGCTACACTGAGCCAGAGTGAGAGGCCGCCACTGAAGGATGGGTTTTGAACACGATCAACTAGAGGACCTGAATGGGTAGTGGCACGTAGGGCTGATGGGATGGAAGGGCAGCACAGCTTGTGCACAGTAAAACAGGGAGGAAGTTTCTGGGGCTTTTAAACATCCCTGTTTTCTGTCTCTCCTCAGTGTGTTGTGGCTGTGGGAGGAGAGTGGACCTGAGTGGAGAGTGTATACCAGCCTGTCTTTGATTTGTACAGTCCTGAGGGGGGCCCATGCAGAACATGGCTAAGCAGCTGCCTGCAAAGCCAGGGCTCCGTAACAATGCACTGTGCCTCTGTGGTGGAGATTTCTTAAACAGTAGAGCCAATGGGAGGTGCCTGGTTTAATGAATAAATGGGATTTAGTCCCCACTTCCCTGTAAGCAGAAGCAGCTCTGTTTGCATCTCTGACTTAATGGTTCCCTGTGTGTTTGGCATTTTTATTTCTTAGGTGTATACAGTGGGGACTGGACTTCTGCAAGGCAGGTGGCAGGAGCCTACCCGTCGCTGTAGACCTAGTCCGCTTCTGGGGGAGCCCCAGGGGGGATAGCCAAGGCCGGCTGCGAGCTGCAGTGTCCTGGGGGTTTCTCTCTGCTTTGGTGATTCTCAGGCAGAAGGATACTGATGAGACCCTGTGGAACATTTCTTGGCCCAAGTTGGAATTGGAGATTTCTGGAGCGGACTCAAACTCGTTTGTCTTACGAGGAATCTCAAACTTAGTCTTTAACTGACCCAGCCACTCCAAAGGTTTTGGGCACTGCAGGACCCTCTAGACCAGTGGTCGGCAAACTGCAGCTCGCGAGCCACATGCGGCTCTTTGGCCCCTTGAGTGTGGCTCTTCCACAAAATACCGACTTCTGTGCACAGGCCATGAAGTTTCAATCGCACTGTATGTGTTTCAGTCACACTGTACGTGTGCGCCCGCACGTGGTATTTTGTGGAAGAGCCACACTCAAGGGGCCAAAGAGCCGCATGTGGCTCGAGAGCTGCAGTTTGCCAACCACTGCTCTAGACCAGTGATATCCAGTAGAAATAGAATGTGGGCATATGCTAGTGTAAATTTCCCGGTAGACACAGTAAAGAAAAAGTAAACGAAATAGGTAAAATGGTCTAATTGTCACTCAGCGGTTGAGTGTTGACCTATGAACCAGAAGGTCACTGTTCCATTCCCGGCCAGGGCACATGCTCGGGTTGTGGGCTCAATCCCCAGCAGGGGACATGCAGGAGGCAGCTGATCAATGATTTCTACCTTTGATGTTTCTAGCTCTCTCCCTTTCTTTTCCTCTCTGAAATCTATAAAAATATATTTTAAAAAAAGAAATAGGTAAAATGGAATTTAAATCGTTTTTTTTTATTTAACCCAGTATACCCACCACTTCATAACTATAATATCTAATCAATGTAAATTATTGAGAGATTGTTACATTCTTTTTCTCGTACCGCGTCTCCCGAAGCTGATGTGCCCTCGACGCTTACAACACCTCTCCCTTTGCACTGGACACTTGCCAAGTGCTTGGCAGCCACAGGTGGCTGGTGGCTACTGATTGGAAAGTCCACCTACAGAGCAAGACTTTTTGAGAAGAAGAAGAAAAAAGAGACTTTCTTTTTCAGGGCAGTGTAAGGTTCCCAGAAAAACTGAGTGGAAAGTCAGAGCTCCCATATATTCCCAGCCTCACACGTGCGCAACCTCCCCACTACCAACAGCCCCGCCTGAGGGGTACATTGGCTACCGCTGATGAGCCTGCACTGACGCATCACTACCGGTCACAGTCCAGAGTTCACCTGAGGGCTCATTCTCGGTGCTACACATTCGATGGGTGTGGACAGAAGTGTGATGACGTGTACCCACTATTCCCGGGACACACACAATAGTTGTATGGCCCTAAAATCCTCTTTGCTCTGCCTGTACATCCCTGCTTCCGTCCCCGCTAATCCCTGACTGCTGCTGATCCTTTTATTGTCTCCATAGTGTTGCTTTTTCCAAAATGTCATAGAGTTGGAATCATATCGTATGTAGCCTTTTCAGATTGGTTTCTCTTGCTTAATAATGTGCATTTAAGGTTCCTCCATGCCTGTTCCTAGCTTGATAGCTAATTTTTTTTCAGCCCTGAATATTACTCATTGTCTGCATGTGCCACAGTTTATTTACAGAGGAAGACTTTTTGCAAATCAGGATTATACCCCAGCTCTGGGATATTTGGGGGGTGGGTGTCTGAGAGTTATGGGAGTGGGAGGGATTAGAATAGCTGTGCTTTTCTTTTTTTGCTGTGCTTAAAAATTGTCTGTGAGATTCAGAAGAGAGAGGAGTGGTCTAGGAGCGAGATTGGGATGAAAACCTTGCAGAAGCCCAGCCGGTGTGTCTCAGTGGTTGAGCGTCCCCCTATGAACCAGAAGGTCACGGTTCGATTCCAGGTCAGGGCATATGCCTGGGTTTCGGGCTTGATCCCCAGTGTGGGGCCTGTAGGAAGTAGCTTATCAATGATTCTCTCTCATCATTGGTGTTTTTATCTCTTTCTCCCTCTTCCGTCCTCTCTGGAATCAATTAAAAAATATTTTTTTAAAAAGAAAACCTTGCAGAAATATACCCATAACCGCAAATAATGGAGAATCCCCTCCTCTTACATTCCCTTGCCTCCACCCCACAGGGAGCCTGGAATTGGCTTAGTTCAAAGCCTTCTGATAAGTTAGCAAGTGTCTATGTCAGTACTCCCTCAAGCCAGTTTTATGAAAATATTTAGACTAAGCAAACTGTTGGAAGAGAATAGAAAGCTGAATTTGCATGGACACAATTTCCTTGGTCAAAGAATATTAAGAAGAAGAAAAAAACCAAAGCAGGAGATGCTGCAATCCAAATGTCATTCCCACTATTTCGGATGCAGCTCTGCTCTATTTCCTTTATTTGGGGGATGCTGCTGCCTTGGCTCAGTTGAGATAAATTTAATGCCCGCCAAGCACTTTTTATTGGCGGGGGTTGGCGTATCGATTCCGAGAATTGTGTGATTGCAAAGCTGGAAAGCAATCCATCAGACGATAGTGGCATAGCCCCATTAAATGTATTAACTGGAAGATGACTTCATTTCAGCCATTTTGAATGTTAAATGCAAGGATCAGTCTTTTATGGAATGAGATAATGCCAGGAAATCTACCCACTGTCTTTCTCATTAACAGTTTGATATCTCCTAAGCATCGGTGAGCTAAGAAAGTCATTAGGGATCATAGTAAAGGCTTCCATTTAGGAAGGAGTCAGCCTAGAAATGCTACTGATTTCAGTCCACACCCATAGTTTTCAGGTCCCTTTCAATAGGTCAGATGACTGGTGAGGAATAACAGAAGCATGGCTGGTTTGACAAGCTTATCACTTTGTGGGAGAGGTGGGAGGCTCGGTGTTATCCTGTTGGAACAAGTGGCATTAGCCTCGGGGGGCATTTTGGTTTCGTGTTCACAAATCCGTCTCCCCAGGGTCTGTTCACACAGGGCAAGGGGGGACTGGCCAACTCAGCAGCCCATCCCAAACCTCAGCAAACCTTCGCCAAGCTTTAATTTTCCCAATCATGAGATGGAAATTGCATATATTGGTAAAAATTACTCTAATATCCTCAGATGAAATGGTCCGAGAAGTGGAGATTAGTGTAATGAATCGCTGTGCTTCGGGGAAAGGAAAGCCTCTCTCCTAAAGACTTCTTGTTGTATTTTTTTTTCCCAGCTTCTTTCAAAATGTCTACTGTTCATGAAATTCTGTGCAAGCTCAGCTTGGAGGGTGAGGTAAGTATATCATTTTCACTTGGTGTCATTTTTGCAAATTGTACATCTCTCTGGATAATACTATTCCCTTTTCTTGTGCATCTAAGAAAATGGGACAAAATTTAGACAATCACTCCCCATCCTGGTTCTCCGTTCTCCCCCAATCCATTGGTTGCTTCCCCAGTGAGGGAAGCAATCAATCGATGTGTCTCTCTCATGTCGATGCCTCTCTCTCTCTCTCTCTCTCTCTCTCCCCTCCCCCCCGCCCCCATCCCTTCTACTCTTTCTAAAAATCACTGTAAAAAATATCCTCGGGTGAGGATTAACAACAACAGAAAAGACCCTGAGGGTTCGGGACTTGTAAGTGTCCAGAAAGTAATTCCACACAAGAACTTACACCTTTAAAAAAAATTATTTTAATACCTGGGAAAGCTTTTCTCCTAAAAAGCTAGGATGTTTGTTCTTTTTTTTTTTTTTTTTTTTAAATAAAAATTAAATAATGAACCTACTGTGATTCATCATGTTTCCTTTTTTGCTTTGGCTATCACGGAGCTCAGAATTATTTTTAATTGTCTTTCCCAGGAAATATGTGAACCTATAATTCTGGTGCATTTGCTTCTCTGTTTTATATTAAAATTTGTTACACTACATGTGAGATTATATTATTGCAAACACTTTTAGGATCAAGTAGAATATAATTATGAAAATGTAACATATCTAGAACATACATCGTTTTTAAAAAATATATATTTTATTGATTTTTTTTTACAGAGAGGAAGGGAGAGGGATAGAGAGTTAGGAACATAGATAAGAGAAAAACATCGATCAACTGCCTCCTGCACACTCCCTACTGGGTATGTGCCTGCAACCAAGGTACATGCCCTTGCCTGGAATCGATCCTGGGACCCTTCAGTCCACAGGCCGACGCTCTATCCACTGAGCCAAACCGGCTAGGGCCATCATACATTTTTTAGGTCATCTTGACTGAAATGGCTTTTACAAAAACCCAGCAGTGAGTGACACCGGTTGTAGGCATGTCTTGGGAGAATTTTCACGATATGCTCTCAATTAAATGAAAGTACCCAGAAGCACTCGCCATGGGTCGACCGCAGCTTGGAGCATGTGGGTACAGAACCCTCTATTGTCTGTGGTGCTTGACATCAAAATGTTCAGATGGACGGTGTCCATGCAAGCACAGGTGTTACGGTGTGGAGAGCCTATACGGACTTCTAACCTTCCCTTTTGGAACTGGTGCCCACTGCTGTTGGCAACAGTACAAACTGCGCGTTGAGGTCCAGGCAGGTCCAGGAGCTGAGTGATTCCTTTCTTTAATGGACCCGATCATTATATCGTCTTTAGAATCAGGCTTCCTGACAGGGCCTTTCGAGCAGCCTCTGAGGTCACTGCACTCCAGTGTGATGCGCTTCTCCGTCTGGGGAGATGGGCCTGCAATAGAAAATGCCATGTTTTCTCTAGCGTTTTGAGGGAGGATCACTTTTGCCTCAATAATTTGATTTTCAGATGAGTGAATTTACAGGTAACAGGTTTAGTTATCCATTTAATTTTGTTTCCATGGATACTATAAAATTATGCCAAACGTTGCCCTTCTCGTGTTTGGGAGTAGGATGAGAGAGCACGTTGTAACAGAAGCCACACATGATGTGGCTCAGTGACCAGACCATCTGCTTTGTAAACCATGGATGGCACTGCCATTACATAGGGAGATATTTTTCCTTAGATTTCCACCCACACTTTGCAGCCACCACGGCAGAGATAGCTTTTCAAAAGAGCACGTTGTTCTTGCCTTTCCCTGAGTGTGTGCTCGGTTCCCATTGAGTTCATCTTACTGGAAAGTTTAAGGCGTGAAATGAGATGGAAAACACCAGGGTAGTTCATTGTGTTCCTGAGTTATACATATGAACTGGACTTCCTGCTCGGCCAGGAGAGTGACAAGCGCATTGTGAGACGTTTTGTCCAATTGTGAACCTAGATTTCTGGCTTGTCCTGGGACACGCATTCAAGAGGATGGACTCTTAGTTGCTTCCCTGTGTAAGCTCCCTGCTAACACAACCAAGTGGTGGGAGAGGGAGCTGGTGCCCATAACGTAATGTCTGTGGGTGGAGAGGTCAGTCGGGGCACCTTAGTCTCTGCCTCTTTCCAGGAACCCAGCCAACACAGAGTCACATATTATGATGGGTTTTATGTACTGGGGGAGGCGGGGGTGGTTCAGGATGGGGAACCCTGGCACTGAAAGTGGGATAGTTGTGGGTGGCTGTGCCGGCCATCAGCCAACCAAAACCACATTGTCCGTCCTCTTGTCTGTCCTTTGTGCTGGGGGAAGGAGCAGGGAGGAGGAGAGATGCAGGAGCTTCAAGGGGAGGCAAGCTGACCCTGTGGGAAGGAGCAGGTTGTTGCCCTCACCTCGGTCTCAGGTGGGGTGGGGTTGGTCCATCCCATCAGGAAGGCTGATGGGCTTTGAAAAACATTGCAACCATACCCTCTTCCTTTGAAATGTTTTTCAATGTCCATTACCCCACGTAGCTCAGTGATTGTCATTGACCTATGAACCGGGAGGTCACGCTTCGATTCCTGGTCAGGGCACATGCCCAGATTGTGGGCTCGATCCCCAGTAGGGGTCTTGCAGGAGGCAGCTGATCAATGATGTTTTTCTCTCTCTCTCTTTCTCTCTCTCTCTCTCTCTCCCCCTTTCCTTTCCTCTCTCCCTGAAATCAATAAAAATAAAATTTAAAAAAAGATGGCTGTTTAAAAAAAAGGCAATAAGGAAAAAAAATACTAGTTAGAGTGGTAGGCGGGGGAGATAGTGATAATACAGCAGAGGGAGGGGACAGAGAGGAGAGGGAAGAGCAGGAGGAACTGGGCCCACATGAAGGAGGATGTAGCCACGTGGCCTGACCACCTTGGTTGGTGTCACAGCGGTGGCCCAAGTGGAGGGAGCTTCCTCACTTTAAGAGGCAAGCAGGCCGGCGTTTTGCATTTGCTTTTAAACGCATCATGAGCTCAGCCAACAGGCCCAAGTGGAAATTCATGAGCCTGTCACAAAAAGTTGGCAGAACACACTTGCTATTCAGGCATTTTCACATTCTCCGTTTGTTTTGAATTGTTGCCAGCCTAGTGTGAATGCTCTTTCAAACCTCCCCAAATCCACAGGTGCTTTCGAATGCCCAGCTTTGTGTTGCCTGCTTTTGAGCATGCACTAAAGTAAGAAAAGTGGACATACAGACAGCACATTTCTAAACTCACCGGGCCTTTGAGGAAGAATTCTCACAGGAAACAGCGCAGTTCCTTATCTTATATTTGGTGGCTTGTTCATACTTAAGTGGTTCTCTAGTCTAAGAATGATTGGAATTGTTAAAAGAAACAATAGGAAAAATAAATCTATTGTAGAAATCGATGTTTCAACGAGAGGATCTTCAATGTGCATGATGTGGTTGCCTGTTTGTCTTTTGCCCTTAGCACTCCACACCCGTAAGTGCGTATGGGTCGGTCAAAGCCTACCCCAACTTCGATGCTGACCGGGATGCTTTGAACATCGAAACGGCCATCAAGACCAAAGGTAGGCATTTGTAGTTGTCTCCTCATCCTGCCTCGAATCTCCATACATTGGGCATTCGCAGTTGTCTTAATGGAGCAGATTCAACCCTGCCTTACCCCACACCTGCTTGTTTTCATCCCTCCCTCCTTTTCTGCCTCTTCCCTCCTCAATTTGGAGAGAAGATCTAAAACATGAGAACATAGTTTAACCAAATAGCATAGCAACATGGAAATCGGCCCAGGCTGAGAGCAGCCAGGACCTGGTCCCCCGGGTGTGTGTTTGGAGCCCTGCCCTTCCCTCTGAGGCTGCAGTGCCTCTCCTGTCAAGGAAGAAGTTGGTCTTGGTGATCCCTAAGGGCCTTTCTTTTTGTCCTGATTCCCCTTGAATTTCATTATGTTTGTTGGCAAAATGCTGGGAAAATTTTACTGCTTTGCTCTTAGATTGATCTAATGAGAGAAAAATTCAGACTTTTTTTTTGTGTGTGACCCCACAAGTCACGCCACTCCTTAGGTCTGGAGCTGGAATTGGAAGAATTGTTGGAATGAGTATGTTTCCTCGAGTTTCAGGATGAGTAAGAGGACCAGGAGGCTAAAAGCCTCCCTATCTAACTCCCGCAGATAAAGCCCTGGATTGGATAGAATTGAGCAAGAGTGTGTTCAAGTCATCACGCTGTTCTCTGTGTCCACAAGAGTAAATGTTCTGACTTTGGGGCTCATGTTAATGAAGCACGTATCTTTGGGGTTTCCCCATCCCCGGAATCCCGGGAACCATGGTGATCATTGTGGTGATGCTGTGATTTCACCACTCGTTTCCCCTTCTGGACTTCCTCTTCACTGTGAGGATTCTTTACATGCTGTGGTTTTAACACAGGGTGGGGAACATCCAGCCCAAGGCTCATATAAGGCTTGCAAAATCATTTGGTCTGGCCCTTCCAATGCATTAATTAAATGTGTGACCAATTGTAGCTAATGTTTAAGTTAATAATTTTTTATGGCCCAAGAATGACGTTATAAATATCCAAATGGCTCTTGGCAGATAAAAGGTTCCCCACCCCTGTTAACAGGACCTAGGGCTTTGTTTCATTTGCCTCAGAGCAGCCTTGCGTTCCAGGGGGACGCTGTGGGCACTTCCCAGAATGGCTGCCTGGATCACGAAAGGGAGAATAAGGAAGCGTCCGGATTTGACCTTTAAAAAGTCTTCTTTTTTTGGTGTTTGTAAATGACTGTACTTGTCAAAGGCCAGGTTGGGAAGTCAGGAAGTCACTAATCAGAAAATAAACTAATATCTGCAGGGTTTATCTCAGTACAGTCAGTACTACTCAGTGGAGTGGAGTGGATAAGAGTGTGTGTGATCATGGGTTCAGATCTCGGCTCTGCCACTAATTCACTAGCTATGTGACTGGAAAATTACTTAACTTCCTTAAGCCTCAGTGTTTTTACTAGTAAGTAGGACTCATCAAAGCTCCCACCTCACAGGGCTATTGTGAAGTACCACTTAGCATCTTTGCTTAGTGCCAGGCGTTTTCACATTGCTCAAAATAGTTTCCCTTAACACACACACACACACACACACACACACACACACACACACTCCACTTTCCTAAAGCTCAGCCTGTCTCGTTAGTATTTGGGTGTGTCTACATTCCTGGGACTTCCCATCATGCCATCGTGGGAACACACTCCAGGTTCAACAGTTAAACTCATCTGACGAAGTTGGTGTCTTTTACCAGCTGGAGACAAAGACGGCTTTTATCCCTGCGTGAGAAAGCTTTTAGCACACTGGAATGTTAAGATTGCGCAAAGGAGCTCTGGTAACGGCTGAAACTCCCATGGCAATAAAAATACCTTCAGGCCCTTTCTAAGTCAATAGAAAAAGACTGTAGTTTCTAAGCAGAAACGCCTGCAAGGCTGAGATTTGGATTCCTGCTTTCTCGCTTGGTCACAAGCAGCTGACATCATCATTATCCCAGTTACAGCTATTTATTGAGTTTATTGATGCTCCTTATGGGCACGCATTGCACCAAGCACTTTTGGAACTCTCATCTTAGGTGGACTTCAGATTCACCCTCTGATGTAGTGCGTGGGGGACATTGAGGATTAACATGCTGTAGGTCTCTTGGCCTTGGTTCAAACGGGTTTGAACAGAGTTCTGGCCAGCCCCAGGCTATGTGCCTGAGCATCCCGACACAACACCAACCTGCCAGGACTGGACTCTTTTCTTTGCTGAGGGAGTGTCAGCCACAGAACACGGGATTCTATTGTTATCAGACTCCTGTCATGTTTGTGGTCCTGCTTTAGGTTCCTCTATTCTTCTCTTTCAGACTTAAAGCCTAATGAGTTCTTTTAGGAACTAATTTTTTTATTTTTGGTGCCTAATGATTTTACAGCATAATTAAATTGTCTTGAGTTGTCAGTTGGTCCTTTAAAATAATTTCTGGATTGTCAGTATGTTTAAAATCTTAAATCCGTCTAGGCAACTATTGAGAAGGAAGACTATGATATGCATATAGAGCTCAGTGTACCAATCATGTGAGTGTCAGTATTGGTTATGATAGTGAAAAACCCAGCTAGCTTCTAGCTGGGGGGTGACTTAGTAAATGGTGGTAACTCACGCTATATGACATAGAATGTCTGTAGAATATTACAGAGACCGGAAAATAAAGTTTCTGAACAATTTTTAACGTTTTTATTTGATGTAGTTTACATGCCATACAACTCGCCTATGTGAAATGTACAATTCACTATTTTTTTGTGTATTCTTGGATTTGTACAGTCATCACCATAGTTTTCCAACACTCATTTTAATATGTATTCACCATAACTGTGACAGTTGCATTAAAAAAGAACAAAAGAGAGTGTGTACAGTATGATTACACCACTACTTTTTTATGTCAAAAAGGAAAAAGGCATTATTAACTGATATATGGAGTTATGGGTAATTGATCCTTTTCCTTCCTTGTGCTTTCAATATATTCTGTATTTTTAAAATTGTCTATGATGACATATTTACCGTCATAATGGAAGGCAATACATTTAATTACGAGCTAAAATGAAGTTATTCTTCAGGAGGGTAAAATCCCTTTTGTTCCTTTTCCTTCCCTTTGATATTTTTAGATAACTAACACCACTTAACGAACGAGCTAATTAAGATCTTAACCCTCCCTTTTAGAATGCCTTCTCCCTTCAGTGTAATTAAGAAGCTGTGCCACACCTTGCCCCCACTCCCTCCTCAAACGCTTTATGGGGAGGACAGCATGCTAAGTAATTGGTGTTTCCTTGACATGAAACGAAGGGTAAACCTCAAATGCTGATACAAACAAAAGCGAGAGGACAGTGAAAAGGAAAGATGACTATGAGGGCCTTCTCTCCTAGAAAGGGTGCCCCAAGGGTGTGTGCACACGTGTGTGCCAAGTGCAGAGCATGCTGGGAGGAGCCTGCTCCACCTGACACAAAGTCTACTTCCTTGTTGTGTGAGCAGTCACCTGTGGCGGAGGGTTAATCAGTTGCTGTTAAACACAAGGACTGCAAACCCTGAGCAGGCCTGGAGTGGGGAGGATGACCAGCAGGAGTCGGCCTGGGTGAGATCTGTGGGCTGGCACGGCCCGGACTGGTCAGAAGGTCCCAAAGCAGCTCTTCCCCATCTCCCCCCTCCACCTTTCTCATCTCTCTCCGGGCCTGGTGTGGCGTCTGCCCTTTTAATGGGCCTCCTTGCCTCACCTGTTGCAGGTTTGCTCCTGTCTTCATTTCTAGGTTGCTCGGTGCCCCAAACAGAGCCTTTGCTCTGATAGGAGCAAGCCACCCCCTTCTAGAGCAGCGATTGTCAACCTTTCTCAACTCGTGGCACACATGAAGTAATGACTACAACTCTGCAGCACGCCACAAATGCATTTTTGCCAGCCTGACTTTAAAAGTATAATTTTGATTCACTCACACTGGACAGCTATTGTCATTTTCTTATTTGACCATCTAAGGGAAAAGAGGCCAATGTCTCTGACGAAATAGTCAGGTTTTGCATGTTTTAAAAATCCTTGTGGCGCACCAGCGTGCCTCGGCACCCCAATTAAAAACCTCTGTTCTAGAGGGAGCATGAGCCCACTCCTGACGTCCAGCTGGCTGCCCCTCACCCCTCAGCCCCAGTCGAGACACAGCCTCTTTCCCAAGCTGTCTTTGAGGAGGAGGCAGAATCCATCATTTCTTGGTCTGTCTCATAATATTTTCTCTGCTCTTACACAGCTCCTGTCACATTGTGTTGTCATTACTTACATATGGATTTATCTCTCCCACCAGACTGTCAGCTCCTTGAGGGCAAGGACTTTATTTCACTAATTGTATTTAATCTTATTTACGCAGCCCTCGGGACTGTGTGAGAAGGTATACATTTCACCCGAATAGTCTAGTGCACACAGACACAGAGCACACAGTGAGTGCAGGGAGTGGGGCACAGGCTAGCAGGTAAGGTAGCAAAGAACAGTTTCAGAATCCGGACAGCAGCCGACGAGGGTACCAGTCCCCTAGTGAGCTTTGATCTGTTTTCACAAAGTGAATTTAGCTCACTCCCCTAAACCTGCTTTGTTTCTAGTTTGACGGGGTCTCAGTAGTTCGTGGGTATGTTACCTACACCCACTGCACGGTTACTTGGTGTTATGCTCTGGCTTGAGGTAGACTGTACAATTACTTACCTTAGTTTAATGTCTAGTTAGAAACTGAATAAAGCTCTGCATAAGTAGTAATATTGCTTAATTAACAAGAGGTTTCGGAGACTTAAATCTGTAGGAGTCTCATGGTCTAGATTGGCCTTGGGTTAAATATATACTGTGGCGTGTACAACACAGCTGTGAATGGTTTACCATATGGGTCCAAATAACTAGAAAGGAAAGTCAGCTAAATGAGAAAAGGATGAATCTAGACTACATCAAATAGATTGTAATTAGAGGCAGCACAACCCCGGAGTTAGTGTAAGTGCCAATAAACTGGTACAGCTTGGGTCTCTCTCTCTCTGGAAGGGGGGTAATGAGTTGCCCTGTTATTATTGCCAGTTTTGATTTCAGCAGTATTTGTGTTCTCCGGAAGGAATGCAAAAGCGGGTATGTTCTTCCCCCTTCTCAAAAGCATAAGTATAGAAGCGTAACTGCAGCAAGTTTTTGCACATTTTTTCTTGTTTGAGAAGTGGAACCATTTAAGATTTATTTCCGGCGTGGCCAAAGCACCAGCAGCCCGTGCCAATGGAGAGCAAGGCAGGGCACGTGCTCTCGGGCTCACCAGCACACCGAGGCATATGCATTGAGTTGAGAGAGCTATTGGGCCGGTACTCTCTCTAGAAGATGCCAGGAGGCTGAGTGGCCCTGAAAAGTAGCTTCTCTTCTCAGAGGCGGGTAGGAGGTGAGGGCCCAGACCAGCAAGACCCCCGACGTCAGAGTGAGAGTGTCCTTGTGAGAAAGGCCTTGTGACTCCCGTTGCCCAGGGTGTCTCATGCTCCAGGAGGGAGCATTCCTGCAGCTGAGGCCTTGCCTTGTACGAATTTACTTTCGATGGAGTTCCGCTCTTACAACACTGCTGGGAACAAAGAGGGCCAATGCTGAGTCACAGCCACCTTAGAGCACAGGTTTTCTGATTTTCTGAGTTCTGTCTGCAGAGGACGGGGGTGGGGCGCAGAGCCCAAGCGGAGCTAAGATGCTGGTCAACATGGCTGGAGGATCTGTGCTCCCTTCCTAAGTGGTAGTTCTCAAGGATTGTTGCCTGCCTCTCCCTGAGGAAATCCAACTACCACGTCACCCAGGGATGATGGGAGGATCCAGGTCCCTCCCTCCCTCCCTCCCTTCCTCCCTCCCTCCCTTCTTCCTTTCCTTCCTTCCTTCCTTCCTCCCTCCCTTCTTCCCTTCCTTCCTTCCTTCCTTCCTTCCTTCCTTCCTTCCTTCCTTCCTTCCTTTTCTTTCTTTTTCTTCTTAAGGTTGATAATCTGGAACATGGGGGAAAAAATGAAAGAAGGGACAGAGTCAGGGAGCTAGCCTGATCGATCAGCCTAGGAGGAGAGCTTTTCTATGTTAACTTTTGGGTTTAGTTCAAATCTGTAGAGTCTGGGCAATATTTCTAGGATAGTGTGTAATGGGTTGAAGTGTTCCGCTTACGGTTGAGCTCCCAGGGGCCCCAGATTCTTACCTGGTGTCAGTGCTAAGTCAATAAACAGTCAGTTCACTGTGGGGTGAGTTCAGGGTAGAAATGTTAGGCCCTCTTGCATCTGTCCAGATTTTTAATTTTCTGTCCCCAGAGGCTGGCAGAGTAGCAGGCACAGAATGGTGCTGGCACTGTATGTATAGCCCTTCATTTGCGAGTCTATTTGATTTGAATCCTGAGTGCTGGCCTGCTTTGTTTTTTTCTCCTGGTCCTGTAGAGCAAGCATGTCAAACTCCAAGGCTAACACGACCAAATAAACGAGGCATGCGGCCTGTGGGCCGCAAGTTTGACATGCTTGCTATAGCGTATTTTAGACATACTATTTTGCATGGAAAGCAGACAGGGGTCTAGATTAAGTATCCAGTGGGATTACCAAATCTAAGTATTTAAATCTTTCAAAGGGACTCAAATGAGGAGAGACCAGAGTAGAATGGAAATAGAAATCTGATTTCTGGCCTAAGCCTTCTTGGGGACTTAGCTAAATGACGCTTTCCCTGAGTGGGACCAGGTCCCCTGGCTGTGCCGGACTTGGGAGAGGGGCCGAGCGTCCCGGTCTCCTCCCACCCTGTGCAGTGCTTGTTTTCTGTCCCATCTCTCAGGCAACTGCCAGAGTTATCATGAAACTGGACTCGCTGCCCTAGTTTTTCATAGACCAAAACTGAATATAGGCAGGAGCCAAGCCTGCAGTCAAGAAGCTGAGTGGAGAAGGCAGTAGACACGCTCCCAATCATTAATCCAGCGGGTCCTTGCTGCGTCCCCATGGATTAAAATTTCTCGTGATCTTTGTGTTACCAGGTGAGAAACTGAGGCATAGGGAATTCTGAGACCATAAGTTCTGAGTCCCACCTCCCTACCAGAGCGCGGCATCTGCTGCCTCCACATACACCTTTTCATCTGTTACCCACCTGGACGTCTGGCTCCTGGTGAGCCTCTCTGGAGAGAGAATGCTCACTTCTGCTGAGTGATCCCGAGAGGTAACTTTGAGAGCAGGAATTCTGGCCAGACAGCTGGCTGATGGCCGGGAGGATACTTTTGGGCAACAGTGTGTGTGTATGTGTGTGTGTGTGATTTGTTGCCTCTTTCCCACTGAGTTATTAATGACTGTCTTCAGAAGAAAGTCTTCTAGCTCTTTGTTGAAAAAAACACACAACCCAGCTGGGTGGTCTCTCCAGTGGCGTGCATGGTTACTTAGTGGGGCAAATCACTGTCTACTGGTTATCAAATGTGCTCATTTTTATGTTCTAAATAAGCTCAGTTCTGTAGATATATAGACACATTACTATCCCAAATCATTTTTAGGAACTGTGGGGGGGCTGGGGCAGAGTGTGGTATAAAGAAGTATCAGTATAATTTTTAAGAGGTACAAACATGCCCTGGCTGGGTCTCAGTTGGTTGGGCATCTTCCTGTGCACCAGGAGGTCACCGGTTCGATTCCAGTTAGGGCACATGTCCAGGTTGTGGGCTCAATTCCCTAGTAGGAGGTATGCAGGAGGCAGCCAATCCATGTTTCTCTCTCCCTCTCCTTTCCCCTTTCTCTAAAATCAATGAAAAAAAATTTTTTTGAAGGTACAAACAGGATTCATAAATATAGGATGATGATCACATGTCAAATATTTATTTAACTCAGATAAGGCTGGTTCATGGGGAACCTGAGAGACTGGGTGTTTATAGGTGTTGAGTACAGAATGTTGGGGGAAGATTGCTGGGCTGGGTACCAGACCATTCACGTCCTGCAGGGCAAGTGAGTGGGAGCACGCACCTGCGGGGTCTTGAATGGGCCTCTTGGCCACACTGGGAGGACTTGCTGTCTTCCTTTTGCCTTACTTCCAAGTTTGGATAATTTTCTGTAACAGGAGGCAAGATAGCCCAATTCAGTGAGCCTGGGTCTTTAACCCAGCTTTGAATCCCAGCTGTGCTGTGTGACCTTGGGGAGCCCCTGCCTTCTCTGAGCGTTGCTTGCGCTCGGGGTAAAATGGGATTGACATTATCGCCCACCTCGCCTGGATGTGGTGAAATCACATGACAGAATTACGTAAAGCACCTAGCAAAATGCCTGGCATGCTGTAGGTACTCAGTGAATGGTTTGCTACGATAATAAATAAAATGTGTCCACACCTGTGTAGATGTGGCCCTCTCCTCTCTCGGTGGCCTGCCTGCGACCTGTTGTAAAGATGATTTCTTCTGAGGTTTGATACCGATATGCCCAGTCATCTAGGCCAAGTTTTTGCCGGGATGTAGATAAGGAGAGGATCTGGGCAGTTTTCCCTCAGTTCCTAATCAGTCAGTCCTCCCCCGAGAGTCTCCGAGCCTTTCATCAAACAAACGAGATCCATTTTCTTTGTGCAGTCAGTGTGTCTTGGCAGATGTGAGTCAGCATCCTGTTCAGAACGGCCTCTTGGTTCCTTGCCCATGGACAATAAAGACATTTTCCATGGGTGCCAGATGCCGAACTGACTTGGGGTTCCACCCGCAGAGAGGAGGAGGAAGCTCCGGGAGGCTGATTTTGTGGTTTGGGATTCAACCATTATTTTAGACTGCAAGTGTTCTTTATGTTTTAAAAATACAGCGGTGGTTTAAGGAACCCACCGCCCCAGACTCCTCTGCTTGAGCCCCGCCGTCCGCAGCACCTCCCTGTGGCCTCACTTGATTGAGGCTGACTGGCCCTTGGGACAGTGACTGGCCTTTCTGATGCCCAGCTCAGAGGGTTGGAAACAGTTTAGTTAACCGATGAGGACAGCCGACCATTTTCATTCAAGGGATAAATGCTTAGAGATTTCATGGTACTATTTCCCATGAGGAGCCAAGAAAGTTTGCCTTAGGTCCTCACCAATCTTGAAACTCCTAACCTCTATTAGTTTTGCAAATAAATTTCTAAAAATCTGCCTGGATCACAGGATTTCTGTGTTCTCACCCACGTTCTGTAGGACCCCCCCCCCCCCCAACTCACTGTTTCCCAGTGTGCGCCTTTGCTTAGAGTACTTTGTGACCTTCCACATCAAACACAAATACAGTGGGATAGGAAAGAAACATTATCCGGGTTTGTTGTTTTTTCCTTATGTTTTTGCCTGAGCCACACAGTTTTGTTTAGATCCTGGGCCCTTCCACCCAGCAAACACTTCCCTACACCCTGGAACGTGAGCCATCTAAATAAAAAGTACAAATGCAGAGAGGCCGAGCCTCGTCCCCCAGGCATCTGCGCCTGGGTTGCATTAGTTAAAGCTTTCCCAGCGGACTGCACCCTGTCCATTGTGGACGATGATTGTGCTGATGTAGGGAGCGGAGTGTTCAGTCCTCATCCTTCAGCTGCATCCTGGGCAGGAATGGTGAGTAACCGGATGACCCTTGCAGCTTCCACCTGGACTGGACTGTTTTCCGCAGGAATAAACTGCCTCACCCATCATGATGGCAGGTCAGGAGGAAGCAGCAGTGCTCTGAAGATAAGATGCTTAAGTTCCACAAGCAGATACGCGTATTCTGGTCCTGACCCAGGACTTGCCTGGAGTGGCTTCGAGTGGGCAACTGATCGTGGGCTCCATGGTTCTTTGATCCTTCCAGCTCAGTTTGAAACGTGCAGACAGTGGTATGGCAGAAATAGCTGACGTAGGTGAGGTGCTCAGAAGGGGGAGTGGGCTTCCACTTGGAGAAATATCTTCCGTTTAATTCCTCTGCGTTAGCGTTTTTGTCAAGCGTCGGAGTGTTCCCTGGTAAGGCGTCCCCGCTTGTCAGAGGCTGCATCGCAGCAGGCTGTGTGCTTGGTAAATAATTTAGGTAAAATGCATTTAGATTTCTTCAGACCACAGCAGCGGCTGCCTCCTAGGTGAGACTCAGGTTAACTACCCAGGCTCTTCATGGGGATTTCCAGTAATTGGATTGAGTTCCGACTCACTGAGCCAGTGCTATGAACTGAAAAGCAAAAATCTGGTTGACTTAAGAGCATGACTGCGCTGCGATCTGTGTGGTAGACTCTTTGCGGGTGTTATTTCTTCCCTGGGTTGTTGGGACAGAGGTACACATTTCTTTCCCTAAAATTGTAGGCGACCCCGCACCTGGCAGAAGCGGTTGGTGGAAGTGTACTTGCGATCTTGTACATGGGCAGATTTCTAAAGAGCTTCCAGTCTGCGCCCGATGCTCAGCCGTCTCCCGTGGTGATTCTTAAATAATCCCCAGGGAGGTGGCTGAAATGCTGCTTCCTGGGTCCAGAGTCCCAGAGAGGCTTTAATCAGTAGATCTCAGGTGGGGCCCAGGGCACTGTGTTTTTAGTAAGTGCTCCCGGTGATCCTAATTCAGGTGGGCCTGGGCCACATTCTGACACAAACCTAACCGCATTTGTTCCCAAGGGACGATCGTTTTTTATGGATCTGTGTTCTTGGTATGTGTTCAGGTCAGCAGCCCCAAATTGATTTCAGGAGCTATTAGAATTGAGGTTAGAGGATACAACTGTATTTTGCTGCTGTTCTCCTGCATTTTCAGACTTGGGTAAGAAAGTTAAGTATAAAGCAAAAAACAAAGAAACATGTACATAATGAGTGGTTTTCCTAATTTAGAGTTAGAACCACAGAATAGAGACAGAGCCTGCTGGCCAGGGAGCACCTGTGTGTGGTTAGGCATGCATGCAAGTGTACATGCCCAGACACACATCGCTAAAGTAGGCCCTGACTTCAACGAGTCTTTGGATAACTCTACCCTGCCCATACCTAATTGAAACTAAATATATGGAAGCTCGATTCTGTCAGTGTTTCGTGGAAGCAGAACTGGAGGTCATTGTTCAAGCCCCTTACCTGTGCAGGTGTGGAAACTGAGACCCACGGAGGGCAGATGTTCATACAGGTGACATGTGCACAGCTGAGCCTCAATCTCTGAGTTCACTGTATTCATCTATCGACTAGGAAGAGAAATAGCTCTCCCCACTGTGTGATTACATAAGACAGTTGTTAGGATGTTTTAGAAACCAGAGAGAATTACATAGATCGGGCTCCTAATTATTTTGCACATTGGGTTTTATTAACTAATGTATTTTGAACCATTCCAGGAGTCTGTTGAAGTGAAATCACTAGTTGGTGTTAGAATGCATGTCACTCACAGTGTATTAAAAAAAACCTTTTATGCTCATTACGGTGAACTTTGAAGTACATATATAATGAAAAGAAAGAGAACTTTAAATTATCCATAATTCCATCACTCATATGACACTATTAAAATTTTGATATAAAAGCTTTTAGATATTTTCTTATACATGCAATATGTATCTTACTAAAATTGGGTTATACTGGGTATACTGTTTTACAACCTGTTTTTTCATTTTATACTTCACAATATATTGTGAGTATTTTCACATGTCAATTAATATTTTATTTATTTATTTATTTTTTAAATATTTTTATTGATTTCAGAGAGGAAGGGAGAGGGATAGAGAGATAGAAACATCAATGATGAGAGAGAATCATTGATTGGTTGCCTCCTGCACACCCCACACTGGGGATCGAGCCTGCAACACTCTCATGTGCTCTTGGCTGGAATTGAACCTGGGACCCTTTAGTCCACAGGCTAGCGCTCTATCCACTGAGCCAAACCAGCTAGGGCTCAATTAATATTTTATGGCATCATTTTAATGTAGTATCCCCCTATATGAACAAAAAAACATTTACTTAATCTGTCTCTTAATGGACATAGGTTTTTCCTCCTTTGATTTTTTGATATTATACACAATGCTGAAGTAAGCATCTTTGGAACTGAACCTCCCATACAGCAGTTGGGTTTCTATGTTGACACTGGATATTCCAAAAAACCAGAGCTAATGTAATAGATGCTGCAGTTAACATACTGACTCACTTATGGTATGAGCTCACTTTTATTTTTATTCCAAGAAATTCTAACTTTCTGCTTTTTGACCGTTCTAACATGCTTGAGAGTTGAGGGGACCTCTGTCAGTCTGCTCATGGACTGCCTCAGAGCATCCCAGTTCTGACCTTCCTGATGCTTTGGGACTCTTGGCTACCTCTAGGCCAGGCTGCTTTCAGTTCACATGTGACCTTGTGGGCATAGTTGCTCTGCTCTCTCACCCAAGAAGTACCTGTGCAGTTATGGCAAAGACTCCATTAAACAAAGTTCATATTCAGTTAAGAGAGAGACCTTTCGCTCTCTGAATTCTTAAAATTGTGCTTTCTGAAGGTAAATGGCCTGTTAGGAGTATTTCTGACATTGAATGGGAAACTTTCAGACACCAGAAGGCATTGCTTATCTGTGTAAATACACATGTTCCAATTAAAATAGGCACTAAAATATTTTGGTGGCACTTCAGAACTCCCAATTTAGATTTAATTTAGATTAAAACACTTATTCTTTTTAATAAAGTTATAAAATTGATTATTAAAATTGCCTATTGAAGATGAAAAGCAGTGGAACATTTATTTTCCTTACAAAACAATTTAGTCTTCAATAGTATGATTGTATTAATCAATTATGCTATTAAAATACAACTGCCATATTAAATATGACTCATTTGTCATGACAGTTCCTATAATTATAGAAATTATACCTAGCTGATTATATAGTCATATTCCTGCAATAAATATAAATAATTGTCTCTATTAATTTGGTTCCCAGTTACTGTCTATTAAATCCTCATTTAAATGGCAATTTGGGGACCTTCATTTAAAATCCTCCTACATCTTTGTGTTCCATCTGACTGCCAAAACCCCACAAATGCACCTCCTACTGTTGATTCCAGAAACCTATTTATGAATTAAACCGTTTTTTAAAAAATAAAAATATTTAAATGGTCCATTTAGGCTTGAGGTTTGAAGTATTCAGGAAAAAAATGAAAAGGGGGTATACATATTGGGTGGAGGGTCCTGGCAAAAAGAGAGAGAACAAATTTTGATGTCCTGGCATTTTTGTTTGGAAAAGAGGATGTAAGTTTTTATTTTAAAAACTCTATTTAAAAGCTTCTATATAAGCCCAGAGGACTAGAGTGTGTTGTTAACGCTTCACAACTTGTATGTCCATAGGGGTGGATGAGGTCACCATCGTCAACATTTTGACCAACCGCAGCAATGAGCAGAGACAGGATATTGCCTTCGCCTACCAGAGAAGGACCAAAAAGGTACGGACAGTTTGGGGGATGGAGGGCATTCCTTGTTGAATTTCTTTTTAAAATCATGTTTGCAGCCATTGCTTTTTCTTTTCGTGAATTCTGGCTTGTACCAGCAAGAGCCTTCTGGAACCCTTGGGGATCCGAGGTTTCCCTCTTACATCCTTGCAAGAGTCACAGCGTGCATACACGTGGCCCTGGAGTGCGTGGAGCCTTTACCCAGGGTGTGTGGAGGGGCCGCTCTGGGAATAGAAAGTCAGAAAGCAACTGGGAGTAACCACAGCAGGTGCCACGTACTGAATGCCTATGTCGTGCCAGGCATGTCGTTCTCCACATATAGCAGCGACTCGTTCCATCTTTATGACGTCTGTGGGCTCTTGATAAGATGTTTTTTAATTTATCTTTGGACACTAGCCTCCACCAAGCATTGATCCCGAGCCGTTCCTCTTGTGTTTTAAAAACAACAACACTTGCATTGCAAGAGCTTTGCAGCGAGCGGGCTTCGTGGTTCAGTCGGTGTCCCGGGCTATCTTCAGCAGGCCGTGTTCCCACTCCGTAAAGGTCTTCGTGTGCTTTCTCTCCTGCTTGCCCACTAGTGATTAAAGAACAACCCGGGCTTATTCATCCTTTATTTTGTCACAGTGTTAGGAAATTTTATTTTTAAGGATGGGCTGCTTTATTTTTAACTTCTTGCTATTAAAAGCTTTTGATTTATTCTGGGATGGTGCAGTGAGCGTGGCTTCCTGCGGCTTCTGTTTGACTTACGGCTTTCACTCGCGGCCAAGTGGAGCTGAGCCGGGTGCATTCTGGGAGACATTTCTGCCCTCGGGGTTGACATGACCACCAGGGTTCCGGGAGGTGCAGGTCAAGCCAAGTTACTGCTTCAACCCCCACCTCCTGAACCAGTCAGAAAAGACATACACAGGAAGGTATCGCTTCTTTCATCTCATGTGCTTTAAAATTCTTCTCCCGATAGACTTATAGTGATCTTTTGCACTGAGGCACGAGGGGAGCGTATCATTTCTCCAGTTTCCCAATGGGATCTGTGAGCTGGAATGAGTTTTGGTTGGCATAGAAGGCCCACCTCTTTGGACAGTGTGCCTATAACTGCTCCTCAGCTGTCACCCACAGGGTGGGGTCTTGGAACACACATAGGGGTGCACGGAAATATAGAAGCCTGGGTCTTGATTTTAAGTTAGATGGAGGACAAAGCTCTCCATGCCCTGTTGGAGGGAAGAGATGACCAGAATCACGATGGGTTCACTGGCCTCCCCAGCTTTTCTGTGTGCTGGGGGCAGCTCGCTGTCCTGCTGCTGCTTGGTGCTTCTCAGCCCTGGGCTAAGAAGAATGCCATCTTTTAATATATATATGTATGTGTGTGTGTATATATATATATATATATATATATATATATATATATATATATATATTATTGATTTTTTTTTTTTTACAGAGAGGAAGGGAGAGGGATAGAGAGTTAGAAACATCAATCAGCTGCCTCCTGCACACTCCCTATTGGGGATGTGCCCGCAACCAAGGTACATGCCCTTGGCCAGAATTGAACCCGGGACCCTTGAGTCCGCATGCTGATGCTCTATCCACTGAGCCAAACTAGTTAGGGTAAGAATGCCCATCTTTTACAGAAGAATGCATAAACTGCTTGTAGTTTCTGAAGGAAACTCTGGACGCAGAACCTCATGGTTTTGAGGGAGTTGTTTGCATAAGGAGAAAGCTCTGTCTTGCAGATGACTTTAGGGCTAGGGGTTGAGGCTGCTGAGGTGATAAATTTGAGCAACATGGGTGGAGCTGGTAGGAGTGAACAGCAGCTGGGAGAGAGGGCTGGTTTTGTGTTGCTTTCTGGCTCAAGTAGATCCAGATGCCAGGTTTCTCCGTATAGGGAAAGATTATGTTTTATTTACCAGACATTTCTGGAGTTTCTGTTATTGTAGAGCCTTGTGCTAGACATTAGGAGCAGAGGAAGCTGAGCACTCATGGGTGTTTATAATGGAAGCAGAAGACGTCAGTAGGTCCACAAATGCTATTTGAGGTTTGAACAGAGAACAGGTAGAGAGAGGGGAGTGGCAAGGGTAGGCTAAGTTTGGAATTACCTAACCTCAAAGTTCCAAGTTGGAAAATTGGTGCTATAATTGGAAGGTGTTGCTTTTAATGTCCCCTCCTACGTGCCGGCGGGCAGCGGGAGAAGGTCGGTGTTGGAAGGGTGGGGCCAGATCACTTCTAGGATGATCCATCTCAGTTCTCAACCTCTGTGAATGACGTGAGAAGATTCTCTCATCACCGCTTAGCGCCCACAAGCACCTCTAGGGTCTGGACCCTGTAGATGCCATGGGGTGCAGTTGGCAAGCAGGAGAGAAAGGAAGAAGGAAGAGAAGAGGAGGGGAAAAGGGAAAGGAGGAGAAAATAATTAAAACAGCAGAGTGCGTTGCCACCCAGTGCTCATGATTTGTAGGAAACGTGATCCCAAGGAAGCCTCGTTAAGAGCAGCATTGAATTTTGGGGTATCTGTCTGCATCCATGGGTGCCACTGACTCATGACTTAAAATCTGTGTTAATGTGACAGTGGAACCCTTGAGAAATAGCATGCAGTGGGGAAGTCAGAGAGGTCATCGGGGCTTTAGTCTCCATCGTCACTACCAACCCATCCCCATGTGGCACGAACACACCGGCATTTTCTTGGTCTTGGGTGAGGTGTTCTGCACAGGAAGGCTTCATGAGCCCCTTTCAGCCACGGTCCCTTCTGGATACATTCAGGAGCTACCCTTGGCACAGCTGTACCAACACCTTTCACAGGACAGTATCCGCAGGTCACGACGTCCCTGCTCTCCACTCACACCAGCTCCTTCTTGGCAGAGGCCCTGACCCCAGAAAGTGCCCGTCTTCCGCCGGCTCTGGCCACGTGCGGGTGTATTGGACACTGCTCTCCCACTCGTCGCTTCCTGAGGAATTGCATCCTGCTCTGGTTTCCTTGCAATGCCTGGGCGAGGAGGCAACATCAGCTTGGGTTTGAAGGGGTTTTGTCAGGGGAAGGTCTTGAGCCTTTGGTTTCTGATACCGGCATCTGTTGAAGGGCCTGCAGCTGAGGGATCGTTTGATCCAAGACCCTGAATAGTCACAGAATCACAACCTGCTTCCCAAACACATCCCTCTTTGGTTTTCCGCAAGCTTGAAGTGAATATTGGTTACCAACCATGATTTCCATGTTTTTTTCCCTGAAGGAACTTGCGTCAGCACTCAAGTCAGCCTTGTCCGGCCACCTGGAGACCGTGATTCTGGGCCTCTTGAAAACACCTGCTCAGTACGATGCTTCCGAGCTGAAGGCCTCCATGAAGGTAGGCACGTGTGGGGTGCAATCTCGGCCGAGTCTGCCGTTAATATTTGTGAATTACAGCTTTCTGAGTATAAGTGGGTGATTTTCGGTTTTGTTGAATTCTCATTTGGAACCATCTTTTTTTTTTAATGAACTGAAGTCTTAAGATTTGTACCAAAAATATTTCAATTACTTTTTTTTTTAAGCCTGTAAAGAAATTTCATGATGCTGAGAAGTCAGTTACCAGCTGCTACTGCTTGGCACCTGGGCAATTGAAATACCATTTGGAAAAACTACTTCCTTGATTACACTTCCTCCTTGGAAAAGATTTGTTGTGATATTTGAGGCAAAAGTAAAACTCAGAGCTTTTGTTAAGTGATGCTCGCAAATTCTGCCCATGTTCTTGGGTGTTTCTTTTCCTGACCTCCTTATCAATCCTATTGTTTAATTCAAATTCGGGCAAAATCAGAACATCACAGTGCATATAAAGAGTGATTTCAGATTGTGAGTGATACCTGTGTTTCGTTCAAAGTATTGTAGCACATATTTCCTCTTGTTTTTCTTTTCAAAGTTATTTTTGAACATGGAATTTTAGTTTAAGTTACAGCGTCAGAATCCCAGTTTGGAAACACCCTGAATTTTGTGTGCACCTAAAACATCAAGCAGTATACAGATGTAACAGATGCATACACATAAATGCATGTTCCCGCAAAGCACAAAACGACCCTTTCATAGTGTGCGGCTGCAACACTTTGAGTAATCAGATACTGCCCTCTGCTGACAGACCTGGGGAAAGCCTCCCCTTAGGGAGAAAGCTGTAGTTCTGATTCTTTATTCTAAGTCGAGTGCGTTTTCTACGGTGCCACTGTCCCTGAACTATGAAGAGGCCGAGCCTGTCACCAGAGCTGATGTCACAGTTCGGTTGTCATCCCTTTTCCCAGAGAGCCCCTCTCGAGGGAGGCAGCTTCCCACACCAGGCATGTCCAGGGTCGTGAACTCGATAGGTCGCTCCAGGCTGCTGAAAGGTTTGTGGCGAGATCTTCCTTCCTCCAACTGGTTTATCTGAGCAGCCTTGCCCTGAGTTTCCTAAGTCGGCTATATTGCAGGGAAGATCTGATTAAGAATGATAAAAGTCAACAACACGTCATGATCCCGCTGGATAAAAAGAACTCTCCCTGAAAACCAAGCCAGGGACCTTTGGAGCCATCGATGAGCTGGCCTCTCCGAGGTGTCTTCTGACCATCGTCACTGCACATCCGTGTATCTTATTTTCATCAGGAACTCATTAGTTGTGACTCATGCCGTTTCACTAGTATCTATTACCAGGATTAGTGACATGAGACGGACCTGTTTGAGCTGTCAGTCACCGTGGTAACCTTGTGATTGGGCCTAATGAAAGGTGCTTTGACTTCTAACTCTTTGACCTGATGCCAGCTCTTCCATTAGCCCTCACAGCCGAGTACCCCTCTGAAATCCATAAAGCTTGAAGTGATGTCAGCTGAACTGTGCTTTTAAAAAAATTTTGTTTTGACTTCTGGCGATACCAGTGGCGATACTGCCATGTGTTACAGGAGAAGTTGCCCTTGTGATAGGAATTGTGGACAGTCTGGGGAAAGCTGGGCCCAGTTTTAGCAGTTGCCAAGGTCACCTTTGACTATAGAGATAAAACCACTATTGGAATGTCCAGATCTTAGCGCTGGTATCTCAGTGGTGGAGGAAAACACACCTTACGTTGCATACCTGCTTTACATGTCTGCATGCATTTCCTCCAATGCATGAGTTATTGTTAGATGGAAAAACTGCCCTCTGCAATGTTGGAAGATGTTTGGTAGTCATTCTGTAGCACTTGCAGAGAATGCTTTGTAGACCCTTGGCTAAGAAGAAAATAAATTTTGACTTTGCTTGGAACCTCTATGAATTGTGATGAAAAACTCTGGAGGAAGAAGCATTGGCTCACAGATTAGATTAAGAATAAAATTCAAAATTAACCGTTAACCTGAGGCTTAGTTTATATTACACAAACCACTTTTCAGGGGCATATAAACTCTAATAAGTTTAATTAATAGCTGACATACTTTTCATGTGGATCAGGAAGTTTCTTATTGTAGTAACACCTTATAATTGATTTACATTTTAAACAGTTGTAATTCCACTTAGTTCAAAGTGATATTTCCATATTCAAAAAGACAAGTATTAGAGAGTCCTGATTATTAAATCTTGACTTTGATCATGAAGCTAGCTTTGAAATACATGTTTCATTGCGTCCTTTCAAGCTGTCTGGCTCGCTCAAAAGTGTATATATTAAATTTGAATACATCACCCAGCAAATTCTTATTCCTTAATAAAGTGTTGATGTCTAGGTTTATTTGGCACTTCATTATTTCCTTTTGCTTCCCTAAAATGCCCGAAGAGTGCATAGTAATCAAGCAAAAATGGAAATATAAGAATGAAATTTTTAACATTAACCCAATTTTACATTTCAAAGAGGCGAAGCTAGAAATTTCATCTTATCTCTACCTATTTCTGGTTAAAAAAAAAAAAAAGACTTAATTTAAATCTGACGATGTTGGCTGGAAATGATAACATGAAATCTCTATATTCCTTTATTTTAAATTACTGACCAGAATTGTTTTAGTAAAGAAAGTTATTTTCCCATCTATTAAAATAGTGGGTGATTATAGAAATTGAAAAATAAAGAAAAATGGGAATAAGAAACAGTTACCCATTTTATAAACCCATCACCAAAAGGCAAAAACTTTTAACATTTTGGTGTCCCTCCCTATTTGCTATAAAAAATATGTTTAATATAGTTGAACTCAAATATGTCATACCATCTTGTATTCAGGTGAAGCATTTTTTAAAAGAATAGAAAATAACATTAGCTCGTGCTGAGGAATACAGCACAGATCCCTCAGTAGGACGCAGAAGGGAGCATGTGACCCGGTCATGTCTGCAGTTTACCTGGTTGAGATCAGAGAAAGCTAATGGCCAGGAAGACTTGCCTGCTGACATTTGTCCTGCCTGGTTCACAGGGGCTGGGCACGGATGAGGACTCTCTCATTGAGATCATCTGCTCCAGGACCAACCAGGAGCTGCAGGAAATTAACAGAGTCTACAAGGAAAGTGAGTAGCCCTGCTTCTGTGATACATCCTCTCAGCCCAGCTTCTCTAGCCCCCATCATAGCTCTCTGGGCCACTGTTCAGTGTAGGAGGCCTGGTTACGGACGCAGAAGTGCCTACCCTTTGTCCAGGGGTTTGCCGTGGTCCAGGTCCCTCTCCTCCGTCTGCTTATGGCCAGGGTTTTGACTATTACCTTCTACTAGAACGTCTACAAAAGGACAGGCAGGAGAGAAATTAAAATCTATTGAAAAGGTGAGATGGGGAGAAGAGGAAGGTATACATGGCTTTCATTTATTGGGTGCCACCCAGCCTCCACTCAGGGGGTTCCCACCTGTGGACCCAGAGATTGCTGTGAGAGGCAGGGGGACCTGTGTGCACCGAGCAGTATAGGAGGCTGTGGGTAGGATAAATGATGCAGCTTACATGGGTATGTGTTCTGTGTTTCAATATAGATGCTATTTTGAATAATGGAAATTAACTCACAAGTACTACTTAAATCTTACTAGCTTCTGCCATTGTGCATTTTCTTGCTCAGTGGATAATAAAGCACCAGTGTGTGTGTGTGTGTGTGTGTGTATGTAGCCCTTCAATTTTTTTTATGTTCAGAATGAGTATTCCTAGTCAAGCAGGGTGGGAACCAATATTTTAGTTACAGAAGGGGTCACTGATCAAAGATGAGCTTGAGCATGATCTGATCTATGATCCAGCTCGGTCTGCCCCTTGTTACTGATAAGAAAGAATACTGGCTCTGGGTTGATGAGGGTTTGGTTCATTCTAGGAAATCCACTTACATTTGGGCAGGGGTGGGTGGAGTGGCTGGCTAGCTGCACAGACAGGAATCGTAACCCACGTGTGTTGCTTTCCAAGTGTACAAGACTGATCTGGAGAAGGACATTATTTCCGACACATCCGGCGACTTCCGCAAGCTGATGGTTGCCCTCGCAAAGGTTGGTTTCCGGTTTATTTCTTTGTTCTTGCTTCTTCCCAAGGCAAGTCCCATACCTCATTTTATACTTGAGAGTGAATTAACTCAGTCCTCTGTGCCCGCATCAGAAACGGCAGCTGCATTTCCGACAGTGGGTTTGCCCTGTCCCTGCAGAGTTGTTATTTTTTTGTGATGGGATTTCTTATCCAGCAAAACGGCGTGGTCAGGTGGACTTGTGGGCCAGAGGAGGGGTGGGCGGCTCTCACGTCCTGGCCTGGACTTATGTGCCAGCTCTTGCCACGTGACTTGAGGAAGGTCGCTTTGCCTCTCTCTGTGGCCACCTAGGACCCAGTGGAAGCGACCCTGTTGTTTCTTTCACCTGCTCTCACTTCTGATGAGAGGATTGGCCTGTGTAGTCTTTTGCCCGGAGAGGGGTGGGGAGGCCTTTGTTTGTTTGCTGATGTTACCACATTAATGAGGGTGAAAGGCATTTCCTTTCTGAATCTGAGTTCTGACCAGTATGCAGTTTAAAGCCTACGTGCCAGGGAGGGAAGAGACATTCTTTTCCCCAGGAACCTGAGGACAAGTGGCCGATTGAATGCTGCCTCCTGCCCACTCGCATCTCCATCCCTGGGGCAGCTCCGAGCCGCCTCCCTGGCTCTGCTCCCTCCCACTGCCCTGCCTGCCGCCATCCACTGGTCTTTTTTGCAGTTCATTTTCACCATTTTATTCCCCTGATCAAAAACCATTTCAGTGGCATCAAATCCAGGCTTTCTGCTTTTTAAAAGAGTCCCCTGCACCCTGGTTCTCCCTACTTGATCTTCCTGGGATTCCCTCCTCTCACCTGCTGCAGCCGGCATCACCTCCCTCCCTGGTGCTGCTGGGTCTCAGCCTCCGGTGCTGGCGCTGCTGCACCGAATGGCTTTCTCCCCTGCCCTTCACAAGCCCGGCTGACATCCTCCCAGGCTCACCTCCCCGTCCCCACTGTCCGCAGACCTTGCTGGCTCTACTCCCTGACAGATTCTCCCTCACTTGCATTTCACATCTTAGAGCCAGAGATGGCTGTGCTTTTCCACCTGGGCCATGCTTGTTCTCCATCTGGACTGTACGCTCTGAGGGGAGAAACTCAGGATCATTAGCTTCTTTTTCTTTTTCGAGTGGGGATGTTCTGTAAGGGGCTTCGCCCAGGACTGGGTACCGAGAAGCAGGTGATGCTGTGAGGCACAGCCCCCACCCCACTTCCTCAACTATTTCATCCATCCTTGGTCTGGTCTAGACTTCAAAGTGAAGAAAAATTTTAAGTAGGCGTTTGTTCAGTGAATTAAATAATGGCTTACATGACTTGGAGAGAAAATTAGCATTAAAATGTGCAAAGGAATATAGTTGATGTTGTTAACTTTTCCTCTGTAGGGTAGAAGAGCAGAGGACGGATCTGTCATCGATTATGAGCTGATTGACCAAGATGCCCGGGTAGGTGCCAGGGTGGTGTTGTGGGTTTCTGTTTTCTGGGAAGCCTCTGGAGAGTTTGTATAGTAATTATCTACGCTGTGTAACAGATTACCTTCAATCAGAGTGGCTGAAAACGGTAACCATTTATTACCTCTCGGTTTCTGTGGGTCAGGAATTAGGGAGTGGCCTGGCTGGGTGGTTCTGGCTCAGGGCCACACATAATGGTGACCAGGGCTGCTGGCACCTGAGGGCCACCCACAGGACTGTTGGCAGAGGCCTTGGCATCTCTCCACATGGACTCTGCATGGCTGCTTGAGTGTCCTCACAACATGGCAGCCAGCTTTCCCAGATTGAGTGATCATGGGAGAGCAAGGAGGAAGCCACATGCTCTGTGGTCTGATCTCAGGAGTCACACAGTCACTCTGTCCTGCTCTGTTCACTGGAAGTGAGTCACTGTGTCCAGTCCACAGTTCGAGGGAGGAGAAGGGAAGTAGCCGCTGCAGGGAAGGGAGGAATGTCAGAGTTTGTGGGCTTCATTTACACTTTCTGGGAGCACTGGTTATTAACGGGCATCCCCTTACATCGCTGGTGGTAATTACAGGAACCATACCTGACTCACATGCTCCTTTAGGCTTTGTGTGTGTGTGTGTGTGTGTGTGTGTGTGTGCGCCAGTTTCTGCAGGGTGTGGTGAGCTGTGCATTTGCTACAGTGAACACCAGCAGAGTAAATGATAGAGAAAGCCGAAGGAGATAGGGGAGGCACAGCCAGGCCGGAAGGGAGAGCCCAGCAGAACTCTTTCTGGTTCTAGTCACATATTCCCCGTGAACGACTTGTGAAGCTGATTCACATTGCTCTGGGCTATGTGCCTTTCCTGGGTGTCAGTAGCTATCTCAGAACATTCAGAAGAGCTGCAGAACAAAACTTACTAAGATTCATTTTAGTTTTAAATTTCGATATATTTTACACTGTACTTTTAGCAACTGGCGGAAAAGGTTTTTAAATAAAGTAATAGAAGGTGGGTTTTACGATTTCCGGATAATGGATGTTCACGGAATGAGTATCTACCCTTGCTTACGCCTCTCCCCCACCCTCCCCACCATTGTTCGTGTTATTTATAGCCTTTAAATTTTCCAGAAGCTGAATATAAGGTTGGCCTGGCTCCTTTCTCAGCTCCGTCATTTCCCGAGTCTCTAAGAAGCTCAGGTGTGGGCACCGGACCTAGTATTTGGCCACTAGCTTACTTGCTATTATGGTGCCAATAGGGAAGGGGGGCTGGGTGTGCTAGGAACGCTTGCGTGTCCTTCTCTATGTGCATAGAAGCCCTCAGTCCTTCCGGTGTTCAAGGAAGGAGATTTGGGCAGTGCTGGCCTCACGAACAATCTAGTCTCACGAAGATCTGTCGGTGTCTAGGGAAGCCTGCTCTTGATGAAAACTTGCGCCCCTTTCATCCTTTTCCCCACGTCTGTAGCGCAGTCATCCTTTCTCACTTGGCGTTTTGAATGTGTAGATTTTAGTGTTTTCACATGACGTTTCTATGATTGGCTGTGGATCCTCTAGTTACCTTTCCTGGTGGGTTGTGCTCGTAGGATCTCTATGACGCTGGAGTGAAGAGGAAAGGAACTGATGTTCCCAAGTGGATCAGCATCATGACCGAGCGCAGCGTGTTCCACCTCCAGAAAGGTGGGTGCTGTGTGCTCCGGGAGCCCCGGGTGTCGGTGTTGGGGCTCACATCTGCCAGAGCCAAGTCCACTCTCCACATTGCACCCCTGTTTCCCTCCCCATATCCATTTGCCCTTCTCTCCCATTGTGGATCCGTGTTTCCCTTAAGTAGTTCCCATGATCCTGTGCTTTAGCTTGCTGCCCCTTCTTGTCTGAGGATCCTTCTGTTCTGCTACGTGTGTTGAAGTAATGGACTTGGCTGGGTGCTACGTATTACTTCCTGTGGCTTCCGGATAGAATGGGTTCCACTCAGGGGAGATGGAGATGTTCAAACATGGCCCAGGCTGTGCCATTCAGGCCACGTGCACGGGACAGTTGTCCCAGGGCAACTGGTACAATGTCAGCTCTGGTTACCATGGCAACCCCTTAGCCCTTAGACGCTGCGATTATTCTTTTCTTTTTCTTTTTTTTCAATTGTGGTATATAACCGTGTGGGTGATCATCGACAGTTTTGACTGGTTGCTCCGTTTTAGTAATTACTTGTTGCTTTTCCTTAGTATTTGACAGGTACAAGAGCTACAGCCCTTATGACATGTTGGAGAGCATCAAGAAGGAGGTCAAGGGAGACCTGGAAAATGCTTTCCTGAACCTGGGTGAGTAAGTGTGGTTGGTCCCCCATCCCTGGTGGACATCTGCTCTCAGTAAACTGCTGACGCAAAAGTAGCAAGAGAAAGGCCTCTGTGGAGATGTTCTCATTGTCCCTGGGTTTCTGTGGCCTCGGAGTCCCCAGTGTACAGCCTCAGGGGGCTGAGTGCCCCACAGGGTCCCCGGTGCCCCCTCAGGGGGCTGAGTGCCCCACAGGGTCCCCAGTGTACAGCCTCAGGGGGCTGAGTGCCGCACAGGGTCCCCGGTGTCCCCTCAGGGGGCTGAGTGCCCCACAGGGTCCCCGGTGTCCCCTCAGGGGGCTGAGTGCCACACAGGGTTCCTGGTGTTCCCTCAGGGGGCTGAGTGCCACACAGGGTCCCTGATATTCTCAGACCCTCCCGTTTTGCAGCCCATTCAGGTCGTCTGGTGTGTGCCCAGGTTAGAGCCTCATCCCCACTAGTGGACAGAGGAGTAACTGACCCCTTTGCTTCTCCCCACAGTCCAGTGTGTCCAGAACAAGCCCCTGTACTTTGCTGACCGACTGTACGACTCCATGAAGGTAAGGGCAGCGGGCCGAGAGGTCTAGGTTTCCACACTCGACTCCTCTTTCATGTCCCCAAACTAAGTCCCCTGCCTAGTGACGGAGGTCTAGGTGCAGAGCGCACCAGCCAGCTGTGGCTGCATTCGACAGAGAGGAAGCCACCAACCCATCTTCTCACTCTCCAGCCACTCGAACACGTGTCTGTGTACAGGCAGAAAGCACAGCGCCCGGGAGAGAGCGAGCCAGCGGATGGTTGCACCTGACCCTGCTCAGGTTTCTCAGTGATTCCCTCCTGTCGCCTCTGAGAGAAAACCAGCAAGGGCGGGGGAGACTGTTCAGCAGCCACGATGTAATAGACATTGTGCAACTTACTTGAACTTAAATAATTACCAAGGAGCCTGAGGCTTATTGTTTTATTGTTGTTATTTTCTTTATAGGTGAGGAGGCTGGAGCTCAGAAAGCTTCAGCTTGCGTGAGGTTCCATAGCCAGATTAGAACTTGGGTCTACGGACTCCAAAGCCAGCCCAGCCACTGTCCCTTGAATGAAGCATCTCTTCCCACAGTCCCATCCCACTGTCCATGCCTCACATGTGCCCGGTTCTTTCCATCTTCCAGGCCCGCCTACTTCCTCCTGGGTCACCCCCTTGTCCACACTGCCTCTCCCCACCTCTCCTCAGGCTCATGTAAAATATGACCCTTACCTTGGCGCCCATGGTCTGAGGCTCTGCCAGTAAACTCAGGGGTCTTTCTGCTCATGCCATGCATGCTGGCACAGGGCAACGATGGAAACGGGACAGTGTGGCCTCTCTGAGCCCTGGAGAGCCGGGACCTATTTGTTACATGTGCAAACTCGCACACTCGTTGAACCGAGCCTTGCAGTGCTTAGTGCTCAGCCCACATTCAGTGAATGCACATGTGGGAGTCCGTGCTGACGTCACCCTGCTGTGTTTCATGCTCATTTTCTCTTCAGGGAATAGTCACACTGTTCCATTTGTGATCTGTTAGTGAGCAGCATCAGGAATCCAGATCAGTTCCAGGGGCAAGAAAATGTGCTCGATCGGTTTGTGGTTAACATTGCTCTCAGTGAATTAACTTGGAATGTTGCCTTGACTTTCAGGGCAAGGGGACACGCGACAAGGTCCTGATCAGAATCATGATCTCCCGCAGTGAAGTGGACATGTTGAAGATCAGGTCTGAATTCAAGAGGAAGTATGGCAAGTCCCTGTACTATTACATCCAGGTGAGCCCACGGTGCCGCGTCGCCCACACTGCCCTTGGGGGGGCCCGGGACCCCGGGGAGGGTCTGTGTTTTCTAATTCACTGGGGAAGAGATAGTCACCAAATATCAAGGATTTATTTTGAAAGTGCGATTTGTCCTGGAATCCTATAGAACAGGCAAATGTTTTGTGTTTCCCACATGTGTTATTCTACAATGCAATTGGTGTTCCTGATGATGACCCTGTAAGAGCTGCTGACATCCTCAAGAGATTTAGATCAATTACATTTTACATTTATTATATTTCCATTTCTTGGAAAATCCTCTGTGATTGGCCTGGGGGCTTTGACCCAGAACGCCCATCTCTCCCGCCAGCTTAGTCTCTGTTTTGGAGAGATGGAGAATTCATATGTAACCAGTAACGGCCTTCACAGTGGTCCCACTGTGTGTAGTACATACAGGCATTGTGATCCCTTTTTAGATCCTGACGTTTCCGACGGCAGGTCTGGTTACAAGGATGAATTTAGAAGTGGGTAGATGTGCCCAGGTGTATTAGGGCATATGTGTAAAGTTTAGGTCCCAGTTAGACTCCTAGTCATCGTTTCTTCACCTCACCAGCTTATTTCCGTGTGACCTTAAGAATTTAGGAAACAGCACTGTGAGGCAGGAAAGGACGCCACCTTCTCTGGAAGGGGGAGGACCAGGGAGAAAGCGGTGGTGTTGTGAGGGCAGTTAGAGCAGTCACGTACCATGTGAGTCCCCAGTACCTCGCATTCGCTCCACCCTTGTGGTAATAATGTGACTTGAAAGTCTCCCCCAGGCCACATTCCCTGAGGGTCCTCCGGTGATGATGATGGTGGTGGTGGTGGTGGTGATGGTGATGGTGGTGGTGATGGTGATGGTGGTGATGATGATGGTGGTGGTGGTGATGGTGATGGTGATGGTGGTGGTGATGGTGATGGTGATGGTGATGGTGATGGTGGTGATGATGATGGTGGTGGTGGTGATGGTGATGGTGGTGGTGATGGTGATGGTGGTGATGATGATGGTGGTGGTGGTGGTGGTGATGGTGATGGTGGTGGTGATGGTGATGGTGGTGATGATGATGGTGGTGGTGGTGATGGTGATGGTGATGATGGTGGTGGTGGTAATGGTGATGGTGATGGTGATGGTGGTGGTGGTGGTGATGGTGGTGATGATGATGATGGTGGTGGTGGTGATGGTGATGGTGATGATGGTGGTGGTGGTAATGGTGATGGTGATGGTGATGATGGTGGTGGTGGTGGTGGTGATGATGGTTTGGGTGTGGCCTTCTGGGCCTTTGTATCTAGTCAGGTCCTGTAGAGTCTTCTCTGTTAATTTGGGAGAAGCTCTGTGTGCACTGGCTCTGCCTGTATATTATGGCGGAGTTTGGATCTTTTTTTAATACTCAATTTCCTTTTTCTCTTTGACCATTTGCAGCAAGACACCAAGGGTGACTACCAGAAAGCGCTGCTGTACCTGTGTGGTGGGGATGACTGAGCCCGCGGTGGCCCAAGCATCAGGGAGTGGTGCTCCTGTGCTTCTAGCTAACAGCTCTAGGAAATCTGCTTGCGGCTAGTGCCCATCCCTGTCCCGTCCCTGTGAGGATGCTGTTAGCATTGCTTCTGCCTCACCTTATCTCAGTTGCCTAAGCATTGCCTGGCTTTCCCATTTGGTCTCTCCTTTTAGCCAAAGAAATGAACATTCCAAGAGTTGGAAGTGAAATCTATGATGTGAAACACTTGGCCTCTTGTGTACTGTGTCGTAAACAGATGAATAAACTGAATTTTTACTTTAGAACCAATCACTTTGTTGACCTTGCTTTTAATTAATTGTTTAAAAATCAAACATCCCTGAGGGCCGTGTGGTTCAGCTGGTAAGCCTGTCCCTAGAGGATGAAGCCTCTAGTACTGAAAGAAAACAAATTCATGTCCTCAGTCATGCCATCCACATTTCAGATGCTCAGTACCACGTGTGGTGAGCAGCTAGTGGCTGCACAGCGAGGGATAGAACGTGCCCAATATAATAGAAATTTCTACTGGGCAGCTCTCCATGCCCAGGAGATGATGCTGCCTATGGGGGAATAGCCCAGAGTTACCCGTCATCTGCTCATCTTTCTACAGCGAAATGAGGTGAAAATAAGCATCGGTGGTGGCCTCAAACTAGGAAGAGGAGAGGGGTCGGTGGGTTCTGTTTAGCAAATATTTCTGTAAGCCCTTAGATTTATAGAAATAAGTAACATCCTGCCCCAACCTCCCAGGCCACCTTCAGTGAGCCAGGCCACAGCATTCTTGTAAAGGACGTCTAACGGAAGTTCCCGGATCAGGGCCACAGAGAACGCGATTGCTTTTGGCTAGGAAGAAAGGTGACCCAGAGGGGCAGGAAACATTTGAGTTGTGCCATGAAGTGTATGGTGAAGTTTTATAGCTGAGAGGGCGCTCTCCGCACAGAGTCTTAGTGTTCTAATAATGGAGAAAAGGCAGTTCATACAACTGGTATGCATTTCAAAAGACACAAAGATTATATACAGTGAAAATTATGTCTCCCACGCTCTCCTACCAGCCAGGGGCCTTCCCTAGCCACATGGTTTATTGTCCTTTCATGGATAGACTGCGCAACAAGCGTGTGTGTATTACTTACGTATCTGTGTTCATTATGTAAAGGTGGTGTTCATAGGCTTGCCAGCCTAGGATAGTGCATATACAGGTACTGCAGACAGCTTGCTTATACAGGTGCTTCCCCTGAGCAGGCTGTACGGCTGGGTGAGGGTGCAGGGATTATGGGGAGGCAGGGGGGTTTGGTTGAGTTGCCTGCCCCACACCCTTACACTGCATTTCTCCTCATTAGAGGGTGCTGTATCAACCACTAATTCTTAACACCTGGCTGATCCTGGGTGAGAATCAGTGACTCTAGAGTAGACCCTGAGCAGTTCGCCTGTGCCTTTCTTGGCAAATTCCAGTAAATTCTAGGGCCAGGGCTGGGCAGGTGATACAAATAAATGTGTGAAATGTGCTGGTTGGACAGAACTAGGAAGTCTGGAGAAATGGAAGATGCCTGCCCCACTTCAAACATTCAAATTCAATTAAAGCGATACCGTGTTGGCCAAACATAAGTGGGCTGATTGATTTGCTCTTTTGATCCTTTGGCAAGCTGTAGATAGGAACTCAGGTGGAGCATGGCTCCTGAGCCCCTAGTGGCCCATAGTGTCTAAGTCTTTAAAAAGCAGATGATGCAAAAATAGGATTTTTTTTCTAATGTACCCTCCTATACATATTAGAATCGGTGCCTCAAATCCCAAAATGTACTTTTCCATGTGCGTGGGGCAGAGTTCAAGGAACTGCATAAAAAGCAAGACCTTTGTTTAACCTGAATGATTGAATTGAACTCTGCTTTGCTAGGGCTGGGCAGAGGCTGAGCAGTGTTTCAGATCAGGGAGGATCCAGGCTTTGTTCCCTCCCACCATGCAATGTGCTTCGGGCGGCAGAGGAAAGGTGGTGGAGGAGAAGGCAGGGCTATGCAGCCAGCGTGAGGGCAGGCTTCTGCTCCTGCCGGCCCAGCACAGCCCGGCCTCTCGTCTGGCCAATGTGGACCCTCCAGCAGGCATGAGGCAAAGTCCAAAAGGCAGGCTGGCCCAAGAGAGGCTCCTGGAGAACCATTCCTAATGTTGCCTGCTGTCCCCCCCTCTCCCTGCCCCCACTGCGCCTGCAGAGCAATGGTTGTTTGGTGTTTTCCAAAACTGACAGAAAGGGCACGTGCAATTTGGTCTCATACTCTCCTGGATTCCAGCCAGGCTTCCTCAGTCGAACTGTCTAAACCTTTTCTTGAAGAACCATCTGGAAGTTGGAGTATTCTCCCAAACAATTTTACTTCGGAAAGGAAAGGAACAGGACACACATTTTGTCCACTAATAAACTGTGATTTTACTCTTTGAGGAGGTAGGTATTCAATGCATGCAGTAGAGCCATGAAAGTTTACTGAACCATGACTGAACAAGAGGACACCCCCCCACCCCCCACCACCACCCTCGCCCCCTGCCATCTGTGTGGTGGTGCTGGGCGGGGCTGTCACCTTGCACTAATTCCAAATGGTCCCCTCCACACTGTAGTCTCTGGGAATGGTGTCTCCCCTGGAGTTGGACCGTGCACAACCTGAGCAGCCATGCATGAGGGCCCGTATGGTGACCCTGTGCGTGTGTGAGATGGCCTGTTAGACATTTTGTCACAGAGTAGGCTTCTAGATTGAAGCTGGAAGACAAGTCTTACTTGGGAACAGATGGATAAACCTCACAAGGCCTCATCTTTTCCATGGACTCGTGATCTTTGGGCCCATTTTTTGGGGCTGTGTACAAATGACTATGCATAGGAGTCTACCCAGTATGCGGAGCTCCTATGGTATAAGCTATTAGTAAAGACAGCTAAGGCAGGGAAAGCCAGGTTCACAAAGTGGCTACATTTAGCAAGAAAAATGATTTGAGGACAGAAATCTTTTAAATCAATTTTTAGTGTTTAAATGACTCCAGGCCTCTCCCCACGTTTTGACAAACGGCTTTGGCTTCTTATCCACATCCGTTTATTTGACCTCCTTTTTCCATCAGCTACCAAAATGAAAACTCTGCTACGGGAGAGAGAGGGAGCAATTTTAAACATCTCATAGCAATGAGGCAGAACATGCTATAGCCATCAAGTTTTAGTTGTTCATTCTATTTATTGAAGAAAGCCTGTAGCCTGATTTCTTTTATGCGAGTACATTTGAGCAAGCAAAGTTTATAGAGATGACTTATCTCATTACATTAGAAGAGTGATTTGCTATCTCAGCATCTATAAGCAATTTTAACAGACATTTCTGGATGAAGAAAAGCTTTTGTAAATATATGCGAAAGACACAATTTCATCAAGCATTAAATTGGAGGTGCCCTGGAAAAAAAATATTACATTTGTGCATTCAATTAGCTTGATTGTGGCTGAATTTTGTCCATGGAAGGCAGCATTTCTGCAGAAAAACAGAAGCATTCCCTATGTCAGCAGGTTTTCGAAAACAGAAAAGCACACTTTCCCCCTTTGCAAGTCCTCTTTTGCATTTGTGCTGTTCCCAGCTCTGCGTCCCTAATCAGGCTGCTCAGTCTTGTTCTCCACAGAGGAGTGTAAGGGGAGAGTGAATCAGAAGCCACTTTATTCAGGCCTTACGGAAATCCAAACCCAGCAATTCCAACTTTAAATAGCCTGTGTTTGGTCTGAAAGCTAGGTGAGCTCTGAGCAAAATTGGGACTGAGGAAATGGAGAATGGTTGGAGCACAAGAGGTCTTTCTTGGACCCCTGAAATCACCATAAAGAAATGAGCTAAGTTTTTAAGATCATCACCAGCCTACCCACATCCTCCCCTTTGCAGTTCTGTATAGCTGAACCATCAGATTTCTATTAGGCAATGAACCAGAAAAGACATATGTCAATGGAACCTGGCTGTGGGAGTGCCTGTTATTTTTTTAAATATATTTTTTAATTGATTTCAGAGAGTAAGGGAGAGAGATAGAAACATCTGTGATGAGAGAGAATCATTGATTGGCTGCCTCCTGCATGCCCCCTACTCGGGGGGGGGGGGGGTTGAGGGGGGTGTTGGGAGTTGAGCCTGTAACTTGGGCATGTTCCCTTGGCTGGAATCGAACCTGGGACCCTTTAGTCCGCAAGCTGATGCTCTATCCACTGAGCCAAACTGTCTAGGGCTGCTATTTTTAAACACTAGGTGAGAACAAATCAGGACTTCCCCAGCTATAATCCATTGTAGCCCAAGACTATCATTTCTAAAGGTTAATTAATTGAATCAGGAGTAGAGAAATGTTTCAAGTAAGGTTTAGGTTTCTATGTCAGGAATGGTGCCAGATTTCAAATTTAACTGTGGATTCTTGAGCTTTGAGGAAGCACCTTGGTCTTAATGGATGACCTTTGTCCTAAGAGATATGAACTCATGTATGACTAGGGAAAATTTTAAAATCTGGAGTTGAGCAGGTAATATAGCACCTCAGTCATTCTCTTATTCATTCACCGATGTACTAATTTATCAGTGGACAGGCCTACTCTGCTGGCCCCTGAACTACTGGGGATTCAAAGAACAAGGCAACACTGAAGAAAGGTAAGGGCTGAGATTGAGGAAGGCACAGGTGAGGCGCTTCAGGGTGCAGAGTAGGTGATTCTCACCCAGGTGAAGCATCTGGAAGGTTTCTGGGAGAGGCAATACTTAAAGCAAGATTTTTATTTGTCGCATTTTTTTCTGAAGTGCAAGAGGAATAATAATCATTGGTAGAAAAATGCAGTAAAGTATAAAGAAGAAAATCTGAATCATCTGGAACGCCAACCAAAACCAATCACGGTTAGCACGTTGGCAGGTTGACCTTATTGAGAATTAGCTCTTGTTTCCTTGGAGCGAGAGGCGGGTTTCCCTCCCCCTCCTCAAGAGGACAGGCCGAACGTTAGGCGGTGAAAGCCAGGCTTCCTTTGCCCCACAGAAGAGGTAAGTGGCTTTGGATTTTTCAAAGTCTGGTCCAAGAAGAAGAAGGCCTCCTGCATGAATGCGCCAAAAAGGAGGGCTCTGTAGAAGCAGGTCACCTATCCGTGGGACAGCTGGGTTTCCAGGGACTGAGCGTGCAGTGCCCAGGTGATGGGGCCAGTGCCCCGCCTCCACAAGTGCCTGAGTGTCCTTTGATGGGAAACTCGGGGCGCTTGCAGGGGATAAAAAACTGCCCACAGCAGCGTCGCCTGCCTCTGGGAACAACGTGCTGACTGGGCATGGCGAATGGGGAATGAGGCGTTGCCAATGTTAAAACCTAATTCCCAACCCTGACCTGATTCTATACCACTTCCTTCCCCCTCACCAGAACAGCCCCCGTCCCACCATGAATTGCTAGGAGGGAATACTTTTATGTTTACCTACTGATTTATTTCACTTTTTGACATTTTATGATCTATAAGATCTATCCCAGGTACATCATAATAATAAGTATTCCAGAACACCTCAGAGCTTTAGATCTAACTCTGCTTTGAAGAAGTCTGAGTTAGCGAAACTTTGTGTATCAGGAGGGAAAACAGTTTAGAGCAGCCGTGGGCAAACTACGGCCCGCGGGCCGGATCCGGCCCGTTTGAAATGAATAAAACTAAAAAAAAAAAAAAAAAAAAAAGACCGTACCCTTTTATGTAATGATGTTTACTTTGAATTTATATTAGTTCACACAAACACTCCATCCATGCTTTTGCTCCGGCCCTCCGGTCCAGTTTAAGAACCCATTGTGGCCCTCGAGTCAAAAAGTTTGCCCACCCCTGGGTTAGAGTCATAAAACAAGAGGAGGAAAATGAAGGATGCCCTCCTGATATTGTATTCCAAGTTGCGGGCAACACAAGGAAATAACAAACAGAAAATGATTTCAGAACATAGATGAAACAGAAGAGGCAGAATCAAAACTTTTCAGCTCTCCAGTGGGATAACTGCTAGCTCTGTTTTAATACGAGGTTTCCTTGGAGTTAAAATCTGGCTTCTAAAATGAACAGATACAGAGCAAGGTATACAGATACATCAGTCTTATTCCTAAACTCTGGATCCTTTGTTTCTCCCCTTGGCTGAGGCCCCCAAATCCCTGCATGGAAATTCAGGCCTGGCCTGGCCTGGCCCTGCTTTCAGACTGACGCTGGCCTGAACATGGAATATTTAACCAGCGTGTCTCCCACTGCTCCTGGGCGCTGATGCTCTGTACTGCTCTGGGAAGCAGCGAGCTCTGCCTGCTGAGCTCTGAGACCTTGGGGTGGGTGGGCACCGGTGCCAGTGCCCAGGTCGGGAATGTGCAGCAGGAACCCCGTGCACCAGGGTTCAGTGTCTGAGAGGGGCTGGAAAGGCAGAGCTGGCAGCCTCCTTCTGGCAGGAGGGAGCCCAGGGGTGGGGTGGGAGGCAGGATCTGAAATTCACACTGCAGGGGCCGACCCGGAAGCCACAGCCCCAGCCCGGCGAGATCACACAGCTCCTCCGCTGCAAGGCCTCCCTCGGAACTGCTCGGTCTTCATGCAGCTGGTCGGCTGGCAAGCGGGAGATCCCGGCTCGCAGTAGACCAGGACCTTGCCTCCTGTTCCCTGCCACAGGCAGTGACATGCATTGCTTCTTTAAAGTGGGAGCGCATGTCAGCTGTGCGGCTTCTTCCCGGGACCCGTGTGTGGTGCGGGAGGCTGGTGCAGGCCTCAGAGGGCCGCCGGAGCATCCAGCAGGGCCGAGCTGAGCAGGTGGTAGGACCTCGCACCTGGACGCGCATGCTTGGCACTTCTGGGGGGAGGGGAGCAGAGGGGGAGGGGGGAGGACCGGAAGGAGGGTTTCAGCTCCGCCACCCTCCTGCTAAGCTGTTAGGCGGGCCTTGGCTGAGGCGCAGCACTGGTTTCCGCTCCGGCTGATGCGGGGTCTCTGCGTTTCCGTCTTCTCCGGGGAAGTGGGGCTTACAGGCACGCAGCGCTCAGGAGATTCGAGTGCAGGGGCTCATATCCTGGTTTGAGGAGGCCGATGGGGGGCGGGCAGGCGGTGACCTAAGCGGGATGCTGGCGCCTCCTCCGCACCCTCCTCAGGGAGCCCAGCCGCCACCCTGAAGGCCAGGGAGGCCGCAGTGGAGCCCGCACACCCAGCCCCCTTTCTCGCCCCGCACGCTCGTTGCCCCTGCAGCGGGGCCAGAAGGTTTGAGTGGGGTGTGAGGCTAACAAAAACGCGCAGCATAACTGGAAACTGAGGGTAAGATCACATGAGTCAGGAGGGGCCAGGTCAGATGGGTCCCTCCTATGCCAGTACTTCTGATGTCTTTGCTAATGGAACTCTGGCGCAGGTATCAGGAGTGTGTGAGCGCTCCTGCTCAGAGAGGAGTGACCTCACTCAGTCATTCCCATTCTCCCCCAAATAAAGAATACAGATTTGAGGGTGCCCAGGGGTTTGCCTGTGTGGGGGTCCAGCTGTGCTGCTGCAAGGTGAGAGGGCCATGGGGCAGTGAGGATGTTGGGCTCACCCCAGCACTGGTGTGTTTCCCTTGAACCCCACTGTGAGCCTGCAAGTTCCACTTAGGTTGAATTTTTTGCCTGGAGTCTCCCCAGTCAGTGTGCCCTGGGAATAAGATTATTTACCTTATTAGCGGCCTGGTGCATGAGATTTGTGCACTGGGGCGGGCATGAGATTTGTGCACTGGGGCGGGGGGGGGGGTGGTCCCTCAGCCCAGCCTGTGCCCTCTCCTAGTCAGGGAGCCATTGGGGAATGTCTAACTGAGGGCTTAGGCCCCAGTCCCCCTGCCCCAGTCCCCCTGGGGGAGCCCACTTACAACCAGGGGGAAGCTCCTGCATTGAGCGTCTGCCCCCTGGTGGTCAGTATGCATCATAGCGACCGGTCGTTCCACCATTTGGTCGATTTGCATATTAGCCTTTTATTATATAGGATAACATTGTTGTGAGGATTCAAAGAGATAATTCATGTAATGTCTCTAACACAGTCCTGAGTATAGTGGCAACATTTGATACATCAAATAAATATATTCCATATGTAATCTGATAGATAATATGAAAGTATGTAATATTGTATAGTAGCATTAGAAAGCTGGCCCTCAGGGACCAAGGAGACACCGTTCCCACTGTGTGGTGTTTGCAGAGGGTAGTGAACAGTAGTCTCAAGAGCCCCATGTAGCTTGTCCTTCTATGGCCTGCTTCCATTTGGGAATTGGCTTTCTTGGTTCTCTTGGCTTAGTTCTCAATAACCTGGGAGGTGCCTCCCACTCCTTCCTGTCTGTCAGTGGATCACAGGACCTGACTTTGTAGGCCCATGAGGGAAACATACAGGGTTTGGTTCTTAGTGTAGGTGTCCTTGATTTTATTTCACAGCTGATGTCATTCATCTTCTTGGCTGTGACACAGGATATTTTTATTATGGATAGGAAATAATGTTTCATGATGGATGGCATTCCCTCCTGTTCTTGAAAATTGTTTACATTTTTTTAATCCTCAATTGAGGATGTGTTTTTATTGATTTTTAGAGGGAGAGGGAGAGAGAGGAAGAGAGAGAGAGAGAGAGAGAGAGAGAGGGAGAGAGAGGTGAGAGAAAAACATTGATCAGTTGCCTTCTGCACGAGTCCAGGGATCAGGGATCAAACCTGAAACCTAGGTATGTGCCCTGGCTGGGAATTGAACCCATGACCTTTTGGTATATGGGACAATGCTCCAACCAACTGAGCCATCCAGCCAGGCCAATTGTTTAATTTGATGACCTAACAGAGACCAGTTACTTTAGGGAGAAGAGTTAATGGCTCACTTCCTGGAACTGTGTGACAATTACTGCAATGAAATGATGGTAGTGAAAACTGTAGGAAATACCAAGTTGCCTAGATTCAGAGGAGTTTTGGTCCCACAAGATCAGAAAATATGGGAAAGGCCAGGAAACCTTTTGGATATGTTAAACCAACATGGTGAGACTTACTAGTAGGCAGTGCTTCTCACCTTTGGTCCTGTAGCCAAGTCCCTGCAAGAGACATCTCAGAATAATCATCCATTTTATATTACAGTATAAGCCAGGAGCAGTTTTATTGATGGCAAATTTTATAATCAAACAAGTACAGCCTCCATGCCTCAAACACATATGCAAAAAATATGTCTAGGAAATGACATGTATAGTGCTGATCATTTTAGCACCTCTCCTCACCTCCTTTCCTGGAGACTGGCCCTTGCTGAGTGGGTGAGACTCCCCTGTTAGCCCAATCCTATATAATAAAAGGCTATTATGCAAATCGACCAAACAGAATGACTGGTCACTATAATGCATACTGACCACCAGGGGGCAGACACTCAATACAGGAGCTGCCTCGTGGTGGTCAGTGTGCTCCACAGGGGGAGCGCTGCTCAGCCAGAAGCCCAGCTCACAGCTGGCGAGCACAGCCGCAGTGGCAGGACCCTCTCCCACCTCCACAGCAGTCAGACATCCCCCGAGGGGTCTCGGACTGTGAGAGGGTGCAGGCAGGGCTGAGGGGCCCCCCTGAGTGCACGAATTTTGGGCACCGGGCCTCTAGTAACATAAGGGGGTTTGCTGGTGGGAGTTAACCTATTCTGGGCATAAGGTTTGGTGGTCTTTTAGTCTTCTCCATCTTCTCTATTTTTAGGAGTTGAAGACAGAGCAGAGATTAGCAGAGAATGCCCACTCCATGCATAATAAAGGAGAGGCATGCAGGGTTTGGGGAGGGGGTCAGTGAAAGAGCAAAAAAAAAAAAAAAAAAAGAAGGCGGAGAGAAAGAAGCACAGGGGTAGGGTGGGGAGAAGGGAGAGAGGGCACCTTTTCCAGGGTGCACACAGAGCCAGGGACTAAAGTCTCATTTGTATGGGCTGAGCCCAGGAGTCAGATTGAGCAGATTAGAGAAGAACCCCCAAATTTCTCCAACTAGAAAGGTTTTCTGTTAGTTATAATGTATTGGTTGAATCTGGAGTAAATATCTGTGTGAATATTTTTCTGGAATTGATGTTGGTGCTTGATGTGTTAAGATTAAGACTTTATCATTCTCTCATCTACAATAAAGGACTCAAGGTAGAGATTCTATAGATTCTGAGTTTTTCTTCTTAAATCTATTTACTACCAGGACATTTGCTTTGTCAATCAGTCCATACTAACTATCAAATAACATTCTAGCTAGTATGGGCACTGTGTTAAATGCCTGACATACATTATGATGTTTAATTCCTATGAAGTATTACCTATGAAGGCATACCTAGGAAGTAGGTATCATGAGCCCATTTGACTGATGAGAGAACTGAGGCTCAGCCAGGTTAAGCACCTTCCCAAAGTCACACAGCTAGTAAGGGGCAGAACCCATATCTCTTACTCCAACACCTTTGTTGATAATCAGCTCACTCTACTGGTTCAGCATCAGAATTTTAATTTAAAAAAATGGAAGAAAAATGTGTCCACCAATTGTGTGTATGTGAACTGGTAAAAGACTATCAACATCCCTTAAACAGTTTTGGTTAATTTTATAATAGTTTTTAGATTTACAAAATCATTGTGAATTTGGTACAGAGAGTTCCTATATTCCCCACACCCAGTTGTCCCCATTTTTTGTTTGTTTTATTGCTTAAAATATTACAAAGAGTAGTACATATGTCTCCTTTTTTTCCCCCCTTGGCCTTCCCACGGCCTCTCCTACCCGCCAGTGTCTTGTGTCCATTGGTTATGCTTATATGCATGCATACAAGTCCTTTGGTTGATCTCTTACCCCCTCACCCATCAACCCTCCCCAGCCTTCTCACTGTAGTTTGACAATCTGTTTGATGCTGCTCTGCCTCTGTATCTGTTTTTGCTCATCAGTTTATAATGGTCTTTATTATCCATAAATGAGTGAGATCATGTGGTATTTATCTTTCTCTGACTGGCTTATTTCACTTAGCATAATGCTCTCCAGTTTCATCCATGCTGTTGCAAATGGTAAAAATTTCTTCTTTTTTACAGAAGCATAGTATTCCATTGTGTAGATGTACCACAGTTTTCTAATCCAGTCATCTGCTGATGGACACTTAGGCTGTTTCTAAATCGTAGCTATGGTAAATTGTGCTGGTATGAATTGTGCTGGATGCATATATCCTTTCTGATTGGTGTTTCTGGTTTCTTGGGATATATTCCTAGAAGTGGGATCACTGGGTCAAATGGGAGTTCCATTTTTAACTTTTTGAGGAAATTCCATACTGCCTTCCATAGTGGCTGCGCCAGTCTGCATTCCCACCAGCAGTGCACGAGGGTTCCTTTTTCTCTGCATCCTCACCAGCACTTGTCATTTGTTGATTTGTTGATGATAGCCATTCTGACAGGTGTGAGATGGCACCGCATTGTCATTTTGATTTGCATCTCTCGGATGATTACTGACTTTGAGCATGTTTTCATATGTCTCTTGGCCTTTCTTATGTCCTCTTTTGAAAAGTATATATTTAGGTCCATTGCCCATTTTTTGATTGTGTTGTTTATCTTTCTTTTGTTAAATTGTATGCGCTCCCTGTAAAAGTTGGAGATTAAACCCTTATCAGTGATAACATTGGCAAATATGTTCTCCCATGCAGTGGGCTTTCTACCATGGCTTTTTTATCCACTCATCTACTGATGGATACTTGGGCTGCTTCCAAATCTTGGCTATTATAAATAACACTGCAATGAACATAGGGGTGCATATATTCTTTCAAATCAGTGTTTCTGGCAATATATTCCCAGAAGTGGAATCACTGGGCCATAAGGCAGTTCCATTTGTAATTTTTTGAGGTAACTCCATACTGCCTGCACCAGTCTGCATTCCCACCAACAGTGTACAAGGGCTCCCTTTTCTCCACACCCTCACCAACATTTGTTATTTGTTGATTTATTGATGATAGCCATTCTGACATGTGTGAGGTGATAACTCATTGTGATTTCAATTTGCATTTCTCTGATGATTAGTGATGTTGAGAATCTTTTCTAATGTCTCCTCTGGAGAAGTGTCTATTCAGGTCTTTTGTCCATTTACAAATGGGATTGTTTTTTTTATGTTGCCTTTTATGAGCTCTTTATAAATTTTGGATATTAACCCCATATCAGATGTATAGGCAAATATGTTCTCCCATTCAGCGGGTTGTCTTTTCACTTTGTTGATGGTTTCCTCTGTTGTGCAAAAACTTTTTAGTTTGATCTAGTCCCATTAGTTTATTTTTTTTATTTTGTTTCCCTTGCTCAAAGAGATATATCAGAAAAAATACTGAGATTTTACTGCCTATGTTTTCTTCTAGGATTTTTATGGTTTTGAGTCTAACATTCAAACCATTTTGAGTTTATTCTTGTGTGCAGTGTAAAAAGATGGTCTAATTTCTTTCTTTCTTTTTTGCATGTAACTGTCCAATTTTCCCAACACCATCTATTGAATGCGCTATCTTTAGCCCATTGTATGTTTCTGCCTCCTTTGTCAAATATTGACTGTAAAGCAGTGGGTTTATTTCTGGGCTCTCTATTCTGTCCCATTGATATACCTGTCTGTGTTTATGCCTGCACCATTTTATTTTGTTACACAATTTGTCCCAGCCACTGGGAGCTCTTTCAGTTGGATCCTGTGTCCCTTTGATGCATCAACTTAGATGTATATATTTTTAGTACATCCCTACTTCCTGGTGCTACAAGATGCTCCAAGTTCATCTTGTATATCTCCTGTCCCAGTCTTTGAACCTGACATTTTTCCAAGAAGCCTTAATTCCTTTCCCTGGAGGACAGCATTAAAAATCTGCTCCTTGCTGCTAGGATGTCATTGCTTCTAGGTCCTATCAGCTGGATGAACAGGGACATATGTATGTGTGTACTAACCTGTGTGTGTACACATATCTATAAAATTGTCCCTATGTAACCAACCATGTCTATATTAGGTTAAACATGAGTTCATACTGAGATCTCCAACTCTATCCATTATTGGATCACTCTAGCCTCCTCCCCTGTTTATCTGTGAATTCCCACTCCAACAGTGAGAAACCTGGGTCCTGCCATTTGCCACCCATTGCTTACTTGCTCAATTCCAGTACACATGTATAGCAATACCCGTGCTAACCTGTATCCCCAAGGAAGCAACCTTATCAACTCGAGTTCAACACTATAAGCAGTTCATGTTCCCTTTGGTGTGAGAGATTCTATTCATTTGCAATGATGCTTAGATCAGCACCATTTTCACCTACTGCCTTCCATATACTATTTGTAATACAGTTGGGTTGTCATATTTTGTATGCCATCCTGGGATCCCCTTTTCATATATATATATATATATATATATATATATATATATATATATATATAGATGATAGCCATTCTGACATGTGTGATATATATAATTTACAGTATCATACAGAATAGTTTCTCCATCCCCAAATCCATTGCACTTCATCTATTCAACCCCATCCCCCTAACTACTGGCAACCACTGATTTGTTTGTTAGCTTTACAGTTTTGCCTTTCCAGAATGTTAATAATTGGAACCACACAATAGGCAGCTTTTGCAGACTGGCATCTTTCATTTAACAATATGCATTTAAGATTCATCCATGTCTTTCACTGGCTTGATAGCTTGTTTCTTTTTATCACTGGGTAGCATTCCATTGTCTGGATGAACCAGTTTGTTTATCCATTCACCATTAAAGGACATGCTGGCTGCTCCTAGTTTTGGCAACTACGAATAAAACTGTTATAAAAGTCTCTGCAGATTTTTGTGGGGACATAAGTTGCAGCTCATTTGGATAAATACGGAGGAGTACAATTGCTGAGTCATATGGTAAGACTGTTTAGTTTTGTAAGAAACTGCCAAACTGTCTTTCAAAGTGGCTGTACCCATTAGCAATGAATGAATGCTCCCACTACTCTGCATCCGTGCCAGCATTTGGTGGTGTCAGTTTTTCTGGATATAGTCATTCTAACAGTTGTATACTGGTATCTCATTGTTGTTTTCATTTGTAGTTCTCTAATGACAAATGATGTTGAGCAGTTTTTCACATACTTATTTGCCATCTGTATATCTTATTTATTGAGATGTCTGTTCAGATCTTTTCCTCCCTTTGTATTCTGTTTGTGTGTTTTTATTGACTTTTAATAGTTCTTTTTTGTGTATGTTCTTTATTATAAATTTATTTTTCAATTATAATTGACATAAAAAATGTACTACAACATAGCGACTAGACATTTATATACCTTATAACATGATCACTCCACTAAAGGGTTCTCTCATATTTTATATGTAAGCCCTTTATCAGATATGTGTTCTGCAAATACAAGGTGGGGTAAACATAGGTTTACAGTTGTGAGAAGACAAAACGCAGAGTTTATTTTTGTATTATTACTTATTAATTATTGTAATATTTTCCATACAAACAACTATAAACCTAATTTTGCCCCATCCTGTATTTTCTTTTAGTCTGTGCCTTGTCTTTTTATTCTCTTAACAGTGTCTTTCACAGAGCAAATATTTTAATTTTAATGAAGTCTAACTTACCAACTTACTTTTTCTTTCACAGGCGATGCTGTTGGTGTTGTATTTTAAAGCTCATCAACAAAACCAAGGTCACACAGATTTTCTGTTTTCTTCAAGAAATTTTTATTGTTTTCCATTTTACATTTAGGACTGTCATCCATTCCGAGCTAAGTTTTGTTTAAGGTGTAATGTCTGTGTCTAGGTTCATCTTTTCCACATATGGACATTCAATTGCTCCAGCACCATATGTTGAAAAGTCAGCATTTATTTTTTTCATTAGCCTAATATTTCTGTTCAGTTTGTGGAACAGGAGTGCTATGGAAGCAAGCTTTGAGAACTCTGGCCCCAGTCACTGAGATCTTCTCATAACCTCCATGTATTGTTTTTACCCATTTTTCTGCATAACCAGATGTTATCAGCTGCTGACTAAAGAGAACTACAAAGATTTTGTTTTGTCTATAGCACAGGAGAGGAACTGCTGTGTGTGTGTGTGTGTGTGTGTGTGTGTGCGCGTGCGCATACACCCACAAAAGACAAAGACAGTAAAGTCCCTTCAGGAGGGAATTTATGGAGGAAGGGGCATTGGTTAGAGAGCGTCGAATTTGGCCTTGAAGATAGAAAACTCTTAAGACAGGAGAGAATCTAAGGAGCAAATGTTTTAGACAGAATTCACCTTTTAGGAAAAGTATAGAATCTTGCAGTGTACACACACACACACACACACACACACACACACACACACACACACTTTCTCCCAAGGCCTGGGAGAGTCAGGCAGGAGCTCTCCATGTTATACACCTAGTCCTTGGGGTGGCAGGGGGCAAATTTTCATTATTGTGGCATATGTTACAACATTAAACATGACAGTATATTAAATCAGCTATATATTTCACAACCCCATTTATTCTGGACTGTGTGAAAATCATTACTGTTTTTGTTGGTTTGTTTGCTAGCAATGAATTAAAATTAAAGCATAGTAACAAACAAAGCCCAAAGTAAATAGAAAAAAGAAAATAATAAAGACCAGTGCAGAAATAAACAAAATAGAGTAAAAAAAAGTAAAAAAAAGGTCAAGGGGGCGGGGGGGGGGGGGAGGAGACATCTACTGCTATTTGTAATACTTTAAACAATAAAAAAAATTAAAAAATTAAGAAAGATTAATGAAACCAAGAGCTGGTTTTTTGAAAAGATTGACAAAATCAGGAAACCTTTAACCAGACTCATCAAGAAAAACAAACAAAAAGAGAGAGAGAGAGAGAGAGAGAGAGAGAGAGAGAGAGAGAGAGAACCCAAATAACTATAATCATGAATGAAAGAGGAGAAGTAAAAACTGACAGCAAAGAAATAGAAAGGGTTATTTAAAAATATTATAAATAACTATATGCCAACAAATTGGACAATCTGGACAAATTGGTGAAGTTCTTAGAAACATCCAATCTTCCAAAACTGAATCAGGAAGAATCATAGATTTGGACAGGTTACAGCTAGTAAAACTGAAGCAGTAATTAAAAACTGCCAACAAACAAGACTGCTGACTATCTGGCTTCACAGGTGAATTTTACCAAGCATTCAAAGATGAAATAACATATATTCTTCTCAAACTATTCCAAAAAATTCAAGAGGAGGAAAGACTCCCAAACTCATTTTATGAGGTCAGAATTATTCTAATTCCAAATCCAGATAAAGAAAATACAAAGAAAGAAAATTATAGGCCAATATCCTTGATGAACATAGGTGTGAATCCTCAACAAAATATTAGCAAACCAAATCCACCAATATATTAAAAAAGCTCATACACCATGACCAAGTATGATTTATTCCAGGGATGCAAGGTTGGTACAATATTCACAAACCAATAAACGTGATACATCACATAAACAAAATAAAGGATAAAAACCACATGACCACATCAACAGATGCAGAAAAAGCATTGGATAAAATCCAGCACCTGTTTATGATAAACACTCTCAAAAAAGTGGGACTACAGGGAACATACCTCAATGGAATAAAGGCCATATGTTATACTCGGTGGGCAAAATCTACAGGCATTTATTTCCCTTAAGATTGCAAATAAGACAGGGATGTCTGCTTTCACCACTTATTCAACATAGTACTGGAAGTCCTAGCCATAGCAATTGGACAACATGAAGAAATAAAAGGCATCCAAATTGTAAAGGAAGAAGTAAAACTGCCATTATTTGCTGATGACATGATACTGTATGTAGAGAACTCTGAAGATTCCACCAAAAAAACCTACTAGAACTGATAAATGAGTTCAGTAAAGTAGCAGGATACAAAATAAATATCCAGAAATCAGTTGCATTTTTATGCACCAATAATGAACTATCAGAAAGGGAGAGTAAGACAACAATCCCACTTACAGTTTCATCAAAAAATAAAACACCTAGGAATAAATTTAACCAATGATGTAAAAGACCTGTACTCAGAAAATTATAAGACACTGAAGAAAGAAATTGAAGAAGATACAAATAAGTGGAAGAATATACCATGTTCATGTATAGGAAGAATTAACATCATTAAAATGTCCATACTACCCAAAGCAATCTATAGACTCAATGCAATTCATATTAAGATATCAATGGAGTATTTTACAGAACTAGAACAATTATTCCAGAAATTTAAATGGAAGCACAAAAGATCCCAAATAGCCTCAGTAATCTTGAGAGAAGAACAAAGTTGGAGAAATCACGCTACTTGAAATCAAACTATACTACAAGGTCACAGTAATCAAAACAGTATGGTACTGTCATAGAAACAGACATATAGATAAATGGAACAGAATAGAGAGCCCATAAATAAACCCATACCTTTATGGTCAAGTAATATTTAACAAAGAAGGAAAGAACATACAATGGGGTAAAGATAGTCTATTCAATACATGGTGTTGGGAAAACAGGACAGACACATGCAAAAAAATGAAACTAGACTACCTTTTACACCATACAAAAGAATAAATTCAAAGTGGATTAAAGACTTAAATGATAGGCTTGAAACCATAAAACTCCTAGGAGAAAACATAGGCAGTAAAATCTCAGACATTTCTCACAGCAATATTTTTTTCTGATATAGCTCCTTGGGCAAGGGAAACAAACAAACAAACAAAAAATAAACTAAAAAGTTTTTGCACAGCAAAGGAAACCATAAACAAAATGAAAAGACAACTGACTGGGAGAATATATTTGCCGATACATCTGATAAGGTGTTAATATCCAAAATTTATAAAGACTTATAAAACTCAACATAAAAAACACAATTTAAAAATGGGCAAAGGACCCGAATAGAAACTTCTCAAAGAGGACATACGTATGTCTAATAGAAATATGAAAAAATGCTCAATGTCACTAATCTTCAGAGAAATGCAAATTAAAGCCACCAGGAGATAGCACCTCACATCTGTCAGAATGGCTATCATCAATAACTCAGCAAACAAGTGTTGTTGAAGACATGGAGGACAGGGAACCCTTGTGCACTGCTGGTGGGAATGCAGATTGGTGCAGCCACTGTGGGAAGCAGTATGGAGTTACTTCAAAAAATTAAAAATGAAACTGCTTTATAACCCAGTGATTCCACTTCTTGGATTTTATCCCCCAAAACACTGATTTTAAAGAATACATGCACTCTGTGTACATCGCAGTGTTGTTTACAATAGGAAGATTTGGAAGTGCCCAAGTATCCATTGGTAGATGAATGCATAAAAAACCATGGTACATTTACACCATAAAATGCTACTCAACCATAAAAAAGAAAGAAATCTTACCCTTTGGGACAGCATGGATGGACCCAGAGAGCATTATGCTAAGTGAAATAAGCCAGTCAGAGAAAGACAATTACTATATGATTTCATTCATATGTAGAATGTAATGAACAGAATAAACTAATAAACACAATAGAAACAGACTCATAGAGAACAGTCTGACAGCTGTCAGAGGGGAGGAGGTTATGGGGCTGAGTGAAAAAGATGAAGGGATTAAGAAAAAACAAACAAACATAAAAAACCTCATAGACACAGACAACAGTATGGTGATCACCTGAGGAAAAGGGATAGGGGGAGTAGAAGAGGGTATTTTGTGGGGAGATAAATGGTGATGGGAGGAAACTTGACTTTGGGTGATAAACAGACAACACAATACGCAGATGATGTATTGTAGAATTGTGCACCTGAAACCTATATAATTTTATTAACCAATGTCACCCCAATAACAATAAAAAGTAAAAATAGGAAATAAAAAGGAAAAAAAAATGCATTCCTAAACAAAAAAAATTAAATTAAAAAAAGAATAGTGCCATCTTGTGGGCATCTCTATTACTGCCACAACGACATCAGATCCTGGTGTAAGTCCATCAACCCCCGAGAATTTTTCTGCTATGTACACATCCGTATGTATCAGCTGAGCGCAAAGGGTCACAGGCCTCGCTTTAGTTCTTTTACCTCAGCCTCTGGGCTATTATATTCATAAATGACTAAAAGGAACTTCCTAATAACAGTTAAAGTCAGTCATGGAGGGTACCAATATCGGCATTTATAAGTTTTAAAAAAGGCAGATATCAGTTCCCTTATGTCCTCTAATTCCATTTTGCATAAGAACTTTGGCTTAGAAGCCATACAATACACGAGCTTATGTGTAATAGGAATTCCAGAAATTTCCAGGGAGGTTGTTTTCTATTTAGCATATATCGAGTTTGGTTGTGGTTTTCAGTTGTTGCTAGTGACTTAAAGAATAGAGTTGTCATGTATTTGCCAATGTGAGGCAAGAATCTGCAGCAGAAAAGTTTGAATAGCCGTTCGGGGGCCGTAGAGACAGATTGTAGACTAGGGCCAGGATGGGGGCTGGATGCCAGGGAGCAGTTTGACAAGATGGAGCCCAGGAGGTCATGCTGGTTATGGCTGAGAGACTCCCTTCTCTGCCCAGGTTTGCTGTTGTTGCTGTTGTTTTTTTTAAATGTTTTTTTTTGTTTGTTTGTTTTTTACCATGAGACCTTGGGCAACCCTACACACTCCGTTGTTTTTGTTTGTTTGCCTGTAAAACGACAGGTTTGAAATGTATAATTTCCAAGGTCCCTTCAAGACCTGAAATTTGTTTATCAAGCAGAAAGCCTCATTTCTCAATCCTTTTTAACGCAGGTTTTCCGGCCAAAGGCAGGATTTATCACAAAGATTCTTTGTTGTTGTTATTGTTAATCCTCACTTGAGGACATTTTCCCCATTGATTTTTAGACAGAGTGCAAGGGAGGGGGAGAGATGACGAGAGAGAAACATCGAAGTGAGAGAGACACATCGATTGGTTGCCTCCTGGATGTGCCCAGACCAGGGCTGGGGATCGAGTCTACAACCCCTTGGTGGTTAGAGTGGGCCGGCGCTTTCATCACGGAGGCAAACTGGCTAGGGCAGAGACTGTTAGTTTCAGTGAAGCTTCTAGGTAGAGCATTCTGAAGCCATATAAATAGTTTATATTTAATCGTTAACAAATTATGGAAATGCATCACTGTACTTACTCCCTTCAATATTCGTATCCCCGCTCTGAATTCCTGTCGCCCTATGGGAGGCGGGTACCAGAGAAAAGAATCACTCCCACTGGACGGAAGCAGCTGGGCCCTTGCTCCGGTGGGGATGTTTGTTCTCCTTGCCGACGGGTGCAGGCAGCATCAGCATTTTGAGACCGCCCAGGCAGTGATGGGTGACACGATCCTCCCAGCCTGCGGAGGCTACATCAGACTCAGGCTGTCGCTGTCCGACAGCGGTGCTGATGCGGGGCAGAGAAGCGCTTCCTCCCAAGGGCAGCTGAAGGGCCTTCGAGGATGGGTGTTATTGCACGAAGAAGACTCTCTATGTTCCCCAATCACTACGGACCACTACTTTGCACCTGTGTTTTAGTGTAGTACATATTTTAAGAGCTCTCGCTCATTTAAGAACTCTCATACATTCCTGTTTGCTTGAGTGAATGCAATTTAAGGTTTTCCTGGAGAAGAGGAGAGGAGCAAAAATTCAAGAAGGTACTAGAAAGTTCGACCACGAATTGCAGCTTAGCTTTGCCAAAGTTATGCTATTGAGGATTGTCAAATGTTCCTTTTAGAAAAAATGTGGAACAGAAATTGTGTTGATGACAAATGACCACAGGAGGGCGCTCTAACAAAACACCTCACAGCTCAAAAAAATAAATCTACATCCTTCTCAAACATTTACATGCTACTATTTCTGGCTGGTCTTACGATATAAAGCTCAATGTCACAAATATTGTTTTAAACATCATGAAACGAGATTCTTAAAAAGAATGTTGGTATCCTTGGAAGTGAATCCTGAGTACAAGTTAAACTGCTTTGATTAGCTGGGGAAAGAACCCATTATAATGGTTCTACATCATTCCTACATCAACTTCCAAAAAGGGGAAGAATTTACACACCTTTACTTTCTTTAACAAAAGGCCAAATAGCCCTCGCTGGTTTGGCTCAGTGCATAGAGCATCGGCCTGCGGACTGAAGGGTCTTGGGTTTGATGCTGGTCAAGGGCACATGCCTAGTTGCAGCTCCTCCCTGGCCTGGGCCCTGGTTGGGTTTACGCAGGAGGCAATCAATCCATGTGTTTCTCGCATATCAGTGTTTCTCTCTGTCTTTCCCTCCCTCTTCCACTCTCCCTAAAAATCACTGGAAAAATATCCTCGGGTGAGGATTAAAAAAATATGTATATTTTTAAAAACCAAATAAACAAGACAAAATCAAAACATTTTAGGAACGTTCCCATTTCCAAACTAGAGCTTGTATGGATTATGCTTGTAAGGATTTTTAAGTCTAAATATGTGATTAAAAACAACCACCCACTCAAACCAACCCACTCTCCAATCTGGATAGAACTCTCAGAGAAAGCGCCGTGTTACCTCCCCGGGGATGCGGGCATTGGAAAGAGAAAGTGGGGGGAGGCCGTGCGGGGTCTCTGAAGGAAATTAGAGTCCAGGCTGCGTTTCCCTCGCACACAGATAACACCTGAGGGCATCATTGCCAGCAATGAACATCCTTTACGTTTAAACAATCCTTACTGATAACAAAGTAATTAGAAAAATTTATGTGCACGTGCACTATGATTAGCATGGCTTTGCCGAAAGGAGATGGGGCTGGTCACTCACGGATGTTGGCAGAGTCTCCCTCCCCCGCTCGGATGGCATGTTTATACTCGGGCAGCACTTCTAAATTTTTAATAGAGACGAAGAGATTCCATTTAATTAGGTAGAGTGACTTGTTTATGTGCAGGTTATACATTTACGAGTTCTAATGAAGAACGGAAAATACCTATTGAGCAGCCTTGGAAGGTCCCCTTGTTTGAGGATAATTGTGCATCCAGCCCCTTGGAAAGCCAGGCAGCTCGGTCCGCGGAGAGCCGAGCGCAGGGAGTCGAGTCCAGTTAAATAATCGCACCAGCGCGTGCCCATCAGTGTTCTAAGGGGTTTTTTTTTCTCCCCCAAATCAAAGTTCTTTCATCAGACATTTGATTGGAATATTGAAACTAGGTTATAGGGGAAAGAAATGTTAAGGAAGTGACAAGATTTTTTTTCCTTTAATACCAGCACCATTTATAGAAAGCCTTTCTCTTCTTTCCTTGTAATTTTTACTTCTTCCATTCTGTTAGCCTGTTTTATTTGCACAGTAGATGACATACACAGGTTACTGTCAAAAGCATTTTTTTCCCCCCCACAGTCTTCAGTCCTTTCTGAAAATGAGAAGTTAATTTTTTCTTAACCTCTGACCTAAGGTAAAAATTCCAAATATTTGGGTGCCTCAGATGTACTGCAAAAAGGCCACCTGAATTAATGAGGTTTCTTGAATCGGTGTACAGAAATGAATTACAAAGCTTAAGCAGTCGAAGAGATTTCTCGTGATTTTTAAAGCAATATTAATGATCGCAGGGAATGAGAAACTGAGCTTTGTGTTATTACTGTAGGATTAGTTTTTAGTTCCTGAAAGCTGGTCTATTTATGGGTATAGAGAATGGAATTAAACTCTGAAAAGGTTAATTTTTATTAAAAAATGTTCTCTGGAAGGTCTCTTTCCTAGCACCTGGTATAAGTTTCCCGTTGAATTGTAGTTGCAATCTGCATTTGGAGCGAGTCCAGGAAGCTTGAATAATAAGCCGCCGTCCCTGCTGGAGCCTCTCTAAGGGAGGGAGCAGGACAAATGAAATGCGACATGCGGGCTCCTGACAATCTGTATATAAATCTCGATATCATCACAGCTGATGGGTTGTAGCAAGGCGACTCCCAGGCCTGGCGTTTGCCATCTCTAGTGTACCTTATAATTTCTGGGAAACCAAACCCCAACATATCAATGAACTAAAGCCATCCCTGATTGAAAAGTAACACCTTACAAGTATTCATCGAGAGAAAAACATTTGTCTTGCTGCAGGGTGAACGGAGAACAGGGAGTAAAAGACGGAAGAAGAAAGGAGAAGCCAAAGAAACATGGCCCTTTGCTTAGCTTGCTGACCACACTGACGGCTCTCGAACATGTTAGCTCTTGCATGTCCACTTTCTCTTTTATCTGCGTGCTTGTCTAATTTATTTTCCCAAGAAAACGGCGGAGCCAGCTTTATGTAGCTGTGATCTTGGAGGGTGTGGGTTTCAGATCAAACAGGACCCAGTACGGTGGGATTTGTTTCCTTGTGGGTCTGTTGCTTGGGTCGGGCTGACAAGCTGCAGGAGGAATTCGGGCAGCAGCTCCTCTGAGAAATGCACCTCGAAACGGGAGAAACGGGAGAGCGAGAGACGGCAAACAGCAAGAAGCCAGGGGCTCCGAGGCGGGCAGCGTGCCAGTGGGTCCGGGGAACCCCCAGCAGCATACACGTTAAACGTGGAAGATGCCAGCTGCTTTTCTAAAATTTTTATGTGGACTAGATATTAGATTTGGCAGGTGGGCCGATGTCCTTGATTGGAGTTGCTCAATATACCTAGCTCAGGCCTCATTTAAGAAACCAAAGCTTCCTGAATTTGTTGGAAACAGAGAAAAGCAAAGGAGTTTGGTACTTAAAAAAAAAAGTCCACTTCAGAGTAAAAAAATACTTGTTTACAGGATGCTACAGGAAATTAGAGTGAGTACAAGAATTTTTGGACAAATTAAACTATACTAGTACATGGAAAGAAGCAGGAGAAAAAGTTTTTTTTGGGTTTTGTGTGTGTTTTTTTTCCCCCCGGGGGGGGGGGGGGGGAGGGGGGAGGGGAGCAGTTACAAGTCATTCTAGCCCAGTCTTTCTTTCTTTCTTTTTAAAAATCAGGGAAGAGTTTATTCATTTATCCTCTTATTCAACCAAGTTTGCCTATCGTGTCCTCTGCCACCGAGGGCCCAGTCTTCACCCACAGGGAACTGAATCCATCATCCGTGGTCTCGGTAGACACCGTGACCTGGAGCGTTCAAGTCCGTCTTCTGTCAGGGCGGACAGCCGTGTGTCATGTTCCTACGGAACAGGAGCGGCCGCTGTCACATTATTTCCGTCAATAAGGAAATGTCTGTCGGTGCTGCTTCGTTTTCAACACCCACTTCAGTCAGCTCAGGCACGAGCATCATGGTCTGTGCCTGCCCCCTTTCCATGTTGCAGAAAATCCAGAGGGGAAAACAGAACAGCAGCGAGTAGCCATTACCAGGGAAATACTGCCCAGGACGTGGGGGCTCCTGCCCGAGAGCTGGCTTCCTTCCGCAGGCTCTGGGCCAGGTATTTACAGATGCAACATTTCTGTCAGTCTCCTCCCTTAGCCCACCCTTTGTTCCTTTAATGGGTGAATTAGCCTTAGGGTCTTGGTAAATCTGTTCCTTTTGGGAAGAGAAAAGATGGCCTGGCATTACCAGGAGCAGTGTCCCCCTTCAGGGTGCTTTCTTGTGGGGACGCAGCTGTCACCAGCTGCCTGACCATCAGCTTCTGGGTTAGCCTCACTTCCGAGTGCCCTCCTGTGGGGTGAAGGGAAGACAATATTCAAAACTGTGCTAGTGAGAGGGAATTTAGAAGGCGCCTAGTTGAACCATGTAAGGGGCTAGGGGTGCTGATCCCGATTCCCACAGTAAAAGATCTGCATATAACTTTTGACGCACCCAAAACTTTACCCTTGGTATCCATGAGGGACTGGCTCCAGGACCCCTGTGGATACCAAAGTCCATGGGCTCTCCAGTCCCTTCATAAAATGGCCCAGATCCATGCCTAACGCCTGCCCTTTGCATCCGTGGGCTCCCAACCTTGGGTGGAAAGCCGTGCAGGTATTTACTGAAAAACAACAACCATGTATAAATTTGAGAAGCACTGATGTCCCGAACCCAAACGAGAATGACTAGGCCACTCAAAGCTGCCTAGTTTCAGCAGGTGTCATAACTACTTCTGAAAAAGATGTTGCTGTAGCCCACATTTCTAGCTAAGGTGGGTACATTCACATTTGAAAATACTAAATGCAAAGAGTAAAAAGAGTGCTACTACACAGCGAGGGTGAAGATGTGGGGAAATGGTGGTATGTAATCGTACAGCCTTTCTAGAGGGCAATTTGGTAAAGGTATTAGTCTTAAAAATGTATATACCCCTTGACCCAACAATTCCACTTCCTAGAAAGTTATTCTGGAAAAACAATTGAAAAGACGTATGAATTTTACGGTTGGGTCACAACATGAGGAACGGTATTTAAAGGGCCAGAAGGTTGAGAACCACTGGGTTAGGGTCAATCAGGCAGGCAGGCAAGTGAGCGATTGGGAGCCAGCAGTCCTGGATTGTGAGAGGGATGTCATCATGTTTATGATAACCAAAAAAAAAAAAAAAAAGAAAAAGAAACAGTCTTTATATCCAACAGTAGAAGGTAAAGGGATTATGGGACCTATAATGGGATAGATACTATGCAATCACTTAAAGTGATAAATTAGAGGAGCACTTAGTACTCCAGAAATAGCCTGTCCAATAAAAGAGTAATATGCAAATTGACCCTCATGCCAACACACAAGGTGGCCGCCCCCATGTGAACACAAGATGGCCGTCACAAGATGGCCTGCAGGGGAGGGCAGTTGGGGGTGGGACCAAGCCTGCAAGGGAGGGCAGTTAGGGGCAATCGGGCTGGCAGGGGAGGGCAGTTAGGAGTGACCAGGCCAGCAGGGGAGGGTAGTTAGGGGTGACTAGGCTGGCAAGGGAGGACAGTTAGGGGTGACTGGCCCAGCAGGGGAGGGCAGTTGGGGGGTGACCAGGACTGCAGGGGAGGACAGTTAGGGGCCACCAGGCCTGCAGAGAGGTCAGTTAGGCGTCAATCAGGCTAACAGGGGAGTGTTTAGGGGTGATCAGGCTGTCAGGCAGAAGCGGTTAGGGCAGCGGTTCTCAACCTGTGGGTCGCAACCCCTTTGGCAGTCGAACAACCCTTTCACAGGGGTCACCTAAGACCATCCTGCATATCAGATATTTACATTACGATTCATACAGTAGCAACATTACAGTTATGAAGTAGCAACGAAAATAATTTTACGGTTGGGTCACAACATGAGGAACGGTATTTAAAGGGCCAGAAGGTTGAGAACCACTGGGTTAGGGTCAATCAGGCAGGCAGGCAAGTGAGCGATTGGGAGCCAGCAGTCCTGGATTGTGAGAGGGATGTCCGACTGCCTGTTTAGGTCCCTGATTGGAAAAGGTGCGGGCTGGGCTGAGGGACACACCCCCACCTGTGCACGAATTTTGTGCACCAGGCCTCTAATGTTTATATATGTTTGTTGAGGAGTGAAAAATTCAGGTTACCATGCTTTGTTTAAAATGACCTCTTATCTTGTTTAGAAATAGAAACATATTTTATTTTTAAATACTTTTTTTTTTTGCTTTTAAAAAGAGAGGAAGGAAGAGGGATAGAGGGATAAGAGAGGAAGCATCATAGATCAGCTGCCTCCTGCATGCCCCCTACTGGGGATTGAGTGAGCCCCAAACTGGACATGTCCCCTGATGGGAAAGGAACCATGGCCTCCTGGTTCCTGGGTCAACACTCAACCACTGAGCCACACTGGCCAGGCTAGAAACATATTTTAAAATCCAGAAGGCCATGCAGCTAAGTGTTAGCAGTAGTAATTTCAGACAGTAGGATTACAGTTTGCTTATTGCTTATCTTCATTTTAGGATTCTTTTTTTTACAACCAAAGTGTGTTAATTACCTAATTAAATATGATAACATAGCTATTATTTTGGAAGAACATTTTTTTCTTTACATCTTGAATATCTTGTGTGTAACTTTTTCACTTACCAACTGCATGATATTCAACTTTTCTGTTCAATATATGTTTGCATATATATGACTATTTCTAAATCATATGAATTACTTTATTAGAAATAGTTTTTATTCCCTTAATTTCCTTTTCATTTTTAATTATAGATAGATAGATATATGTATATATGTGTGCATATACACTGAGTGGCCAGATTATTATGACTGGACAGATTATTATGACCACGCCATCAGTACAATGAAGTGAATTAGTTATGCAAATAATCCTATCTAATAATTGACAAACATGATAATTGACCGTACCTTCGCTATGACTACCATTGGCTAATCAGCGCGACATGCAAATTAACCACCAACAAATATGGCAGCTAATTTGCATACTGCAGGCAGGGCAGGACAGTGCCATCCTGTCTGCCCTGCCACCATCTGGGCCTGCTATTTGCGACCTGAGGTGGTGGGGCGGGACAGCGCCATCCCACCTGCCCTGCCGCCATCCAGGCCTGCTATCTGTGACCTGGGGCAGCGGGTGTCCGTGTGCAACCCGACCCGGGGTGGCCGGGTGGTGCAGCAGCGATTGGCCAGCCTGCCTGGCCTCCATCCGGGCATCCCCTGTGTGACCCGACCCGGGGCGGCCGGACGGGGCAGTAGCAATCCGCTGGCCCTCCCAGTTGTCCTGTGTGCGACCAGACCTGGGGCGGCTGGGCAGGGCAGTCACGATCCACTAGCCCACCCGGCCGCCGTCTGTGCAACCCGTCTGGGGCAGCACCCCAACCCCCAGATCGGCCCTGCCGTGTGCGCCACCCAGGGCGATGCCCCAACCCCTGGATCAGGCCTGCCATCTGCCACCTGGGGAGCAGCCCTAAGCCAGTAGGTGGTTATCTCCCGAGGGGTCCCAGACTGTGAGAGGACACAAGTGGGGCTGAGGGACACCCCCCTACTTCCCCGCCCCCGCCAATGCACAAATTTTTGTGCACTGGGCCTCTAGTAATAATAAAACCTTGAGAGTATTTGCTTAGGAAGTTTTCAATATTCAGTATTTTTGGAAGTGTCAATGAAGTACTGATGGGGTGGTCATAATAATCTGTCTACTCAGTGTATATTGATATCAGAGAGGAAGCAAGAAGGAGAGAGAGAGATAGAAACATCAATGATGACAGAGAATCATTGATTGGCTGCCTCCTGCATGCCCCCCCACTGCGGATTAAGCCTGCAACCCAGGCATGTGCCCTTGACCGGAATTGAACCCAGACTCTTCAGTCCACAGGCCAAGGCTCTATCCTCTGAGCCAAACTGGCTAGGGCTGGATTTCCTTCTCTATGGCCTGACTTTGTGACATGTTCAGCCCTGGCCCCCACCTCACAGAACAATTTATCACCAGAGTAGAGATGGCAGCTAAACCAATAGGTCTAGTCACATGTGGCCCTCAATAGTTATCTCACCAAGCACATTACCTATATGCAACAGCAGCCAATTCCAGTGAGGAGAGAGAGAGAGAGAGAGAGAGAGAGAGAGAGAGAGAGAGAGAAATGTGCTTACCAGGAGCTAGCCACCCTCTGCTCCTGTGGGGCCCCCTGCTCCCCAGTGGGTCTAGGGGAATCCTAGGTGAGGACCCAAGTGGAAGTTCATGGGCAGTGGAAACTGGGTTTCTGGGTCCCAGTCTGTTTGTTTGTTGTGGTTGTAACTTTGGATCTTATCCCCGTAGGAGACAGAGCTGAGATGCTTGAACTATTGCTGACCAGTGCTCCCTTTGTTTTGGCATTATGGTAAGAAGCATTTGCAAGCCTGCTCTCACCTAAGGCTCACTGCTTCCTTCTGAGAGAGGTACCCATGTTAAGAGCAGGAAACTGAAACTAAAGAAGGTTAGGCTACTTGCCCCAAGTTCAGAAACCAAGAGGTGGAGCAGGAAACCACTTGGGGGCCCTTGACCCAGAGCCCCGGCCCTCCCGCCATGCTATAAAGATGTTGGGGGTGGTCTGATGGTCTGGAACCCCCCAATTCTGGCGCACTACACCAGCACTGCCCCTGGAGACATTCCAGGGCCTTTCTGAATTTCTCCAGTTCTCCTGGTTGAATAGATTCTGTTTAAAAATGAGCCTCCATATTCTGTGGTCACTATTTTTTCCCCCCTTGCTTTTGGCTCTAAGTGAAGTCACCAGAAAACCTATTTTATAGCTTAAAAATAAAAAGGAAGTTAAGGGAATAAAAGCTATTTCTAATAAAGGAATTCATATGATTTAGAAATAGTCATAAGGTTCAAGAAAGGTGTTTGCATATTTTACTTAAAGGTAAGCCTTAGCTTTAATTTGGCCTATAATTTAATTATGAATTAATTTTACTTTATAAAGTTCTGAGAAAGTTCATGGAAGATTCATTGAATGTATCTGAATGTAGGCTTATTTCTCGGATATTCCAGTTTCTGTATTTGGAAATGTTAATAGCATAAAACATGGTAAGATCTAATCTATAGAATTGGGGAGATGTTTCTGATGTTTAGTGATATGGTAATGCAATATAACCTATATAACAAAAGCCTAATATGCTAAGTGTCCAGTCATCCGGTCAGCCGTTCTACCTATCAAAGTGTAATATGCTAATGATATGCTAAGGCTGCTCAACCGCTCGCTATGATGTGCACTGACCACCAGGGGGCAGATGCTCTGACTGGTAGGTTAGCTTGCTGCTGGGGTCAGGTTGATCAGACTGAGCGAGATGGGCTGGACACATCCTGGGGCCCTCCTGCAGTCCCTCTCTGGATGGCCAACCTCCTGCATCACTCCCCAGCCCCAATCATGCACCTGTGGGGTCCCTCGGCCTGGCCTGCATCCTCTCACAATCTGGGACCCCTCAGGGGATGTCGGAGAGCTGGTTTCAGCCCAATCCCGCAGACCAGGCCAAGGGACCCACTGGTGCATGAATCTGTGCACCAGGCCTCTAGTTCTTTTATTAATCTTTTTGGCTGCTTTACATTTGGAATTTGCATAGTAATACAGAAGGATCTTGAAAGACATCTGGGGAAGGGTTATAATTTGGTCCACATTATATACCCAAGAAGTTTCTAAGTCATAACTACTCTGAGCTTTCTTAGTCCCCCTACACCTTTGGGTTATATCTAAATTGTAACGGTTTGTAACTTACATTTATTTGTGTGATTATTTGATTGATATCTGTCTATTTCACTATCCTGTGAGCTTCATGAGAGCAGGAGAGTCATCTCTGTTTGCTTGACATTGTCTATACTTAGCACAAAATAGGATATTATAGCACATAACATAACGTAACAACAATAATGATGGATAAGAGTAACAAACACTAGCTGAACTCTTGCTGTGGGCCAGACATTGTTCTGAGTGCTTAATCCTAATCCATGTATCGGAACTTTGACAGATCTTGGTTGAATGACTTTTATGCAAATGAAGCATAAATTTTGAGTTTATACATCTGGTAACTATTTAGTGTCATCGAGTTCTGGGAGACCGTTACAACAAAAACTGGGAGATATTGAACTTGGAAGTGATTTGACAAAGGATAGCTTTTCTTTTTCGTATCTGACAAATATTTCAGTTTTCATATTCTTTGTTTGTCATTTGTTGGCCCCTAGAGCAGGTTTTTAAGAAACAAAAGAAAAAGCTAGACTCAATCTCAACGAAACAGAACAGCAGTGGCATTAGCATTGGGCTCTAATTTTAAGGGACAAGTGTTGGACCAGCAGCTCTCTCACTTGGATGACGGGAGGGCAGGATTGTCTTTCAAAAAAGTTTCAAGCTGATGTCTGTATTGTTGCTGCAGCACCCTCCACTTAATTTATTGTCATTTAGTGCAAAAATGGATGAGAACATAACCTTTGTAAGGTTTTTATGTTTTATTGGCTATAAAAGATAAAATACGGAGCAAAGGGAAGTAAAATAGTATTTTTTTAGGGCGGGGGGTGGATTTATGCTTTAACTAACTGACAGAATAGTCGGAGGGTCATAAAGACCAGTCTCTGCCTCCTATCTCTTCTCTTTTAGGTGCAGTGCATTCAACAAGCTCCTCTCTTGGCTGTCGAGCCCATGGGAGCGCACCAAACACCGGGCCCCCTTTGTCCCAGGGCATTAACTCAGCTGTTGAGATCGAGAATATCAGGGGGGCGTCTGTTGCAGACATTAAGCAGCTGGGATAAGTCTCAGTGAATCAGATACTTGACATGTGCAAATGGGATGTTTGTTCACAAGGGACCCCGCGCTGCACTGTGTCTTGAACGAACAGGCAAAAACAATGTGTGAGTTAAATTGAATTTTTCGGGAAACACACAAAAAGACTTGATCTTTGGGATTGTGGTGTGGGGAGGGTGCTGGGAAGGTCAACCCAGCTAAGTCCCCCAACACCTCCCCAACAAAACAGAAAAAAAAAGAGAAGACATCAAACAAATTTCAAAATAATTAAAGTTGATTAACGTCCTCAGACGTTAGCCCAAGCATCAGAATCACCTGAAGGGCTTGTGAAGGCCCTGATTGCTGGGTGCTGCCCAGAGTTTCTGATTCACCAGGTCTGGGGTGAGGCTTGAGAATTGGCCTCTTTAACAAGCTCCCAGGTGCTGCTGCTGCGGCTGCAGCTGCGTGGGGTCCGCACGTTGAGAACCACGGCTTTAGGCGCTCGCTTGTCCATGGCTGGTGGCGTGGACGTGCCTCCAGGAGCTGTAGGAGTCCAGGAAGACATCTCATCTCCGAAACGGAGGTGAGTCTATGGGGATGTGTGTACGTCACAGGTAAGCAAGCCAGGACTTTCATCTGAGGATAGGTAATCGCTTTAATCTTTAGAGCCCACAATCTAGGGTTGGGCTGAGACAGAAAACAGGTAAGTTAGTATCTTTCCTTAAGTGTCCTGTTTGTTTTGTAAGATTTGTTTCCAAAGTAATATACTTGCTCGGAGCTTCTGGAGGCTGCTGGCCTGTTTTATTGCTGCCTCCTGGCTGTTAAGTCCAGCACATGCACCCGGCCTGCTACATAATTGGCAGGACTCAGTACAAAATGAAAGTTTGGACTCCTCATTTCAAAACTTAAGAATTCAAAGACAGTGACAACAGGGCTCCACAGATGTTGTGGGGTTTTTTTTTGTTGTTTTGGGTTTTTTTTTTGTTTTTTTGTTTTGTTTGTTTGGTGTTTTTTTTTTTTACAAATTGAAGGCAAGACTTTTTTTAACCAGCAAAAGGATCACAACTCACTTTATTGCGCCGATACGCACTGTATTGCAGTGGTCTGGAACGGGACCCACAATATCTCAGAGGTAGGTCTGTGCACAACAGAAGTAAGCAATTTCCTTCTTTCTTTCATTTCCTTTGTGAATCCTTACCCAAGGATATTTTTTTCCATTGATTTTTAAAGAGAGTGGAAGGGAGGGAGGCAGGGGGAGAGGGAGAAACATGAATGTGAGAGAGACATATCCATTGGTTGCCTCCCACACGCTCCCAGACCTGGCGATGGATGGAACCTGCAATCCATGCACGTGCCTTTGACTGGGAAGCCAACCTGAGACCTTTCGGTGCTCAGGCCAACTCTCTAACCACTGAACACCACTGGCCAGGGGGAAGCAAGCAATTTCATAGCTTCTTTCACCAAGGGACCATTGAGTAAATATTGTCCAAGAAAGAATTTTGAAGGACCCTCTGGTTGACTCCCTCTTTTTGGGGGTGGAGACAAGTGCTATCATTTTCTGCAGCCTTTATAGTTATCCTGATGTCTCTGCACCTGTTACTGTGAGGGCATTATGATCCCACGTGCACACGGCTCAGCTGTGACTCGGTCATAGTGGTTTGGACTAATTCTCTGAAATCCAGTGCTGCTTTTTTTTAAAGTTATTTTTCAGTAATCACATTTGCCTCTCAGAGAGATTTAGCTATTTACTTGGAGACACACAGCCAGTGACATTGAATAGGAATCTGAACCCAGTTTTCTAAATCCTACTTGGAAGTTCTTTCGACTACCCACTACTGAATAGAGCAAGTTTTGGGAAGTTTGTTGATTCTATTGGTCAATATTTTTGTAAGCTGTGAAGCTTTAGAATTGATCCAGTTAATCTAGTTGACTCCTGATCTATTTCTGTCCCTGTGTGCTGTTTATTTCTGAGAACAAGTAGCTCCTCAAATATACCCTATTCCTGAGAGAGTCTGGCTCCTTAAGTTTTACTACTGTTGGCTGGGAATAATTCCTCTGAGTTAATCCCCAGCTCCCAATGCTTTTCTGCAGTGCTACCCAATGTTTAGACTGAATAAAAACATTTATTCCCCAGTACACTGGAATGCTCCTCTGCCTCAGCTCTCTTGATTTCTCTGTGTGTGCCTGATGCTCACTCTCCTATGGGTGAGAAACTCCACCTCCCAGGGTATCAAGCCAGGCAGGCATGGTGATTAGGGCTGGTGTCCATGGACGGGGTCTCCAGGTTTGAGTCCTGCTTCTACCTCCTATTTGCTGTCATCTTGGCTAAGTTTGTTTTCAATTTGAGGTATAATTGACACATAGCATTATATTAGTTTCACATGTACAATTTGATGATTGCCTATATTGCAAGATGATCACCATAATAAGGCTAGTTAACATCTGTCACTATACTTAGTTTATAAAATTCTTTTTTCTTGGGATGAGAACTTTTAAGATTTACTCTCTTAGCAACTTTTAAATAGACTAGAGGCCTGATACACGAAATTCATGAAAGAGTAGGCCTTCCTTCCCCCAGCTGCTGGCACCGGCTTCCTTCTGGCACTGGGACCCGGGCTTCCCTTGCAGCTCTGGCTTCGTCCAGAAGGTCGTCCGGAAGGATGTCTGGTCTTATTAGCAGTTACACTTTTATTATTATAGATAACACAATATTAACTATTGTTACCATGCCATACCTTATATCCCATGACCTCACCCATTTCACACCCCCTATGCCCACTGGACAACCACCCATCTAATTTCTGTATATATGAGCTCTTTTTTTTAGATTTCACATATAAGTGAGATTACATGAGATTTATGTTTCTCTGACTTATTTCACTTAGCACAATCAATGCCTATCCATGTTGTCACAAATGACAAGATTGCATTCTTTTTTATTGCTGAGTAATAGTATATATATATATATATATATATATATATATATATATATATATATCAGTTTCTCTATCCATTCATCTATGGACTTTTAGACTGTTTCTATGTCTTGGCTATTGAAAACAATGCTGCAATAAACATGGGGGTGCATATGTCTTTTCGAATTAGTGTTTTTGTTTTTGTTTTTTTAGATCAATACCCACAGGTATTGGCCAAATTTTTGACATAAACATCCTTGAGCTCAATTCGTGGTCTGTAAAGGAGGAATAATGCAGTAACAGAGGTTTGCTGTGATGATTAAAGGGCACGATTTACACAGAGTGCTTTGCTAATAGCATTACTGTGTTGAAGTCTGGCCCTAGACACAACTAGGCAGTGGGTCAAATTTACTTGGTTTGTTCACCAGTGATTGTTTCATCCCTTCCCACCCCCTGAGAGGGGACTGCTGGCATGTTGCCTTTTCCCATGGTGCATCTGCACTACAGTCCACCCAAGATTTCAAACCAAAACCAAAACACCATGGAGGGAAACATGTTGCCACAATTGGCAGAAGCAGTGCAAGTTTTGAAGCTGACTTTTTGGTGGGGGATGGAGAATACCATTAAAAAAATTACCCCTGTAGGTGGCCGTGTGTTCTGACAATGTGAGGAAATGAATGTGTGTAAGCAAGGGTGTGAAGCACTCCTGAACTTCACCATTAGAATCTCTCTCCCCGCAAGCCTCCCGATCTTTGTGCAGTGTGTTTTGGATGAATTGATTCTGTGGTTGTATTTCGGTGTGCTCACGATTGCTTCTCATCCTCAGTTTTTTTCTATCAGTAATGAGAATGAATGTAAATGTTTATTTACCAATATCTCAATATGTTTTTCTACACCCACAAGTATGTTTATGCAGCTATAATGTTAGCATAAACATCAAATATGACATCAAAGATAGACTAATTCCAGCTGCGTTGTCTGGTAATGGGGGAAATGGAGGCTTTGTACTTCGAGCTCTCTTGACTTTCAGCATATGCTTGCTTCTCTGTTGGCTGTCCTGTGCCATAGCCTCCAGTTCAGCCCTCCTTCCACTCTGTCCATCCTCCCACTAAAACACAACCTATGGGCCTAGGCAACTATTCAAGGTCTTTGTAATAGGGAGGCGACGCTTTAGATTTTCACAGAGCAATTTTGGAGGAAGATGGGGTTGAGCGAATGCACAATAGCTACATTGCAATTACTAAGCTTAACTGAATGATTTACTCACTCCAAGTGCCAAAGGAGTTCTCTAGATTTTTGCATTATTAAAGATGTATGAAATCAAGACCAAAATTCGGTCTATGACAACTTCATGGAAAATCCCCCTTTGCTGATACCCAATGAGAACCCCACTTCTCTTTTGGTATCGATGACACTTGTGCCATCTCTGCTAGGATTTGCTGCCCCACTCTGGTTGAGCCAGGTGAGCAAGGATAACGTGGACTAAAACTAGAGACAATCTAGGAACTTCTCCACTGTTATGGGATCTGTCTCTTTCCTTGTTGTACAGAAAGAGGTATACCAGCCGATGCTTTCTCCTTTAATGTTCCTTCTCTCCACTCTGGGTTAGGCCGACGAGCATCAGCTGGCTGCTTCAATGCACCCTCAAGGCTGAGTCATCAGATGCTAACTTGGACTCATCTCTCTTCTTTTCCTTTCCTCCCGTTATACCAGTAACTCTGCTTCTCTCTCCAAATTCCTTACCTTCCTTCTGAATTCCTGATCCAAACCAGGTTTTTGAGGATCATCCAGGATGCTCCCTCTTCCTCACCTCAACACCCAATGACTCATTAAATAGTGATTGAACCTCCAGTTTCTCTAGACTCCCTCCCTTCCTCATCCTCACCTTCCCTGACCTCATTTAAGCTATCACATCTCTCACATGCTGGCTGTGGTTTCCTGTCTGGCACCCCTGCCCCCCCAATCCTCACCCCGAGTCTTGTCCTGGACTGGCACGCCTGCTCCGAACTCATTGCTTCTCAGAATGGAGACCAAACTCCTACTTTTAGAAGGAATAACATATTTTTACTAATCTTCTCTTGCCTTCCTCTCTAGTTCCATCTGCTGGCCTCTCAAAAGCAACTGGAACTCATCACTTAATTTCCCCAAATGTGGTATACTTCTTTAACCTTCTGAGCCTTTTTGTGAGTGCTTTACCCATGCTTCTTTTACCGTGCTCTGTCTAAATGACTATTCTCAGCTTAAGAGTCACTTTCTCTTTGAAGTCTTCCTTGATTTTCAGGCAGACTTGATTCCTCTCTCTTTTTGACTTCATATAAAAATGTCAGGGTACAGGTGGCACCACAGTACACCTCGTTTTTAACAGATGCTGTAGAGATAAGAAGCTGATCACACCATTATTATTCTAATATTTAAAAAAATTTTGTCATCATAGAACATTTTAAACCTATTTTAAACATTTTTATGAACTGTAGAATGTTAATTATCAATGCATTCACTTATAGTTTTAAAAATGCCACCTAAGTATGTATCCCTAGGCAATACATTGTCTAATTGGGTCTGTTTTTGAACTTCACATAATTGGAATTGTTCTGTTGTATCCATTTATGCCTTGCTGCTTTCTCCCACTTTATGGTTATGAGATTTATTCTGTTGATATGTGTTGTCATGGTTCATTCATTTTTTTTCATGGTTGTATAAATTCCATTTCATGAATACCACTGTATTTTATTTACTGAAGCGATTGATGATGACTTGTTTCTAGATTTTGCAATTATGCACAAGGCTTCTATAATATTATTGCCCATGTTTCTGGCACATGTGCAAGACTGGCAGTAGGCTAGATATAACTGGAACAGGGCATCTGGGTAAACTATATATGCACTGGTTCACCTTTACCAGGTATTACTAAACATTTGCCAAAGTAGTTGTATCAGGGACTGTATCTTTTTTATCTTGGTATCCATAGTACCTAGGACAATGAATGGCCAACCACAGTCTCAATACATATGGACTGAGTGAAAGTAGAACAATAAAGTAGGTAGGTGTTCAATCACAGCCCTTATCTGAGAATAGCTCTGGGAAATAAAGCCAAAGCAAGTAGCTTTCCCCCTGAAAATCAGCCAACAGAGGGGACCTGCTGGCTTAGGATAGAATGGTGTATTTTAATAATAATGAAGTAGAAATGAGGCAGTTATAGTGTCTTATACCACCTTATTATTTAAATATTTTTTAAATTTTTGTTATTTTTAAATCACAGTTGACATTCAATATTATATTAGTTTCAGGAGTAGAGCCTAATGGTTAGACATTTATATAACTTATGAGGTGATCCCCTGCGATAAGTCTAGTACCATCTGGCAACATATGTAGTTATTATAATACTAGAGGCCCAGTGCATGAAATTTGTGCACTGGGGGGGGGGGTGGTGTCCCTCAGCCCAGCCTGCACCCTCTCCAATCTGGGGCCCCTCGGACATCCCTCTCACAATCTGGGACTGCTGGCTCCCAACTGCTCGCTTGCCTGCCTGCCTGCCTGCCTGATTGCCCCTAACTGCTTCTGCCTGCCAGCCTGATCATCCCCTAACCACTCCCCTGCCAGCCTGATTGACGCCTAACTGCTCCCCTGCTCACCTGATTGCCCCCAACTGCCCTCCTCTGCTGGCCTGGTTGCCCCCAACTGCCCTGCCCTGCTGGCCATCTTGTGGCAGCCATCTGGTGACCACATGGGGGTGGCCATCTTGTGTGAGGTCATGATGGTCAATTTGCATATCATCTCTTTATTATATAGGATTACTTGTGTATATTTCCTATATTATACTTTGCATCCCTGTGAGTATTTTGTCACTGCCCATTTGTGTCTGCTAGCACTTTAAAGAGGATTCTTAGGAGACCCAGTGGCTATAATGACTGTAGTAGACAGAACCTTCAGAGGAAAATGGGTCCCAACTATGCTTTCAAACGAATAGTCTTATCACAGATTGCTGAGGGGCTAGGGCTTGGGAACTAACATGCTTTGGAATGTGGGTCTTTCTTCAATGCATCTTCTGGGGCTTGGAATATAGAGATCTTTGACAGGAGAGATTAATGCTTCTAGAATGGGTATGAAAGACCACAACTTTACAGAGAAAGACATAGATGGGCTTTCTGGGGAGAAAAACACTGCTCAGCCCTGTTATAATGCAGCTCATATATTTGAATAAAGCATTAATTTAATCATGTTCCTAAAAATATCTCTCCATAAGCAATATTTCTGGGACCTCTTCTTTTATCCAAGCCTTATTTAATAAATTGATTCTTTTAAAAAGAATCTTTTTATTTTAAAATAATTTTAGACTTACAGAAGAACTGCAGACATAGCACAGGGAGTTCTGTGTACCATTCACTCAGTTTCTGGGGATGTTAACAGCATCTCATATAACCGTGGTCCACTTGTCAAAACTAAGGAAATAATGTTAGGGCAGTACCAGTAACTAAATTACAGACTTTTTTTCTGCCGTCACCAATTTTTCAGCTAATGTCCTTTTTCTTTCTCGGCTCCAATCCAGGATGCCAAATGCATATAGTCGTCATAGCCCTTCCAACCTGTGATAGTTTCACAGGCTGTCCTTGTTCTTCACGACCCCTGCCCTTTTGAAGAGTGCTGTTAGGGTTAGGGTTAGGTATTTTGAAGAATGTCCCTCAATGTGGGTTTGTCTAATGTTTCCCCATGATTAGACTGGGGTATGGATTTGGGGGACGAATAGCATAGGGATGAAAGTGTGCTAACCACATCATGTGAGGGGTACATGCTATCAATCTGACGAATCACTGGCCATGTTCACTGAAACCGAAGGAGGGAGAGAGGTGGGAGAAGAGCAACAATTTGGGGGAGGAGAGAAGGAAGGCCTTTGAGTCCCTGGATCCAGCTGACCTTGCGTCTAACTCCATCCCTGCCTTTTACATAGTTTGAATGCAGAAGCCAACATATCCGCGCCCCCACCCCCCCCCCCACCCCCCGCCCCCCCCACACACACCTTTTTGGTCCAACTATTTAGGGCTGGAGGTCTGTCACTTACAGCCAATGGGTCCAGGCTAATACCAGAGTCAGCACATTTTTTATCATTAGGCAAGAAAAGTTTTTCAGATTCAAAACGGAGAGCATACAGTCATGTCCATTAGTCCCTGTTTAACTTTTTATTTTTAACAATTGGGATTATGTCATTGATAGGAAAAGACTCTCAGATGGGTTTGAAAAGGAATCTAATGTTTTGGCAATGGGCAGAGCCGCTCTGGGTCAACCTCTGCAACAAGAATGCTAAGTGTCTGCTGGTTTTGATGAGATAAAGTTGATTCAATTCAGTGCCAAGCTATTCATTTCATATGAAATAAAAAAGTTTACTTAAAGAGTTAAAAACCAAGTTTAATAATGACCTTTTGGACACTGTGTTAGGTTGGCAATTTGGAGAAATTCCGAATAAGTATAATGTGCAGCCCATGCTCTCATGTCACTTAGAATCAGTCAGCAAAAGATGATGTAGACTCTGTAGATGTTATGCTGTGAACTATTTCAGTATCACAGTATAAGATCTACAGACACCCTCCCCAAAGAAAGGAGACATTCTCTTGATGCAACTTCTGGCCACTGTGGTCTAGAACTTGCTTGTAAGTCTCTGCCCTACTAAACTGATCATTCCCCTTTCTCCCTATCCCCCTCTCCCCTGCCTCTTTCCTTCAACTTGGCCTGAGGCAAAGGTCCTTGGCTATGCCTGAGAATAGAGCAGCAAGTCTGCTTTTGGGAGGTGGGGTGGGGCTGTAGATTGTGTATCAGCACCCTTGGTATAAACAGAGGAAGAACTCCAGTGCTTTGTTAGGAAGGAAGTGAAAAGCTCAGCTGTTCTGTGGGCCAAGAAGTGCTGAGCCTGCAGGAGCCTCAGCAGAAGGGAAGAATCTGCTTTGCGGTGGCTCCGGCTTCACGCCTCCAGGGTTGCCCTGCTCTCATCAGATGCTTTCCCTGTTCCTACGGCAGGCCTCGCCTAGAGGAGGAGGAGGGGATGGCGACGTGCCAGCCCTAAATAATGAATAGTGCCCTCATTTACATTCTTCTTTAGTGGTGCCTGTTTGCACACAGCATTGCAGGAACCTGGAGCCCGAGGAACTCTGACGTGAGGCCTGCGTGGGCTCCCTCCCTCCAGTGTGCCTAGCTCGGGAAGAGGCAGAGCGCTTCCCGTCAGACCATCTGGCTCCCGACAATGTGCTTATTAGTAACAGTGGAGGTGGGTCTGTTCGGCTGGGACAGCAGCTCGCAGACAGATGCTGAGTTGATGTGTAAAATATGGCTTCCAGCCAAAGCACTAATCATGATCGCCTCTGAAGTGGTTCCAATCGTCTGGATGAGGCGCTCGGCTCTTATGTTGTTTGTACAAGCTGGTAGTTAGAGGTGTTGTGTACAAGATATTTGTAGTCATAATTTCTCCAAACAGGTTAAGGCAAACATTATGAGAATCAGCATATTAATGTGCTGTGTTTCAAATTAGAATTATAAACACACTTTCCTCATTGGAGGCCTAATCTGCTAGGAAGAAGCCAGATGTTTAATGATGAAGCCATTATTTAGGAGGACCTATCAAAGTAAAACAAATTGTTGTGGTTTAAGTGGAGGGGGAAACCTGCTTTATGTGAGGGAACTCAGGACAATCGCTTTGAGAGGATTCTTGCTTGTGTTGAATTTCCACACATCGCTTGCTGCTCAAGAACAAGAGTTCCTTCTGGAAACATCGCTTAGTAGACGGGTGTGCTGTCCTCCTAGGACCAAGCTACCGGCCAGGACAGCTGGTTTCCTGGGGAAGAGGTGATAGCTGATGTGCGGGAGTAGTAGTTGGAACAAATTTGGTCTCAGAGGCTTTTTGATATTAACTCCTCTTCCTCTTTCTACTGTGTCTGAGGTCCAAGCCAGGAAGCACTGTTTGGTGACTGTTGACATTTGTGTCCTCCGCTTGTCTTCCGGGCTTCTTCCTGTATGTGGAACTGGCTGCCACATTCCTATTACTATGTATAATCATACTAGTAGCCCCTAATTTTCTTTAAGGGGGCACAACCCACACCCTTTGCATCTGTCTGTTTATATATTTTTCTTTCCTCTTCTCCCTTCTTCCTTCTTTCCCTACATCTTCCAGTACACTTCCTCATGTTTCTTCTTTCCCCATTTCCTGTTGGAAACACTTCTTAGAGATTATATCAAATTGTTACTTTAGGCCCATGGTCGGCAAACTGTGGCTCGCGAGCCACATGCGGCTCTTTGGCCCGTTGAGTGTGGCTCCTCCACAAAATACCACGTGCGGGCGCGCACGTACAGTGCGATTGAAACTTTGTGGCCCATGCTCAGAAGTCGGTATTTTGTGGAAGAGCCACACTCACGGGGCCAAAGAGCCGCATGTGGCTCGCGAGCTGCGGTTTGCCAAGCCGCAGTTTGCCGACCACTGCTTAGGCCAAAGAGCACACAGAAAGTAGGAAGAACCACAAGGATGGGCATTGGAAATGGTTTTCTAAAATTGAATGCATCATGTGTCTTATCTGAAATATCCAGAGTGCTCCCACTATTCTTTTTAAGAGTCTCCCAAAGATTTCTTTGCTGCTGGCAGGTTTCTGGACCATCCAAGTCCTTTAAGAGTCCACGAGCCTCTCACCTGGCAAAGTAACCAAGGCCATTTTGACGTGCACACATTTTTAGTCATTACAGCTAAGAAAGGAATAGCAGCTCGAAGTGACTAGAAACCATCCAGGTTTGGAGGCTTCTCTTCTGCTGGATTCTAGACTCTTGGAGCTGTCAAGTCTTGAAAGGATCCAGAAAAGTCAGCCCCTCACCTGAAGCTTCCCCACCAAACTGGGAGAATGCCTGTGTCACAGGGCTCATTGGCCGTCTCACCACTGTCATTATAAGGGGCCTGAAAGAAATCATCCCATAGAAGAGAATGTGTTCTGCTAGTAAATCTGCCTATTAATGCCATCTCATTTTCCTTGAAATACATTTTAATTTCTCCTTCTGTTGTATTCATTCAAAAGCATCTGTTCAAAAGCCCTTCCTTTTTTATATCTTTTTTATTCTAGCGATCCCAAGAAGGGACTTAAAGTAGGTTCTCACTCAGCTACCCATCTGATACTTGAATTCTCTCAGCATCTTCTCACAGTGGGTGTTCCAGCACACAATTGGTGAGATCCAGGGACAGGACACTCGACACCTTCCAATGCGGCCTATTACACCTCTGGGTGACTTTAATTGTTAGGATATTCTTCTGTGTGTTGGCTTTAAATCTATTTCTTGGTAACTACCCCTCACTTATATCTAGATTATTGTGACTTAAATGGGGTAATGAATAGAATATACTTAGCTTAGTGTCTGGCACAGAGAACAAACACAATAACTGTTTTTATTCTTATTGTTATTGGTTCTTGTTCTGCTCCTTGGAGTTGTATAACACACATCAATTCATTCTTCCACATGGGAGCCCTTTGCATAATTGAAAACAACTATTTTCTCTTCTTGACCCCTAACCCCCCTCCCAATATTTTCAGATAAATATTTCCATTAACTTGAATCATTCCTCACATGGCAGGGGTTGAGTTTCTTTACAACTGTAGTCACTTGAAGTAATATTCATGTAGGAGTAGGTTCTGATTCGTATAGTGTGTAGCAGCTGTTAATGAGGCCCGAGTCACGTTGTCTTTCCTGGCAGCTGCATTACATGGGTGATTCATATTGGATCAATTGAGACCAAATCTCTAAACTTCTCTGATTTAACAGGATAAACCTATATATTGACATTTTTTTAAAGGAAACACATGTTTATCGTTGCTAAATACCATCTTATTAAATACCTGCAGCTCATTATTTATTATTCTAGCTCTCAAAGACCTCTTTTGGCTCCATCTACATTGCACTTTGCTATGGGACTCACAGAAATTGTTTCTTTGTTTTGTGGTTTGAGGTTTTGTTTGCTTGTTTTTGCAGGGTTAATCCTGTGTTTCTGTAGGATGATGTCTCAGCATGGGCTACAATAACAAACAGACTGTAGGCTGGGTGGCTTATAAACAACAATTTTTTTTCACAGTTCTGGAGGCTGGAAGTCCAAGACCAAGGTGCCAGCATGGTTGGGTTCTGGTGAGGCCCTGTTCCGGGTTGCAGAAGGCCCACTTTTCATTGTATCTTCAAACGGCAGAGAGCAGAGAAGGGAGGCAATCACTCCCCTGATTCTTATCAGGGCAGCAATCCCATCAAGAGGGCTTCACCCTCATGACCTCATTCAATCCTGATTACCCCCAAATGGCCCCGCCTGCTAAGACCATCATGTGGGAGGGTGCAGTTTCAACATAGGAATTTTGGGACACAAACATTTGGTTCATAACAGATGAGGAGATTGATGAGGAGGGTTCACTAGAAAGAAGAAGAGTCTGGGTGAGCACAATTGTTCAAAGTGGCAGAGTTATTCCAAATTCAACTAGAGTGAAATGGGGACAGAGAAACAGGTAAACATAATGGATTAATTGGCCATGAGCATGAATTTGGAGACATCATGAACACTTGAAAATAACCTGGCTATTCTGGTGGGATACTGTCACAAGTACTGCATTTAAATGGCCAAGCATTTAGAGCAGTTATGAAAAAACTCAACACCTTCTCTGGAAGGGCTTTGGATTAGGATCAAATGACATCATATTGAAAGAGCTAGAAACCTAATAGGGAATCAGTAAAAATGTGTCTACCTCATACCTGCCAGAATGGCTACCATCAATAAGTCAACAAACAAGTGCTGGCAAGGATGTGGAGGAAAAAGAACCCTAGTACACTGCTGGTGGGAATGCAGACTGGTGTAGCCACTATGGAAAACAGTGGAACTATTAAAAATGGAACTACATTTCGACCCAGTGATCCCACTTCTAGGAATATATCCTAAGAATCCTGAAACACCAATCAGAAATAATATATGCACCCTTATGTTCATAGAAGCATTATTTATAACTAGAGGCCTGATGCATGAAATTTGTGCGAAGGACTTGGCCCCTGCCGCAGAGGCAGCCGCCTCAGCCTCACCCCTCACCAGGGCTTCATCCGGAAGGTCATCTGGAAGGACTTCCAATCTAATTAGCATATTATGCTTTCATTATTATAGATAGCTAAGATCTAGAAATAGCCCGTGTCCATCAGTAGATGAATGGATTAAAAACCCAGTACATTTACACAATAGAATACTACGCAGCTGTTAAAAAGGATCTACTACCCTTTGAGATAGCATAGAGGGACATGGAGATGATTATGTTAAGTGAAATAACCCAGTCTGAGAGACAAATATCACATGATCTCACTTATATGTGGGATCTAATGATCACAATAAACCGATGAATAAAATAGAACCAGAGGCATGGAAACATGGAACAGACTGACAAATCTCAGAGGGAAGAGGGGGGTAGGAAGAAATTAACAAAAGAACTTATGTGCATATATGCATTGCTCATAAACACAGACATTTGGGTGGTGAAGGCCTTCGGTGGGTTTGGTACCAGGTCAGGGGTGAGGGGTGGAGGGAGGCAAGAGGGAGAAAAAGAAGGAGCGACATCTGTAATACTCTCAACAATAAAAAAAATGTGTCTAGTCAACATGTGCCTTCCTTGGGTCCTTCTAAATCTTGACTTTGGCCTTTATCACTTTCTCTTTCATGGTTTTTTTTTAGGTGATTGCATTTAACACATTAGCTCTTTATACTTCTCTTCACAGTTCCCTTCTCTCATCTGTCATTTTGTGAACAAACCCAGGTTTATGCTGGATTTGTTCATGATTTCATAGCCTTTGATCACCCCTCCCTCTTTTCCCCATCTTTTTTAGGCTAAAGAGCCCTAAAATTTGTAGCTCAGCCAATTCCCTACCACCTCCCTCCCTCCAGCTGCCCCTCTTAGGGCTTCCCCTAGCTCTCTGCCTTACTTGATGGAGGACTTCTTGTTGGGCTTGGCAGAAGTCTCCCTAGTCTTCCCTGGCTTTCTGGTAGACACAGACTTAGTTTCTTCATCTGCAAAGTGGGACATGAAGCCAATGATACCATAGGAGGAGGTGATGAAATTTAAGTGAGTTGAATATAAATTGCCTAAAGCAGAGTGTGGCTTCAAGGAGCCATTCAGAGATGTCATGGTTGAAACCATCATGTTCTTAATTAAATCTCCTTTTGTAATTTAACTTAGAGGCAGTTAGTGTGAAGTATGCAGGCCTTTCTTAAAAATTCACACCGTAGATTTACAATGAGGAACACAAGAAGTTTCTGTTAACAGGTTAACTCATTTTAGCCTCACGGTAACAATGCTTATGTCATTTGTGTGGAGAACAGTGAGAAAGCACTAATGAAGTCATCTACTGTGCCCTGCTGCCCTTTAACCTGTCACTTTGGTGGGTGACAGCTTACAATCCATAAGGAACAGTACTTATGGATTCCATGAGCATTATAGGAGCACATCCCTGAAAAATGTTGACCTCTATGCCACCTGTGTCCTCTGTACCATTAATAAGAGTGACGATGGTGATAACAATTACTTCCGTTTTTGAGCCACCTCTACTATATATTGCCAGGGACTGTATTCGACCTTGGAGTCAAAAGGATGAACATGACAATTATAGATTAGAGACAGTCTACCTAGAACTCCTACCTCAGTGCCTGGCACATGGTAGGTGTTCAATAAATGTTTGAAGGGAAAAAATCAGTAATACTCAGATTTTAAGTGATCTCCAATGAGGTCTTTTGGATTCTGGGGGGGGGGGGGGAAGCAAAACCTTTTTATGAGGCTCAAAATGTATGCACTCCATACTAACTTCAGTTCCTTGGAGAGTGATATGACAGATTCTATTGAATTTGGGGCCTAGTCAGTTCAAACAAACTTACATGAGGCTGACTTGGGGTTCCTTCCTCCTCGGTCCCTTCAAATGTCTCCTTGGTGTCCCACACTGTTCCATGGAGCACATCTCTAGACTAAAGCTGGCAAAGTGTGTTACAGAAAAGAAGTAGCTAAGGCCATCGGGCGCTTAATTCATCTGGATAAATGTTCTAAGTCTAACTTAGGAAGATGATGCTTTTCTCCCTAGGGTTCTTTTTCCCAATTACTGACTTTTAACAAATGGATCTTAATTGTTCAACGAATAAGTTGTTATTAGGTTGCTTTGAAATAGGAATGTCGTGGTGACCAGTCTTGAGCTGACTGTTCTTTGTAGCTTTAAATGCAGTTTTAAATGACATTTGGTGGTGAGTACGTTAGGTACATTGACTCTTTCCGACCTCTTAGGGTCCATTTGTTAAATTACCTCTGGTCCTAAGGAAGTTAATGCCCCACTGAAAGTGGGCAACTTTATTCCTGAGCCTCCCACATTAACAGGATCATCCTCAACGTTTCTGAATTACTTAAGGATGTGAAAAATGTCTTTATTTTCTATTTGATGACACTTGTAGGTAATGTGAGGAATTATAGAATAAAACCTTAGCGTGAAGAGGATTTTACTCCAAAATAAAATCAAGTCAGATTCTCAGCTGTTGCCTGTTAAGTGCCAGTTTGACATTCGAAATGATCTGAACTTAGCGATTTGGAGAACCCCACGACCAGCAGCTGTAATGTTCATCCACTTGAAACCCGTGTGGCCATGACTGATGAAGGAGCTCATTTTGTTTGGGAGGATTGAATTGGAGCAATTGGGGATGAAAACTTAAGTCCTAATGATGGAGTGTCTGCTATGCAACTTCAAGGTCCAAATTTGTGTTCACTCTAAAATAAACACTTACTTTTGTGCTTCTTTTTCTTAGGAAATTTAGGATGGATCAAAAATAAATTAATGTTGAGAAATGGTGGAAGTAAGACATGTAAATATCCTTTTGGTCTTGGTGAGCTGTCTTATGAACTGGCCAACCACAGGGTGCTGGAGTTGAGTCCTGGCTCTGTCCTCCATGGCAATGTGACCTTGGGCAAGTTGGTCAACCTTTCTTGCCCTTAGTCTCCTCAATTATATGCTGACGCTGGAAATAGTGCCTTTCTCAGAAGGCTGGTAGATGATTAAGTAGACTTCTTCCCTATGGAATGTAAAAAGCACCCATAGGGGCCTGCTCTTAGGAAAATGTTCTAGGTGGGAGGTGAAGCACTAGCAAGCTTATGAAACTTAGATTTCAGGAATCCTGACTTCTACAGATCCTTGTTAAATAAATATTTTCTTTGGTATGTGATTTTGTATTGTGACGGTTGTATTTTCTTAAACAGGGCCTTTCAAATTGCAGGGTTCCTTAAAGCCTGAATTCTCCATGTCAAGCCCTTTTCATAAGTTTGTTCCATTATTCCTCCTACTTGGGGGCAGACTCCAGAATTTGTCAATTTTAAAAAAGCTTTTAATGACTGCTAAAAAGAGGACTCTATTTTTGTTGTTGTTGATTTTCACGCCAGGATATTTTTTCCATTGATTTTCAGAGAAGTGGGAGGGAGGGAAGGGGGGGGGGGGAGAGAGAGAGAGAGAGAGAGAGAGAGAGAGAGAGAGAGAGAGATGTGTCTTGCATAGATTGGTTGTTTCCCACAGGAACACCACTCTGGGGATGGGGATGGAACCTGCAACCCAGGTATGTGCCCTCAACAGGGAATTGAACCCATGACCCTTTTGTGTGTAGGCTAACACTCAATCCACTGAGCAACATGGGCAAGGGCTAGAAGATGCTATTTTTAAAGCTTCTGCATGGTATATGTTATGATAGGCAGGAATTAACTAGAGGGAGAAAACTTCATTTGTCCCACATATATTAAACAATGGACTTATTTCTGCCCAGCAAAGCAAGAGCTTTCCTGATGAGCTTTAATCATCTGTTGACTGATAGACTGATCGACTGATGAATGTCACCTGGTGTGAACAGTAAACCCACTGAAATAAAATATATAGTCCTTTTGGAATGCTTCTGATCGGAACCCCAGTTACATGAATATTTTATTGTATTTGGTTAAACGGTGAGTTTATGTTTTGCAATCTTGGTGGTCTTTTGATCAGACCTAGAAAATCTATGGCTCCTTTAAGGAAAAGAGAATTATGGGACTAAGAGGGAAGACATTCTCCCAGAGGTGTCCAAAGGTCATAGGTAGAACGATGAGAAATGCCTGGCCTGCAGGCAGAGCACAACTGTTTCTTCCCAGAGTACCTAGACTTTTTGTATAGGGAGGAAAGAATTTACTTGATGGGGCATTAAGAGAGAGAAGCTTTTTGTTGTAAGTATTGCTCATACTAAAGGAGGCAATCGGATTAAGGAGACTTACATGCCCACACTCAGATTGAGTGAGTGGAGGCTGAGAGAGAGAGATCAGGAAAGACCAAGCAGCTTCAAACTGATAGGAGGAAAAAAATTATAGTGCCTCCTCTTAGATCAGTGGCTCTCAATCTTCCTAATGCCGCGACCCTTTAATACAGTTCCTCATGTTGTGGTGACCCCCAACCATAAAATTATTTTCGTTGCTACTTCATAACTGTAATTTTGCTATTGTTATGAATCGTAATGTAAATATCTGATATGCAGGATGTATTTTCACTGTTACAAATTGAACATAATTAAAGCATAGTGATTAATCACAAAAACAATATGTAATTATATATGTGTTTTCCGATGGTCTTAGGCGACCCCTGTGAAAGGGTCATTCAACCCTCAAAGGGGTCACGACCAACAGGTTGAGAACTGCTGTCTCAGATGAAAGCAACTAAAGCTGAGGCTGATTTTGAAAGAAAAGGAAAATAAAATAAAAATTTCAGTTGGTTTAGAGACTAATGTTACTAAGCTGGAAAGCAGTTAGGGGGGTAGTTCTCTTTCTGAACACCATCGGAAAGGGCTAGAAAGAGCTCAGTGAGACAGAGGGAAGGGGACAGAACCCCAGGCTGACCTGCTCCCTCAGGAGCCCCAAGTGGCTGAGGCGACTTGCCTTAGGAGGGGCCTAAAGCAGGAAAGATTGAGAGGGAGTAGCTGCTGGACCAGTCGAGGCCAGCAAGGCCAAACCCTGTATAAAAGGAAGACACCTTCGAGATAACTGATTATATTAATTGAGAATCCGATAAGTGTTCTGATGCTTTGTGGTTTCTCCTTATGAGTGATTCATATTCATTTCACTTACAAGTTACTTAGTGTTACTGGCTTATTAACTCACAGTATAACTTTGACTGGTAACAGTAAATACCATGACTCAATTTTTTTTTTTTTTTTTACTAGTACATACAGTTCATATGTATCTTGTCATGACAAAGTTTTCTGCTGAAACTATACTTAGAATTCCTTAGTAATAGTGAAATCTGAAAGATGAGGAGGTAAAAGTGTTAGCTGGTAGAAAAACCTGATAGGATCATTTTACTGACAGTGCAGGAGATTTTACCGAATGGATGCTGCTACTCATAGTGCTCAGGCACATGGTTGTCCTCTGGCCATGGTGTGAAATGACCTAAGGTTTGGCCCCATTTGCAATTCCATGGTTATGTACTGAGTGCATCCAGTGAAGGGCTGAAGCGGCTTTTACACCAAGAACTGATTATGTGCATCTCTCCCAACATTGCTTTCAGTGACGTCATCTTGGTGGCTTGAACTTTGCCATGGTGGGAATATTTACACCATGGAAACTGACAATCACTACAAATCAGTTTTCTGCATGCCTGGGGAGCTGGCTGTTAAAAGTTTACCACCATACACACATCCCATGTGCAGGGCACTGTAGGGGCATTAAAATGTGAGTGAGATACATCCCAGTCTTTAAGGATCTTGTAATTTAGACAAGGAGTTAATGATGATGATCACTTCCTATACTCTGTGAGAGCCTTACAGGTGTCAGCCCACGTAATCGTTACAGAGAGGAGGGAGATTTGAGGAACTAGTTGCATCAATTTACTATGGAAAGCAGTATTTTATCCTAATACATCTGTTTGCAGTGCCCAAACCAGCCCTCTTTCCAGATCCCCTCTCCTTCCCAGCTATATTCCGGCATTTTGTGAGCAAGCTCAGGTTTGTGGTCTCTCGGTTCTGGATGACTTTAAAGCCTTTGGCCATTCTCCTTTCATCCTCCATCTTCTTAGAATAAAGGGTCTTGGGATCTTTAGCTCACCAGGCTCTCATCCTCCCCCTCATATCAGCTGCCCTTCTATGACCTTCCCTGGCCCTCTGCCTTTCTTTTATATATATATATTTGATTTTTCACAGAGTGGAAGGAGAGGGATAGAGAGTTAGAAACATCAATGAGAGAGGAACATCGATCAGCTGCCTCCTGCACACCCCCTACTGGGGACGTGCCCGCAACCAAGGTACATGCCCTTGGCCAGAATCGAACCTGGGACCTTTCAGTCCATAGGCCGACGCTCTATCCACTGAGCCAAACCGGTTAGGGCCCTCTGCCTTTCTTGGAAGACTTCTTGTTGAGATGTGACCCTGTAGCCCCCCTGCTTGTTTTGAGGTACAGACATGGCATTCATATCTTTATTTATTCATAACACATCTCTTTAAAAAAACCCTCACCTTGCCCTGACCGGTTTGGCTCAGTGGATAGAGCATCGGTCTGTGGACTGAAAAGTCCCAGGTTCAATTCTGGTCAAGGGCATGTACCTTGGTTGTGGGCACATCCCCAGTACGGGGTGTGCAGGAGGCAGCTGATTGATGTTTCTCTCTCATCGATGTTTCTGACTCTCTATCCCTCCCCCTTCCTCTCTGTGAAAAAATCAATAAAACATATTTTAAAAATATATTAAAACATTTTAAAAATATTTTAAAACAAAACAAAAAACAAAAAAACCTCACCTGAGGATAAATTTCCATTTATTTTTTTAGAGAGAGTTGAAGAAAGGGAGGGAGAGGAAGAGGGAAAAAGAGAGGAAGTGGGAAAGGGAGAAAGAGACAGAAAGAAACATCAATTTGAAAGAGACACTTGAACTGGCTGTCTCCCACAAGAGCTCCAGCCAGGTCCAACACCCTGATCCAACCCGAGACCCAGGTATGTGCCCATGACTGGGAATCGAACCTGAGACCCTTCTGTCCTTAGGCTGATGCTCTAACCACTGAGCAACATCAACCAGGGCTCACAAAGCATCTTTAATGCATCTTTCAAGAAGGAAGGACAAGAGATATTAATGATGATCACATCTTTGGAACAAAGGTTTTCAGAAAAAGTCTCTTCACATTCAAGTGGCATCTAAGTCATACATCAGCACAAAGGGCTTTGGGCAAATGATTTTCACCCAAGCTGTGTAGTGGAGCAAGGTTGGTACAGTCAGTACCTGACTAAGATTGTGCTTTGAACCACGGCTGAGTAAGCCACCAAGAGGAGTTCTTTGTGTGTGTCAATCTGTATTCTTCCTTGACTGTTTGTTGTAGGTTCAGACAAAACCAGGATTAGAGTAGGGATTGCTGTTTCAAACCTTACTATCTGATACATCAAGACTTTTACAAGTAAGGTATTTTATTCATCTGAGTGGAAATATATCACAGCTTCTGAGAGTGGGTCAAGATTCTAGCTGAGAAAATTTTATTTATTTTTACAACCTCAACGTGATCCACCACCTTTCTTGTTCCAAAGGCAGATGGAACCAGCGAGCAGGTAGTGGTTTGAGCGGGGAAAGGAAGAGTTCCGCCTCTGCTTTGGAGTGTTCAGTGATAGCTGCTGCGTCTCTTTCCTTCAGGTTTCCTCCTCAGTGTAAATACATTAATGGCATATGATTTCCCTAATAGACAACACTGATAGTCGCGGGGGTGGGACTGAGCCTAATGGCTTCTGTAACATGTTTGATTTCTGATGTTGCTGTTAAATGTTGAGGAAAATTAGTCACATTTAGAACCATCTGTTTCCAAAAGTGTTAAAGTGTGGATTGCCTTCTGACGAATCATTTTATCGCTTATGATCATAATTGTGGCATGAAATTATTGTTTATGTTCCCTTTTGTTGTTTTCACACATTTTGCTTCTAGGGGACTGGGATTTAAAATGTCAAAGGATGACCTTCTGGTGTGTTGGCTGTTGGGGATGTAAAAAAGAATCTAGATTTTTACTTTCCTCTTCAATCCCAATAGAGTTTACCTTCCATTTTGATATAGTTACAGATTGGAAACAATAATTATGAAGAGTATGGAATCTTCAGTAGTAGTAAGCACTGTATGATCAATACATAGTTGAGACATGAATTAAGGAGGACCCTGATATGTGATGCCTTAGACATTTTTATTTCCTGGGTTGAAGGAAGGGGAAGAGGTGGGAGACAGTGGAGAGAGACCTTCAATGTATTTATGCCTTTGTCAAAAAAGAAAAAAACCATTTTTAAAGCTGGTGACTGAATAATTTGGCAAGTGTTTCCTCAGTTGTTTTGCCTTCCAAATAGTCATTTCCCCAAGAGTGGGCAGGAGACTGAAATATGCCTGTGCACGCCTTTTAGCAAGCAGGTCAAAGTTCTGCAAAGCCACCTGCAACATTTAGTTGGGTATTAAAAATGTTTACATAATGTGCTTCTTTAAGAAAAAAACAAAGTCTGCCTTTCTGGGTTGTGAGTGGTGCTTTTTTCTTGAGGGGTCCCTGGGGCCTTTGCACAGTTTGCTAATTTTAGATTACTCCCTAAGTCTTCTCATAGAAAAACCAGACTCAAAATCTTTTTCTGTCTCGAGTGGCTGTGGAGATTCGAGTCTGCCCTGACAGCGACACCCTCGGCAGCCCTGCTCTGCAGACCCACACAGTGCTCACCTGCTGCCTCCTGCTTAGGAACTTATTTCAACTGGATACCGTCAGAAACGTTTTTTACAATCCCTTTTTTGGACACAGACGGAGGGGGAGTTGTTTATTGCTTCTATTGTTTATTGCATCTATATTGAACGTTTTGGTTTTCTAGAAATTAAGAATAAAAGTAATCCAAATGTGAAATGACTTAAAAACACACACAACACAAACAAACTGTGCTAGAGTGATCTTACTTCCAGGTGTGTAAAGGAACAAAGCTTTAAAGGTATGCTAACCTCACCGGGCAGGGAAAGTGACAGAGTGCCCCGCCATCACCCCTTAGGTTGTCCAGGTTGGCAGCAGCCTGGGTTACTCACTTGAGGTTGGATGGTGCAGGCAGCTTTGGGTGCACAATTGTGGGCTAGTCCTCCTGAGGGTAGAATGATTTCTGTCTGGCTGCCTGAATCTGCTAGTAAGGGAGGAATTGATTATCTTCTGAAACCATTTGTTTGCTCTGTTGAATAGGGGCTGGGGGTAGCTAAAACGCTGGCCTTTTAAAAATGAAGAAGTTTAGCTAATTGGCGGAAAAGTTCTCCCGTCCAGTATCTAGCTGGGCAAGTGCCTGGATTGGTCTCCACAAAATGGATTCTCCAATGGGTTGCTGACAGCTTGCTCAATAATCCTGCATGACAGAAACTTCTAAGTGACATTTTGCTCCTATTAGGGCAGTGGCATTGATTGCTTGCAAAATTCTTAAATGGTAGCTTTTTGTGGGTACAATTTACAGGACAGATGTGAACTGAAACACTTTAATTAGGCCACTTCAAAAATGAAATGGCCCGCACTTCCAGGATGTGGAGTCCTCAAGGAAAGTTCAGGAGAGAGGATAGTTGATGGCTGCAGTTGAGTTTAACAGCAGCGCCAAATCGCCATCAGCCTGTGGCATCTGTAATGAAACCAGCAGGAGCCGCTTCACTGTGCGTCCTCTGAAATACCTCCTGACCCTCCCTCTCTCCACCTTCCTCCTCTTCATTGCCCAAACACCCCTCATATGACAAATTGCCAGTGGGGACTATTGCATGAGGACTTTTGCTTGGCATGTTAATAATGTACTTTTTTTCTAGCTATAAGTAGACATGAATGTGAGAAAAGGAGAAAGAGGGTGAAAATTGGATTCTTTCTGCCCTGGAATATCTATTTTATACCAGGAGAGTTTACAGTGTAAAAGAGAATACAACGCTTTTACATGTTTCTGGCTCCTTTCCTCCACCAGGTGCCCCTTTTCTGCAGGTGACCAGAAGTATGTAGGTTATTTGACTAGAAACAGCTGTCAACACAGATAGGTGATTATGATGAGCATTAGTGAAAAACGGTTAAACAAATTTATTTTCCCACCATGACATAGCTAGATGAGAAAAATCTTTAACATTATTTTATGTGACTAAAACAGGCTATCATTCTTGCTGGGTGCCTAGCCTTTATTTTTTCATTCATTTATTCACTCCTTCTATATATATATTCATTCTTCCCCCACTAGGGGTGGCTCTGTGTGAGGCCTGGGAGACACAGTAGTGACTCAGTCAGACATGGAGCTTACAAACAGTGACATTTACTGAAATAATGAATTACAATGGCGATGAAAGCTTGAAAGAGAAGTACAGCGTGCTGTGTGAACACTACTCAGGGGTGTAATTACAGATAAGGACGACTCGATTGCAGTCTGAAGGTGGCATTTAGTCTTGGTTGGTGCTTATGAAAATACATAGATTGCCGAAACCGGTTTGGCTCAGTGGATAGAGCGTCGGCCTGCAGACTGAAGGGTCCCAGGTTCGATTCCGGTCAGGGGCATGTACCTGGATTGCGGGCACATCCCCAGTGGGAGATGTGCAGGAGGCAGCTGATCGATGTTTCTCTCTCTCATCGATGTTTCTAACTCTCTATCTCTCTCCCTTCCTCTCTGTAAAAAAATCAATAAAATATATTTTAAAAAAAGAAAAGAAAAAGAAAATACATAGATTGACAGGTACTATGACATAGCATTTCTAGAAAGGCATTTCTAGAGAAATGTAGCTGCCTGCCCAGTGACTGTGTGGAAGCCCCTGCAGGACAGAACGGTAGCTAAGAGGGAAGATTATTGGGACCCTTTTATGTAAAGTGGTAGCCATCTCCCTGGGAAATGGATTCTGGTTGTTTTGCTGGCTGAGCACCAGGAAATGGGGGTCCTGCTGCTCTGGATGAAGTGTTCCAGGGTGTCAGCGAGGTAGCGAACGTGTCCTGGGTAGCGAACACCATTAGCACCTTTCCCCATCATACAGGTGGGGCAAAAGTTGGTTCACAGTTGTTCAAATGGAAAATAATACAGTCATTAATGAATAATAACCCTATATAATAAAAGGCTAATAGGCAAATCGACCAAACAATGGAACGACCAGATGCTAGAGCGTGCACTGACCACCAGGGGGCAGATGCTCAATGCAGGAGCTGCCCCTGGTGGTCAGTGCGCTCCCACATGGGGAGCACTGCTCAGGAAGAAGCCCTGAGCTGGACTGGCTAGTGCACAGCTGCAGTGGCCTCTCCTGGCCTCTGCGGCAGCATTGAGGATTTGGACTGATGGCTTAGGCCTGCTCCCCACAGCAAGTGGACATCCCCCGAGGGCTCCCAGACTGCGAAAGGGCGCAGTGCCCAGCTCGTGGAAGGAGCTTGTGGCGCGAAGGGCACCGAGTCAGACTAGAGCTAGGAAGCTATGGAAAGAAAGATGAGCAGGGACCACTTGTGGGTCTGGATCCCGAAATAAAGACAGAAGGACACGTTTCCTGTTTATAAAAGCTCTGGCTGCCGTTCTGTCATGGCTCCGCCCAGTCCGTCCTGTGGCAGAGGCAGCTAGTGGCCAGCTAAGCCCATTCTTTCTCTTCTTCCTTTAGTAATAGAACCGCAGAGTTCAGCTGGGCACATGGCTTCCCAGCCAGAGGCTACATGTCTCACATTCCCTTACAAGGTGGGGTCATGCAGCAAATTCTGGCCAGTTAGGTGTGAAAAGAAATATTGTGTGGCAGTTCCATTAAAAAGAAGGAAACACACTGTCTTCCACCTGTTCTCGATCTCCTGTTGGCTGTGCAGCAGATGTGATGGAGAGGGGAGAGCATCCCTCTTGGGCTGGAGAGGGAAACTGAGTTGAAGATGGCAGAGCTGTGCCACTAGCTCCACACCAGCTCCTGACTGTGACCACAGAAGAGCCGTCTCTGTCTTGAGTTACCCATTGTAGTTTGGATCTCTGGAGAGATTGGACATAAATAATAAATACCTTTTTAAGGAAGTGTCCATGAACTGTTCTTTGTTATTTAGCAGAAACATACATTGGTGTGTACCTTTATATGCATGTTTTATCACATTTATTAAAATTATGAAAAATTTACAACATGCACAATCATAATCTTTTGTAATATGTGCTTTATATTTTTCTTTTCTGTTTTCTTAAAGTAATAAAGTGGTATATTTAGAATTAATTCTCATCTCCAATCCCAATTCCTTTTCTCTCAGAAACAGCATCTATTTTTATTTTATATATATATCAATATCATGCATATACTAGTATTTATACTTTTAAGTATATGTTTATGTGCTTCTAAACATACATAGTGTTTTTTAAACATATTTTCCTAGTCAATGTTTGACTTTTGTGATTTGTTAATATATACATAGTTGTTTCAGAATTTTAACTACTATATAATATTTCAATTTAGTGAACATTTTAGTGATAATGTTGAGGTTGTTTCTAATTTATAACTATGATGAACAATTGTTACAAGAATACTCTTATTACTGATTTTTGTGGACATATGCAAGGGAGATAATGGGGCAGAACCAATATTTGAAGAGCTACTAACCTAGGGTTTCCCCAAATGAGAAAAGATACTAAATCAACTAAAAGGCAAGAGGTTTATGAGCCCTAGCGCTCAGATTGATGGAACATTTGCAGGTATCATGGTGATGGAAAGAGAGTTCTGGAAGGTTTTACACTGACAATAAGTGCTCTAGCCTAAAAGTGACACATGGCACTTCCCCTCACAACTGTTGACCAGAACTAGTCACATGAACCCCACCCAACTACAAGAGGCCAGAAAGTATAATTCTAGTCTAGCATGTGCCCAGAAGGAGAGAAGAGTTAAGATATTTGGTAATCAACAATAGTCATCATCATAAACTCAAACCATGCATACCTCTTTTTTTAATAGAATTTTTAAAAATATAATTTTATTTCAGAGAGGAAGCAAATAGCAAATAAGTGACATTTATTAAGTGCTCACTATAATCCTAGCTATGGGCTCTATTTTCATTTTTAATATATTTTTATTGATTTCAGAGAGGAAGGGAGAAGGAGAGAGAGATAGAAACATCAATGATGAGAGAAACTCATTGATTGGCTGCCTCCTGCACGCCCCCTATGGGGGATTGAGCCCCCAACCTGGGCATATGCTCTGACTGGGAATTGAACAGTGACCTCCTGTTTCATAGGTCGATGCTCAACTACTAAGCCATGGCAATTTTCCTTATTTAATTAAATGTTCTCAGTGACCCTAGGACAGTGGTTCTCAACCTTCTGGCCCTTTAAATACAGTTCCTCATGTTGTGCCCCAACCATAAAATTATTTTCGTTGCTACTTCATAACTGTAATGTGGCTACTGTTATGGATCGCAATGTAAATATCTGATATGCAGGATGGTCTTAGGCGACCCCTGTGAAAGGGTCGTTCGACCGCCAAAGGGGTCGCGAGCCACAGGTTGAGAACCGCTGCCCTCGGAGGAAGGTGGTATTATTATTATTCCCATTTTACAAAGGAGAATACTGAGGAAGATGCTCAAATGAATAACTAGATCATAGAACTGGGGGCAGGAGGGCCCGGGTGTAAATGCCAGTGCTTGCCTGGGACTCTTCCCCTACACAGATGGCCTAGCTGAGCCCTCACAGCCTCCACGTCGAGGCCTCCTGTTCAACAGAACCAGCGATGAATGCCTCTCTCTGCCTCTCCTCACAGTTTAAAGCCACTAGACTTTAAACTCCAGAACAGAGTTTAACAATATTACGCTCCCACAGTAAGGGTTCAAAGCATCTCTGTGTTCTAGTCGGGAAATAAAACAGCTGTTTCCTCCGAAAGGCTTACACTGAAATGTAAATGGACAAGGACGTTGGAAAAAAAGGAAAATAGATTTAAGTTCTTGCCTTTTAAAATTTTTATCATATCCCATCCAAGCTTACTGTTTTTGTTTAATCTTGCCATTCCTTTTCTTCTCCCTTGTATGCTCTTTTTCTTAGGGATATGCAAACTTTATTAGTCAGCTCCTCTTTCAAGCTCTGTGTGCTTTTGTGTTTGAGAATTGGGAATCAGGTACTTTTAGTGTTAGCCCCAGGGTGGATCTGAGCAGGAGGAAGCTTTATGAATAATCAAGGTTGACATCTCCAACGTCGCTCCTTCATTATAAATATTGTTAAAGGAGCTGTGACCACCATGGGCTCCCAGTGTGCAGGGGGAGGCAGAGACAGCCTTTGATTTCAGCTCTTTCCTGCTTAGCACTTCACTGATGACCCTGGAGTTGACAAGTCTCTTAGATTTGGCTGCCTTTTTTTTTCTTCTTCTTCTTTTTTTTTTCAGAAAGTTTCTCTTCAATTAGCATAAGTGTTTGGTCTGCAGGAAGCTGGGATCATCTCGCCAACTCTGAAGGCTAAGAACCATAGTTAATATTAGTGCTGTGCGTTGCCTTATCCTGATTCCCTGATGAATGCTGAGCTGCTCTGTGACTTCAACTATTTTTGTTCCATTTGTATGAGTTACTGCATCATAATCTTTTTTCAGGGTGAAAACAAATTATTGTGCCCAAGGTCATTGGCTCTTTCCCCACCTCTTGAGAAAGCTCAGGCTCCACAAATGTCTGAAAAGACACCAGTATTCTATCTATATGTCTACTAAGGTGCCCGCTCCTGCCTGTACCCCACTAACCCCTGGTTGTATTATTAGTGAACCATTATTTAGATGACTTATATTCTCTGGACACTGTTTCTGTTTTCAAAGTGGAGGAGACATGTGAACTTAAAGTTCATAGGTAAAGCTTTATAAATTTTCTCTGGCTTCCCTTCTCCAGATTCATTGCTTTTTATTCACCCCAAATAAATTCACTGAAGAGTGTTCTAGAACCTATTACGTACTAAGAAATGTAATGGATTTAACTTCAGTTAGTTGTTCCAATAGCTCTATGAAGAAGGTGATATTGCGGTTCTGATTTCCTTGAAAGATACAGCAATCTAGCCTTAGGCTGTGAAGGGACTTGCCCAAGGTCACATGGTGAATCATGGTTAGACTCAGGGATAAAATGCCGGGCCTCTAATTCAAACCCTCACTCTCCTGCCTATTCTACGTTTGTTAGTAATATTTGCCATTCGTTCATTTTGCCAACATTGTTGAGCATTTGTTTATGTCAGGCACTGGGAGTACAAAGATTCCTAAAGCAGTGTTCTCAGGAACTCAACTCATAGTGAGGGAGAAAGCCCTATTAACTGGTGATGATGACTTTGTTACTAAGATACTCAACAATGCAGTGGTTGAAAGAGGAGAGCCATTTAACTTGCTCTCAGGGGTGCAGGGAAGCATCCTTGGAAGAAGTGATATGTGGGGTTGACTCTTGAGATGAAAAGGTAGGTCTCATTAAAAGGGAGCTGAACCCTGACTAGATGGCTCAGTTGGTTGGAGCATTTACCCGTACACCAAAAGGTGGTGGGTTGGATCCCTGGTCCGGGAGCATATAGGAGGCAACTGATCAATGTTTCTCTCTCACATTGATGTTTTCTCTCTTCCTCTCTCTCTGAAATAAATAAAAAACATATCCTCAACAAAACAAAACAGGAAAAGAAGCTGAAAGTCTGCTTTTAAGTAGAGGGAAGGGTGAAAGGATTCCACCCTTTTCTAGGCCCTTTTAAAACACTTCAAACACTGTTGAGTAAGCCTCCAAAAGATTTTAATGTATGAATGTATAAGTGTGTGTTTTGGGTTCTAAAACTACATTTCCAAATACAAAAAGAAATGCATTTTGTTTTGCCAGATGTGGGCATACTGAAGACTGGAGGAGTAGCAGGTTTAGGGAGGAAATTTGTGAGTTTATTTTGAGCGTATTGACTTCGAGATGTTCGTAGGAAGTTCATGTGAAGATACACTGACATTTGGCTAAAGATGGTGGTCCAGAGTTCAAGAGAGAAACCAGGACTAGGGATGTTAATTCGGGAATGATTACCATGCAGGAATGCAGTACAATGAGTATGCAGACAGACAGATGAGAAGGCCAAAGCTTGAGTCCTAAATAGGACACAAGCAAAAGATGCCCTCAAAGGAAGGACTCACTGAAGAGGTAGGAGGAAAATAGGGTGAGTGTTGTATGTGAAACCCAAAGGAACATTTTAAGAAGAGAGCTCAGTAGTGAAATGTGCTGTCAAGCAGATGGTATTCGATGAAACATGTCCATTGCATCTGGCATCAAGGAAGCATTGTCAGCCTTTCTGAGAACAATGTATGTGGGGAGTGGGTCAGTCTCTCCACTGAACAAGGGGTGGGAGTTGGAGATTGCCTTTTAGAAGTTGGCCTTTGAACAATGATAGACCACTTTTTCTATCAGTTTCTCTGAAGAAGAAGAGAGATGTAGGGAAGTCGCCGAAGAAGGATAAGTGTTCAGGGAGGAGATGTCAAGGAGGAGATTAGGATGCAGATGGGGGGAAGCTAACAGACAGGGAGGAGGCAGTTCGCAGAGCAAGTCTCCAAGGTGGGGGGAAGGATAGGAGAGTCCAGGGCAGAGATGGAAGGATTCCTCTTCCTTTTTGACAGGGAGGATTGCAGAATGGCTCATGATCAGATGGGCGGTAGGAATTGAGACTCCATGATAATTTTCTACGTGCTGTGTGTCAGGTATTGTGCCATTCACACACATAAACAAATTGTTTTAATCTCCATTCTAGAGGTAGGAATAGGGAGGCTCAGAGAAGTGCAGTAATTTTTTCCAAGGCCACAGCTCATTGCGGAGCTGGGACTGGAGCTCAGGCAGGCTAGGGGCAGGGCCTGCTCTCTGACCACATGCTCTGCTGCAGGAGGAGGCAAGGCTGGCGACTCAGGCAGGTGCCAGGGGGCTTCAGGAGTTTGGGCAAGAGGTCTGACTCAGGTCTCTTCACTACCCTGGTTGTCCCCTTCCCCAAGCTGTCTATTTCTTCCTACTTTATGAAAATTAATTCACTTTGGTTCTTGGAAGCCAAATAATATGTGTATTTTGAGGGTGCAAATATTTAACACCTCTTCTTCCACGTTCTGTACTATTCATCTAAGGGTTATTTTCTGTGGTAGTCAATGTTTTTCAAATTAGAGTTTTCAAATATATTTTAAAGTATGTCTTCTCTATAATAATTTACATTTTTTTTTTTTGGTAAATATTTTAGGGAAGCCTTAGAAAATCTTAATGTGCTATACTTTAGGTCACTAAGAGATCACCTTGTAATTAGCCCCTTTTCCACAACTCCGGGCCCCATGTAGCATTTGTATTTATAATTGTGTTGGCACCAAGACCCCAACTATGCTTATTGATTTGGGCTAGTGAGAAAAGGTCAGAATATATAAAGAATATGTAAAGAATATATCCAGCCCTGACCGGTTTGGCTCAATGGATAGAGCGTCGGCCTGCGGACTGAAAGGTCCCAGGTTCGATTCCGGTCAAGGGCATGTACCTTGGTTGCGGGCTCGATCCCCAGTGGGGGGTGTGCAAGAGGCAGCTTATCGACGTTTCTCTCTCATCGATGTTTCTGGCTCTCCATCTCTCTCCCTTCCTCTCTGTAAAAAATCAATAATATAAATATATCTCCATACTAGATGAAGAGCAAATGAACTCAGCAAATATTTAGTACCAGGTGCTATAGGAAAAACAAAAGACACGGGAAGAATCTGGAATATCAGTCATGCTTTCAGAGCGATTACAGTTTATTTGGGAAAATTAGACTAACATGAATAAAACCAGTTGGCATGTTTGTAGGGCTTAAGTGGCTAAGATTTTGCTAGGGCTCTTTAGCAAAAATGTGAAGGGAAACAAAGAGAACTTATTTTCTGTCTTAGACACAGACCCAGTGCTGACAATCCTGCCACAACACGAATGGTTCAATATCCCCACAGAACAGTGTCCTGATGCCTTGCCTGTTTCATGGCTGCAAAGTCAAGGCACTATACCCCTTCCTTCCCTGTTGACATCTGTCCCTCAGTATCCAGTGGGGTGGCCAATGCTACTGTCTTTGAACCCCTTGAAAATAGATGGAAAACTGTCTTCAGCTGAGAAGCGGTTTCTAAATATCCATTAAAGCTCTAACTATTCTGAAAGTAAAACCCAAGAGGAGTTTCTATGCTCTCTTGCTGAGTGTGCCTCATGGACATCTTCCTTTCCCGTGAATGTAACCAGTGCTGGAGGACACAGGATGCAAAGCAAAAGTGAGCTGAATTATCTAACAGGATGGAAAGGGCAGCCAGAAAGACACCTTTTATCACCAACCGAGGTTTAGGAAGAATTTTATTTAGAAAGAAAAAGATATGGCTTAGGCTTGAGGACAAATGATACATCCTATTCCGTGCAAAACACCCTACTTACCTTATCACCAAATTGAATATTGAAACCCATGAGTTCACAGTCACGGGGATGTAAATTACAGCATAAGGAATATAGTCAATAATATTGTAATAGCTATGTATGGTGTGCAGATGGGTACTAGACTTATAGGGGTAATCATTTCATAAGGTATATAAATGTTTAGCCACAATGCTGTACACCTGAAACTAATATAATATTGGATGTCAACTGTAATTGAAAAAAATTTTAAATAAAAATAAAGGAAACTTTGCCTTCAGTTGAACCTGTGGGAATGGATTGGGAGGTGATTGGGTCTGTAGTCTCAGCTATGTTTCCGTCTCAGAGGATGTGGGAGAAGAGAGCCATAGCTGGGACCCAGGTCACAGAGGAGAGCATCAATGGGGACACTGAGGACAGCCTGTCCTATCCTGTCAGTGGCCTGACAGATGTCCATGAGTCAGACCAGAGCAGCAACTTGTCCTCCCTTGGAGTTGGGCAGTGGAGGGTCTGGTGGGGAAAGGGGGCTGCAGAATCCCCATCTCCTACACGTCTGATGAGGCACCGACATGTATGTGTTGTCATTAGTGATCCAGGGCATGTTGGAGTCACACCAGTGTGGAGTCTTCATAGTGCAGATTGGATTGCTCAGCTTTTCAAGAACAAAACTCATTTTCCCAGAGGGGATTGGGCTGAGAAATCAATTCACACGCACAGATCCCTCAGGAGACTGATGCTTAGGCTGGGGTGATAATATATTAATTGGCAGAGGGAGCATGTGACTGACATCAGCTCCCCACACCAGACATACTCTCCTTCATGTTTGTACACTCAGGGGATTATATTATAGGTTAGAAGGTTACTAGATGCATCCCAAGTTTAAGTAGAGGAATTAAATGTTCTCAAGCGATAACTTTATGAATTGCCTTTTTCCAATCTAAGAGTATGTCTGATTAGCTTGAGAGCAACAGTCTCATGGACAATAATTTCACTGTAAATTAGAAGCTTTTCTATTATTTGTATTTTTATTGAACTATAATTAACATATAACATTCTATTAGTTTCAGGTATACAACAGTGAGTCGATATTCATATATATTGTAAAATGATCACAATAAGCCTATTTAACATCCATCACTACACATAGTTACAAATATTTTTTTCTTGTGATGAAAAATGTTAAGATCTACTCTCCTGGATTACATAAGTTGTGGTTCGTCTATAAACCACCTAATAATAGTTATTATTTGAATGGAAGCATTGCAGAGAGCATTTTGGGAGGCACCTTTGTCTTATAAGTCATCTCTACCTGTGGAAAACATTCTAGGATGATCCACAAATGGCCAATGCATAACTTTACACTGACTTTTATTCATTTCAGTTTCCTAGAGCAGTGTATTTTCTCCTGGGCTCATACATGCAGGGTGTACCCATTATTTGAAGCTTAGCAGTTCAATGTTTTGAGCACAATAAAAGAAAGGCAATGAATTAACATTGCCAAGTACTGAGCTAGAAAACCCGAGATGCTTGGTGAGGTACCATTGAGGAAGCTGATCTGAGGAAGGGTCCGGAACTGGCTCAGGACACATGGCCAGTGGAGGACCTTGGAGTCCAGCTTACGCTTGCACCCAGAGGAAGCACTTTGGGAATTCAAAATGTACCTTTTGCAGTTGAAGGGTTTCTTTCACACAGGAGGCGAGACTAGCTGAGTCCTGAAGGGCAGGTAGGGGTAGAAAGAAGAGAACTTTTCATTTAGTGAACAAGTCTGCACTTAGTTTTTATGTTCAGTCTGGCTAGAACACTTTCCAGAGAATGTAGACAAGCTGGGCTATATTTAAGCAATGGTTCCAGCCTCTAATCCACCATTGGTAACATGGCCAATCACTTTCACAGGAGCAAATATGCACCTGGGTATTTTTAGTTTTTTTTCCTGGCTGTGGCATAAAATGACGGAGAATGGAAGTTATCCTTAATTCTTGGTGCAGTTGCTGTGTCTAATTTACCCTTTCTTTTCTTATTGATCACAAGAATGATTGTGTTTCAAAATCATGGTTGAAATTCACTAATTTAGAGATCAGAAACCAGGATGGTAATGGAACCAAAATCACGTTATATGAGGAATGACTTGAGGAACTGGACATCTTTAGAAGAGAGTGTTCAGGACAGTGTAGAGGACTTCAAATATCTAGAGGGCTGTCATATAAAGGGTTTACACACATCCCAAGAGAGCCCAAGGGATATAACTAGCAACATGGACATAAAACCTAACTCAGCGTAAGGAAAACATGTCTAAGGTAATGTGAGAAGACAGAATAATCTGCCTCATTAGGTAGTGAACTCCCCATTGCTGGGGCTGTTGGGGCAAGGGCTGGACAACATTTGTTACAGATGTTGCAAAAGACACTCAAGCTCTAGGTAGGGGCTGGACCAAATGTGCTTTAAAACATACTTCAACTCAAATTTTAACACTAATGATTTTTAAAATTGTTTATTGACTTCCCATTATGTATCAAACAAGAGTTTTAATAACCTGATTAATAATCAAAAAACAAAAAATTTACATTGTTGTCCTATAGGAATCCAGCCGTGCATTTAAAACAATTTTTTTGTTGTTAATCATCACTGGAGGTTATTTTTCCATTGATTTTTAGAGAGAGTGAAAGGGAGTGGGGGAGAGAGAGAGAAACATCAATGAGAGAGAGACACATTGATTGATTGCCTCCCACACATGCCCTAACCAGGGCTGGGGATCAAGCCTGCAATTGAGGTACATGCCCTTGTCTGGAATCGAACCCAGGACCTTTCATTCCTTGGGCCAACACTATCCCCTGCGCCAAACCAGCTAGGACCAGCCATGTATTTTATCTTTAAAATTCAAAAGTTGAAAAGGTCCTGGCTTCTAAGGAAATTACAAAGTTGGTTGTAGATTATTGATTGTGTTTGAAAAAAGTGTCCTTGAAAAGGAAAGTTTTTCAGGAGTCTTTGCATAGAATAAAGAGTCCTTGAGAATACAGGGGACTTAAGAATACAGGAGTCCTTGGTATTTGTCAAGAGTTGATTTTCCCCCAATACTAAGCTTATGATAAATGATTATTGAAGTGTGTTAGTCACCCACTTGCTGTCTAAGGACTTAGTATATAAATGCCATGGGAATGTGTACATTTATATCTAGAAAGAGTATAGGGAAAGAAAGAGCCAGTTGCCCGAGGTTATTTTTCTCTGTGTGGGGTTTCCTGTTTGTGTGTAACTTGGAGCATTTGTATCAGACCTGCTGTGTTTGTGTTAAGTTACCTTTGGCTTTCATGTGTTTGTAGAACACACAGTGTATTATTAACCACCGATCTTATAATGGACATCATAGTAATAAATTTTCTATACGGATTTTTATATCAATCTAGTAGGAAGCAATAATCTTATTCCAAATTACTTTTTGAAATTTATGAGATGTCTATGTATTAAGGTTTTGCCCGAGCAAAGCAAATTTTGGTTAAATATTTGGGTTTTCTTCCTGATAAGAAATATTTGATAAAGGATCAATGGGGAAGATCACTGGATTCTGATAGCTAATGGCCAATGGCCACTGAGAAAATTGCTTAGCAGGTTAGATAATGTAATGCTAGTAGAGAAAGAGTTTGAAGAATAATTTTCACTCTTAACACTGTCTTCTATATTTATATTCCCAAAATTAATCAGAGTAGCTAGAGCACAGTAGGCATTCAATTAATGTTTGGGGATGAATGACTTAGGAAAAAGGAAAACTACTCTAAATTTTAGTTATTTCTTTTACTGAGACCATATCTGCATGACTGATTGAAAGGCAAAAATTCCAGTCATCATCCAGTTGTTAAATATTTAGGCTGCCAAATCATTTATTTGATTGATGTTTATACTTTTAGAATTGACTGACTGCTTTGGCTCAGGGTAGACACAGCATGAGTCATATGCTGCAGTTCTTGTCACTCAATGGTTGCATTTCCTTGCATAACCAGTTGACTTATGTTGGTCACATCAGTCATACACATAAATCATGACAGCACTTGGGCTTTTTCTGGCTGGAATGATTTCTTGACCATTCCAGCTTTAATAACACTGAATACCCAATGATTGAACAGCATTCACAGCACTTGCCAGCTGCCGAAAGAAGTTTCCTACCCTGAAAAGATCTTAAACTATAGTGTAAAATAGAATCGGCCAGTGAATGTGGGTTCATCTAAGTGTGAATGCAATTGTAGAACATGGTGGAGAGTGATTGTTCTTCCCGCCTGCAGCAGTCCACTGGCCTTTATTTGTTTCCTACTCATGTTCTATTTAATCCTGGTGTTACTTTAGATGTTTATGATGTTCTGTAAACAGGGATTCTGTTCATGGGAACTAAAAAAAGGCTGATAATGTTTATTATCTCTAAGAAATTCTACATTGAAAAAAAAGACTCCTACTCAATATAATCTAACCCAATATTTTCTCATCTTAATCAATCATGGAACACACACCCCCCCCCCCCCCGTAAACCTTCCCCCCAGAACAACAATTCATACCTTGTTCTACTGGAACCAGTTGTTGGGGTCCAACCCCAGCAGGTCCAGGGGTTCCCAAAGGTGTGGATGGAGTCGGCAAAGAAGGAATGACACGGAGACAGCGTTCAGTTGATCAGCATAGACAGGTTCTTTAGCCATGTTCTCCAGCCATGTTCTCCAGCCAGGTTCTCTCTTTATTCTCCTGTTACATCTGTATTTATACCATTTGATTTTAATCCTATCCATTCTATTCCAAAGGTTGGGGCGTTTGTTATCTCCATTTCAAGGTCACTACTCTATTGTTCTGTTAAGATACAAGGAAGTAACTGAAAGAGATTATCCTAAGTAAAGATTATGTAGTTTAAGCATGATTGTTCATAGTTAAAGTGATTAACTACCCGCCTGGCACTTAGTTAAGGGGTTTTACTGATTCCCTTCCTTAGTCCTGTTAATCCCTAACTCCAGGGAAAAATCCCCACCTGGGGAAACAACCTTTCTCGGAGAGGTGACCTTGGTTAAAACACATAGCTCTAAGAAGGGGAGCAAACATACTAAGAACAGTATGCCATATACGCCAGGTCCCTTGAAACATATGCTGTGCAGATGTTTCTTCCCTGCAGCGACTGTGTCAAGCAGCAAGGATGGACCGGCTTCTGGCAACCAGTGGCTACTACTATTCAGAAAGCATGTGCTCACCTACCTGGTCTTGCCATATTACAAGCAATTGGTGTGCAGTAGAAATTTGGAATGGTGTCCTCAAAACTTAAGGTGATTAGGCAGGTACCACAGAAATCACTGACTAGACTAGTGTATCTCTCCAAGAGATATCACAAAAGCTGGGTAAGGGAGATGCCAGATTAAGACATCTGATAAGGAAAAACCTTGTCATTGTAAAGTCCTATATCTTCAACCAAGTTTTGAGCCTAGTGCTTGAGTGTTGACCTATGAACTAGGACAGTGATGGAGAACCTATGACACGCGTGTCAAAGGTGACATGCGAACTCATTTTTTTGGTTGATTTTTCTTTGTTAAATGGCATTTAAATATATAAAATAAATATCAAAAATATAAGTCTTTGTTTTACTATGGTTGCAAATATCAAAAAATTTCTATATGTGACATGGCACCAGAGTTAAGTTAGGGTTTTTCAAAATGCTGACATGCCGAGCTCAAAAGGTTCGCCATCACTGAACTAGGAGGTCACTGTTTGATTCCTGGTTAGGGCATATGCCCAGGTTGTGTGCTCAATCCCCAGTAGGGGGTGTGCAGGAGGCAGCTGATCAATGATTCTGTCTCATCATTAATGTTTCTGTCTCTCTCTCCCTCTCCCTTCCTCTCTGAAGTCAATAAAAAAATATATATTTTAAAAAGAGTAGTCTTCTGGGAAATTGGGCAAGAATCAAGATCATGGGGACTCAGTCCCATTTGTTGTTGAAGTGGTAATGTTATTTGCATCTGGTTCTTGATTCAAGTCTAGTGCAGAATGGCTTGATATTTGGTCCAAAAACTGGTCTGAAACTGCTGCTTTAGCAGCCTGACATGTTTCTAAGTCCAGAAGATCACTGGATAGAGTCCATATGAAGTGTGTGCTTAGACACATGGGGTTAACAGCATTTCTTGCTGTCACTGAATTTGCTGGGGGATGAATGATTCTTTTGATTTATGGTTTGCAGTGGGGAATCTCGACTGCTAATAAGCACATTTAAAATGAACAAATATATTACAACATGAAAAACTTTTAAAACATTCCCCAAATACATTAAACCCCTGATTTGGCAATGGGAAGTGATTTTTCATACTCCCTCAGGGCTGTGTCTTCAAACTTCAGTCAACAATTTCTGATAGCCTAATATTTGCCTCTTGAAGATATTCAGGATTAAAGAGAAATTAAAATGGAGTCTACATTTTGAATATATTCCTAGGCTGAACACTCACAGTCACACAACCAAAATGTAAAACCGTCCTAATTTCCCCAAAATGTTGACTTGGCCTTTAAACAAAACTCAAGCTTTTGACATGTCAGCAGGACCTTGCAGCTTCCTAGCCAATCAGCTGCAAACAAGGAAGCTTATGTGATGAAGAGGAATGTAAGTTTCTAGTAACAAATCACAAGAGAAAACTATGTACTTACTCACTCATGCTTTATAAACTGAGCTGTAACTACTGAGAGCGAAGAACTTCTTACCCACTTTCTGTTACTGAACAGTTTTGTTTCTCAGTAAAATATTCATATCAAGTAAAGCTTTCTGAGTTTTTCTTTTTACAGTTTCCTTTAATGGGAGTTCTGGTTATTTCATTTTAAGCATTTGAAAGAGGGGACTGGCAAGGCAGTTCTAGGCTGTGTGGCAGTGACTGGAGAAGCCATGGAGATGACTTCCTTAAAAAACGGTTTTGATGGACAAATGAGATTAGCATATTAATTAAGGCCTTCCTATCTAGTAATGATCTCATTTGCTTATGTAAACAGATGAAAACAACATTGGGAGAAATATCCTAACACCCTTTTTTGGTATATGAGTGAATTTTGGTAAAATATAGGACCGGTTATTCCAGGGCTCTGGAAGCTAAGGCCAAATGTTCTGTTTCCAGTCTCTGCGTCAGTTTTCCTGTGTGGGTCCCCGCCTTGTTTGCTTGCTTTTTCTCATCTCCGGAACAGGGAACTGTGACAAGGGGACTGGTTATCATGTTTCTTGATAAACCTTCGTAAAGCAATGTGCTGTTGCGAGTAATGGGCTCCATTCATTATTAGCCCAGTTGATTTTCATTTACACTTGGCTCTAACAATTAGCTTGAGCAGGTGTGAAGGTGATGGAGGGGCTGGGACACCCAGAGGTCAGCCTTGGCTGGATGTGATAAATTAACCATTATTATGAGCAGTGAAAGTGGTTCTTTACGCTTGTCAGCGGCAAACAAAGGGACAACATATCTCACATAAACTCACTGTTCAGAGCTGAGTTTGCTGAAAGATCAGAGTTTCCTTCCAGAACCTACAGACAGATGGGAGGGAGGCAAAGAACCCACATAAGTAGGGGTGAGGGTGCCCTGAAGGGATGACTTGGTTGGTGGAGTGGCATGTGGATGTCCCCACCTGGGCTGTTTTGCAATGCTCACCCGTTCCCATATGAAGCCATCAGTAGCCTCTGTTGATGATGGGGGATCCACCTGTGCTTAAGGGTTGTTAGGAGGTGAAGGGGGTGGACATTAATGGAACAGACATGGTTTATTACAAAGGGTATGGATAGCTACGTATTTCCATATACCAATCAATCAATATTTTTGAACAATGCCTTATAATTGAGTGCATTTATATTCAATGAAAAGAAAAAGTCAATTGTCACTCCTCAGTTCTCTGTATGTAGCAGTTTTATAAGACTTCAACAGACTTAAAACTCAGAAAGAAGCTTCAGCGGTGTCCATAGAAGGCAACACCAGATCCTATCTAATCTAGAATCAGGGAATGTTTTCCCATTGAGTTAAACCCTGGTGTGGAAACTCACTGAGCACACCCACAGATAAAAGAATCAAATAAAGGAGGAGGTGACAGTTGGTAGTCACGAGCCATATAATGAAATTCCATAGATATAGTTTTGTTTGACAATAATTGGGAGACTATTATGGACTAAGTGTTTGTGTTCCCCCCTCCCAATTCATATATGAAAACCCTAATCCCCAACAAGACCATATTTAGAGAAAGTAATTAAGGTTAAATAAGGTTATAAGGGTGGGCCATGACCCAATAGGATTAATGTCCTCATGAAAAGAGACACTAGTGAGCTCACTCACTCTCTCTCCAAGCACATGCATAGAAAAGCAATGTGAAAACACAGTGAGATGGTGGCTATCTAAGAGCTAGGAAGAGAACCTTTACCAGAAACTGAATTTTCTGGTACCTTGATCATGGAATTCTAGCCTTCACAGTGTGAGAAAATAGTTTGGCAAATGTCTATTGTTTAAGCCAGTCTGTGGCATGTTGTTATGGCCGTCCGAATCGACTAAGGCAGAGACTAAACTCTGATTGGAATATTGGAGCACATAAGCGGACTTTGTTGGTGTGAGCTTTGTTTTAGAAGGTTACACTGAGCCTTTGGTGAGGGACTATGATGCCAACATGTGTAAGTCTTTGCTCTTTGGCTGGTGAGACCACATAGATTTTTCCACACTCCTCCTGTGGGTGACTGCCTGGCACCCACTTTTTCTCCCTATTTTGTGAATGGTGCATCCACCACCAACTGTTCCTAGTAGTTTTTAGTCCAAATACCCTTTGATTTACCTTCATCAGAAAAAACACCTTTCAGTCCTCTATTGGTTGGGGTGGGGTCTTATTCCATGGCCTGGATCTTAGAGTCTAACTATTTTTAAAATAGCCTTAAACAAATACTCCTTAAAAAAATAGCCTTTAAACAAATACTCCTTATTTAATTTCTCTCTTTATTCCCACCTCCAGATGCTTCCACGTCATAAGCTTTTTGAAATTTCTGTGATTCCTGAGGGTGCAATATTCTTGAAGTATCAGAGCTTATATCTTACTAGAGGCCCAGTGTGCACCGGTGGGGTCCCTCGGCCTGGCCTGCGGGGATTGGGCCAAAACCGGCTCTCCGACATCCCCCAAGGGGTCCCTGATTGCGAGAGGGTGGTTCTCGGGTGACGCACCCCAGAATCGGGCTCCCTCCTCTCTGGTTCTGGGTGTGTCACCTGAGAACCACAGCTGCCAAGTCACCACATCGGTAGCTCCTGCATCGAGCATCTGCCCACTGGTGGTCATTGTGCATCATAGCTACCGGTTGGATGGTTGAATGGTCAGATGGTCACTTAGGCTTTTATATACACAGATAACAGTCAGGTCCCACACACAGTGGATATGGGGCTACATAAATAATGATGCAAGAAATTAGAAACAGCTGAGAAGACAGCCTTTGAATAGTGGAAAAACAGCTAGTTTGAAATTCCACCTTGGTTCCCCACTATAAGAACCATGTACAAATGTCTGGCCCATTAAAAACCAACTCATTTAATAATAAGTAATGTTAAAGGATCTAGAACAATGTCTGTAAAAAAAAAAAAAACCTAAGGAAAAGAGGAAGAAAGGTATAGCAAACATATTAGCAGATGATGAACAAAGACATTGTCATTAGCAGATGAAAACTATGAATGTATTAATAAGTACTACCAGGTGGAAATGTAATGTTTGAAAGAAGAGATACTGAGATGGTATGAGAAGAAGTAATACAAACTAGCAGGACTCAGGGAAGAAGCAGAGGGAAAAAATAGATGCAGAAATCAAGACAAGTTGGAGAAATAATAAACAATGTGGAAAATACTGCTAAAAATGTAAAAGATAAAAATAGAAATTAAAAAAATTAATTACAAGAAAATGAGATAGAAATTTAAAAAAAATTTTAATTACAAGAAAATGGAAGACACAGAAAATATATAAGGAGGATCCAACAAGCACATGAATACCCAAAAGGGAAAACCAAAAAATGGTACAGAACAAATATTTAAAATTATAATTCAAGAAAGGAAAAGACTTGAATTTTTACATTGAAAAGTCATACTGTGTGCCAAGGAAAATCGACCCAGAATGATCAACACCAAGATGGATCCTAGGAAAGTTATTAGACTTTAAAGATAAAGCAAGAATCATTGGGAAGACTGGGGGGTAGAGGGGGGAGAGATTTCACTTAGATGAAACAAATTTAGCTGGGATCAACCTTTTCCACAGCATCTTTCAACACCAGCAGGTTGTAGAGAATTACTTAGAATTTCCTCAGGGGAAGAGTGAGCCAGCCACACTGTTCTCATATAAAGGCTAAGCATGTAGGTATCCAAGGAATATTAGGAGCTTTGGGCACAAGGTATAAGAGGGTGCCAAAAATCTTTGTAATTAAGAATAATATTTAATGCAATATTAAAATAAATAAAAAATAATGGAAAATTTTAAATAAAAAAGGATCACTATTACTGATTTTTATTTTTTGTCCAGGCTCCAGTATGGCTTGGTACAATACTGTCATGAGCTCTTCCTGAGGAAACCACTAGAAGACAAATTTTAGCTAACCAGGATAATGACGAGGGTGATAGTCACAAAAGGATTGGAAGGAAACACTGAATATATTTAACAGTATAATCCAGACTGAGACTAATGTGGGAATTAGAATAATAGAAAAAATATAAATATTATACATCCTCTTATCCTATATAATAAAAGGCTAATATACAAATTGACCCAACAGCAGAACGACCAGTCGTTATGATGCACACTGACCACCAGGGGGCAGACGCTCAATGCAGGCGCTGCCTCCTGGTGGTCAGTGTGCTCTCACAGGGGGAGTGCTGCTCAGCCAGAAGCTGGGCTCACAGCTGGCAAGTGCAGCTGCAGTGGCAGAAGCCTCTCTCACCTCCGCAGCAGCACTAAGGATGTCCGACTGTCAGCTTAGGCCCGCTCCCCTTAGGCCAGGCTGAGGGACCCCCCAAGTGCACAAATCTTGTGCACTGGGCCTCTAGTCTATAATAATAAAAGCATAATATGCTAATTAGACCAGACAGCCAAACGACCTTCCGGACGTCCTTCCGGATGACCTTCTGGACAAAGCCGGGGCTGCAAGGGCTGAGCCCCTTTCATGAATTTCATGCATCAGGCCTCTAGTAATCAAATAAAATCTCTGCTAAGCAACAATTGAGTCAAAAAGGAACTGCAAACTGAAATGTTGGGATAGCTAGAAAGTAATGATTATATAAGTACCAGTTATCAGAAACTATGAGATACTACTAAAGCAATTCTCAGAGGAAAATTTATACATATATACATGTATACATGTATATATATACATGTACATATATATGTATATATACACAATGATAAAAATATATACATGTACATATATATGTATATATACACAATGATAAAAATAGAAATACATGTTATAAGCATCCAACTTAAAAGTCAGAAAAGGAAAAATAATAAATTGAAAGAGGGAAAGAATATAAACAGAGAATAAGTTTAGTAGAACTAATAAAGCCAAAAGCTTTACAAATCAGAATAGAAAAGGAGATACTTATAAGACACTACTTTACTCAATTTAATGCACATTAATAGTTTATAAAAATAGACTTCAAAGGATGTGGAGCTAAACAGATACATAACAGAAATAGAGGAAGTTGTCTAAGAACAGCCCCCCAAAATACTAAGACCAGGAAGGTGAATAACAGTATAGTATTTGGATAAAATAAGAGGTAGAGAAACATATACTGCGCTTGTATATACATTTAATAAAATCTCTGGAAACACAAACCAGAAACTGATAACAGTGCTTGTCCCTTAGAGGAAGGTGGGAACTGTGTGCAAGTAGACAGGTACACTGATGGGGGGAGGCTCCTCAGACTATGCTAGTTTGTATTTTTTGATTTTGAACCACCTGAATATTTTACCTAATCAAAACAATAAATGAACATTTTTTTAAAAAAATTAGAAATTGGTATAAGAACGTAAGTAGAACTAGCATATATGAAATGGAAAAAAAGTCATTACATTATAACAGAGTTGCAACAGGAATCCTAAAGAGCTAAGCTCTTTGGAATTTGTGTTGCATTTAACTTTTGAGGCAAATACCATAAAAACAAGAAATGTAAATCAGGAATTTAGCCACTAAACACCGTTCCAAACATGATATTGGAACCAGTGGATGTCAAACCTGCTACACCAGCAGTCATGGTTCATGTTGATGATAAGTGATGGTTAGCTTCATAAGCTGTAGTACCTATGAGATAGTTAAATAAGAAGGAAAGATGTAACTGTGCTTAATTGTCTCAAATTTGTGTCGAGTTCCTTATCAGCTTAGCATTGTGATAACTGAATGAAAGTAAATGAAGTCTTAACTGCTTTGGCTATCACATATGTCAGAAATACACCCAGGGTATTCTGCTAGATTCATTGCCTTACTGCTTTCACTGAATACAATCAGAGCATTGGGTTTGTGTTGACCAGTAGGCAGGGTATAGATAAAATACTTAAACCATCCCAAAGTGCTTTGCTTATATTGTAGTTAACTGGAAAATATGTTTAAGCAGATTAATCAATTTCATGGCATTATAATATTTTCTCACATCAAAATCATGCTTATTGTACAAAATTTAGATAAAGGAAAAGGTGAAAATTTTTTTTAAATCATGTAAAATAATCTTTGCTAGCCTTTTGATGTCTTTTTCTAATATATGTATATATTTAAAACCACAGAAATGGATCCTACTTTTTATGACTTGCTTTTCATATAATAAGATTTTACATAACAGTATTTCCAATGTCAGTCAGCATCCGGAGCATGATTTTTAATGACTCCTGTGTATTGCATTGTGTGGATGCACCATAATTTATATGACTAATTTTGTAGTCTTAGACATCTAAGGACATATTCCAAAGCACTTTGTTTAATTAAAAATGTCCCGTATTGCCCTAGCCAGTTTGGCTCAGTGGATAAAGCGTTGGCCTGTGTACTGAAGGGTCCCAGGTTCGATTCCAGTCTAAGGGCACATGCCTGAGTTGCGGACTCCATCCCCACCCAGTAGGGGGCATGCAGGAGGAAGCCAATCAATGATTCTCTCTCATCATTGACGTTTCTATCTCTTTCTCCCTCTCCCTTCCTCTCTGAAATCAATAAAAAAATATTTTTAAAAAAATCCCGTATTTTGCTTATGAGGAAGAATGAATTTAGTTTGTTTTTTAAAAAGTTCCCTGTAGAATTCTCACACTGGCTGCCTGATAAAGATGTGACCCTTGGTCTTGTCCCATTGTGGCTCCAGTCCCTAAGGCAGGCTTTAAATGTGCCTGCCTCGTTTGCCTCTGGAGTGGTAAGACCAGTCACCCTTGTATGTATCTCCCAAAACCACTTGAAACAATGGTTTTGCTGGCAGATGCTTGTTTAGATTAGACTGTTACTAAGATGCTTTAAGACGTTATAGCAGCACATTAAAAACTGTAGTGAGGCCATCATTTTTGGAAAGCTAGGCAGGGATTTGACAGAATAAAAACTACTAATCTGGCCCAAGCATTTTGAATCAGAGCTTTGTCTCAGTTTTACAAAATTACTTGATTTTTAGAAAACCACCCCTTTTGCTATATTTTCAGCATTTTTTAATCAAACAATATATTGCATAAATTTCTACTGTGACTTCAGTTTAGAAAATGTGCATTGGATTTGTAATGTGGAGGACATCTTTTGCTTTAGTCATTGTAATGTGACTAAAACTAGACAAGTCATGGTCTGTCTCTAGTTTCTCTAAAAGTGAGCAAACTTTCCTTTCCTGATAATGAATACAAAGATTGCAAACAGATTTACTACTAGTATATGAGTGGATGGAGAGTTTTTAAGGATTCCCAAGCACATTACATAACTTTTCACTTATAAAAGAATAAGATATTACTTCTAAATAATTATTTTCTGTTTCTTACATTGTCTCCTAAGGCTTGTTGGATGATAAAATAGCTTCCTGTTAGTTACTGTATATATTATGCGAAAAATGATAATAGTGGAAATTCCTTTTAAATATTCTGTAGTAAAGTCTTTGCTAATTACAGACCAGTGAGATTTCTATGTTATATCTGTCTGTCCTTACATGCATTTCCAAGTTCTCTTACCTAAGACTTTTCTGGTAGGCGCGGGGAAGGAGATAATTAAGGTGTATCTTGGAGTGTGTGCTACGGGCAAGCCATGAACAAGCTGGAACATCAAATGGGGAAATAACCAAAGTCAAAGTCTGGAGCCACAGGAGTGGGTGCCGAGGCACCCAGAATGCCAGAGCCAGAGCATTTGCCCTTCCCCCCTCCATGCTATGTGAATGTAACATTGAAGCCAAAGGGACTCTTCCTACATCCCCTTGAGATCTGGAATGAGGTCATCTCTCAGGCTTTCCCACACCAATCTAGGGTGCAGCCCCTAAGGTCTTGCTGAGAGGGTCACCCTAGGAGGGCACGGTACCTTTGTCTCTGGGGCTACAGAGCAGCCAGCCCGGCTGGGACCATCACAGGGAGTATTGGCTAGGCCAAGAGAATGAACCACAGATTCACTAGCTGCTAATTCCAGCACCGAGGCTGTCAGGACACCCAACAGCCGGACAGTGTCCTGGACCTAGAAGTAGCAGCCAGCACATGCCCAAGGGTCCCTCTCTTCAGTTCACCAACACATGTAGGTCACCCGCCTCTCCAGGAACACAGGTACTTTTAGAGCAACAGCAAGAAGGAAAGGCTGACCACCTGACCATTTCCTAAAAGACTTAATCAGATCAGACTTCACTTTGAACTCAATTAAATAGTTTGCTGTTTTTCCCCCTCAATAAGTAGTGGATGGGAGTATGTGAAGGAAAACATCAGCTATAGGTGAAATAAAGAAGTTACATTTTCTCTCCACTTCCAAATCATTGCAAGTTAAATTTGTGGTTTTAATGTAAAGTCAAAAAACACACACAAAACACAAAAAACCAAAAACACAAACAAACAAAAAACAATGAAGTTCCCTCACTTCTTGGGTTGTTTCAATCCTAGGATATTAGTGCTAGTCACTAACTCTGCTATGCTATTTCTCTGTGTGAGAAAAATATTATCTGAGCTGATATTCAGTAGTAGATGCAGGCAAATCCACAAATGCCGTGGTGACCAATGTTTAGATTCTGATATACCCATTCTAAAGGCAAGAAGATACACTGTGGAAGGAATGTATGAAATAAGGCTAGACGATACATTGTGGAAGGAGTGTATGAAATAATTATACATCTAGTTTAGAAGTAAGAATGGTAATAGATTGCTTCTGAATAAATACTGTAAAAGGCAAAGGCAAAACAATCTATCAGGTACTTATTTCATTAAGTTGAAAATTATGTTGAGAAAAATCTAAAAATGGAACAACTTTTAGAAGGGAATCAGGAAACACATCAGATTTAAAGCACATCACTTTTAAATGCATGCAGTGTATTTGCTCTAGAGTAAAAAAAATCTATTGACAGTGAATAGCTTTAGTTCTTTAAGCACCTCGAGGCACTTGGGAAGTGTTCCTTTGCAAAGGGCACCAAAAGTTGATTTGTTTGCTAAAAAGTGAGATTTGAGGAATAATGTGGAATAATGAGGTCAGATAATGTGTGCTAATTAGAAATTGAACGAAGAAGGCAATGGAGATGATTTTTTTTTTTTTTTTTAGATTTTCATGGCAGATAAGTTGTTATGTAGATCATTACTCAGGAACCAAGAGAAGCATTTTACTCAAGCTGTTTTCATGCCATTCTTGGAGTGTTTCCATCTCAAAAACTCTATCAGCAGATGAAAGTTGTCTTCAAATTTAGAAACCAATTCTGTCCATTGAAGGCTGAGGCAGACGGAATCTCAGCAGCTCATGTATTACTTGTTGGGAAGCTGGGTCCACTCATCTCTCAGTTGTGTGAATGTGGTGGTGAAGGAGCAAAGCTTGAACGTTCAGTCCCCAAAGAGCTCATCAGTTTTGCAAGGGAACAAATTATCTCCTGGAGTCCATATACCTATCATCTCTTCAAAGCCCTTGAAAACAAATTCATTAATGGGTAGAGGGAGGAGGAGAGAGTGGGTTACTCAGAACTCCTAGAAAAGCAACTCCAATTACATTTACTATTACTAGAGTCAGTTTCAGATGAAAAAATATTTATAGTAGATCACATGCTAACCTGACCAATACATATGCTAAAAGGCTTTCATCCTGATAACAGTACTGTTAAAAATGCCTACTCTTGGAGATTTTCCATACAGTGTTAAATTTATGCTGGCCGTTGTGATTATGCCATCCTGTAAAGTCCCAGAGTAACAGAAGGCAAGACTGCGGATGGAGAAATGTAAAGAAAAAAAAATCCAATTGTGATACTGTCATTACAGCAGTACTTAAATGGCATTGCTTTATCAAAACTTTCACCTGCATATCTCATGTATAGACATAGAGATGAGTGAAATTCGAGAAATAATCCACTGTGGAATTTGCACAGCCAGGAGAGACCTCAGGGAGTCTGTCTTAAATGACTTCTCTCTAAAACACTAATCTCTCTCGCTCCTATGAAATCACTTGATGGATATTATCTAACAGCATATTGGTGTCAGAAGTCTTCAGAGGGCTACTTACTGTCTGGCTCAGAATAACTGTGTTTTGGGTGTGAACAGTGCAGTCAATTGCGTGGTTTCACCATCAGGTAGCATATTTAATCCCGGTGAATCTGTAGTTTGATTTTTACAGAATTTAATTGTATTCATATCCTATAATCTACAGTTTAATTGTACAGTATCTGATATCTGCTCATTGCTTCAGGTGTGTTCAACTGCCTCTACACAGATTGTCTTTCCAGCACCTTGTGGGTAGAGGCCAAGTCTTAATAGTTTTGTGTGCTTTGCATCTCCTAGTAAAAGTCATCTTTTATTTTGATTTTCAAAGTTCCTCAAGCAACAAAAGGTGTGTATGTGTACACACATATCCACAGTGGTTATTGCTTTTTATAATTCAAGAAACACCTACATAATGCAAATTTTTTTTGGAAGTATGATGAAAAGGTGTTTCTTTTTAAGCAACTAATTATGACATCCTCTCTCTCCTATAGGAATATTTTACCACACCTTTCCTGGCAGAAAGTACTCGGCTCTTTCAGTTTATCCATTCAGATTCATTCACTGCAAGTACTAGAACACCCAGCTAGTCACATTGCAAACTCTAGGTTCCACTGATGAAGGGAAGGGGTCAGGAATATCTCTTGGGTTGGCGAACACTACCAGCATGTTTCCTTCCATGTATGTATTTCCTCACATCGACTAAAATTTTAACTCCTTAGAATTACCATCTGTGAATGTCACTCTATTTGAACAATATGGAATGATATTATTCTCTTTTCCACCAGAAAACTCTTCAAATATTTCTTAACAGCTTTGTTGAGGTATAATTTATAATACCTACTTCAAGTGTATAATTAATGATTTCAGTGAACTTAAAGAGCTGTGCAGTCATCACCAAAATCCAGATTTAAAGCATTTCCATCACCCCATTCAGTGCCCTGTGCCCCTTTTATAGCCAGCCCCCAACTGTGCCCCTCCCACCTTCAGACCCAGGCAGCCACTGATCTACTTTCTGGCTCTAAATTTATTTCTAGGTATTTTGTTCTTTTTGATGTAATTATAAATGAGATTGTTTTTCTTTTTAATAGTTCATTTTTAGTGTATAGAAATTTAATTGATTTTTGCATATTGATTTTGTGTCCTACAAATTTACTGTATTCACTTATTAGTTCTAACAATTTTTTAGTGGCGTCTTTATATATATAAGATCATCTGCAAATAGAGACAGTTTTATTTCTTCATTTCTGATTTCGGTGCCTTTTATTTCTTTTTCTTGCCTAATTGCTCTGGTGAGGACTTCTAATACTATGTTGAATAAAAGTGAGAGTAGACATCCTTGTCTTGTTACTGGCCTTAGAGGAAACGTTTTCAGCTTTCCCCATTTCCCCAAAATGTGAAGTAAGAAACTAAAAGACTACAGTATGATGTTAGCTGCGGCCTTTATTGTGTTGAAGTATGTTTCCTTTATACATTGTTTGTTGAGAGTGTTTGTCATAAGTGGCTGTTCAATTTTGTTAAATGCTTTTTCTGCATCTATTGAGATAATCTAATGATTTTTATCCTTCATTTTATGAATGTGGTATAATACATTGACTTATGGATGTTGAACTATCTTTGTAACCCTGGAATAAATCTCACTTGAATGTGGTGCATGATTTTTTAATGTATTGATGAATTTGATTTGCTAATATTTTGTTGAGAATTTTTTATCTGTATTTGTCAGGGATAAATATAATAATTTTAAATTTCTTACCTGATAATTTCAATATCAATGTCAAAGCTGAGCATAGTTCTGATATTTAAGAAGTTTATGATTTGGAACCTTGGCCGGGTGGTTCAGTCAGTTGGAATGTCATCATTGGAGTGTCCCTGTACACCAAAAGTCTGCAGATTTGATTCCTGGTCAGAGCACATACCTAGGTTGTGTGTTTGGTCCCCAGTTGGGGTGCGTATGGGAGGCAACTGATCAATGTTTCTCTCTCACACATTGATGTTTCTCTCTTCTCTCTCTCTCTCTCTCTCTCTCTCTCTCTCTCTCTCTCTCTCCCCCCCTCCCTCTTTCTTCCCCCTCCTCTCTCTCTAAAATTAATGGAAGCATATCCTCTGGTGAGGATTTATTTTTAAAGTAGTTTATATGTTGGAGAAGACAGGTAAGTCAACTTGGGCAGAGCACCAAGCACAGGCTCTATGGAAGCAATGTACAAAGAGCCTTGATGAGGGCTGGTGCCAGAGCAGGGTGACCCAGATTCTGGCCGACAGCCCAGTGATGTGGGCAGGCAGCGTGGGGTTTTGGAGCAGCAAGTCAGGACCATGCAGACTTGGATCTGGCTTTGTCAGTGATAAGCTGAGAGATCTTGGGTTTGGACACCAACTCCTCCAAGCCCAAGTTTTTCATTTACACCTCGGGAATAATAAAGTTTGCCCTGTGGGGGTGATGAAGGGGCAGTGAGACCCAGCAGGAGGATTCCTGTTAGAATCGGCAGTGCCTCCTGGCCACAGTGCACCACATTGGCTCAGACTTCCTGCCAAACCAGCTTCCCTTGCTATATTTTAGATGTTAAAATGTGAAGTAAGAAACTAAAAGACTACAGGTAACACTGTGTTATATGCTATACTAATATTCAAATTTAGTATAGCATATAACATAATGATAAGGATAAATCATATGGCAGCAGCAAAGATGGGGTTTGTTGGGGTCTCAGGGATAAAATTCCTGGTCAGGTGACTACCCTGTCATGGAAACAAAAACTAACAAATTTCCAAAACCTTTTATTTCCGCTTGCCGATTTCTTCACTCTCAAAACCAGAGCCATGGAGACCAACAGCTCCAACTAACTCCAGGTCAGGGTTATATTAGCTCAAACCTGGCTGAGCCTTGATGGTGTATCTGTTTACCACAGTATGAAAGAGTTTTGCAAAACACACTGGGGAGGTAAGAAAGTCACTTTATACCTTTCGTTTTTGTGGTTCCCAAGTTCTCACTGCTGCTGCTAGAGGCTCTGAATTTTGAGATCTTCATGGTGCTTTGCCCAGCAACCATTTTTATTTTCTCCCCTTTGGCCTGATTTTATTGAAAGTCTAGCAAATGTTCCCAATAAACGCTTGTCTGCGAGTAGAAGCAGTTTATGCGGTTGTACTAAAGTGACCGTTTCAAGTAGGCTAGCACGAGCACTGAATAAACACATATTGATATTATAGAACAAAAATAATATATTAGCACATTGCTCATTTGTGCTCCAATAGTCACCCTGATACTATTCGTCATATGGGGAGTGACAAACACAATTACACCCGAGTGCTAATAGAGTGGAAGGGCAAAACTGCCTGACCTCGGCATCCCGGGTCGATTTAAATGTTTGATGTCTCATTGAATTAGTATCACAGTGTGAAAGACAAAGCTCAAACTAATGGAAATGAGCCTGGACATGCAATACTGCTGATTGGGCTGACATAATTAGAATAATATTCTGCACAGAGCTAATAACAAGCCGAAGAAATAAATAACCAAGAGATAACCTAATTGCTGCGCGCTAAAACGTTCTTTTGAATATGCTAAGGTTAGCATTTTCTGTTTACTTATAAAGCACACGAGTGGGCTTACACGAAAAATGTAGTGTGTGTGGCAGGAGGGGTGGCCACCAAAATACACTGCCCTCTGGAGGGCCTCGATCCGTGTGGCTATTCACCCGGGAACCTTTGTGTGAGCCCTCTCTGTGTCAAGGCACGTGACTAGGAAAGGGAGATGGTGACAGTGTGAACCAGACACACACCTTGCCCTCCAGGAGCTTAGGGCCGTGTGGGAGTGATGAGACGTATAAAAACAGCACAGAGCCAGAACCGGTTTGGCTTGGTGGATAGAGCATTGGCCTGCAGACTGAAGGGTCCCAGGTTCGATTCCGGTCAAGGGCATGCACCTTGGTTGCTGGCACATCCCCAGTAGGAGGTGTGCAGGAGGCAGCTAATCCATGTTTCTCTCCCATGGATGTTTCTAACTCTCTATCCCTCTCTCTTCCTATCAGTAAAAAAATCAATAAAATATATATTTTTAAAAAATAGCACAGAGTGGAAGGAGGTCATTGTGAGAAGGCAGATCTGAAGACTGTTAAGAAAATTCTGCTGAAGGAGACTTCACTTTAAACAGATTTGCAAATTCTGTGGCCTGGAGACTCAAATAGAGAAAACAGTGATTTACTGGGATAGCACTTTGGCTTCTTACCCAGCTACCTGAGGAAGGTTTCAATTCATCATAGATTCCAGCGTCCCAAGGAGGGAAAGGCAATATTGGGATTGGTTTGCCAAATCTTTGCTTATGCTTGAGGAATGCTAATAAAAAATCCCCTACCATTTGTGTGTTGTTTTTGTGGTGTCGTTATTGTTTTTTTGTTTGTTTGTTTACAGTTTTCACAGTCGTTTCACCTATGATATTGTGCTCAGCTCCTGCAAGTTCTAAGGCAAAGAGGCATGCTCTCCTTAACCTTATTGTCAGCATCCAAAGGGCAGTGAGGAGGTGGGGGAAACTCTCAGAAGTGGAATACGCAGGCCTTGTGGAGATAAGAGCTCATGTTTGTTTTGGTGGTTTACTACTGTATCCCCAGAGCTGAGAATGCTACCTGGTGCAGAGCAGGTGCCGAATCAGTATTTGCTGAATGTGTGCTTATGTGCTTCCCCCCGGTTATCTCATCTAAACCTGACAATCCATGGGAACTATTGATAACTCTGGTTACACCTGAGGAATCAGGGTTTGGAGAGGTTGATTTGCTCCAGGTCTCTCAGCTAAGGCTTGGGGAAGCTAATTCTGGCTCAGAGCATGTGGCTGTGGGTGTAGATTCTTCTCAGCAATCTGGGTATGAAAGGAAAGAGGGAACACCAGGTTGTATGTTGAGCTGGAGACAGGGTTTTGAGACCAGCATGCTATGAACAGATTGCTAAACAGGGGAAGCAACTGTGGAGAAGAAAGTGCCCAGCCTCACAGACAGTGGGAAGCAGGGCTGGTGAATTTACTGCCTTTAACAAACAGGAAAGCTGAGATTTAAAAATTAAGTGACCACTCAATTGGAAGGGGCAAAACAGGATGAAACACTAGGATTTCTGAGGCCTGTTTACCATCTCAGCATGATTTGCACATCTTGGGCTTGTACATTATCAAGTTTCCAGTTAGATTTTAATAATATTTTCATACAAAATGAACCGGCAGCATGGAATAGTGAAAAGAATACAGGCCTAGGAATTAAGAATCGTGTGTCCTGGTTTCAACTTTGCCATTGATTGGCTAAGTGACTTTAGGTAAATCCCTTCACCTTTCTGGGCCAAACTTTTCCAGCTCTAAAATCCTAGTGGCCTGTGGTATATTTTTGAGTTACCTACTTTTTCAGTTGACTCCCAGTTGAGCTTCTTGTGATTACAAAGCTAATGAGGAGTGGCTTCTTTGAAATCCCCTAAGTCCCTGCACAGCAATTCTCAAACTCTTTTGGTCGAAGGGCTGCCATCACCTGAACCACCCAAACCACTGTGTTCACAGTTAAGGCACCCTATAAGAGACCTTGCCAAAGACCAGAGGTAAAATGGCGTAGAGTTTGTGAGAACGTGATGGGATAATATGCGGGTTTGTGAAATATTAAACGAAAACATTTTATGCCCAAGTCCTATTATAGGTTCCACCCACTCACCAATGGATTCCCTCCCCCCTGCACCCCCCCCCCCCCAATAAACCCTTTGAGTATCTAGCCAGGTGTGGTATCACGTTTTTCACAGATGTTGTAAGAGGTCATCCAGCCTGTGGCTTCCTGGTAGGTTATAGGCTATGGACATTATTTTAAGAACCACAGTTCAAGGTGAGACATGGTAGAGATGTTTTTTAAAATTTCGGTGGTGAAGTTGCTTCATATGAAGAAGGATGATGGTGATGAAAATTTTTTTTTATTAGAGAGACATGAGCTGTTAGTATTTTGGCTAATTAAATCTTTTATTATGTATTGAAGACAGCTAAGCAGTTAAGTTCTAGTACAATGAAACTTGAAATGAGTTCATTTATATTTAATTTCAAAGTATGACACTATACCAATGAGGTCCATAGAGGATGGGTTGACTCTAGTCAAGTCCTCTAAGGGCAAAGAACTCTGGGGATCCCATGTCTAGACAGGTATGTTTTTATTAAAGCAATATCAAAATGATCAAGACTGGGTATTTTCTCCTTTGCTTATAATTACTAATGTATTAGATCAGACTCTCATCATTTCTCGCCTGGATTATGCTCATAGCTTCCTAACTAGTTCTCTCTCTTGTGTAATGTGACCAAGGGGTGTTTCTGAAAAGGAAACACAGGTGTGACACGATGTGTAGTGCTTTGGCTTCGTATCCTGTAGAGGCTGCTGTTCTCAGGATCAGTGCAGCCTTGGCTGAGCCGCAGGGCTGCTGTGGACTGGGTTCAGCGCTCTTCACTGTTCTCAATCCTTCTCCTCCACATCCTTTGCTCTAACTGTATGGAACTGCCTGGGGGTCCTGAGAAACCATCTCTACTCCCATCCCCAGGTCTGTGTCTGCACTATTCTCCCCTTCAAGAAACTGTTCCCTTTTCTTTCCTTCCTGGTCTTTCAAGATTCATCCCCCACAATCACTTTCTCCAAAAAGATGGACCAGGTCTCAGAATCACCTCCTGGGTCCCTTACTAAAGGACCCTGGAATTGTGATCGGTTATTATAGGTCCATCTTTCTCATGGAATCACAGGGCATGTGTAGACAGCAGGCTCTCCAGCTAGGCAGCCTGGGTAGAAGTTCAGCTCCTCTACTTACTCGATGCATCTTCAGGTGAGTTGCTTAACCACTCTGTGCTGCAGTTTCTTATTTATGAGACAAGGATAATAATGGTACTTAAATCCTAGGGGTGTTGAGAGGATTACATGTGTAAAATTATTGAAACAGTGCCTGAAAAATAACACATGATATGTAAGTAGTAGCTATTACTATTAGTGATGGTAGTGATAGTAACTGATATAAAATAATCTAGAACAGTTCCTGGCCCATAGTAACTGTTAAATCATTGCTAAGCGATGATGATGGTGGTGGTGGCGGTGGTGGTGGTGGTGGGAGGATTGGCTCCATAGGGCAAGGTTGGCTTGGGACCCTTGCAGTAAAGGGTAAGGACTCAGAATGCACAGATTTGAGGTGCCATTGAGACATGTCACTAGGAGATGGAGTGGTGACTCCTCACCTGAAGGAAGGCAATTATTCCCTGCACTCCTGTCTCAGATGCCTAGGATCTCAGCTTGGGACAGTTACTGCAGCTTTGCTATTGCCCTGGAGATGCTTCTTGGCAAGCAGCAGAGTTCAGATCTGTGGAGGACGGCAGCGACAAATGTGGTTCATGGCTGACCGTGTGGCCTTGGCAGTGATTGAGAAAGTCAATATTTAAAAAGCAATTTTTTTTCCTCTGGCAAGAAGTGATGTCAGTGCGAGGCACGCTAGGCTGGGTGAAACCTGTGAAGCCTGCTCTTTGTGATAAGGAAGATGTTCTCAAGGTAAAATCTCCCAGTGAATTAAACTCCTAGACGGCCTGTTTCCCTGTTGCTCTGGAGTTTACTAAACAGGTCTGGAGCATGGATGTCTGAGCACAGACCTTCAACATAGGAGAGATGCAGTCTTGCCATGGAGTCCTCTGCCTCTTTACAGGTGAGGCTGCTTGGTTTTTGACCCAGCTTTCATTATTTCTCCTTAAAAGGATGGCGATAAATGTCACTTCTGCATGTGGGGGGATGTGTACCTTCTTTGGAGGGAGAGGTATGGGCCGACCAGGAGGGTACATCATTGCATTTTATCAAGGGACAAAGGCTTCAGTTCTATTTATGATCAACTGGTCCTGACAGAGTAATGCTGAGCCTGCAATGGCCACAGGTGCTTGGTAGGAAGATATTTCTTTGCATTTGTTCGCTGATTAGTTACTTAAAGAGGTTTAGTCAAAAGAGTGAGCAGAAGGCCAAGGGTTAGAAATACAAAAGCCAGTCTCAATAGATTCCAACCAGTGACAGAGAAAAGAAAAGTGGTACTACTTACTGTTCTCAGTCCTGCAATGAGATAGTACTTAATTAACATCGTCATGTACTTGGTGTCCTTGTGGAGTAGGCTGTTGCTCTGGCAGCCGAGGGCATAGGAGGACACCTATTCATTTGCAAGTAGACCTCTGAGTGGCCAGCAGGATTCCTCCCAACCATTATCACATAGGGATTTTCTTTTTGTTAAAAAAATATTTTTTATTGATTTCAAAGAGGAAGGGAGAGTAATAGAGAGATAGAAATATAAATGATGAGAGAATCATTGATTGGCTGCCTCCTGCACGCCCCCTACTGGGGGCATCGAGCCCGCAACCTGGGCATCTGCCCTTTGTCGGAATCAAACCTGGGACCCTTTAGTCCTCAGGCCTACACTCTGTCCACTGAGCCAAACCGGCTAGGGCTCACATAGGGGTTTTCAAAATTCTAAACATGCCCACACATTTTGAAATGAACCAAATTCTAATGCAGCTCTCAAATTGCTTCTAGTCAAGATCATCAGACTAAACAAAACAGTGAATTTATTGGACTTCTTATATGATGTGTGAGTTTAAAAATCTTACTGTGGAGGCTGGAAATATATCTAGAAAAGAATCACTTGAACCTTGAGTTACTGAAGTTTATTGAAAAGATGCTAAAAGAGGCAGGGTGGCAAAAAATATGGGCCAATCATTCATTCTAATATTCTGACCTAGCATTCATCTATGTAGAACTTCCAACAGCCACAAAGGAGGCCCTGCCTCTGTCTTTATCCAACGTTAGAATGATCATTTTAGTGCTTGCTGCTTTTGCTCAGACAACCCACTATTTTTGTCATTCAAATTCAGAGCACTAGCAGCCGTATGTAAGAGAAGACAGTGTGGCCAGCTTGTGTGCAGTGTGTAAGGTGACCTCTCTGCTGTGCAGGCCAACGTTTATTTTTTTTGTATTGTTTCTTAAGTGGGACAGACTTGGGAAGGGCAACAGATTCCTTACTTGCTATAGTTTAATCTAATTGTGAAATGGTAGAAAACAAGTCAAAAGCTTTATGGGGAAGCAAGAAAATTTTGAAATCTCTTGGTAAAACCCATTTCCATGGACTGCTCTTAAGAAAGGATGGTTGGACCACCAACTGCTAAATCTGAGGCTTAAAGGTATATAGCAGTGATGGCGAACCTATGACACACGTGCCAGAGGTGACACGTGAACTCATTTTTTTCGGTTGATTTTTCTTTGTTAAATGGCATTTAAATATATAAAATAAATATCAAAAATATAAGTCTTTGTTTTAGTATGTTGTAAATATCAAAAAATTTCTATATGTGACACGGCACCAGAGTTAAGTTAGGGTTTTTCAAAATGCTGACACGCCGAGCTCAAAAGGTTTGCCGTCACTGGTATATAGGATGTCCCCCCAAATGTATACATATTGTAGTAGCTGATAGCTCAATTTTGAAAATGAAATGTATTTTAATAAACACTGCCTTTATAATTATTCAAAGTGTATGTATACTATACATTTGGGGTACATCCTATATTTTGGGAATGGACCACCTGAAATGGCATCATTACCCCAATTAAACACAGCTATTATATTATTTGTACCCAAACTTGGTTCCCAGTCTTCTCTAGAATTTTCCAACATAAACAACTGGGTCATGTTAAAATAGTATTGACGGATGCTGAAAACTTGAGCCATCTGTGATCATGTCTTCTCCATGGGATGGTGAACTCAGTTATCTTGAATGGTTAGGGAATGGGGTTCTTATTATTTTGTTACCAAAATGCAACGCTGATTATTCACAAAGAATAATGAGATTGCATCAAGGTAAACTGTAGGAAATTCCAGACCAGGTATATCAGAATTTTCTAGGACATGACGATATTATTATGGACATTGATTCTGGTAACTTTTGGAATTTTGTTGGTTAGAGATTCCTACTGTTAGAAAGTGAGATAAACCATATTTTACTCTTACCAAAAGGAAATTCTCCAGTTGGCTATATGGATAGATAGCATGAATAAAACAATGTGAGTGACAACCCCAATGTTTTTACCAGTATATTTTTTATGAGAAACTGAAGTGCATCCTCATTGTGCTTTATACTGTTGGGCACTTACTATCTGTCAGGCACTGTTATGAGTTTTACAAACATTATCTCATTGAATCTTCTTTAGAATCTTAAAAGACATACCATGTCCATCTCTGTTTTACTGAGGAAAACTCTGAGACCCTCATGACAAGTCATGCAGTAAGTGGCGGAGCTGATTTAAACCGAGGTCCATCTGAGTTCAAAGTGACTGTTTTTATATTTGAACACAGAACACATATGCCAGGAGCCCTGTGCAAGTCCCAAGATGTCCTACTATTCCCATGGAAATCCATGGTCAGTGTGAGAATACATCTTGTTAATCAATGACTCCTTTCACAGCTCAGTTGTTTACCCTCAAAGCCTAGGAAGTGTATATGTCAGGATCTGCTTGGTGCACTAGCCCCATATCTCCTTCTCCCCATACCTGAAGTCCTTTGTTATCTCCTATCCCCAGGGCCAGTGGACTCCTAGATCAACTCAGTATCAGCCAGCACTAGGTTAGTCTGCCCCAGCCTGGTGCCTGGACTAGTCTCACTGCCAAGGCCTCGCCTATCCTTAGCTTGGGTGAGTGAATGCCTTCTCTGTGATGGGGCCCTGCCACCTGCTCAGGGACTTTCTGTAAGCCACCAGAGGCACACTGTGGTTTGCTCTGCCTGCCTGTCAGAGCACACTCATTCTTCCTTTCTGTTGCTAGTGCTTACCTGGACTCCCCACTGTTTCCTCTAACCATGCTTCCATCCGAGCTTCTGCTTTCTGATGGCATCCATTCCCATGGCGTGTCTTTTACTGCCTGGCACATGCCCATGGGCACAGCCAGCTTTTTGTCTCAGCTCTTTTCATGTCTATTCTGTCTCTGTACCCCACCCTTCTGTGCCCAGCCACAGCATTAAACAATAAGAGTTACAGATGGCACATAAGCGATAGTAATGATTTACCATTGTGCTGACTCCGTCACCAAGCACAGTGTCTGGCCCTTAGTGGGTGCTTATTAAATAGTTACTAAATGGCTAAAATATGGCATTTGTTGTTTGACACTTGTTAGAGTTTTATATAAATTATCTCATTTTATTTTATTTCTTCCTTAATTGAAGCATAGTCTGTATATATAAACATACAAATCCTAAATGTGTAATTTGATGAATTTAACACCTGTGTAACCAATACTCTAAGATATAGAACATTTCTGTCCCCCCAAAAAGTTCTCCTGTGTCCTTCTTAGTCAATCCCTGAACTCTGCCCAGAAGCAACCGCAGTTCTGACTTCTTTAGGCGTAGTTCCATTTTGCCTGTGTTGAACTTCATGTGAATGGAACCATACTCTCTTTTGTGGTTGGCTTTTTTCATTAAACATCGTGTTTTATTTTTTTTTCCATTTAGTATTAATCCTTAAAGCAATTTTGCATGATGGATATTGTAGTACCTGTTTCATGGAGGAGAATTGTGTCAGGATATGAAGTAGCTCGCACAAGGCTACAACTAGTACGTGACCTAATGAGATCTGAATCCAGCATTGACTCCAAAGCCAAGGAGCTGCCACTTGAAACATGGAGAAAACAGCAGATCAGCATTCGGAGGAAGCCCTGGCTTACGTCCGAGATTTGGCATCCAACTAAAATTCCATGGCAAACACTATCTGAAAGCTTGTTCTCCCTTCTATGCAAGCATGCTGGACCACAGGACCTCTCCTGATGGTGGATTCTCCTGGAAGGTTGCACAACCCAGTGAGGAGTTTGTGTAAAAGTGGTGGCTCTTACAGCTGGGTGTTCTGTTCGTCTAAAATGAGGAAGAGCCCTTGGTATATATGAATCATCCCCCTTGTGATGGCTCCAATCCTGAGTCCACACTTGTTCTGTAGACCACCTTTACTAAATGCTTTCTGTTTGGGTGTGAGCTCCAGTGAGAGGCAAGGGATGTAACAGTCATGATCATGGTCCTTGAGAAATTTGCATTTTAATGGGGCAGGTAGATGACAAGAGGGGAATATACAAAAATGCAAGTAATAGAAACACAGACACATGTATATGCCTCAGCAGTAGGTGTGTACTTGCAGGGATTCCTGCTATGACTGAGTTTACAGTGTATATGTCTGTGTCTTCTGGTGGGTAGGGATTGTTAGTTAACGAAGCCTCCATAGAGGGAGGAAAGGGAACTACAGTGACCTAAGAAAACTTAGAGTACAGATTCTGGAAAGATGCTGTTTACTAGCTATTATTTGGGGAAGGTATATTATCTCTCTAAGCCTAAATTTTCTCATTTAAAATATAGAGATTCTGGCAGTGACCTCAGGCTTGTTTTGGGGGGTTAGGCCAGAGGATGTGTGTGAAGACTTAGCACGTGCCTGGCATACAGTAAATGTGACAACAGCTCCTCCTCCTCCTCCTCTGCCTCCTGGTTAAATGAGATGATTTACATGTCAGATAGAGTCCTAGGAGCTTTCTCTATATTCTCTCATTTAGAGCCTCCACCAACCCTGAGCAGTCAGTCAGTGTTATCATCTCCATTTTTTATTGATACAGCCGAGGGCTAGAGAGGTAAGTGATTTACCCAATGTCACAATGCAATAAATGGCAAACTCAGGAATCCAAGGTAGGCTTGAAATTCTAAGCCCAATCTTTCCTTCCTGACTTTGACACTTGGAAGCTGTGATTCCAAGGAGTTATAAGACATGATCTCACAGGAAGGACTAAGGAATAATAATAGCAATTGCTATTAATTAAACTTGCCAGATGGCAGGTATTGTGCCAGGCCCTTCCCAGGAATCCTCTCTGATCCTGACCAGAAGCTTCTAAACACCATTTTGAAGAAAGGGAAACTGGGACTCAGGGAGAGTGAGTCTCCCAGTGATAATCAGCTATTAGGGGGTAGAGGCAGGAATGTTGTGAGGAAATGGGATTTGCTCTTATAATATGATAGCTTTGGAGGGACATTAGAGATGAAAAACTCAGTTAAGGGCCTATTGCAGGATTCAGGAGAAGTGGTTGGAGCACATACTTGTGAAGATGCACATGACGAAATGAGACAGGCTGGCCACTAATTCCAGAGCGCCCCCTCTCCTTGTTTCTTACAAGTTTCTCATAATAGTACAAATTCCAATCTGCTGCTTACTTACTGTGCAGCCTTGCATACATTACGTAACTTTTCAAAGACCTTCCATAGTTAAACATGTAGACAAGAAAAATGCCTGTTCCACAGAATTGTTATGCTAATTAACTTCTGTATACATCATATATTTTCCTGTAGAACACCTGGTAGACCCAACATAGATGATGGCTAGGAGTGTTACACACATCATTCTCATGTTGGAAAGGCCAGTGGAGAGAGAAGGGTTGGGATGGATTATAGGCTATTAACAGTGGAGCTATAACTACTCTTAGTAAGGAGGGAGTGTGGAAGAGGAGGAATGTTTTAAGAGGTTCAGACTGGGCAAGGGTGGGAAGATCATGGGCTTCATTTGGGATGCATGTGAATTAGAAGTAAGTTGAAGGTAAAGATTAGGAAAAAATTACATGTGTGAGGCAATCAAACCATAGAGTAGATGGGTTATTTGCTGTAATCTATATATAAAAGCCTAAGTGACCGTCCGACCATCTGACCAGTAGCTATGACACACAATGACCACCAGGGGGAAGATGCTATGACCAGTAGTGCTGGGGTCCCACCCCAGCAGGTCCAGGGGTCCCCAAAGTTGTGGACGGAGTCGGCGAAGAAGGAATGACACAGAGACAGCGTTCAGTTGATCAGCAGCCTAGCCAGGATCTCTAGCCAGGATCTCCAGCCAAGTTCTGTTCAGGATCTCCAGCGAAGTTCTGGTCAGGATCTCTAGCCAAGTTCTGGTTCGGTTCTCTCACTAGGTTCTCCAGCCAGGTTCTCCAAGTTCCCTAGCCAGGTTCGGTCACCAGATTCTGTAGCCAGGTTCTTCAGCCAGGTTCTGGCTAGGTTCTCCAACCAAGTTCTGTAGCCAGGTCCTGTCCAAGATCTTTTGCCATGTTCTCTCCAGCGAAGTTCTTCTGTCTCTAGGTTCTGTGTAGGTTCTGTGTCTAGGTTCTGTGTCTAGGTTTTGTCTCTAGGTTCTGAGGCCAGTTTCTGTCCAGGATCTTTTGCCATGTTCTCTCCAGCGAAGTTCTTCTGTCTCTAGGTTCTGTGTCTAGGTTCTGTGTCCTATTGTCTTGTTACGTCTGTATTTATACCAGTTGATTCCAATCCTATCAATCTCTATTCCAAAGGTTAGGGCGTTTCTTATCTCCATTCCAGGGAGTAAAGATTATGTAGCTTAAGCATGATTGTTCATAGTTAAAGTGATTAATTACCCACCTGGCACTTAGTTAAGGGGTTTTCTTCCCTCCCTAACTTCAGGGAAAAATCCCTACCTGAGGAAACAACCTTTCTCAGAGAGGTGACCTTGGTTAAAACACATAGTGCCAAGAAGGTGAGCAAACATATTAAGAACAGTATGCTATATATGCCAGGTCCCTTGAAACAGCAAGGATGGGCCGGCTCCCGGCACAGTAGCTATGATACACACTGACCACCAGGGGGAAGACGCTTAACGCAGGAGCTGCCTAGCTCCGGTGACTTGGCAGCTGCAGTTCTTGGGTGATGCACCTGGAACCAGAGAGGAGGGAGCCCGATTCCGGGGTGCATTACCCGAGAACTGCCCTCTCGCATTCTGGGACCCCTCAGGGGATGTTGGAGAGCCGGTTTTGGCCTTATCCCCGCAGGCCAGGCTGAGGGACCCCACTGGTTCACAAATCTGTGTACTGGGCCTCTAGTAAGTCATAGAGAGATAGAAGCACAGGGCTGAGTAGCACTTGGCCAGTAGTTAGTAGTGCAGAACGTGTGTGTGTGTGTGTGTGTGTGTGTGTGTGTGTGTGTGTACGTGCACATGAGGGCAAGGTGGAGGTTGTTTTCTTCTTTTTTCTTTATTGAATTTATTGGGGTGACACTAGTTAATAAGTTATGTGGGTTTCAAGTACACAATTCTATAATACATTATCTGTATATTGCATTGTGTGTTCACCACCACAAGTCTCCTTCCATCACCATTTATCCCCTTCCCCCCTTTACCTTCTTCCTTGTCCCCTACCCGCCCCCGACTTTCTCTTTGGTAATCACCATACTGTTGTCTGTGTCTATGAGGTGTGTTTTTTGCTTAATACATTTACCTTTTCAACCCACCCTTCAACCTCCCCTCCCCTCTGACAGCTGTCAGTCTGTTCTCTGTATCTGTGAGTGTGTTTCTATTTTGCTTGTTAGTTTATTTTGTTCATTAGATTCCACATGTAAGTGAAATCATATGGTACATGTCTTTCTCTGACTGGCTTATTTCACTTAGTATAATATGCTCCAGGTCTATCCATGCTGTCACAAATGGTAAAATTTCCTTCTTTTATACAGATGAGTAGTATTCCATCATCTAACTATACCACCGCGTTTTAACCTACTAATCTATTGATGGGCACTTGGGTTGCTTCCAAATCTTGGCTATTGTAAATAACACTGCAATAGACATGGAGGTATGTATATTCTATTGAATTAGTGTTTCAGGTTTCTTTGGATATATTCCCAGAAGTGGAATTTCTGAGTTATAAGGCAGTTCCATTTTCTATTTTTTGAGGTATCACTATACTGCTTTCCACAGTGGCTACACCAGTCTGCATTTCCATCAACAGTGCACAAAGGTTCCCTTTTCTCTACATCCTTGGTAGCACTTGTTTTTTAATTTATTGATGATAGCCATTCTGATAGGTGTGGGGTGATATCTTATTGTGGTTTTAATTTGCATTTTTCAGATGATTAGTGATGTTGAGCATCTTTACATCTGTTGGCCATCTGTATGTCCTCTTTGGAGAAGTGTCTGTTTAGGTCCTCTGCCCATTTCTTAATTGGATTGTTGTACATTTTTTGGTGTTGAGTTTTATAAGTTCTTTATAAATGTTTTATATTAGCCCCTTATCAGATGTATTGGTAAATATGTTCTCCATTGAGTGGGTTGTATTTTTATTTTGTTGATGATTTCCTTTTTTAGTTCGATGTAGTCCCATTTGTTTATTTTTTTCTTTTGTTTCCCTTGACCAAGATAATACATCAGAAAAAATACTGCTACAAGAAATATCTGAATTTTTACTGCCTATGTTTTCTTCCAAGATTTTATTGTTTAAAGTCTAACATTTAAATCTTTAATCCATTTTGAGTTTATTCTTTTGTATGGTGTAAGAAGGTGGTCTTGTTTCACTATTTTTGCACATATCTGTCCAATTTTCCCAGCATCATTTATTGAATAGACTATCTTTATCCCGTTGTATGTTTTGCTTCCTTTGTTAAATCTTAATTGACCATAAAGGTGTGGGTTTATTTTCCCGTCCATAGATCTATATGTCTGCTTTTATGCCAGTGCCATGCTGTTTTGATTACTGTGGTCTCACCTGGCTGGAGTGGCTCAGTTGAGCATTGTCCTGTGAACCAAAAGGTTGCTGGTTTGATTCCAGGTAAGGGCATGTGCCTGGGTTTCAAGTTTAATCCCTGGTCAGGGTGCGTACTGATCAATGTTTCTCTCTTACATCGATCTTCTCTCTCTCTCTTCCTTCTAAATATGTCTTTGGGTGAGGATTAAAAAGAGAAAAGGAAAAAATATATGATTACTTGGTATGTTCATACCATTGCCTTGAATCTATAGATTGCTTTGGGTAGTATGGACATTTATGATGTTAATTCTTACTATCCATGAACCTGGTATATGCTTCTACTTATTTGTATTTTCTTCAATTTCTTCAGTGTCTTATAATTTTTTGAGTACAAGTCTTTTACATTCTTGGTTAAATTTATTCCTTGGTATTTTTTGATACAATTTTAAGTGGGATTGTTTTCTTAGTTTCCCTTTCTGATAGTTCATTATTGGTATATAAGAATGCAATTGATTTCTGGATGTGTCCTGCGACTTTACTGAATTTATTTATCAGGGCTAGTAGTTTATTGGTGGACTCTTTTGGATTCTCTATATACAGTATCATGTCATCTCCAAAGAACGAGAGGTTTACTTCTTCCTTTCCAATTTAACTGCCTTTTATTCCTTCTTCTTGTCTGATTGCTATGAATAAGAGTGGTGAAAGCAGGCATCGCTGTCTTGTTCCTGATCTTAAGGGAAACATTTTTAGTTTTTGCCCATTGAGTATGAAATTGGCTGTGGGTTTGTCATATATGGCCTTTATTACATTGAAGTATATTCCCTCTGTTCCCACTTTGTTGAGAGTTTTTATCATAAATGGGTGCTGGATTTTTATCAAATGCTTTTTTAAATGTCTATTAATGTGATTGTGTAGTTTTTATACTTCATTTTGTTTATGTGGTCTATCACATTTATTGATTTGCAGATATTGTCTGAACTTAACATCCCTGGAATAAATCCCACTCAGTCATGGTGTATGAACTTTTTAATGTGCATGGATCAGTGCATGGACCTGGCTTGCTAATATTTTGTTGAGGATTTTAGCATCTATGTTCGTCAGAGATATTGGTGTATAATTTTCTTTCTTTGTAGTCTTTATCTGGTTTTGGGACTAGGGTAATGCTGGTCTTGTAAAATAAGCTTGGGAGTCTTCCCTCCTCTTGAATTTTTGGTATAGTTTGAGAAGGATAAGTATTAGTTCTTCTCTGAATGTTTGGTTAAATTCACCTGTGATGCCATCTGGTCCAGGGCTTTTGTTTATTGGGAGTTCTTTTATTGCGACTTCAATTTCACTAGTTGTAATCTGTCTGTTTAGATTTTCTGATTCTTCCTGATTTGTTTTGGAAGATTGTATGTTTCTAGAAATTTATCAATTTTGTCCAGATTTTCCAATTTGTTTGTATATAGTTAGTTGTTCATAATGTTTTCTTACAAGCCCTTATATTTCTTTGGTGTTAGTTGTTACTTCTCATCTTTCATTTCTGATTTTATTTTTGGGGATCCTCTCTCTTTTTTGCTTGATGACTCTAGTTATAAGTTTGTCAATCTTTTTTTATCTTTTCAGAGAACCAGCTGTTGGTTTCATTGTATTATTTTTGTAAAAATATATATAATTGATTTTAGAGGGAGAGAGAGGAAGGGAGAGGGTGAGAGAGAAACATTGATGAGAGAAACATCAATCTGTCTGCTGCCTCTGCTTGCCCCGCCACTGGGGATCAAGCCCACAACTCAGGTGTGTACCTTGACCAGGAATCAAACCAGCCACCTCTCGGTACATGGGACAATGCTCAACAAATTGAGCCACACTGGGTAAGCCTTTTGAATTGTTTTTGTTTCTATTTCGTTATTTCTGTTCTGATCTTTATTATTTCCTTTTTTTCTACTCACTTAGAGATTTTTTGTTGTTGTTTTTCCAATTTCATGAAGTATAAAGTTAGATTGTTTATTTGAGATTTTTCTTGTTTTTTGAGGGAGGCTATGAATTTCCATCTTAGGACTACTTTTGCTGTATCCCATAGATTTGGGGTTGTTGTGTTCTCATTTTCATTTGTTTCTTTTGATTTTTGCCTTGATCTCATTGTTAACCCACTCACTGTTTAATAACATGTTATATAGTGTCCATGTCTTTGTGTGTTGTTCATTATTTTCCTTGTAATTGGTTTCTAGTTTCATACCATTATGGTCAGAGAAGATGTTTAATATGATTTTGATCTCTTAATTTATTGAAACTTGTTTTGTGTCCTAACATGTGGTCTAGTCTAGAAAATGTTCCATGTGTACTTGAAAAGAATGTATTTTCTGCTGCTTTGGGGTGAAATGCTCTGAAGATATCAATGAAATCCATCTGATCTAGTGTGTCATTTAAAGCAACTGTTTCCTTGCTGATTTTCTGTCTGGAAGATCTATCCATTGATGTTAATGAGGTGTTAAATCATCTGTTATAACTATATTACTGTTGTTTTGTCTCTTTATGTCTATTAAGATTTGCCTTTTATATTTAGGTGCTCCTAAGTTGGTTCATAAATGCTTACAAGGGTTATATCCTCTTGTTGGATTGTTTTAAAGTCTATTTTGTCAGGTATAATTATTGCTACCCCAGCTTTTTTTTTTTTTCATTTACATTTGCATGAAATATCTTTTTCCATCCTTTTAGTATGTGTGTATCTTTTGTTCTGAGGTGGATCTTTTGTAGACAGCATATGTTTTCTTATCCAGTCAAATACCCTATGCATTTTGATCAAAACATTTAAGCCATTTAACATCCTATATAATAAAGGGCTAATATGCAAATGGTTGTCACGCCCTCATGCCATCATGCCGTAAGGGCTCAGACACTCACAACTGGGGAGAGAGGAATGGGGACCAGCCAGGCTGCAGCCTGGGAGAGGGACAAAACGCCCATCCCAAGGTCCTGCCTGGGTGTCGTGGCTACGCCTGTGCCTGCAGTCCAGCCCAGGGGAAGGACAAGCCACACACCATGCAGTCCCGGACGCCAGCGCCTGGGGCTGTGGCCTGGGAGAGGGATAAGCTGCCTACCCTGCAGTCCTGGGCGCCAGCGGCTGCACCTGTGCCTGCGGCCCGGTAGAGGGACAATCCACATGCCCCATAGTCCCCGCAGTCCCAGGCGCCAGCGGCTGCATCTGCACCTGTGGCCTGGGAGAGGGACAAGCCACCCGCCCCATGGTCCTGGGCGCCTGCAGCTTCAGCCCTGGCAAAACTGCCCACCCATGGTCCCCTGTGGCTGCGGCTGGCCCAGGTGAAGCCGGCCTGGGTCCTGGGTGCCTGCGGCCAGCCAAAGGGAGGGAAGCCCAGTCCTGGGTACCTGTGACTGGCCAGAGGAGGGAATCCTGGGTCCTGGGTATGGGGTGAGGCAGAGGCAGTTACAGGCGATCAGGCCAGCAGGGGAGCAGTTAGGGGTGATCAAGCAGGCAAGCAGAGGTGGTTAGGGGTGATCGGGCAGGCAGGCAGGTGGTTAGGAGCCAGTGGTCCCAGATTGGAGAGGAAGTTGGTCATCCACTGAGGGGTCCTGCCAGGGCCAGCCTGACAGGGTTGAGCCGGGCTGAGGCAGGGAGGTGGGAATTGAGAAAAGAAAGAAAGACAGGAAAGCGGGGTCGGGAGGACCCCAGTTCTCTTGATGAACTGAAGCGAGTTTATTAGCTATACAATCCTATTTATACACAACACACTGAATCGGAGGTCTGTCAAGAGGAATGTATCCTTTGTTCCTCTTAATCTCTAAGGGAGAGACACAGCAGAAGGACAAGTTCTCAGTACAGCATATCTCAGTAAATAGTTACAGACTTCTGGGCAAGCTATGAAAGGCTGTTCTCATTCTACAAATGTTACTCCCATTCTACTGATAATCGCCATCCACACAAGTCTGGGAAAACTGTGTGGGTAAGGGTCCCAGCCTTGCTAGCCCCTGCAGGTGCAAGGATCTTGCCAGCTTACATCTGGCCCCCAACAGATCCCCCTTCTTTGTTTTTTAGGCGAAGTTCATGTTTCAGTGTCTGATAGTTTTTTTTATGTGTACATGTCAGCAGTAATATTTCAGTTCTGGATGGTGGACAAATGGTGGCAATGCAGGTCCGACCCTCTCTAGTTTGGTCCTGGGCAACTTGCAGCAATGCACAGCTGCTGACTGCTAGCATGATAAGGTGTCTTCACCATCTTCATTTCTGGACTGTTTCTCTTCTCGTTGTCTCATGGGGCCACTGCTATTCTGTGGCTGGAGCAGTCCTGATAATTCCTCTCTGTTGCAGGAATCCATATGGTCTTGGAGTTGTTTTCTGAAAATATACAAACATATTCTCGACCAAAGGTTAATAAAAGAATCATATCTATAATTTAGACTTGGGATTCTTTTAATTTTTGTCCAAATGATTTTCCTTTGGCTTATTTTGACAACATGTATATTTTTATGGGTGTCTTGCTATTAGCATTATAAATGAAAAAATTAATTTTCAAGTAAAAATATTAAAGCAATTAAGGCATTTACTTAAAAGGTTATTATTCCACTATCCCCCCCTTTTTTATTTTTTAATATTAGGAGGTTTTTAGAAATTTTTTAGTGTAGTCTTGATAACTTTTAATTTTAATTTTTTGTATAAAAATATGACTGCTTTAGGTTTATAGTATGTTAAGCAATTTTACTATGGAATGAAAATTTTGGTTAATACTTCTTGAATAATTACCTATATTAGTTAGTAAAATTTAATTAATCTGAAAACTTGACTACTATTTTACTGTTAAATTTAATACTTTAATAACAATCTTAGTTTATACTGTAAATATTAATGGAAAGGATTATTTTGCATCCTTGAGAAGGCCCTGAGAATTCCTGGTGTTAAGCTAGATTTATATATAGGGTAGCTGCTGTTAGCTAAGTCTCTGTTATCTGGGTACCGATTTCGGCTGGGCTAAGTCTTTTTCTGTTATCTGGGTCCCGATCTGGGCTGGGCATGGGAAGTGCAGCAGCCATGGGGGCAGGAGACCTCCCTCAGAAGGGGCGAGTGTTCAAGCCCCTGCATAGTTGGGGGGGGGGTGAGGATCTTTGCCCCACCTCTGTTGACCCCCAAGTTCTCTCCTGAGGCCCCCTGCGACTGTGCCTGTCTTAGGTCACCCCTCCCAGAGGGGTCTTACCCGTCGTTGACTAACCAGCCATCCTCCGGGGCCAAGCAGGGTGATGTGAGGTTTAGTTTTGTCTCCTTGGTAGCGTATGCCCCTGTGGCCTCCATGCCCAGTAACTGCCTTTGGATCCCCTCGCCTGCTGGTGGGGCCCCGGCATTGATCATGGGGAACCCAGATTTCTTCTCTAGAGAGGGCCCAGCTTACGCCATTGGGCAAGAGACAGATCCATGGTACCAGCCACCATGAGGCTTCAACCTCAGTATGAACAGAGAGCTTAGATAACAGCTGTGGGCAATTGGAAGAGAGACCCCCTTTGGTAAAAAGGGTCAAGAGAGGTCAATATAGAATGCTTAAGTGCCTTCCCAGGGGGCCTTCCACACAGTGGAAGTGATTAAATCCTTTTATGTTCTTATTAAATTGCTACCAAATATTTAAGGAATTTGTAAGTTTGTTTTGGGATAAATGTACAATATGCTGTTGTAAAATATTAAAAATTATTAATGAGCTTTTATTATTTTAAATTATATCTTAAAATTCTACTGCTGTATTTTAAGAAATATTAAATAAGATAACTTGTTTTGCCCTTTCTTAGAGGCAAAAACTTAAAATATATATTTATTAATATTTATTTTATAAAGCTTTCTATGTGATTTCAAGTATATTAAATTGGCTTTATTAAAAAGTCCTTTAATAAAAGAGAATAAACTTCTGAAAACATTTCAGGGCCCATGAAATGTCCTAAAGTCATTCCTTGATTATAGTTTTGAAATCTAACTTAAAAAACTATTAAATATATATGTGTATATATAATTTAAAGATTATATACCTTTTATAATTATTAAGAGATATCAATTAAATTAAAACTGTTCTTTGTATTTAAAAATTTTGGTTGGGATTATAGAATTTATCCTCTTTTTTCAATTAGATAAATGTTGAAATTTTATTATAATTATATGATTTCTCCCAATTTATGTAACCAGAACTTTAGACTCTTAGCTGGCAAGTTAAATATTTAGTATTTCTTAATCAGTAACATTTTTAAGAATAAACTTCAAAAATACCTGACATAATCAAATAGATTTAATTCTGTCCTCTAGATTTTTCATGAGGGACATTTAGATTAATATTTTAGCATTTTGTTATTTCAGAATATCTAATTCAATTTAGTAAACTCCTAAGCCTTGGGGTGCCATTCACTGAAAACAGGTAACCATTAAAATGCAAATTAGTTACATTCTTTCTACCAAGGAGGGGAAACTGGGAAGCAAGCCTCTCTTTAAAAGTTGTCACTGGCAGGAAATTTTTGGACTACCTGCTCTGTTGGGGGAAGGGAGGCTAGCCCTTCCTCTATTAGAAATTGCTTTAGGAAGCCAGCCTTAATTAAAGGGCGTAGCCATCTTTTACCTGGGCTACTTAGATTTTTATAATTAGTATATTTTAATAATTCTTGAGATTTAAATTCAATTTATTATTTTAAGGCATATTCTTTAGCAAATTCTTTTAACAGAGACAATTTTACTAACTTTCCTTTTTGGCCTTGAAATTAACCTTTTAATATTCTTTATTAGTATTTAAAAACTGTTCTTTATTATGGAAATGCCAATCCTGCTGCTAGAATCTAGCCAGCATCTTTTTTTTCTTTGGGTTAAATTTTGCTATTTTTATTAGGAAATAATCAGTCTTGGGTTTTATTTTGTATATTTGTAAAGAGATTTCAGCTCAAAACTCTATCTAAATGTCCAAAATCGGACGATGCGCGCCTTAGTTCCAAGCCAGTTTTCTCTTTACACGTGTACAGAAATCCCAGACGTATTTTTAAATTTCAGATCTGGTGGCATTTGCTGTAGCTGTATCGGAAATGCAAGGAAATCATCATTTCTTCTCTATGTGGGAGGTTTTAAATCTAATGATATTTTGTTTATTTCAGTAGGCAAGGGCAGCACCCAGGGCAGACAGAATGTCTTATTCCTATGGATCCAAGGTCCGGCCCGGCACTCCCGGGGGTTGCTCGGAATAGCTCTTGTATCTATTTTGCTCTCTGGGGCGGGCTGGGTGCTGTGCAGCCTGCTGGCCTTGAGATGGCATAGGGACAGGAGGGTAAATAGACAATGCCCCTGTTATTTGCTGTGTCTGGGCTGGCCCCTTTTGGTAGTTTCCCGACTGGTGTTGAGGCAAAGAATGTCCCTGGATATCTGTCTTAGATTTACACTCATTTGCCCAATGTTTTCCTTTTTTACATTTAGGGCATAGTCCAGGTTGTTTGGGACCTCTGCCATTTCCTTTATTAACCCCTTTATTAGAAGGACACTGTTTTGCTATGTGTCCTGTTCCTCCACAAGTAAAACACTTGTATGTTTGACTTTTCCTAGGAACTGGTGCTGCACAAGGCAGTGGAGAGCGGCGGGAACGGCGCCTGCGGCTTCTCTTTTTCTTGCCAAGAAGCTTTAATAATTCTAAAAAGTGTTCTAACATATTCTCTATATTACTATCCTCTTCAGTTCCAGCAGAAAAACATTCTTCCTCCTCTTCTGCCTGAACAATACCTGTATTATCATCATGACAGAGAGCAGCAGCTTCCTCAAAATCCTCCTCATCTTGAGGAGTTAAATTATCTTTAAAAGTTACATTATTTCTTTTTAATATACTGTCTCTTTTAGACTCCTGTTTTGTGCTATCACACTGCTTCTTTTTTTCTTCTGGCTTAAGAGATGGTTGATTATGGTCATGCCTGGGATCTAAACAATCCCGTATTAAATTCGATAAGGAAATGCAGACCTCCTGAATGAATTTTAAAAAATTTTCTACTTGCTTGTCATTAACCTTAGTTCCTCTACTATTGAACATAAACTTCAACATTTGCCCATAAAAGGCATTTTCTCTAAATTCTAATTGCCCCATGCTTTACTCCCGATTATCAAAAAATTGCTCCTCCATTACCTTAATGAGTGCACTCTTTATCCGGAGGAGATCCTTACGTCGTCTCTCCAAGCCCGACGGAGTTCCTCACCTTCTTTTTCCCAGTTCCTCAGTCCCTTAGCTCGGGCGCCAGATCTGCCAGGGCCAGCCTGACAGGGTTGAGCCGGGCTGAGGCAGGGAGGTGGGAATTGAGAAAAGAAAGAAAGACAGGAAAGCGGGGTCGGGAGGACCCCAGTTCTCTTGATGAACTGAAGCGAGTTTATTAGCTATACAATCCTACTTATACACAACACACTGAATCGGAGGTCTGTCAAGAGGAATGTATCCTTTGTTCCTCTTAATCTCTAAGGGAGAGACACAGCAGAAGGACAAGTTCTCAGTACAGCATATCTCAGTAAATAGTTACAGACTTCTGGGCAAGCTATGAAAGGCTGTTCTCATTCTACAAATGTTACTCCCATTCTACTGATAATCGCCATCCACACAAGTCTGGGAAAACTGTGTGGGTAAGGGTCCCAGCCTTGCTAGCCCCTGCAGGTGCAAGGATCTTGCCAGCTTACATCTGGCCCCCAACAGGGTCCCAGATTGGAGAGGGTGCAGGCTGGGCTGAGGGACCCCCACCCATGCACGAATTTCATGCGCCGGGCCTCTAGTCCTATATAATAAAAGCCTAGGTGGTGCGATGCCCTCGTGTGACGTCATCACAAGATGGCTGCCCTCACATCGTCACAAGATGGCTATCACAAGATGGCTGCCACAAGATGGCCGGCAGGGGAGGGCAGTTGTAGGTGATCAGGCTGGCAGGCGAGGGCAGTAGTTGGGGGCAAACAGGCCACCCAGGGAGGGAAGTTGGGGGTGACCAGGCTGGTAGGGGAGGGCAGTTGGGATGACTAGGCCAGCAGGGGAGGGAAGTTGGGGCCAATCAGGCCAGCAGGGGAGGGCAGTTGGGGGTGATCAGGCCAGCAGGTTAGGGCAGTTGGGGGCAATCAGGCTGGCAGGGGAGCAGTTAGGTGTCTATCAGGCCAGCAGGGGAGTGGTTAGGGGGTGATCAGGCTGGCAGGCTGAAGTGGTTAGGGGCAATCAGGCAGGCAGGTGAGCTGTTAGGAGCCAGCAGTCTTGGATTGTGAAATCAGCCTAAACCGGCAGTCTGACATTTCTTAAGGGGCCCCAAATTGGAGAGGGTTCAGGCAGGGCTGAGGGACACCACCCGCCCCCCCCTAACCCCCCCACCCCCGTGCACAAATTTCATACACCAGGCCTCTTGTTTCTTATAGTACTAGATTGGTGGTAACAAAGTCCTTTAGCCTGTTCTTGTCTAGGAAGCTCTTTATTTCTCCATTACTTTATTTATGTATTTGTTTATTTTTTGTTTATCCTCATCCGAGGATATTTTTCCATTGATTTTTAGCGAGAGTAGAAGAGAAAGGGAAAGTCAGAGAGAAACATCAATGTGAGAGAAGCACACTGATTGGTTGCCTTCTGCACAAGCCCTGACCAGGGCCTGGGCCAGGGAGTAGCCTGCAACCAAGGTACATGCTCCTGACCAGAATTGAACCCAGAACCCTTCGGTCCACAGGCCAAAGCTCTATTCACTGAGCCAAACCAGCTACGACTCCATTACTTTTAAGTTATCTCCTTTCTGGGTAAAGTAGTCTTTTAGGCCCTTACTTTTTATCACTTTGAGTATTTCTTGCCAATTCCTTCTGCCCTGAAATATTTCTATTGAGAAATCATCTGACAGTCTTATGGGAGCTCCCTTGTAGATAACTGTCTTTCTCTTGCTGCTTTTAATAGTCTCATTTTGTCTTTAACCTTTGCCATTTTAAGTATGATATGTCTTGGTGTGGGCATCTCTGGGTTCATCTTGTTTGGGACTCTCTGTGCTTCCTGAATTTGTGTGTCATTTTCTTTCACCAGATTAGGGAAGTTTTCAGTCATTATTACTTTAAATAAGTTCTGGATCCCTTGCTCTTTCCCTTCTCCTTCTGCTACCCCTATGATGTGGTGGTGTTATGCTTCATATTGTCCTAAAGGTCTCCTAAACTATCCTCATTTTTTTAAAAATTTTTTTTTCTTTTTGCTGCTCTGATTGAGTGTTTTCTGCTACCTTGTCTTCCAAATTGCTGATTTGATCCTCTGCTCATCCAACATACTGTTTACTCCTTATAGTGTATCCTCCATTTCTGATATTGTATTCTTCATCTTTACTGGTTCTTTTTTATGGTTTCTATGTTCTCTCTCATGCTCTTGTAGTTATAAGTTTCTTGAGCATCCTTATAATCAGTTTTTTGAACTCTATTTCTGATAAATTGCTTGCCTACATTTCATCTAACTCTTTTTTTTCTGCAGATTTTTCCTATTCTTTCATATGGGGCATATTTTTTTGTTCCCCCATTTTGGCTGCCTTGTTGTATTTGTTTCTATTTATTAGGTAGATCTGCTATATATGCCAGTCTTGGTGGGGTGGCCCAATGTAATAGGTGTCCTTTGGGATTCCGGACAGTTGATGACCTGAGCTGGATGCTCCATTGATGTCTCGTGTGGGTTATGTGGACCCTCCTGTTGTAATTGAGTCTTGATTGCTATTGACCCATTTGTTTGTGGGATTAACCTCAGGCTGGATGGGAGGGTCAATACCAAGCACAGTGTACAAGATGCTGTGCAGTTGCTGAATACACAAAGTGAAATTTGCCTCAGCGGGTTCTGGTGCCTGCTGAGATTTCCCTTTGGATATGCCATTCTTAAAGCTCATTGAATCCTGCTCTGATGTTGTTTGAAGCTTGCCACTGAGTATGTTGGTTCTGGGACCTCTTAGGAGGGATTCTGGTGTAGGCCAATTCAGATGCTGCTTGTGACTGGCCTTGGGCAACCTGTTTAGAGCTACAAAGTGGTTCACAGTTTGTGGCTGCCTCTGCCCAGCCTAGGTGTGTGTGGGAAGGACCAAGCTGCACACCAAGGCTGGCTTTTACCATCATCTGGCCCGAGGAAGGTCAGCAAAAGTCTCAAGGCATCTTGAGATCAGCCTCAGCCTGCCTCAGTCACAGAGGAAGCCTCTGGCTGTACTCAAGTTGCATGAGCTGGGTTCATTAGAACAAGCACTGGTACATCAGATCAAGAACATTTTCCCCTTTCTAATAGCTTTGAATAATTGCCACAGATCTGGTGAATAAAGCAAGATAAATTTTGCATTTAGCATATATAGAAATATTATGAATAGTTGCAGACTCAATTCGCTTTGATGCCCTTTGACAATCTGATAATTTTTGCAAAGATGTACTTACGATGCTGTTTTATGCAAAGTTCAGATTGTTTCCCCTTGTTTAAAAAATACACGACATCATTAATTTGCAGACCTGTATAATAATTTTGCTGAGAACCATTTGTTTCTCTTTCTCTCCACTTTGTTTAAAGCCGGTTGTTGACAACTCTCAAGTGTGTCAAACTCTCATCGCCAATAATTGCTTAAGGACCCCTAACTTCTACAAATGTTGGTTCCAGCTTCAAACCCCATGCTAGCCCTGAAAGAAGAAAAAAAGAGTGGGGGAAGAAAGAACTTCTTCTGATGAATTTTTGATTTTCCTTCTTAACAAAGAAATGTCTGAGATTCAAAGCAATAGCTTAAAGTGATATTATAAAATAGAATATGGAGTGCACTGTTCTGAATGACTCTTTGCTTTTAATGTGGGGCTAAAAAATTGTCAGTGCCTTTTTTGATTAGATGGGATTTTTTTTGTTCTTGATCTAAGAATTGAGAAAAACATGCTACTTGCATTTGAATATGGCATGAGCAGTGCTGTAATGTATTGGAGATAAAGTAATAGCAGCAACGCCTTAAGGCAGCACCTGTATCTCTGGGTCAGTGCCGTCTCTCTTTAGATCGCTGCTGCGCCACTCTTTCTGCGGCTGCTTTATTAGGCCTAATTAGGCGGGCTGTCACTTTTATTGGTGATGGGAAAGGAAGATAAGTAGATCACTTGTGTCATCTATCTCTATCCAGACGTGTCTAAAAAGTCTAAAGTGATTGCTGTAGGCCACAAATGTATACCACAAGAGGGAGAGGGAGTAGAGAAAAAAAAAATAACACCCAGAACTGTTATATATAAAAAAAGAAAACAAAAGAAAAAACCTCTAGAAATGTCTTACCTTTGGCACTGCTGTGTGTAATTTCAAACTCACAGAGAAGAGCCTGGGAAACATCCTGGAAGCCCTTTTGTTCAGAGGGAGAAGGATGTCTAACGGATCTTTTGATAGCTGAATGGATTGTGGGGTAGGGGGAAAGGCTTCTTGTTTAGAATGTAGCAATAGGTTCTCAAGAAAAAGTTCATCCAAGTTGTAACAAGAGCCCCACCTATGGTATTGCTGAGCCGTAAAGAGTCACACTAATTAAGGAGACTCCCAGAGCTGCAAAGTGTGTGTGTGTGTGTGTGTGTGTGTGTGTGTGTGTGTGTGTGTTGATTATGATAGTGGCAGGGGAGGGATTTCTGAAAGTTTTAATAATGAGATTCTATATGGGAAAATATTTCCTTTCATTTGTCTGTAAAAATGGTACCAATAAAGATCAATAGCTCAGAGGACACTGGCAATATTCTCTTCAGCTATAGTCAACTGCCTGAGGCTGTCAAGAAAATGACTTCTTGGGGAAAGGACTCCTTATCTAACTGTGCATTCCTGGTAATGACTGGCAAATTCATTTCTTTCCAATACTAGCTTGATGCTCTCATGGCCTGGTTGTGGGTGATCTCTGGCTGCTGGCAGAATTACATTCTGTTGATTATGGCTTTTGAGTGGAATCACTTTGCCCAATCTTGTCTCCTCAAGGAGATTAAATTTTACTTAAGAACCATACTTTATACTTTCTTTCTATCCATGTCATGCCTAGAACCATGCTAAGTATATAGTAAGGGCTTGAAAAATAACAGTTTCATTAGTTTCTTAACTCCTCTGCTTGAGTGGGTTTTTCAGTATAAAATGAGAACTTGAATTTGTTGTGTTACACACAGAAAATGATGACTCCACAAAATAATTTAAATGTACTTATGAAGTTTACAAAATATCTAGATGTTTGCACCAACTCAGTCTAAATTTCTGCTCATCACTTTGATGTTTATTATATACTAGAGGCCTAGTGCATGAAATTTGTGCATGGGTGGGGGGTCCCCTTAGCCCAGCCTGCATCCTCTCCAATCCAGGACCCCTCGGGGGATGTCCGACTGCTGGTTTAGGCCTGATCCCGGGGATTGGGCCTAAACTGGCAGTTGGATCCCTCTCACAATCCAGGACTACTGGCTCCTAACTGCTCACCTGCCTGCCTGCCTGATAGCCCCTACCTGCCCCCCCCCCATCAGCCTGATCATCCCTAACCACCTCTGTCTGCCTGCCTGATCACCCCCAACTGCCTCTTCCTGCTGGCCTGATTGCTCCTAACTACCCCCCAACTTCCCCCCTCTACCACCTGGTCACCCCCAAATGCCCCCCTACCAGTCTGGTCACCCCCAACTGCCCCCCCCCTCCCCGCCGACCTGGTTGCCCCATGCAGCCTGCTGTTCAGTCGTTTGGTCGTCCCTCACTAACCCCCCTGCCGGCCTTGTCACCCCATGCAGCCTGCTGTTCGGTTGTCCATCTGGTTTTTTCGATCATGACGGCCCCTGGCTTTTTATATATTAGGATTGTCAAATATGTGGATTGATTAGATAGACTTTATTCCCTAGAAAAGGCAGAGAATATTATAATCAGGAAACTGTTGGGGAGACAAGGTCATGTCAACTGATACTGATAATGTGTTAGTAAACGTCATCATTTTTTAATATCACTTTAAGCCATCTGCCTAATAATAATTGCAATTCCTAACCCCTACTATGTGACCTACCTTGTTAAGTGTTTTACATACATTACTTCCTTTTGGGTTTGATCAAACACCCTGGAAAAGATATTATTTATTTTACAGGTGAGAAAACCGAGACTTTGAGCAACTGAGTAACTTTCCATATAGCAAATAAGTGAAAGAGCTAGAATCAATTTCATGTTTCTTTGATTACTAAGCCTGCACTCTTAACACTGTTAGGCTCAGTCACCTATTTCTACTGTTGTTCAAGAGAATGTTTTGCTTCTTTGAGAAAAACTTTTCGCCAACTGATAGACTCATGGAATGTTAAATGAAAAGAAACTTTTATCACTGATGTTGTTAAGTAGCCATAGGGTATGACCCTTGAACTTAAGAACAATATTTATTTTGATCTTTGACTTTGAACGTTAAGCACCAGTGGAAAGAATTTGGATTCATTTAGTCTGAGATAAATTGTACCGACATCAGATTGTAGAAACATTTGTCACTTGAGGCAGGAGGACTATCCTTAACTAGAGACAGGACTTTGAGGGTGCCAAAATCCTGTCTGACCACAATTTTGTCTCCCTTCATCTTATTAGTTTATTGTGTAAATAAGAATTTTAAAGCATATGTAGAATGATTACTACATGCCATGCATATTCACACATTATTTAATCCTTTTGACGCTTTGGGATTGGAGTGTTATCTTCTTTTTAAAGATAAAGAACAGAGGTTCTAAATTCCAGTCTCTATACTTTCTTTTGTTATTTCTGCTTCCTAGTGGGGCATAAATGAAATGTTGCATTGTCTGAAAATTCAGAAGAGATACAGTGGGGAGTGATAGAGTACACTTTTGTAATTAAAAAATTGAAACATGGCTCTTGTCATCTGGAAAATAGGCCCTCCCATTTGGAAGCAATGAGATAAGGAGGAAGAGTGGGAGGACTTTGGAATGTTTTGGTCACCTCACAACCTTGTTGGTATCAGTTTTGTCAGTTGGTGAAAAGTTTGATTTGTGCCCAGTGACTTTTTTTGGTAAGAGCCATTTGCCAGGTCCAGTCAAATCTGTTGTCTTATTCTATTCATTTCTCATGAGTTAGCATTGTCTGGTGCAGGGCTGGCAAAAATCTGATATGCTGCCACCCTTCTTTCCTGCTATCATGGCAGACATCATCAGTTTGTCACAGTAGCTTTCCAAGCCAGATTCAATGTCCCAATCTCAACATAGTGCTTCAAGTAATGATTACCAATTCATCAGAGTTGGTAGACAACTTGAGACCTACTTGTCAACCCTGGCTTAATGGGGGTAATGCTAACTCCTCTCTGTTCCAGCTGCCTGCATGGGTTGAGGTGACCATTTGTCTCTCTAAGCCTCACCATCATCTGTAAAGAGGAGGCATTACCTGACCCACGAGCTAGCCCAAACTCATAGGAAGAGCAAATTAGATTTATAATATATAAAAATAAGACTCATTTCCAAAGAGATATTTTTACTGAAGCTGACTGTTGTTTTGACAGCACCATAGCCCATTAATCCAGTCACCCAAAGTAGAATCATCATTATTTTCACTCTGTGCTTTACTCCCCTCTATCCAACCAACTCTCCAAATCCTGTTGGTTTTTCCTTTTCAGTAGCTCTTGAATCCTTTCCCTTTCTTCTCGGGCACACTGGAACAGAATCCATGTCCTCATCACGAGCATTCTAGGGAATTGGCCTTGCTGCCCTAGTCCCCTAGTTTCTAGTCTTTTCTCTATGATTCTATGGCTGGGTGACCTCTTCAGATAGATCATTCTCTATGTCCCCATGTGTCTCCCACACTCTCCACAGTAAGGTCTGAACACCTTAACCTGATTCATGTGGCCCTTCAGTTCCCACCCACTCCATCTCCTTTGTACACTCTTGATTCCATAGATCCTCAGGCCCATTTATGATACTGCAATATTCCCCAGGCTGTGCCCCTACAAATGCCATTTGCTGTCTTTGTTCACTTGGAAAACTCAGGCTCCGCTCTTGTGAATCAATTCTGGGTTGCTTGTCTGGGCCTCTGGAGGAATTGTGGTGAAGAGAAACATTTCTGCAGATGCCTTGGGATGAGTTGCTCACCCGTGTACCCAGGTCTGGTAGTGACATTCTTTGCAACAGGGGAGTGAGCCCCAGGGAACAAAAGGCCTCCCAGATGGAGGCAGGTGGCGGCCTCTAGTTGCAAATACCCATAGGCAGGCGTGGTTTCCCCAAGTAAAGATGTTCAAATCTCAGAGGAGTGTACAGGCCTGAGGATATGAAAGAAGCTGATCACATAGAGGGGAGCTAGTTGTGTGGATTTAAATTTTGGTAAAATCCCTTCTGCCATGTTTAACTAGGAACACCCTCTGTGTGCACGCCTGCGACTGTGGGAGCACTGGACTTCTGCTCGGGGTGGCTGCCCAGGCAGCTCCACGTGTGCCTGCGCATTTCTCCTCTCCCTCTCTCTTTCTTTCTCTTCTCTGTAGCCTCTTCCCTCCCCTGAAATTGGTAATCATTATGCCATTTTAAAATTTATGAAGCACTTTCACATACTCCATTTTATCTATGTAACAACCACTCAGTTTTAGAAATGAGTAAATTGAGGTCTAGAAAAGTTAAATTATGTGTTTAAAATCACATAGTTGGTAGGTTATGGAATTGGGATTTAAACTAAGGGTATTCAACTCTGAATCTTGAGGTTTGGTTTTTCATTTGTTTTATAAAGTATTGTAAGATTGATATTTAACTTGGAACTATGTTTTAATTTGTAGCACCTTTATTAGTATTAGAAGATCTTGTTTTATACAACCTCTTTGCACAATTTGCTTTGGCTGCACTGGATAAAAAAGCCATTTTATGTGCTTGTATGATATCCTGTATTATAATTTATCAGCATCATTTTAAATCTCTTTGTGTTGGTCTCTCAAAGACTGTGAGCAACCTTAGGGAAGGAGTTGTCATATATCATGCCTGATTTGTCACATATTATCAGGCCTAAGCATATTCTCACTGGCACAGAATAACTGTCTGATCAAAGTTTATTAAATGGGCAAATGATTAATAATAAAAAGTAACATCTGATGAATACCTACTATTACTAGCCACTGTGCTTTACTTTTTATATACATTAACTCATTCAATTTTAGTCAGTTACTGCAAAACTCTATGAGGCATGTACTATCATGATTCCCATTTTACAGCTTGGCAAACAGAGGCTTAGATAGGTTAAGTAACTTGCCAAGGGTCATCCAGCAAACATAAATGGTGGAGCCATGATGCAAGCCCGGTCATAGCCCGCACACCTACACTGAAGCTCTACTATGTCTAGCAAATGAGTAATATCTGTCTCTAGGGGCATGATAAGAAGGAGCAGCTTTGAGATCAGAAGACCTGAGTCTCAACTCTGCCCTTAACCAGGGGAGCTTCTCTGCATCTCAATTTCCTCATCTGTTAAACAGGTGATAAGCTGTGTTTCACAGGTTCAGTATGAGGCTCACACTGTATGATGGCTGGAGGCTTTGCAATTCTAAAGAACTTTCCAGATATTTTGTTAGTGATGTTATTGCTGCAGTTGTTACCAATCTGATGACAGTCCCTGCTGGTGAGCCATACGTCTCTTGCGGACCCTCCAGGAGGTTTACTAGCAATGTGGTGAGTACCCCTGAGAGCCAGTGCCCCCCTAGACCCATCAATTAACTCTGGAGGAGTAATTCTAATTATTCTTTAGCCTTGGGGCCAGCTAACACATTTCATCTTTATATTCTCAAAAGAAAAAAAAATCCTCTTTTGACCTTTGGGTGAACTAATCTGAATTCTTGACATTTTTGCCTTTTGCAGGAAAAGTTGCTTAACCATACCCTTTGCTCCAATTCCCCAACTCTATTCTTTTCTTTTTGTTGATCACTGACAATGTAGGGCAGAGATGGGAAGCTCATATAACAATTTGAGAATCAGGTCTTTTGTGAATTATCTCTTCAGTTTCCTTCTGGGCAGTGGGATTTTTCTTACTCCTTGCATAGTATGAAGGTTGAGCTTGTGAGCACGGGGGTCAGGTTTGCCTGGGTTCAGATCCCAGCTCTGCAACGTTAGCTATTGTGTAGAGCCCGATAAGCTGCTTAGCTCCTCAAGCCTCAGTTTCCACATCTATAAAAAGGGAGAGATACTAGTAGTTCTATCTTGGGGTTCTTGTGAAACCTAAGTGAGTCAATGTTTGTAAAACACTTAGAACCATGCCTGATGCATCACAAATATTAAAAAAGTTATTTATTCAAAAGATACACCATTGTTTTAAATTCTACTACATGGATAGATCTAAACTGCTGACCATGTTATTGAGTACTTTGAAAGAATTTCAAAAGAGCAAGAGCTGTAAAATTTCATTAGGCTAATTTTTATATGATGCCTAAACCTCTGGCTAAACACAGAAATTGACCACTGTTGGCTTTTCTACATAAAATCTTAAGCATTTGGATATTTCAAAATGGTTTATATAGTTTAATACAAATATTTACCTTATTTCAGTTCCAGCTCTGGGGCTTTGGTTTGGGTGTGGCCACCACCTCATCCAGTCACAAGCCCAAGGTTATAACACCTTGATGTATTGTGGTCAGCTGTGTGGTGTGACCCAAATAATTGATCATTATTGATAAAGTACTCAAGGTTGTGAATATTTAAAAATTTTTATTACTTTTACAAATCAGAGTAGAACAAGGCTACCTCAGTGATATTTCTAATTCTTTCGCATTCTGGGAGGTTTCTTGAGTGGGTGAAGTGGGCCAAGTGATAGTTACTCCCTGAGACCTGTCAGTACTCTTAACCCTGGGGGAGCCTGGGAATTTTTGTGGTGCATGACTTCCCCACAAATCTATGGGATATTTGAATCTGGGCATACAAGTGAGTTCAAGTTTTATGTTAATTATCACTGTCATGTGTTTCCCAATAAAGAAAAACTTGAGAATTGCTGGATTAGAATGATCTCCCACTTAGGAATGTTTTCTATAGCAGTGGTTTTTAAATGGTGTACCTTGGAGCTCTATGAGGTTGGCTGAGAATGCTGGGGGTTGAAGCAAGGTGAATGAATGAAATTCTAGATCCTCCATCTTCTTTTTTTAAATATATTTTTTATTAATTAAGATATTACATATGTGTCCTTGTCCCCACGTTACCCTCAACCCCCCCCCCCCCCCGCTCATGCCCTCACCCCCCCCCCGCCCCGTTGTCCGTGTCCATTGGTTAGGCCTATATGCCTGCATGTAAGTTCTTTGGTTGATCTTTCCCCCTTACCCCCACCCTCCCCTACCCTCCCTCCAAAGCCCGACAGTCCAATCAATGCCTCTCCTTCTCTGGATCAGTCCTTGTTCATCAGTTTATGTTGTTCATTATATTCCACAAATGAGTGAGATCATGTGGTATTTATCCGCTCTCCAGTTCCATCCATGCTGTGGCAAATGGTAAGAGTTCCTTTTTCTTCTTCTTCCTCTTCTTAAAGAATACCTTTCAGCATTTCATATAATGCTGGTTTGGTGGTGATGAACTCCTTTAGCTTTTTCTTATCCGTGAAGCTCTTTCTCTGACCTTCTATTCTGAATGATAGCTTTGCTGGATAAAGTAATCTTGGTTGCAGGTTCATGCTATTCATCACTTTGAATATTTCTTGCCACTCCCTTCTGGCCTGCATGGTTTCTGTTGAGAAATCAGCTGACAGTCGTATGGGTACTCCCTTGTAGGTAACTGACTGTCTTTCTCTTGCTGCTTTTAAGATTCTCTCTTTGTCTTTTGCTCTTGGCATTTTAATTATGATGTGTCTTGGTGTGGTCCTCTTTGGATTCCTTTTGTTTGGGGTTCTCTGCGCTTCCTGGACTTGGAAGTCTATTTCTTTCACCAGGTAGGGGAAGTTTTCTGTCATTATTTCTTCAAATAGGTTTTCAATATCTTGCCCTCTCTCTTCTTCTGGTACCCCTATAATTCTGATGCTGGTACACTTGAAGTTGTCCCAGAGGCTCCTTACACTATCTTCATATTTTTGGAATCTCTTTTCTTTTTTCTTTTTCAGTTGGGTATTTTTTGTTTCTTTGTATTTCAAATCTTTGACTTGATTCTTGGGATCCTCTAGTCTGCTGTTGGATCTCTGTAAATTATTCTTTATTTCAGTCAGTGTATGCTTAATTTCTAGTTGGTCCTTTTTCATGTCCTCCAGGGTCTCACTATACTTATTGAGGGACTCATTAAATTTATCGGCGGTTTCCATAAAATTCTTGAAAAACCTTATAAACGTGGCCTTGAACTCTATATCCAGTCATTTGCTTTCCCCCATTTCTGCCATTTGTGACCTGTTTCTTTGTCTCCGCATTTTGGCTGCTTCCCTGTGTTGATAGAGTGGCTTTGTGTGCTAGGTGTCCTGTAGGGCCCAGTGGCTCAGCCTCCCCAGTTACCTGAGGTAGCTATGCCTTGGTTGTTGTAGGATCACTGGGAGGAATTGACCTCCAGGCCAATTGGCAGTGAGAATCAGCTGTGTCTGCAGTGGGAGAACTTCTGTGCTAGAGACACCCTTCTGGGGCAAGACTTGCTTCAGTGGGGCTTTGGTGCTCACTGAGACTTCACCCTGAGTGTGTCCCTTATGGATCTGAGGAGTTGTGGTCTGGATGGTCCCCCTCTGACCACTGGGTACAGTGGCTCTTGGATCTAAGGAGGTGCTAATTTAGCCTCTGCCTGAGGTTACACAGCAGGAACTACGAAGAGAACTGCAGATTCCCCTTCCTTTTTTTGGCCCTGATAAGGCTCAGCTGTGAAGCAATGCAAGCTGCTGTGGGGCCTTGGGCCTTCTCTTGGAAGTTCTGGTTCTGTCTGGCCAGGCTGCAGTTAGGTATTTACAGGTTACAAAGGGCTGGGGCATTCATATGCAAAAGCCTCTGCCGCAGCCTGGGTGGGGCGGGGGCTCAAGGAATCAAAGGGCAGAGCAAGCAGCTATGGCGGAGCCTCAGCCCTGCCCTAAGGAGTCGCGAGTCTCAGTGTCCCAGTAACGGCTGCAAGCACCTCTGAGGGAAAGCTGCCCTCAAGCTCGCCCGCTGACAAACAGTCCAGTTTCTCCCTGTATGAGTCCTGGGTCCCCAGAGACTTCCCGGAACCGGAGTTCAGAGCCGTCGGGAGCTTGTGACTCCCTCCGGATTCAAAAAGACAGCCGCGTCCTCAGGTGCCAGCCCCTTTCCGCACGCGCGAGCCCCCGTACCTCTGCACTTTACTTCCGCAGCTCCTCTGGCTCTCAGTGTGCTTTTCTTTCCTTCTAGTTGTAGAATTTACACTCAGCCATCCTTCCTGTAGTTCTGGATGATGTCCGTTTTGTGTTTTTGACGTGTTTTTCAATTGTTGTGGGAAGCAGCAATTTCCCGGTGTTTATCTATGCCGCCATCTTAGTTCTTTAGATCCTCCATCTTCTACTTCAATCAGAGCAGTGCTACTTTTATTTGTCATATTTTGGGATTTTACATGAGATTTTGAGATGAACACACTAATTCTTTTTTAATCACTGTTAATAACATCCGCAAGTCTTTCAGCCTCTTATAAGGGCCTCTACCTGTAAGTTACCCTAGTCATTCCTTACTGTGCAGTCACTAGGAGGTTCTCGTGGAGGCCCTGACTCTGCATCACTGTATTTTTTCACACCCTGGTCCTAGTTTTGTCTTCAGACACAATACAGGACAGTTTAGCTCCTTTTACTGCTTGGCAGCACGTGACCATAAATACTTTTAGAATTAATGTTCCTGGAAAGTAGCCCAAAGGGTGATGAAGTTGTCATCTTTAGTTTTCCTGGGGCCTGGATTGGGGTCATTGGAGGATGGTGATGAGAGCCAATCATGTGCCAGGAAGCCAACTGCCCATCACCCACATGTACATCCTCATCATTATGCATGCAACAATTCTGAAATGGTTGTGAACAAAATTCTCTTCTTTCTTCATGAAAAATCATCCTGAAAAACACACCAATTCCTATTGCTGTTAATGAAAGAAAAGGCGATTATATTTTACTAGAGGCCTGGTGCATGAAATTTGTACATGGGTAGGGTCCCTAGGCCCGGCCAGAGATCAGGGCCAATCAGGATGCCCTGCCTCCCTGCCTCCCCACCTTCTCCTTTCCTCACTCCCTCAACACCCCGCCACCGCTGCTGATTGCCTACCATGTTCCATGCTGCCCCCTGGTGGTCAGTGCACATCATAGTTAGCGATCAAATTCCTGTACTCCAGGTTGAAATCCCGAGGGGACAATTTGCATATTAGCCTTTTATTTATATAGATGAAGTGATGGTAGCAAGAGTTGTGGTAGGCCCACTCAAGAATTTAAAAACTCTATATGCTTAATATGACTGTGGGAATGTTTGTGTTCCCCTGGAATTATAGTTACATCCAAATGTCTTCTTTTAATGGTCTGTAAGAATAAGGAGAACTCATTATGTTAGTTTTTCCATGACTCAGAAAATGATCTGATTGTATTAATGATATTCTGAATTTCCCTACAATCATATTAACATTGGATTTTACTCCTTGAATTTAAAAAAAAAAGCCACTGCTAAAATGCTCAAATATTATTGTTCTGAATTAATGGCTTCCCTGTCCAACTTGTGAGCACTACTGCTGCAATATATTTATACTCACACAGCACACCAGAGACAGCCAAGACACTCCTGTGTACACGCAAGCATGAAAAGAATGAAAAAAACAGAGCTCCCGAACAGTTTCATTCTTTTACATTAAAAATGAAACGAAAACTCATGACTGACGCTCTAATGTCCACTCGCTTAGCTAGTAGCTGCGAAGAGAAGGGCTGTTCATGGGCGCCCCCCTCCCCTTTTTAGAAACGCTGTTGCAAGCTGGGTTGTGCTGTGGCCCCTGTTGGAACACTGAGCAGGCTAACTTTCTGGCTCCTGCCAGATCTCTTCAGGTGGGAGGACCGGCCACCTCCTGGCAGAGGACGGTGCTCACCGCCCACTGCAGGTGATGGAGCCTGTGTGTGAAGCACATTTTAAAGGGAGATTCTGTATGTTAATGGTCAGTTAGTAGCCGGCTACCAACCGTCTGTGCTCTCTGCCTGGGGACAGGAGTGCCAGGCTTATTAAATATTGAGAAGTTGTTCATTACCCTGTGGATCTGTGACAACAGCCTATCTGCATATGGAGAAACAGCAAGTTTACATTCTTCAGAATAGCTGCTCCAGTTCTGGGGAAGGACAAATGTTTATCTGGCTAAAGATGCATAAAAATGCAGCCTCTATCTTGGAGATCTGCTTTTTTCCCCCCTTGAAAGTGAAAATTTCAAAAACCAAACTTGCTTATGGAGAGAGAATTACAAACAAACAAGACCTTTAGAAAATTTAGTTATCTAATCCTGGCTATTTTGGAGGAAATGCCAGATTATGAAATACTAACTTCCATGTTAGTACATTATAAGAAAATATTTTTCATTAAATTACTTGGGATTCTAAGCAACTGAGAAATTTGGTGGGATGTAGGTAAATTGTAGGGGATAAAATGATGTAGGATTCGCTGTGTCTCTGAAATCTTTTCAATAATTGGAAAAGTATAATCACCGAGGGCTCAGCCAATGCCAGCTGCAAATTAGGAACCCAGGAACATGTCTTCAAAGAGAGACTTTGTATATATGAATAGTTGTTAAGAATATTACATAGTATTATATTATATAGGATTAGACCATTGGTCCATCCAGCCCATTATTCAGTTTCTGACCATAATATTGATTATGATCGCCCCAAAAGAAGTCCCTGAAAATGTCTGGGATGTACCCCAGGTGTGTACTCCTTTATCATCAGGTGTGGCTACATCATTAATAAGGTTCTATGGACCTTGCTGATGCCAGTGATTCCGTGTTTCGGTAGGAGAGAGGATCAGTGCCATCTTTCTGTTGACTCCCATCAGTCTGCACGTGACCGGACACGTGTACTTCACCATTTAGCACAGGCTTTCAGGTGTGATATTTATATACTAGAGGCCCAATGCACAAAATTCATGCAAGGGGCTCCGCCCCGCTGCTGCCGTGGTGGCTGCCTCTGCCTCGGCCCCCGCCTGCCCCGGCGGCCACCTCAGTCCTCGTAGCCCTGGTTTGGTCCGGAAGGGCATCCGGTCTAATTAGCATATTATGCTTTATTATTATAGATGAAACAACGAGGCTGTTGATCACAGGGGTAATTCCTGGTGCACTGTGTACCATGTTCTGGGGGCCCCTCCTTCCTCCCCACTGCTTCCAATTCTTCTTTTCCTTTGGATATTGCAGATTTGAATGTCTTTCTCTTTTAGACATTTTGAATCAGACCCATAGTCCTGAGAGTTGAGTGGTGGAAGCATGGCCTCAAATGTTATCCGTAGAGACTGGAGATGTTCTCTTATCATCTCTAACCTCTAATTCTTAGAACAAAACTTTTTTTTTTTTCAAGAGAAACATCAAAAGTGTTTTATTCAAAGTAATGTCCATCGCTAGCTACACGTTCCCCCATCTTTCAGATAATTTGTGGATACCGTCCCAATAGAACTTTTCTTGTTTTGCGACAAATCATTCAGAGACTTAACTTTCTACTTCTTCGTACGTTTTGAAGTGCTGCTCAGAAAGTGCATGTGCCATCGATCAGAACAAGTGGTAATCTGAAGGAGCAAGGTCTGGTGGATACAGCGGGTGGGTTAATACTTCCCAGGCAAGATCTTTTAATGTGTCTTTAACTGGTTTGAAGTGTGTGATGGTGCGTCATCATGAAGCAAAATTACTTTGCTGTGTCTTCTGGCCCATTCTGGTCATTTCACGATCAAAACGTGGTTCAAATTGATTATTTGTTGTCGGTAGCGATCAGAACAAAACTCTTTTTGGAATTTGCATTTTCTGTTTCTCAGCAGATACGTGTGTGTTCCACTTGCTTTTCCATCTGTGACATTTGCCTCACTCCCTAGCTGGTAACTCTCAGTTTGTTACCCCATGTTGCTGCTTTTGAAGAATGTAGCGGATAAGAGCTTGGGCTCTGAGCTTTGACATCACAGTGTGGATCTTTTCTCCATGACATAATAGTTCTGGAATCCTGGGAAAACCTGCCATTTTTTCTCTCAGTTTTTCAGTTGTGCAGCAAGGGCAATGATAATATTAGTTTTATGAGGTTGTTATGAGGATTAAATAAATAATTAACATCAAGTGCTTAGCATCAGTGCTTAGCACAGAGTAAATGCTTAATATATGTTAGTCATTATTATTATCATTATGGATTCTACACCATCACGCAACGCTAATTGAACACCTTTTCTGGACAGTCACTGAGGATAAAGAGATGGTAAAATATAGACATTATCTTGGAGTAAGTGCAGCGTCTAGTAGTAGAAATAGACAAGGAAGCGATTGCAATGCAGTATGATAAATTACTTCTGTAATCACATGTTCATTGATTCTTATTTGGTTTTTAAAACAATACTGTGAGATATTAACCCCATTTGACAACGAGGATTCTGGGGCCCTGGGAAGTGAAATGAAGAGCCTGCCATCACAGGGCAGTGGTACATCTCTCTCTTAAGCCTCTTGCCTCCCATCTCTCCTCTTGCTTTGTGCACCAGGCCAACCTGCCTCGTGGCCACACACTCCTACAGTTGTGCACAAACAATCCTGCCTCGGTTTGGCTCTGTAACTTCCCACGCATTATGGTCTCCATTGATTCCATTAGGTGCCCAGTGCTATAGAAAGAGCATTGGTCAAGGGCTCAGGGCTCCTGCAGGCACATTCCAGGTCTGTTATGGTGCGTGAGTACTTACCTGTGTGCTCACCTCTCTGGACCTTCGTTCCTCCAGCTGTTTAATGAGCACAGTGGTTTTCAGAAGGTGGGTTCTTGGGTGGTGCCTCAGCTGCCATTGTGGGGAGTGAGACCCACCCCCTCCATTAGAGTGTCCTGCTTTTGCCTGTGTCAATATGTGGATGTTTCATGAGAGACTGTGCTTGAAAAAAGGATTCTGCAGCTTACAAACACTTAAAAACTCTATTGACAGAATGACTTTGAAGATCTTAGTCTAAAACGTCATGATTTTAGTTGTTGAAAAGCAGTGAGAACCCCTAGAAGGAGTAAAAGTTGTTTAATATATCCTCACTTTCCCAACCTCTTGGAAGAAATGCTCACAAGCAAACTACAAGTGATTTTTAATAGCTAAATGAGTAGTAATTAGGTTTCTTAATTAAGACCACATCTCTCTATGCAAACAGAAAATGGGTAGCTGTTTTAAGTCAGCGTGGTATGTAGAGGGGCAACTTTGGAGTTAAAGGACGTGGGTTCAAGTTCTGGCTCTAGCATGGGCTGTGCGTGACCTTCCCCAAGTGACTTGACTGCTCTGGGCTCTGGTTTCCTGTGCTCAGCTGGCCTCGCAGGAGTAAGACTGAATGTAGCAGCTATGAAAATATTAATTCTCCTTTTATGATTGCTTTTACCATAGTGATAAAGCTCCAGTTAATATTTGTAAGGTTTTCAAACCTTCAGTTTCTCAGCGTTGCAGTCATTTCTCCAACGTGCTCCCACGGCGGGGATGTCTCTGGAGCCTGTTCCGACAGACAGGTCTTTAGTTAACAAAGAGAAGAGGGTGTGTGTGTGTGTGTGTGTGTGTGTGTGTGTGTGTGTGTGTGATCATTGTCATTGCTGTCCAGGCTGACAAATGGGTTTACGTCCAGACTTCCCCCCTACATTATTAATGAAAAATTGCAGATTACCTGAGGCTAACCTGGTTCCTCTCACAAGTCTTTGGCGACTAACAATCTCGCTGCCATCTGAAGAGAAGTCTGCCAAGCAAAGAATCTCCTCCCTGCGCTTTCCCTTAAGAAACACTTTAGCATGTCGAGCGCACAACTGCTTCAAATTAGGTTTGAATAAAACACTGTGATAAATAAGTAAGTGTCTCCCCTACACAGATTGCCACTTGTTTGGGGATTAAAGTATCGATTTTCGAATGTTGCTGAGATTTAGACGCGGGTTAATTAAACATTTACATATATGTGCTGAACAATATATTGCATGGTACAATAATGTGCACTTTAATCAGAAACTGTGGGTGTTTGTGTTTGCTTTTTCCATGTTAATTGGCACCATGCTGGCTCAAGCTTAGGTATTTGGCTAGATGGAGGAAAATAGACGTGGTGTTTTAAATATTTTAATTAGGACCAGCAGTTCTCTGCTCCCTCATTTCTCATTGGATTGTTTTTCATGCATGAATAAATTAGCCGGCATGGAAGTACTCTGTAGAAAGTGGTTGCCCTCTGGCCATAAAAAGAGTCCTGTTCATTAATACTTTAATGAAATTAGCTGTGAGCAAAATATTATTCCTTTTAACTGTGTTCTAATTTCTTAATTTTAATTAGGCACATAATTGTAGGGTGCTGAAATTATCTTCATGTTCAGCAGCTAAAGTTCCATCATCAGGAGCCTGTGGCTGAAACACCACACAGTCCCAACATGTTCCAGCAGGAAATTTTCTGTCCAACTCCCCCCACCCCCACCCCCATTTGCTTTGCCAAAGATCCCTCTCACCCCCTCTCTCACCCCCAACTCCACTTGAGATCCATGATGTGATTTGTCAAAACTCCTGACAAGGGATTGATAATGAAGCTGTTGTATTGGGGTCTCTTTAAGAGTGAGACACTATGAAGGTCTACAAAGAGTCTGCTCTGGTGATTTTTTTAACTTCCAGTTTTCATGTCCTCAGGCCCCCACTTCAATATCTGCCTTCCTGGTTTTACTTTAGAGTCCTCTGTTCCTCTCCTTATGACTTACTATTTTATTGGCTGGTTCAGATTGGATCTGGAAGCTCTGTGAGGTCAGCAAATATTTTTGTCTTTGAATCCCCAGTTTGTGGCACATCATTCCTAGTTTATATAAGGGTAGCTGTTGAATTCATGATACTTAATGGAACTAGGGATTCATAATGCTGAAATGTTCTCTTTTTAGTTGTGGAAGGTTGTAGCTTTAGGTAAATTAGGGAGTCCACAGATAAATACCAAAATGGAACTTTTGAATTTAATAGAAAAATATTCTGAATTTGCTGAGTTTTTATTTTAGAAGAAATAGTGTGTAATCTGGATTAATATTTAAGTAGGAGTAAAATTTATGATACAGTGACTACTTAAGAAATGAAAATTTATTTAACAATTATTTGCAGCATTTTTGCCCACTGCCTACACTACCCTTAATATAATATCATGTACTTAGACTGATGTATTTTTTGTGTGTTTGTTTTAAAATATATTTTTATTGATTTAAGAAAGGAAAAGAGAGGGAGAAAGAGCTAGAAACATCAGTATGAGAGAGAATCATTGATTGGCTGCTCCTTCATGCCCCTTACTGGGGATCGAGCCTGAAACCCAGGCCTGTGCTCTGACCAGGAATCAAACTGTGACCTCCTGGTTTATAGATTGATGCTCAACCATTGAGCCACACTGGCTGGGATGGACTGATGGTTTTTAAGTGAAATTAGTAAAGCACTGACTTACTTAAGTATTTTATAGGTATTAAATAAATACTATAGCTAAATGTTTTAAAACTTGTTTTTCATTGATTTTAGAGAAAGGAAGGGAGGGAGGGCGAGAGAGAGAAACATCAATTTGAGAGAGAAGCATAAATTGGCTACCTCCTCCACACACCCTGACCAGGAATTGAACCCACAATGTGGGCATGTGCCCCAACCAGAACCTGCCACCTTTTGGCATATGGAATGACATGCCAACCAACTGAGCCACACTGGCCAGGACTATAGGTAAATATTTTATAGGACCATCAAAAAGTTACATATTTAGTCTGATATGTAAAATGGAAATAATAATAGTATCTCCCTCCTAGGCTTATTGGGAATATTAAATGAGACAAATACATGTCAGACACATACAAGAGTATCTGACATATAGTGAATACTCAGTAAATTTCAGATATATTATTGGCATTCTAATTAATACTTGCACATAGATTGTCATTTTACAAGCTGTAACATTTGACAGTATTTTCTGTGCAAAGCCTTCTTACCTGTGATATCACTTAATTTAACTATTTAATAAAATAAAGGTAAGAGATTACATTTACAGAATGAGGCAAATCTTATCCCACCCATTTTCTTAAAAAGTAATTTCATTAACCAAATTTGTTAAAATCTTTTGCTTATACAAATTTTACAAACATATGACCATGTGAACACATTGTCAGAGCCGCTCTGAGAGCGTTGCAAGGGGCCCAGACAAGCAAGGGGCCCTGAAGCTTATCTCGTTAGCACTGGAGTAATTTTGCCCAATAGGTTAGTTATGTATAATGACAAATTCTAGGTCAATGATCTGATACTTATCTTTTAGTAACTTTTTTCATCACTCAACATTAAGGTTTTTAAATTTATCGTTATTTATGCACATAAGTCCATTTTATTCATTTTAACTCCTATGCCATATTCCATTCCATGAAGATACCACATTTGGTTTCCATTTTCCTCTTAATGGCATTTAGATTAATTCCAATTTTTTACCACTAGTCCCTTTTTGTCTGTTAATAGTGGTTTTTTTTTTAATTTTATCCATAAAATTCTTGCACATAGTACTTTTTTATATTTTCTATCTTTATTTTTAATCTGTATTTTAGTCTGGATATTTTTATTTCTTTTGTGAACAATTGTCCATTTCTTCTCTCTCCCTATGTCTAATCTGCTGTTAAAGCAGTTTATTTAACTTTATGATACAAATAATACTGAGTCAATATCCTAGTCTCCTTATTTGCGCATGCAAAAAGAGAGGTTCCCTAGCATAATGACCAAGAGCATGAACTCTGGCATCCAATTGCCGTGTTGTTTTCTAGTTATGTAGCCTTGGACAAGTCACTCAACCTGTCTGTGCAATGAGTACCTCCCTCATGGGGTTGTTGCAAGGATTAAATGAGTTAACATATAAAACATTTAGAACAGGGCTTGGCACATAATAAACCTGTAAGAAGGTTTGTATTATTATTCTTATTTACCAAGGAATGGCGTTATTAGTTTGTAAAATATGTATATACTAGAGGCCCAGTGCATGAATTTGCACACCAGTGGGTCCCTCGGCCTGGCCTACAGGATGGGGCTGAAACTGGCCCTCTGACATTCCCTGAGGGGTCCCGGATTGTGAGAGGGCACAGGCTAGGCCGAGGGACCCCACTGGTGCACGATTGGGGCCAGGGAGAGCCAGAAACATTGATGAGAGAGAAACACCAACCAGCTGCCTCCTGCACACTCACCACTGGGTATGTGCCCACAACCAAGGTACATGCCCCTGACCGGAATCGAACCTGGAACCCTTCAGTCCACAGGCCGACGCTCTATCCACTGAGCCAAACCGGTCAGGCCAGACACTTGTAGTTCTTAATTATATCTTCCCTTTGGGAACTGGATTCAGGTTGGTTTGTAATTCAAAACAAAGAATTATAAAAGTAGTATTGATATAACTTAGCAATTTTGTGCTTTTTCACAGATTGCTACTAGAAACCAGAAAGCTAAGAGATTTGTCATTTCCACTGGCAATCTAGTTTTGCTATATAAACAATTTAACATATAATGTGCTGTGTGGTCTGGTAGCAAGTGACATGACCATGGGGAGGGCTTATTTTTTACCTGTGGTCAGTCTTCCATCAACCTGAATACTCTTAGGACTCAAGATGGAAAGACTGGAATCACATACCTTCTAAGTCATCATTCATCACTTGATCAACAATTGCTTCTGATTGAGCAAGCAGGAGTATTATTTATTGGTAGAAGTGGTTGGAAAGAAACAATTTTGACATTGTCAAAGAAGCAATTGAGAATTTAAATCATCTAGTACTGAAAATGCTGGGGCGGAGAGGGGGATGTCTATTATCTATTTTTTATCTATCTATCCATCTATCTCTATCTCTCTATTTATCTAATCATCTATCCATCTCTTTATCTTTCTATTTCTCTCATTGTTTCAACATGGATTTAAGAGACCTATACAAATACATACACACACAAATACATATACACAGACATATTCTCTCTCTCTCTCTCTCTCTCTCTCTCTCTCTCTCTCTCCCTCTCTCCCTCTCCCCCTTTCCCTCTCTCCCCCTCCCTCCTTCCCTCCCTAGCATTCTCTCTCTCTCTCTCACTCTTTCTATGGAAAAGATTGGAAGATAATAAGTATATAGATAGGTATAGAAATAACATTGAAAGACTATACTCCAAAATGTTAACTAATATCTGTGAATGATGGGATTACAGATTATTTTTATTTTCTTCTTGAGTTTGTCCATATTTCACAATATTTATGCAAGTGAATATGTATCATTTTGTGATAATATCATATAATAAGAAACATATATTTAATCGTCATCCTTTGTTCCTGGCATAAAGCTCCTAAAACATTTATAATTTCCTGAGTTATGTGGGTAATGGGAGCATTTTTTGTTATAATATTTGTTTTTAGTCCCTGGTTCCAAACACAAGAGCTTCTAAAAACTTTGGAATCTGGGGTGACAAGAGTGTCTGTGGGATGACTGATGGCTAGAAACTCCTGGATAACTTCAGGGTGGGCACTGAATGGTCACCAGGAATACCAAGCAGGACTGGAAGCTTTGAACTTTTAGACCCACCCCTTATTCTCTGTGGAGGGGGAGAGAGACTGGAGATTGAATTAATAATCAATATGCCTACAAGATGAATCCTCCATGAAAATCTGTTAAACTGTGGTGAATGCATCTATGTGCTGGGAGGGTAGTGCACCCCAACTCCACTGGGACAGAACCTTCTGTGCTTGGGACCCTCCTGGACCTCATCCTATGTATCTCTTCATCTGGCCCTCCATTTGTATCTTTTATAATATCTTTTTTAATAAACCAATAAGTGTTAGTAAAGTGTTTCACCAAGTTCTGTGAGCCATCATAGCAAATTGTCAAACATGGAGAGGGGGTTGTAGAAACCTCTAATTTTTAGTTTGGATGGACAAGAAATATAAATATCTTGACATCTAATACTTGTAACTGGAGTTTGAAGTGGGGCAATCTTGTGGGACTGAGTCCTTAGCCTGTCGGATCTGCATTAATTCTGGGTAGTTAGTGCCAGAATTGAATTACATTGTACAGCACTCATTTGGTATCTGCATGTGTCCCATAGCAATTGCTTGGTATGGAAAACCCACACATTTGGTGACAAAATTGTTCTGAGTAGAGAAATAGGTGCTGAATTTATATATTTTAAGTACATTTTAATTAATGTTACTGGTTAAAAATAATTTTTATAGAATCTTGCTAAATGATACATAGCAATGTGTTAAAATTAACATATAATTCAATATATTCAATGAAACAAAAAAACCTTTTAAAGAGGAACATAAGAATAGGGAAAGTAAGCAGAAAGAAAATGGAATTTGGCTACAAAGAGGCAGGCTGGGAAATGTAATAGCCTTGGTGAAAACGGGCCTCAAATTTGTTAAGTCTTACCGCCATGAACACAATAAAGGTGCCATAATTGGTGATGATTTCACAAAAGATTAAAATAATTCAGTTGCTCAGGAGAAACAAGAAGGCTTTTGGCTTTGATGCCAAAGACTACTGTCTTTTAGGAGTTTTCCTAAAGAGGAGCTTCTCTATGTCCATGTAGACATTTTAGAGGATGGTTCTCTTAGACCAGTGATGGCGAACCTATGACATGCGTGCCAGAGGTGACACACGAACTCATTTTTTTGGTTGATTTTTCTTTGTTAAATGGCATTTAAATATATAAAATAAATATCAAAAATATAAGTCTTTGTTTTACTATGGTTGCAAATATCAAAAAATTTCTATATGTGACACGACACCAGAGTTAAGTTAGGGTTTTACAAAATGCTGACACGCCTAGCTCAAAAGGTTCGCCATCACTGTCTTAGACCCAAGCAGTGCCTTGGTAAGGGGACTGAGCCAACTCATGTGACACTAGGGCAATTCTTCCACCACACTGCCTCCATCCTGGCCCAGACCATTAGCATCTCTCATTTGGGTGGCTGCACCTGCCAATGAACTAATTTCTCCATGTGCACTCTGGCTTCCCTCCAACTCATTCTCAATGTGGTAGCCAGTGATCTTAGAAATTACACATCAAATCATGTTGTCACTAGTCTTCCTACTTCTGTTCTTTGATCCTCTTTAATACATTTCAACATGGCAGTCAGAGTGCTCTGAAAACTTAATTAGATCATGAATGGCACTATTTACAACTTTTTAATGACTTTAAATTCTTCTTCAAAGACCAAAATCCTCACAACAGTCTTCAAGGCCCTTGGTGGGTAGCGCTGGCCTACCTTTCAGATTCATTTCTACCTCTCTCCCCTTGACCCTCCTTGACACAGTGGATGTGCCGCCCTGCATGCCTTCTTATTTCAGGCCATGTGCATTCGCCATTCCCTGTGCCAAGGAGGCACCCTCCTCGCTCTTATCCCTTTATACCTATTCATCTTTCTTTTATTTATAATTCAACTAAAAAATTCAGACAAAGTCTGTTCCCCCTTTTATAATTTCCTATAGGACCATATATTTTTCCTTCCAAGAACTTACTATAGTTTGTAGACTTATATGTATTTGTGTAATTGTTTTATTTGTGTTGGTCTCCCATTCCTAGGCAGGTTACATGAAGGTGGGAAATCTTTTGCTTATCATTTTATTCCTTGTGGCCACGGTGCTCAAGCACATGATAGAAACTCAATAAATGTTTGATGCATGAATAAATGAATGACTGAGTATCTTAAAAGTTTCACTGGAGGTTCTTCATTGACTCCTTCCACTACTTTACCTTTAATGACTAGTTTGACAGCAAGGTCCAGAAGGAAATTGGGAGCCTGGTCATTCCTCAGCCTAGGGTGGGCAAACTTTTTGACTCGAGGGTCACAATGGGTTCTTAAACTGGACCGGAGGGCCGGAACAAAAGCATGGATGGAGTGTTTGTGTGAACTAATATAAATTCAAAGTAAACATCATTACATAAAAGGGTGCAGTCTTTTTTTTTTTAGTTTTATTCATTTCAAAAGGGCCAGATCCGGCCCGCGGGCCGTAGTTTGCCCACGGCTGGCCCTAGAGCATCTCTCTGAGGAGAGTGGGGATTGAGTGTTTCTGGGCAACAAAAGAAAAGTCCCAGAAGAACACAGCAAGCAACATTCTCTAGTCAAAATTTTGGATTTTAGATACAACACACTGTTTTCTGTTTGTAGCTTTTTGTGGGGATGAGAACAATTTGCCTCTGCTTTGTCTCCTTCTCAGTGCAATTATTCCAATCTTGAGAACATCTCAGTTTTGAAGGGAGAGAGGCATGAGCTCTAAAATTGCATCCAAACCATACCCAGAGTTCTTGCAGGAAAGGAAACATGGAGTAGTTGGGTGGAATGTGTGAAAGTGAATGAAGAAGGTTGAAGAATGTACGTAAAAACATTTATTGGGCTTTGAAAAACAGTGTCTTTCAGGGTATTGACTTATTTAATTTTAAGCATGGAGTTTTAATTTGGTGATGCACTACCTTTTGCTTCTTCTACTGCTGCTGCTTCTTTTTTTAATAGTGACTTGAGAAACGTTTATATCCAGGATCAAAATCCAATTCTAAACCTCCAAATGGGTCTCTGAATATTAGATGACAAGATGGTGTATAGCATTTGTGAGAACCGCCTAAGGGAACATGACTGTTCAGTTGCAGTTAATGATCCTTGCAATTCTGTTCAAGACTATTTTTTTCCCTGATGGTTGCTTCATGGACTGACACTGTCTTCAAGCTTAGAGTTGAGAATTCTTTGTTCATGCCACGTTTGCAAAATAGCTATTTGCTATATGAGTTTGACCAATTTTGCTTATTATAGTCATCTTGAACCCATGGAGGTATTGTTATGGTATCTTTAAAAGAGATCCTTCTAAAACTTGAAATAAATCTTTTATTGCATATGTGCCATGTAATAGTGACAATTTATTTTGCAATACTTAGAAATAGACTAGAATATATGTCATCAACATAAGATATATCTTTTATTACCAACTTTTAGTTCACATCTCTAAATGGCGGAAAGATGCAAATGTGTGGGGAAGGAAGTGAAGAGTAGAGTAGATATATGCTAGTTGGTAGAGAAAAAGACAAAAGGATTAAGGCAATTATGCAATTTTAATTGCTTTAAATCCTGATATCTGGAACAGGAAATCTCCACCCATTTGTTCAAGAAATAATTCTTGATTACCTAAGAGATAGGCATTATGCTGGTAAATTTAGAAATGAAAAACAACAACAACAATGAAGATCCCTGTCTTCATGATATTTGAAGTCAAATAAAGAGAAACAGCCAAAGAACATATATGCATAACCCACAGACACAGAGAACAATGTGGTGATAGCCAGAGGAAGGGAGGCGGAAGCTGAGTGGAGGTAGTCAAAGGGGGCGGGAATGTGGACATGTGTAACAGTGTTAACAATAAAAGTAAAGTTAAAAAAAAGGAATAGCTCTGTTTAGCAGCTGAGGGAGTAGGAGATGGGACAATTGAAAGGGCTCATTCATGTGTGCTACATGTTGCATGTGATAAAGAGCCAACATATTACCTACCTCAATAGCCATGAGAAAAATCTGCATGCCATGTCAAAATCAGTAATTCATATGTGGAGGAGGGGGAAATGTAAATTTTAAATTGAACAAAGGGAATATATATATATATATATATATATATATATATATATATATATATGGAGAGAGAGAGAGAGAGAGAGAGAGAGAGAGAGAGAGAGAGAGACATTAAACAAATACTCATACTAATGAATATATACTTGCAAATTATGCCTTAACCCCGGAGATTTAATAAGATTATATTAGGGAGACCTGATTTAGATGTGGGAAGAGTCCAGGGAAAACTTTTCTATTAAAGAACTTTTAACCTGAGACCTCAAAGCTGAGTCAGAGCTGGCTGACTACAGAGGAGAAAGAAGAGCATTTCAGGTGAAAGAGACATGCAAAGAGCATAATGCCTATAAGGAACTGAAAGATTAATGTAGGTAGTGCAGAGGACAAGGAGAAAGATGGGAGGTTCTTATTGGCAGTTTGGGATAAAGGGCTTGGGGTTCCTCCTGAATGTGTTGGGAAGGTACCTGAGTTCAAAGTTGGGAGTGGCATGACCAGATTTGAGTTTTTTAAGATCACTCTGACCAAAGTATGGGGAATGGATAAGGAGGTCAGGGAAGATGATAGAAACACTTTAAAAAGAACAACTACATGAGATACTGAAAATCCCCCTGTCTAAATCTTCGATATCTGCCTATCACTGATGCCTAAAATTATTTCCTGTGGTTTGAGATATTAAAGCCCCCCTAATGTGTTATGAGGTGCGGCAACAAACCATTATTATACACCCTAATAGGAAGAAATAGGTCCTCTTTCAAGCTGCTGCTGGCAGAGCATATGGGTGCAACCATTTTTAAAAGGCTCTATTGTAGCTTTAGCTTAATCAATAATGATTTCTTTAAAATAGGAATCTGAAGCAAATATGGCAAAATAATAACATTTGTTAAATGTGTGTTGTGGTACAGGGGGAATTATTATATTACTTTATGTAAGTTGGAAGTATGGAAACATTTTGAATTTAAAAAAATAAATAAAATCCCTTTCTTTTATTTTTCTTTCTTTTTTTGTAACAGAAAAGGAATAGAGCGAGGGAGGAAGGAGTGGGAAAAAGAAAAGGAAGGGGCCACTTGGTGGACAGTTTTACCTAAGGTCTTCTTGCCTTCAAAAGCTAAATTCTGGTTTTGTCAAGCACTGACTGTCTGTGTTGGGAATATAATTTCATTTGGGGTGAGTTTAGATATATTAAATATGCAACTGTTTCCTATCTCCCTCTTCTAACAGTTGATCTAATGGAGGTGATCACACATTTGCATCTTTCGCCCCATTTACAGATAAGGGTTGGTAATAAAAAGTATGTCTTATGTTGATGATATATCTTCTATTTCTACTAAGTATTGCAGAATAAATTGTTACTATTACATGGCATTTATGCAATGGAATATTTATTTTAGAAGAATCTCTTTTAAAAATACCAGAAGAATACCTCCATGAGTTCAAGTGACTTTAATAAGCAAAAATGGTCAACCGCATAAACCAAATAGCTATTTTGCAAACATGGTATGAACAATGCCGGTATCTAGGATGCTGCCAGGAGCAGCTCCAGGGCTAACGTGCATTATGTAGCACAGCTGCCCTGTCCAAAGTTGCTTCTTAATTTGTTTTTGGGGGTAGGGAGAGGCCAGTGAATTAGTTTGGGATACTCAAGGGGCCTCAGCTGTATCTGTCATATTTCATTTCCTTAAGAAAAAAGATCTGATGCAAATATGGCAAAATGTTAAGTGATGACATTGGTAAGTGATTTTCTATCCTTGTTTCCATTAAATATTTCATAATAACAATAACCTTTGAGATTACTTAGAAGGAAACTTAATAAGGGATGCTCATTTATATGACTGCAGCTATAAAGGAGGTATAAATATGAATGCCTAAAATGCCATATAAGGCTCCCAATTTAAAAATATTGGTTGTAGCCCTAACCGGTTTGGCTCAGTGGATAGAGCGTCAGCCTGTGGACTAAAGGGTCCCAGGTTCAATTCCAGTCAAGGGCATGTACCTGGGTTGCGGGCACATCCCCAGTAGGAGGTGTGCAGGAGGCAGCTGATCAGTGTTTCTCTCTCATTGATGTTTCTAACTCTCTATCCCTCTCCCTTCCTCTCTGTAAAAAAATCAATAAAATATATTTTACAAAAATATATTGGTTTTAATGTTAACTTTTCAGGTCCGTTTTTAATCCTCACCTGAGGATACACTTTCATTGATTTTGAGAGAGAGACAGAGAGAGAAGGAGAGAGAGAGAGAGAGAGAGAGAGAGAGAGAGAGAGAGAGAGAGAGAGAGAGAGAGAAACATCTATTGGTTGCCTCCCACAGGGGATCGAACCACAGCCTAGGTATGTGCCCTGACCAGGAATTGAACCTTCAGTCTTTTTGGTGTATGGGTTGATGCTCCAACCAACCAAGCCACCCAGCCAGGACTTGAGCCTGTTTTTATTTTTTACATGTTATCTTCAATCTGGATGAAATATAACCTATTATTGCTGGTAGATAGTAATGTGAGTGAGCTAGAAGTTGCACATTTACCTAGTTGCCTATGAAAAGTCAGCAAGTTACTTTCATGTTTCCAGTTCTGTAGATTTGAGAAAGGGCACCCAAGTCCCTCTGTCTTTCAATCTGAATCTCTTTTAATTGCTCTAAGCTTCAGAAATTATTCTCATTCATTTCTTAGCACAGAACAGATTGCAAATATGATTAAAATTAAGTACACTTAAAAATAAGTTTTGCCCTGACCGGTTTGGCTCAGTGGATAGAGCATTGGCCTGCGGATTCAAGGGTCCCAGGATCGATTCCAGTCAAGGGCATGTACCTTGGTTGCGGGCACGTGCCCAGTGGGGAGTGTGCAGGAGGCAGCTGATTGATGTTTCTCTCTCATTGATGTTTCTGGCTCTCTATCCCTCTCCCTTCCTCTCTGTAAAAAATCAATAAAATATATTTTAAAAAAAAAGAAAAAAATAAGTTTTGTTTCAGGTTAACATATTTTTATAATTCTATACAGAAGAGACCTTAAATCCTTAATAGGAAAACTTCACATTTATTTAATCTGGTCTTGAAGATTAACAGGTGGTATCAAAGGTTTCTTTGTTGCCCAAACTTCATGTTTTTCGTAATATTACTGGCACTAGAGATAGAAATGCCAAACAGAAATTTCCAGAGAGCTTCTTACTTAGACATCAGCTCATGGTCTCAGTCCTCTCACTTTTGGTTCTACTATAAAAGTCCAAGTGTTTGCTTTATAAGTAATGATACCAAGGTGCCTAAAGCTAACATCCCTTGTAGTCAGGGGGGATTTGGGCATTAAAGCAAACATCAATTTTTTAAGAAATGGAAATGAGTTACAGATGTGGTGAACTCCAAGAGCTCATGTGTACTGGGCTTTAATCTATCTGAAATTGGGGACATTTTAAATGAAAATCAGTTTAAGAATAAAGTTCTTTTGGGGAGAGGAAGGCTTGACTTTTGTATGCATGCTCCCCTTTCCTAGCCTTCATCCCCCATCCCCTATATTCTGTCAATATGAAGACAGGATCACCTTCATCAATGACACAATGAGCAGTGACTTGTTAAAGGGAATCCAAAGTCCTCAGACAGAATTGCTTTTATCTCTTTAAACTGAAACCACATTTACTTCTGTTGGGATTCAGAACATGCTGCTTCAAATGTGGCCTCTTTGCATACTGAGTATTTTAAGCTGAAAGAGTTTGCAAAAACAGAAGTAGGAAGGTCCCTCACTGACCTTACCATTCTCCCCTGAAACAGGTCATAAACTCACATGTGAGAGGTGCCCTCCCTATACCTGGAAGGAAAGAATATCCTTATCCCTGAAGACAAAGAGATGCTGAGAAAAATTAAAGCAACAGTCCTAGTTAAGTTTCACCTAGTTTACTACAATTACATTAGAGTAGACTCTTTGACCTAGCATATTTCTACATGACTGTCCCCTCTTCATCAAATCGAGCATAAAAATACTCAGGTATAACTATTTCCTTGGGTCTTCGTTTCCCTATGAAGACTCCAGTGTCATGTAAAATAAAGTTTATATTAAATAAACTTGTGTGCTTTGCTCTTGTTAATCTGTCTTTATCAGTTTAATTTTCAGACCCAGCCAAGGATCCTTAGAGCAGTGGTTCTCAACCTTGGCTGCACGTTAGAGTCACCTGGGAATCTTTTTAAAATCCTGATTTCTGGGCCTCATCCTCCGGAAATTCTGTTTGTTTTTTTTTGTTGTTATGGGGTGGGGCCACAACATTAGTAACAAAGAAATAGAATTTCCGGAGGATGCGGCCCAGAAATCAGGATTTTAAAAAGCTTCTCAGGTGATTCTAATGTGCAGCCAAGGTTGAGAACCACTGCCTTAGAGGGTCGAGGAAAACTTTTTCTTTCCCTAAACTTTATGGTAAATTGAATATTTACAATAAAGTATCTCATTCTACTTTCCCTTTTCTCAGCAATATTTAAATGAGCATTCTGAAAGAAAAAATAAATAACCATAATTTTTCTTAAATTTTCATTTGACAGTTGACAGATTCCTATTTTGCATTTTCACTTTTTTTTTAAAAAAAAGGAACCGTAGTGCCTGTAGTATATGTTGTATGTATAGTTGCAAAGAACACCTTTGCTGTTTCTTTTGTTGTTAGAATTACTGTTAGTAGATTAAGAACCTACTGCTAATTGGCATATTAAGTCACTTTTCCAATGTTATTTTAAACATGTCAACATAGTAAGCTAATTGTTTTCTATCAAAATAGAATTTTGTGGTAGATAATTTCCTACCAGGAAGAAAGTACTATTTAAAAAGAAAGGTCCAGATGTGTGTAACAAGTCCTCAGAAGCAGGCAAGATTATGTTTTGATGCCATTAATTACTTTTGGTTATCAAACTGCGGCATTCATGCTAATAGCTAAATCCCGTGAGATCTCACTAAGATGAGATACAGCCAAGAATAGACAATAAAACCCCAAATCAGCTGAGGTGGTGATTTTAATATCTTAAAGACCGTATTTTAAAAGTACATTATAGTCATGACATTGCGGCAGTAGAGGCAGAAACCATTCATTAATGAACAGCTGTTGGGGGAGGGGCAGCCCTGCCATGGTGAAGGAAGTTAACTTGTTTCTGCCCCCAAAAGGTCCCATCCAACCCCAAAACATCACAGATTTTACTTCTAGATATCGATGGGAAAATTTAAGCTGAAAACTGGGTGGTTAAGATTTTAAAATTTGCTTTCTTTCAATTCACCTACATAATGGAGACAAAACCATTGGTCTTCACTCGACTCCCATTCTTCTCTGCCTGGACTGAGGAAGAGAGGCAGTGAGAGAGAAGATGACTAAAAGGAAGAGACAGAGGAGGGTAGAGGGCTGTGGGGTCAAGCAGAAGATAAAGAGAGAAGTGGGGAGAAGGAAAAAGTAAGAGACAGCTTAAGAAGTAGAACGCTTAAAAAGGAGATGGAGAATGATCAAGAGACTCTAGAATAGCAACCAGTGATCCTTTTCCAAGTAGAAACATACTATGTGGAGAACCATCGCAATCTCAACCTATGCCAATAAACAGATGCCACAATAAGCAAAGGTCTTTTCTGCCCATGTTTTCTGGGAAAGAAGGCAGCAAAAAGTGAGTTGGGAATTTGCATGAAACAGGCCACATCTCCAAGAAACTTGGCTGAAATTTGTGATCAACAGATGATCAGAATAAATTCTTTGAAATCACCTACAAAAGCACCAAGTCGAAATCCTGGGGATTGTTTCCTCCAGGACACAGCCATCATAAGAACCTTTCCAGAGAGGCATCCCTTAAGAAAGCACGTTAATGAAATTGGGCATGATTACATGGAAGTGAGTCTCTTGTTTGGTTTTATTAAAATGAGTCTCTCTTGAAACAGATCCATTTCCCATTTCTCACCATCTTATCAGAGGATGTCATTGCAGTGGGAACCAAGTGCTCCCTTTCCAATTTAATGGGAAATCAAAAGTGCAGGGCTACCTGCACAGACAAAAAACAACAGCTCTGGATGGCCCTTCAGTGGAAATGCATTATGGGCAGACCATGTGTTTTCCTGGAACTCACATTTTAACCCCAGCATTCCTGGTTCCCTAAACTTTATCTCAGTAAGATCCCAGCTTATGTTATACCTTACACAGTGTCTGGGGTGGGCAAACAGTCAGTGTCAGAGTTCAGTTTCTCTAAAACCTCATATTCTCAGGGCGAGCATTATAGGTGTAAAGACCAGTGAAGTTGATAATGAAATAGCAAGTATTCCTTAAGGATTTTGATGTCAGAGAAAGGAACTCATCGACTCTGTTGCCAAGAAGCTGTCAAATATGCCTTAATTATGATTAATAACATACATATAACTGAGAAGATTTTTTTCTCTCTCTCTTGCTGACTTTCTTAAAACGCCTCTTTGCTAAATATTATCTCAGGGGCCGACACAGCTATAACTTTGAGGACAGACCAGGGTGGGGCCTCTATGTGCTGTGGTGTTTATAAACCTCTGTGCCTGGCTAAACAAGTCAGTTGCAACAACTCTCCATGTAAATTTATTTTTGTTGTGGTTGCCAGTTTTACAGTGAAAAGAAAAAGAATGTTTTGGGAGGACAATTTAAATCTTTTCATAGATGAATGGTCCGATTTTAAAGCAAATCAGTAAATACTTATCATTTGCTCTTGAAGAGGATGCAATCATTATGCCTCTGAAGTGAGCACTTTTATTGTTTGTAGAGGAGGGAAAATTGGGGAGTAATTATGTTATTGATGTAGGAGTTGAGAAAAGCGCATATTAATTGTGAATTGTGGTCAAACAAGTGCAATAGAGCTATCTTGATTGTTGCAGTATAGTAAACAATACTGGTCAATGATAATCACACACACACACACACACACACACACACACAAAGAAATAAAAACGGGAACCATTTATGGTGGAGTCCTATGTAATGATGCATATGTAGCTCTGTGTTATTTAAATAGAAAGTGAAATGTAATACTTTAAACAATAAAGAATTTAAAATAAAAAAATAAGTAGAAAGTGAATTCAGTGGTGCATATGTTGAAAGAGGATATTAGTGTAGTATATGCATTTTGTACAGGTTTGGCTTTTGTTTTTAGTATAGACATCTTTTGCTTACCCTTGTTAACATTCCCAGAGTATTTTATATTTGTAAATTGTTTTACTCTGGTTTTACGAGTTATTCCCAGTGCTACTACACACCTGACATCATTCTATTGTTTAGGTAAAGTTAACAGGCCTCAGATTTCAGCGAGCTGATGACTCCATCTCTGGCTTAATTGGACAGTTTAAGCTCTAATTGGCTGGTGTTAAGTCAATCAATCAGGGAGAGGGTTGCATATTCACACACTGGGAATCATGGGAGTAATTGATCTAGTTGGTGCCAGACACTTCAGGGGGAATCGCTTATTCAGAGCATTGCAGAGGCCCTGGCAACGGGGCCCGTGATGCCTGGTCAAGTGCAGCATGCATCTCCACCTCCATGTGCAGGTTTGAGGAAAAGCAGGTCATCCTGTCCCTCGTGCCGGGGAAGGAAAACATGTTAGAATTACATGTGTTTGCGCACCAACATGGAGACAGAGGTGGCTGTCAACTATAACAAAAGCTGCCTTTGAAAGGGAAGCAAGGACACGTCAGAATACCCAGAATTGCTGATAAGACAGCTGTGTGGCCAAGCTGGGACGTAGGTGCCGGAACCAGCACAGCCTCAAATTCTGATCTGTTGGGTGGTGAGTTCCTGGAGGAAAAACTGACTCATGCATGTTTGTATCCTTCACAGTGGCTACTGCTGGGTCTCATGGGCAGTAGTTACTGGATAGACACATTCCAATAGTGGATAACACTACTTATTTTCAAAGTCAGTTTTACCCCATAAAAAAAGAGGCTACTTCCTTTCTTAAATTATTTGTTTTCAATGTGGAAGTTCAATATGTATTATTTAATATTTGTCATCTGAATGGTCATCTACCTTATTCTCTGGCTTTGGTTCTCAGCCACGTCCTCAAGTCAACCTTCCCTGCTGAGACTATGCACAACACTGTGTCCCTCCATATTAGGGATTGCGTCTCAGGGTGTCCACCTTGCAGGGGTTGTGGATATTTGGTTGCATAAATTCTGATGTGCATGAAAAAAGCCAGTCACGATACAGTGGTCATAAGTTGTGAAGACTGATAATGGCTTCAGGCAGGTTCACTGTGTAGTCTCTCCACTCTGTGAATGTTTAACATTTTTCTATTAAAAAAGCTAAATAAAAAATCAACCACATAACTTCTATTCTCACCTTGAACAATTTGATGTAGACTTATAGGGCTGCCAGATACTCTAAAGGTCATCTAGTCCCTACCCTTTACTTTGCTCAAGAAGAAACTGAGTATATGATGGCGCAGGGCTTCCAAAGGTCAATTGTAAGGGAGCCAGTGCAAGGAGACAGGCACCATAAGGTACTTATTTTTTTTTAATTTTTTCTCTGGCTATTTTGTATGTGGGCCCTGTGGTGTGACCTCGAATGTGTGCATAAATTAGTAGCGGGGAAAGCATTCTAATCAACGTTGCAGCCTGTGGTTGTACCAGACAATCTGAGGCAGGTGTCATGATAAACAAATCCAGAAGTCAACCTTACCCTACCTATCCAGACAGTTGAGGAAAATGCTTTTAAGTGTAGTCTTGAGTTTTATTCTAGTTGATTTGGGGATGCCAGGTTTCATTTATAATACTAAAAATCCCTGCCTGATCTGGTCCTGCCAGCCTCTCTGAGCTCTTCTGACATTTTCTCCCTCATTCACTACAGTGAAAAGCCTTCTGGCTTTCCTGACCCTCCAGGGAGCCATGATTACTCCCAACTCCATGCCTTTGAACTTGTTATTTCCTTTTCCTGGGACTCACTTTCTTCTGTATCTTCACAAGTATTGGTCCTTATCATTATTTATTTTAAATAGAATTTTTATTTCTTAGCAGGTTTAGGTTCCCAGCAAAACTAAATGGAAAGTACAGCGGTTTTTCCAAATACTTACACACCTCCCTAGACACACAGCCTCCCCATTGTCAACATCCCCACCCGTATAGCACATTTGTTACTACTGATCAACCTACACTGACATCATAATCACCCAGAGTCCATCGTTTAAACGAGGGTTCATTTTTGGTGTGGTACATTCTTCGGATTTGGACAAAGATATGATGGTGTGTGTCCTCCATTAGGACAGTATACAGAATAGCTTCACTGCTCTAAAAAGCCTTTTTACTCTGCCTATTCATCCCTCCTTCCCTTCTAATCCCTCCTCATTATTTTTTAAATCTCGGTTCATATATTACCTACTCAGAGAAGACTTTCCTCTGCAGCCTACCAAAACAGCAAGCTCTCCTCACCGTAGTCATTTTCTACCCCTTACAGATTTCTTTTATTTTCATTATAGCATTTACTAATACCTGAACTTATATCAATTTGGCTGTTTTTTTCTACTTCTGTCCATTATAAGACTCCCCTCCCCGCTCCATCCTAAGTGTAGAATATATTGTTCATTGCTTTATCTCCCAGCTCCTAGAATAGTGTCAGGCCTATGGTAGGTCCTCAATAAAGATTTGTGGAATGGATGGGTCTACTGAGTTCTTTAATGTGTCAGGGACTATATGGTGATACAAACATGTCAGGCACAACCCCTTTCCTAAAGGAGCTTAGAGGGGAAGACAGTTACATTTATAGTATGATCTAATATGTGCCATGATTAAGCATCACGCTATGAGAATCAAGTGAAGGACCATCTAACTCAGACTGGCAGAATCAAAGAAGCTTTCCCAGAGAAAATAGCGCTTAGACTAAGACTTGAAGATTACAGAGACTTAGCCTGGGGAGTAGATGCTGTCAGTGTCTTACATCTCCTTGGAATTCACCATTTGGATGTTCCTTGACCCCACTACTTCTAACCTGTCGAGATAAAGTTTAGCTAGTGCAGGGAGCAGCCTGGAAGTTCTGGGGAGTGAAGTACCCACCAAGAGAAGCCCACAACGGCCAATGGAGCAGGTGATAAATACCCCAGCCTCCTTGCTTTGGGGAGGTGGGCAGTTTGAAGTGCATTCTACACTGTCAGGGATCTCCAGGGGATTGTGAGCCTCCATTGCTCACAATTTGCACTCACTATAGGATTATGGGTCTTCCCTGTCCCACACCTCAATCCCCTACCTGTGCTTCCCGGGGTCACCTTCAGAATAAATTACTTTCCCTCAAATGCTTGTTTCAGGTTCTGATTCCGATATAATTCAACTTGGGACATCTGGCAAAGGAAAAGGAGCAAAGGGCATTCTGGGCAAACACAAAACCTTTATAAAAGCCCAGACTAGAAGGGCCTGACATATTTAGAGAATAATGAAAAATTAATTGTGGATTGTGAGGTGAGTGACCAGGAGTAGTAGGAATTGAAACTGGAGAAATATTGGACCAGATTGTTTGCCTCTTGTATGGATTTTTTCTAAGAATAGTGGTGGCAGATTTGTACTAATCTAACCATAGTTCTCCTTATTTGAACAGGAAAAATTATATATATGCAACATTTAAACACACATATTTAACATGGATTTTTATAAGTGCTAAAATATACAGTTTTGACATACAGCAAAGTTCCTGGCTTATGCCCCTGGCCCCTGTGGCTCAGTTGGTTGGAGTGTCATTCCATACACCAAAAAGTGGTGGGTTCAATTTCTGGTCCTGGCACATACCCACATTCCAGGTTAGTTCCCTGGTCGGGGAGGCAACCGATTGGTGTTTCTCACATTGATGTTTCTCTCTCTCTCCCTTCTTCTCTCTCTGAAATCAATAATTTTAAAAAAGTACCTGGCTTCTGCTGGGAATTATACCCATATAATAATCTTGTTCCCTTTCAACTCATCTTTCCCTCAAGTGCACTAATTAAACACAGAGCAGTAACAGAGGTGAATCACAGTTTTGCATGTGAACTTAAAAAAGAGAACAAAAATCAGTCAATATAAAATAACTTGTACCTTAATCTGGAGTTTTCAAATAAATACCTGAACAGCCTGTCAGGAATAAAATGGCTTGTGCCTGGGCCTCCCCCTATTACCTGGCAGATCTGATGGGAAGAAGCCATCTGTGGCTTCCAAAATGTGTTTGGTCCCCATGTCCCTGACCTCATGCATTTTTTTGAAGGGGAATCTTCAGAGAAACCCATGCTACATTTAACTTGGGGATCTCTCTTGTGGGCCTGTGTCTAACCAGACACAGCCAATCTGAATATTTCCTGCATGCTAAGCAGACCATTGTCAGCCCTTCCTCTAGGCTAGATTGTTATAAATGCTGTTTATGATCCTGCTATGACAACTGTGAAGGACATGGCAAAGAATTTATCACAGGATTATTCATCCACCAGCAGAATACCTAATAAGATTCTAAATGACCCAAGATGATAATAAGATCTAGCTTGTAGCAATAAGGTATTAATAAACTACTTTTTTCAATAAGGGAGAGTCCTGGCATCATTACCCTGACATATTTGTTTTGCTTCTATTTTGCGAACAAAGTAGGGCTGCTGGATTGAATAGTAAATTTATAAAAACCCCTGATGTATGAAGAATACAACCCACATGAAGTGGAACCCATAGGTTAAAGTCAAGAGCACGGTGTTTGCCAGTGACATCTGAGAGCTAGACTCCCAAGCCATCGATTCTAATTGTTCCGTGCCATTTGCCTTTGTATTTAAAAATTATATAAGAATAATATATCGCCTGCTGTTGACCACAAGGCCATAATTCAAATGAAGAAATTTAGTAAAATCATAAACCAAGAAAGTGCAGTGTAGATGAATAATGGATGAAACAGGAACACTGAATTTAAAATGAAATCTGGGCTTCTGCATGTTTCTATTTTGGAAATAAAACGATTTAGTATTAAGTTAATAAAAAATGGATCCCGTCCATTGTAACTCAACTATTCCTATGGAAGAAAGTGGCAGAGATTTAAGATCCCATCATTAGTGCATTTTTGAATAGCAGCCACTGGAAAAGTGAGATGTAACTCCACGCTGCCCTGGTTTTACTTTTCTGCTTTACAGTTTTTCTCTGTGACAACACTGTGCAAGGACAAGGCCCCAAAAGCTGAAAATACTTGTACTTCATTTCCAGTTAAGTAGCCTTGTGCCTTGGAAGGTGTTCTCTAGCGGATTAAATTCATCAGAGCAAATGTCAGCATTGAGATCAGCAAAGTTCCTTTTTTTTTTTTTTGAATTATAATGTATAGCAGTAAAATGCACACTTCCTAAGTGCATACAGTTTGAAGAGTTTTGACAAATGAATTCCTGAGTAACTATCACTCAAAACAAGGTATGGAACACTTTCATCTCCCACAGAAATTTCCCTTGTGCTCCGTTCCAGTCGGCATCCTCCCATGCTTCTGCCCCGGCTACCATTGTTCTGACTTCTATCTATGGGTTACATTTGCTTGTTGTTAAACTTCATGTAAGTGGAAACATACAGAGTACTCTTTTGTGTCTGCCATTTTTCACTCAACATAATGTTTTTGAGATTAATTTATGTTGTGTGTATCAAGAGTTCATTCCTTTTTGTTGCTGTATGGATATACCACATTGCATTTATCCATTATCTTGTTGATGGACACTTGGTATGATAGTTCCTAGTCTTGGACTGTTATGAGTAAGATTTCTATGAACATTTATGTATCAGTCCTTTTGTTAACTCAAAATGGATCATGACGTAGATATGAAAGTGAAAACAATAAAACTTCTAGGAGAAAATCAGTAAAATCTTCTCAACCCTGGGGATAGGCAAAACTTTTCTTAGATAAGATACAAAGCATGAACTGTAAAGTGAACAACCAATAAGGACTTCTCCAAAATTTAACCTTTTTCTCATCATGTACAAATCTTTTCATAGACCCGAAGTTTTATTTATTTTATGTTAAATACCTAGAAGTGGACTTACTAGGTCATAGGTTATATGTAAATTTTATTATATAAGAAAACGCCAAATGGTTCTCCAACTTGTTCCATTTTACACTCTCACCAACTGTGTGGGTGGAGTTCTAGATGCTTCACTCAGTATTATATGTCTTTTTAAAAACTTTTTTATTGATTGATTGACTGAGAGAGAGAAACATTCACTTTTTGTTTTTCCACATATTTATGCTTTCATTGGTTGATTCTTGTAAGTGCCCTGACCAAGGATTGAACCCACAACCTTTGCACACTGGGATGATGTTCTAAGCAATTGAGCTACCTGGCCAGGGCTGTACATTTCTTTTTCTTTTCAACATTCTAGTGAGTTTGAAATGATAGCTAACTGTGATTTTAACAATCAACAGTGTTTTTAAACTTTTTAAAAAAGAACATAATTGGTAGATTGGCAACTAATTGAATTTGTGTTTGGCTTGGAATGACAATTTGCTCCATTTCCTTTTGTGTGAAGTCCACACATTAAACATTTAAAGCAGGATATTTTGATCGTTGCATTTTTGACTGCCAGGGCATCTTCAAATTGCCTTTGATCACATTCCTTCCATGTTTGTTACCAACTCCAGCGCCCTTTCCCATTGATTAGTTATAACTCATAAAAAAGAATTAATATTGTTGGTTAAGCATTCCACTGGACTGGTCTAAAAGACACAACTAAAATGTCCTAAAGCCATGGTTACTCAAGTTACAAAGAGTATTATTTCCTGTGTAGGATGAGATATGCGGTTTTCTATTAAAGCAGTAGATTGTGCAAAGCTTGCTCTAGTGCACTGAACTCGGAGGAAAACCTACCCTAATGGAAACCATATGCCACACCTTCTCAACAAATTCCATTTTGTATCCTTGTTAAGGTAAGATATGGTGCAATTGCCGCCTGCTACCTACAGGTTATAGCATTTACTGCAGGGGTGGGCAAACTTTTTGACTCGAGGGCCACAATGGGTTCTTAAACTGGGCCGGAGGGCCGGAACAAAAGCATGGATGGAGTGTTTGTGTGAACTAATATAAATTCAAAGTAAACATCATTACATAAAAGGGTACGGTCTTTTTTTTCAATAGTTTTATTCATTTCAAACGGGCCGGATCATCCGGCCCGCGGGCTGTAGTTTGCCCACGGCTGATTTATTGTAAAAGACTCTCTTGGCAAATAAAATAGGGACTTTAACTCCTTTTAAACATTTGTTTATATACTTTTGATCAACCATGTAGGACATACTTACCCATGGGATGGGCCTATTGAGTTATAATTGAAATGTCTATCTTCCTTCTTTTTTTTTAAAAAAAAAAATTGAGGGCCATCTGAAAATGGCATTCTGTTCCATTATGAATAATCTCAGTGTTCTCTGGGATAGAACTTCACATTACTGATCTGCAAAGAGCTGCTTTTGCATGAAGTACTAGAAAGGCCAGGAAGTCAAGTGTCTCATGGTTACACTGCCCCCTGACTATAAACTGCCTCTTTGTATCATGTGACCTTGCAGCCCTGGCCACAGCTGATGGTCTGGAAATTGCTACCTGTCACCAAACACTTCGTTATAGGCTGATCATGATGAAAATGATGATATTGATGACAATAACAGCAGACATGAATGTAACACCACCATCGATGGTAGCTGAATATTTTTGTTAGGAAAATGACCTCTAAGACATACAACTTTTTGGGTTGCTGAGCTGTGCCACTAGAGGGTAGCATCATTGCTATTGTCTTGTGTTCATCAAATGTGAATTCTGTTTGCAGCTTCTTAATTTTTAGAAGAACTGTATTTTTCCCCCATTTAGAATGAATATAAGTGATCCTCTGGTTAGTACAGTAATTTTATAATTTAATAAATAAGCCCAGTGCCTCATAAATGCTGCAAAAGAAGTACAGTGGGATAATACATTCTTTTCTCTTTTCAATCCATTATTTTATGTCTTCGTTAATTATTCTACCTGTCATAATTTTGCTTGTTAAAAAAGTGTCTACTATCAGTAATAAATTATTACCACATGCGCCATGCATTTGCTTATAGCACTCAGTCTTCCATCCATTATATGAGAAGGGGTTAAATACTGTCACTCTTGTGGGGAGGGAAAATGCAACTCATATGCTGGGGAACTTGGCAGAAGATACACACCCTGATCTCAAGGACCTCACGGTTTTGTTGTGAAGATGAGATGTATGCACATCAAGTAGATGTATCAGATCTAAAACAGGGGTGTTTAAACAATCTTCCAGCGTGGTGGAGAATTTATCAACATTTTCTTGTAATTTGGTTAATTTTTTTCTTCATATAGTTTGAGCCAATGCTGTTTAATTCATTCAATTTCATGATCATTATATCTTTTTGAGAATTATCACTTCATTTCTCATAAACTAATGACCCTTCTTGACTCCTAGTAAGGTGTTTTTCCCCCCTTAAATTATTATATTTTTGATACTAGCACTTTAAAATTTTCTTTTGGTTAGTATTTGACTGGCATATCTATTTCCATTCCTTACTTTTCAACTTTTATGTCATTGTATTTATTGCATTTCTCCTTTAAAACAGCTTATAACTGAATTATTAAAAATCGAAGGACATCTCTCTTATTTGGTCAATTTAATTCATTTAAATTTCATGATTTAAATCACAATTTACTTGGATATTTTTTTCTCAATTTTGTTTGTTTCAGTATGCCTTGCCTTTTCTTGGCTTAGTATTTTCTCTTTTTTGTCTAATTTTTTATTAAAGTATACTTGACATAAATATTATAGTAGTTTCAGGTGTACAGCATAGTGATTTGGCATTTATATACCTTAAGTTCTGATCACCACACTAAGCCTAGTAACCATATGTCACTGTGCAAAGTTACTACAATATTATTGACTATATTTCTTGTGCTGGCCCTTATTTTATAACTGGAAGCTTGTGCCGCTAATTCCTCTTCAACTTTTCTCCTATCCTCTGAACCCCCTCCCAAGTGGCAGCCATCAGTTTATTCTCTGTTTCTATGAGTCTGGTTTTGTTTTGTTTCATTTGTTCATTTTTATTTCTTAGATTCCACATAGTATAAGTGAAATCATATGGTATTTGTCTTTATCTGGCTGACTTATTTCACTTGGCATAATACCCTCTAGGTCCATCCATGTTGTTGCCAATGGCAAGATTTCATTCCTTTTTATTGCTGAGTAATATTCCATTGTGTCTATATGCCACATCTTCTTTATCCATTCATCTGTCAATGGACATCGAGGCTGCTTCCATATTTTGGCCATTGTAAATAATGCTGCAATGAATGTAAAGGTGCATATATCTTTTAAAATTAGTGGGGTGTGTTTTTTTCCTTTGGATAAACACCTGAGTGAAATTGCAAGATTGTACGATAGTTCTATCTTTAAGTTTTTGAGGGACCTCCATACTATTTTTTATAGTGGCTGTACCAATTTACATTCCCACCGACAGGGCACGAGGGCTCCCTTTTCATCAGTCAACACTTATTTGTTGACTTTTTTATACTACTGGCTTAGTTTTTCTCCTTCACTGGCTTCCCTTGGGTAGACTGAATTTTCTTTATTTCTTTCCCCCTCTCTGCTGGTTTGAAATTTATACATTCTATTTTTTATCTTTTAGTGGTTATTCATTTTTTAATATGCAAACTTGAAGCCAAAATTTAACATTTCTTCCCTTTTCCCAAATTATATAAGAACCTTTGTGCCCAAAGATCCCTCTTATCATCCATGATATTTTCAGTATATTAATTCTTCATTGGTTCAAAACTAGAAATCTTTACTGTTGGTGTTTCAGCAAGTGTTTATTTATATTTACCTCACATGCTTATCAATTTCTTTCTCACCATTGCTCCTTACAATGCTGTTCCTTCATTATGGGTTCAATTTCTTGCTGCTATGTATGTACTTTTCAGGATAGTCTGTACATAGTAGATCTCACACTCTTTGTTTGATTGAAAACTGTCTTTGTTTTATCTGCTCTTTGAGAGATCATTTTGCTGACTTTTTCTCCTCAGTACTTTGAAGATATTATTCCTTTATCTTCTGGTCTTTTTGTAAAAATTTTTATTGAATTAAAATCCATATAGAGAAAAGCTCACATATCATGAGTATACAGGTCAATGAGCCCATGCAATCAAAACCTAGACAAAGAAATAGGACATGGACAGCACCTCAGAAGCCCCCCCCCTTACGTCCCCTGCCAGCTACTAGCCCCCCAATAGTTAAACACTATTTCGACTTCTACCAGCATTGATTAGTGTTGTTTTGGTTTCTGTTTTTGCTGATGAGAAATCTGCCATCAATCTAATCCTTATCTATAGTTAATCTTTCCCCCCTCATTTCTTTTAAGATTTCATTTTTAACTATCAGCATTTTCATTATATGATATATATGGCTATGGATTCTATTTGTCCTCCTCTGCTCTTGGTATGTGTCCTAAAATGAAGGATACGTTTTTCATAAATTTTGGAAAAACCTCATCCATTATCTCATTGAATATTGCTTCTCCTCATCCTTTTTACTCTATCTTTATGAAACTTCTAAGATATAGATATATATGTATATATGTTCATGTGTATATATGCATAGCATATATATGTGATCTTATTTTGCCCTATATAAATTTGAACTTTTAAAAATATTTTCTATCTCCTAATTTTTCTATGTTGCATTCTGAGTAATTTTCTGATTTATCTTTTCTTTCACTGATTCTCTTCTATTGTATCTGATCTAATATTAAACCTATTCATGGGTTGAGTTGTGTCCTCCAAAAAAGATACATGGAAGTCCTAACCCTCACTCCTTTAGAATATTTTCTTATTTGGAAATAGGGTCTTGAGAGAAACCATCAAGTTAAAATGATGTCATTGGGGTGGGCTTTAACCCAAGCTGACGGGTGTCCATAAAAAGCGGGGATGGGGCTGGCATTTGGACCCGGAGGCATGCCCCGAGTGCAGACTGCCTGATGAGACGTGAGGAGAGTGCCATGGGAGACTGGAGTTATGCTGCCACAAGCCGAGGACCATTTGGGATCCCAGAGGCTGGGAGAGGAAGGAAGGTCATCCTTTACCTGAAGGCTGCAGGGAGCATGGCCCCACCCGCCGCCCGCTGGCACCTTGATTTCAGACCAGCAGCCTCTACAGCTCTGACAGCACATCGCTGTCGTTCTGAGCCACTCGGTTTGTGGTTATCTGTTAGGGTCTAGCAGGGCTAGGAGAGTAATATGCTGTTTGTGAAAGTTAAACATCAGTGACTGCATGTTTTCCTTCATTTCCAGAAGTACAATGTGACTTTTTCAAATCTATTTCTTTGTATTCTGTGGCTCCTGTGCTTGTATCATGGCTCCTAATCCTTCATGTCTTTAGTTGTTTGAATGTACTTGGCTTTCTTGCCTGTTTCAGATGGTTCTATTATCTTAAATTCTTAGAGTATAATCTTGCTGTTGGTTTTGTTTGCTTACTCTCTCTTTCGGGGGATCATTTCTCCTTGTGAGCTCTAATTTTTTTTTTTCCAATTGTGAGCTTACTCTCAGCAAGGGGCAGTCACCATCTTGGGGATGTTCTGCGTTCCTTGGGTTGTGAAAATGTTTGTATGAGTACTTTCGTATTTTCTTTTCTTTTCTTTCTTATTTTTTTTCATAGAGGAAGGGAGAGGGAGAGAGAGACAGAAACATCAACGATGAGAGAGAATCACTGATTGGCGGCCTCCTGCATGCCCCCCACTGGGGATCAAGCCTGCAAACCCAGGCAGTGCCCTTAACGGGAATCGAACCCAGGACCCTTCAGTCCACAGGCCGATACTCTACCCACGGAGCCAACCCAGCTAGGGCTGTATTTTCTTATGATGGTTCTATTGGTCTGCAACCTTTGCTATTTCAATTTCTTCACTGAGGTTTCCTTATGGGCGGATGACAGGAGTTCAGACTCTGCACCCTGCATACCCGAACGGGAGAGGGGTTTTGATTTCCCACTTGGAGCTGGTAAAAGACAAAGTTCCTTGACCCTTTCCTGTTCTACGTTTCCTGTTGTTAAGTGGGCATCTGAACCCAACCTCTCACCATTTGGCCCTTCATCTGGATCCACACCTGCTGGGCACCAGAGCGTCACTTCACCGGGGCAAGGCGGCAACTCTGGCTCTGATTCTCTTCATTTCTAGTGCCTGGGAATGCCTTTCTTCTCTGCTCTCTCTTTCTAATTTTTTTTCAAGTTCCATTCTGTTTCAAAATATTTTTGCTACAATTCCTCCAGCATTTCTAAGCCATTTTAGAGGAAGGAGATTGGGGCATGCTAGTGCAGTCTGCCATTTCACTGGAACACGAAGCTGGGACCAACCTCTGACACTGAATGATTGTGAATTACGGGCAGTACATGCTGGTAGAGGTTTTAAGGGAGTGTTAAATATTTTAAAATATGTCAGTTAGACTTAGAGCTATACATAAGGACAAAGATGGGGTGCATCTGCATCCAGCACAATCTAATGCACACAAGTGCTGTTATTTTCTGCAGATTGACAACTTTCCTCCTCTTGCTCTTCTTTATGCCTTTTCCTTTATAGAAACAAAACTATGCTCTGGGAACTGCAGGAAGCTAGATTTTTGCAGGGAGCACCATGTGGCTTCAAAACCTCACCATGCTGACTTAGTCCTCAAGGCAGTGGACAGTGTGAAGAGAGGAATTAGAATATTCCTGGGGTGTTAGAATATAACCTGTAGTTAATGGAGGAAGGAGGCTCAAATCAGAAATTTGGTTTTTAAGTTTTAATCTTAGCAACTGCGACTTTGTTATCTACAAAACTATAAAGCAAATCTCATAGTCCACTTTGGAAATGTCCTCAACACCCACTCAAATGGAGATTTCCATCTAATGTAACTCCTGGAGGAGATTGCAAAAATGAAATGAGAAAGCAGAAGTGAGCATGCCTTAAGACTTTAAAGTGTGTTATATAAGACAGGCAGCATAATCTAGTGGTTCAGTGCACAGAATTCAGAGCCATGACAGGATCAAAGCCCTAAGTCTTCCACTAAGTAGATGCTTTGTTAAATAATCTGTGCCTCGGTTTCCTTATCTGTAAAATGGAGACAGTAATAGACATACATCTTAAAGTTGCTGTAGGGGTTAAATGAGATGTACTATTACCTGACATTTCGTAAGCTCTCAATGAATGTTACTTTATATTACATCCCTTGATATCATAATATATATAAGTCCTAATATTAGGTCCAGAGGCCTCAAGTAGGTCTAGAAATAAGATCAGAGTGTTTGAGAGCTCTCTGGAATTGTACCCCACACAATTGTACCCCAACACACACACACACACACACACACATGCACACACATTTGTAAGGGGGTGGTGCATTTTTCTTGGGAACCAGTCCATATTTCCCATCAGATTCTTGAAAAGATATGCAACCAAAAAGTTAAGAACCACTTTTGTTTGACTTTAAGGGCATTAAAGCTAAATACTGTTAGACATCTCACATAGGTGCCTGGCCCTTGTTTAGCCTGATGAACACTGATTGGGAGCTTGGCACTGGTCCTCGGCTGTCATTCGGCCACGCAGAGCAACACCATCACCCAGGTTACTCTCTGTACCTAGGGAAGACCCACATGAGAACCTGTACTTAGGAAAGCTTCACATGAGCAATCACTCAGATGATATCTGCTGAAAGTCATCCATGTCATGACTTCCTTCATGGGCAATATCAGTGCCTGATGAATCAAACATTACTCAGATTGTCTGTGGGAGGACTGGAGAATCACTTCAAGCTTTTGGTTGAGAGTAATCAGGGTTTGATTCCTTCCTATGAAATGCCGTGAGAGCCTCTGGTCACTTCCAGTAAACACCAAAGGTCATGAGAGTAGGAGACCTTGGTGAAGTGTCCTAAGATGTGTGATAAAGGACTCCCCAGACTTGATGAACTCTAAGAATTATTAGACTGTTTTCTTCTATACTTTGAACCCTCTCTTGCTTTGACTCAGCTTAGGCATTTAAACAGATTTGCAAGGTGTAAATGTCAAACTTTTAAAAAATGATATGTGTCATCTAAATAGCAATGCCATCAATGGGGATGTTGTGTTTCTGTTATTTTTCCCCTTCTACTCTCAGTTGCCTTTTAGCATATGTAAAAATATTTATATAGTGTTTCAAGTCCACAGGATTCAGCACAGGCATGCTCTTTTGAGCTCTCCCTTTTGACGATATCATATTTAACTCAAAAGAAGTCATAGGCATATTGAGGGCAGATAGTAGGTACAAATCTGACAAAAAGCTAATGAGCTCTCCTGTGACTACCAGGGAGGATAGTGGCTCATTAAATCTCATTTCCTGGGCAAGTCCACACAGGGAGAAGAAATGATCTGAGATAAAGGCCTGAGAACCTAATGCAGTCAGATTTATGGGCATCCCGAAAAGTAGCCACACAATAATCAATGCAAATAGTAAAATGTTTTAAGGAGGCTCACTGAAATATCTAATTGGTTACTTTATTAAATTTTTTAATACGTTCGTTGTTTCTGTTAGGAATTAGCCCCACAGCAGGGAGGGTCCAGAAACCAAACGAGATTATCTTTTGGTTGGATTCAATCCCTGCTCTTGTTCCCTGACATAATCTCTCTTCATGAGTATTAACATTGTCATGGATATTCAAGGCTGTCTGGAAAAGAGGTTCAGGATGGCAAGAATCCATAAGCACTTCTTTCTCCTCTTGGTTCCAAAGTATATGAGTATCTATCTGCTTAGAATCAGTACTCTTCCAGATGCCTTATTGTGAATCATTTTTTCATTCTAAGGGTTTTCCTCTGCTAAGAAGAAAACTTTTTTTAAAGGGCAAACCATACGCAAGATAAAGAAGGCACTGCTATTTGTTTTTGACACATTAACTTCCTTTTTTATTTTTTTAAAAATATATTTTATTGATTTTTTTTTTAACGGAGAGGTAGGGAGAGGAATAGAGAGTTAGAAACATCGATGAGAGAGAAACATTGATCAGCTGCCTCCTGCACACCCTCTATTGGGGATGTGCCCACAACCAAGGTACATGCCCTTGACCGGAATCGAAACTGGGACCCTTCAGTCTGCAGGCTGACGCTCTTTCCACTGAGCCAAACCAGTTAGGGCCATTAACTTCCTTTTAAATGTCCATCTTCACCTTCCTGATGTTTGCTTTATATCTTGTTCCTCACCCTTGGGTTCTAGTAACTTTCTAATCACGAATTAGTTAAATGAAAATAGCTTAAGATATTGCTCTCCTCAGGGACAGATAAGTGCAAATAAATGAATTTCTCAGGATAGAATTATAGATGACATATCAGATTGGGTGGGGTGGTGATATTTTGTATGTCTCAGGTCACACCCACTCATCATGCCAACCTAGTTGCTTGATTACCCTGTATATAGTGGCACTTAAAACTATTTGTAAGAGGAATTACATGCTGACTGGTGAGGCGAGGCTAAGAAGTGGTGTGTGATGCCTGTTGCTATATGACCAGTTGCTACCTCATCACATACCTCATTTGGGAACCTCATCCTGAAACATGAGAAATCACACTTAGTTTCAAATTCTTCCCTAACTTTCTATTTCCAGATTCTATCCATATCGTCAACTTCTAGACTTGTGACTAAGACCCATGATTTCTGCCAACGATGAAGAGAAGGATCACCTACAGGTATGATTCATTTTTAAAGGGCTGTGGGCAAGGTTCCTAATGAGGAAATCATTCCAGTCAGCCTTCCCATGGCAAAGATGGGTTCCCATTGCAAAACATCAAGATGGTTTAGATTCATTAAGGTCCCAACTCATGTTCGCGTCAAACATCCAGTATTTGAGACTATTCATCTTGTAAGATTATAGATATCTAAGATGATACATTGGGGTAGACAGGGTCAAAAGATGGGGGTAGGGTATGTGAGATCTTAGTTCACATCATGAAAAATGGGTGAAAGTACCATATTTTCTTGATTCAAAAGTGCACTTTAAGAAAAACATTTTAATGTTTCATAATTCGTAAAATCACCTTACAGTTTGTAAATATGCTTAATGTAGCATTTTGTTATTTCTGACCAAAATACCTGTTATTAAATCTTGTAGGCCAGGTTTTCTTATAATCCAGGAAATATTATTTGTTTCCTCTAGGCTAGAAGGTCTTCTTCACAACTTCTTATTTGCATTTTGGCTTATAAAGACACCATGGCCAACTCTTTTCTATTGCTGATGAGAGGAAGGCCAGGCAACTCTTTAAAAACAAGAGGCTCTGCCCTCGCTGGTTTGGCTCAGCGGACTAAAGGGTCCCAGGTTCGATTCTGGTCAAGGGCATATGTTGGGATTGCAGGCTTAATCCCCAGTAGGCAGGCATGCAGGAGGCAGCCAATCAATGATTCTCTCTAATCATTGATGTTTCTATCTCTCTCTCCCTCTCCCTTCCTCTCTGAAACCAATAAAAATATTTTAAAAATAATAGTAATAATAAAAAAATAAAAACAAGAGGCTCTCAAGTTGCCAAAACTACAGCTCAGACACAGTAAATGGCTGAACTGACTGAGAGCTAGGCCAAGAAGTCAAGGCAAAGCTGCTGTGGGTGAGAACCTAGCCTGAACCCATGGCAGACATGAGGCTGAAGGTGTATCCAACGTTAGAGACCAGGGCACCACAAGAAACTAAGCAGATTCAGAGGGGCACAGGGTTCAGAGGCAGAATCAGTAGAGACACTGGGAGCATGTAACTACAGTAATGTATGCTGGGAGATGTGCTTAGAAAACGTTTTGGAAGGAAGTGCTCCAAAATATTAACAGTGTTGAGTAGGATGGATGGGGTGGGGAGAGACTGAAGCATTCTTATTTTTCACTTGTACATGTCTACTGCTAATATATCTTATAATTGGCATGTAAGTTTTTTTTATTTAGAAATCATAAAAAATTACTAAAGAGAATAAAATATACCCTAGAACTAAAACCAGTTTTTAGCTGCTGAGGTATAAGCCTGACAAACCCAGATAATTTATTTAGGCAGCTGTTGGCACCTGCTCTGCTTCTGCATGAAGCACTGCTTCTGCACTGTCTCTTGGGCCTGCCCTGACCATGTGTGGGCTCAGACCTTCTCCCACCCTGGCAGCAGGGCCCAGCCTCCTCCTCAAGTTATTCCCAGGCAACGTTTGAAAGAGGAAGCCTCGCTCTAGGCTGCAGAGGCCACCCGCTCAGGAGAGACCAGGAGGAACCCATGGCTGGGGTTTCCTTTCTCTGAGCCTGGAAGGGTGTGTGGCTTGCTCCACACTGATGGCAGAGGGGCGGATCAAATACCCTGTTTAATGGAAACAAACATGAAGTTAGTCTCCCACGCATTGGGACCTTTGGTCAGGATCCACCTAGAAGGAGCCTTGTTTCCCCCCAAAGGCCAAGAGCTGGGAAACCTGGACCTCACCAAGGCTCCTGTTCTCTGAGGCCATGTCCAAGCAAACCAGAGTGTATGTGCGTGTGGTGGACATGGGAGGTCAGGGGAAGAGATCTTTACTTTCCCTTCTCTTTCCTGTACATAGAACAAGGAAACGAAGGTATGTGGTGGCCCATCTGTGACTGCGATGGAAAATGCCTCCTGTAAATCATCATTCATGATTTGAGTAAAAGGGCAGAGGGGATGCCATTAAAACTACCAACACCGTGTATTTCTTCTCTGGGAAGAGGTTTCCCCACAGTCTGGGCCTTCAATCCAGAGTCACCTCTGTCCGTGTTGCATTGTCCTTCTTCTGTCATTGGCTCTTGCCTTTTCCTAAGCATCCTTTTTTGCTGGAGATACTTCTGTAACTTTGAAAGCTAAGTCCTGCGACCAGTGTGGCTGCCTGGGTGTGTGTACATTTTTAAAAGTGGGCACTGTTTCTGAGTTGAAACTGAATCGGCAAAGAGTGCCTGGATCTCTGTGGTTAAAAATTCTTGAAAAAAGTGTTATTCTTCTAAAAATATCCAGAAATGGCTCGGTGGTGTTGTCTTCCTTCTGGCCCACCTCCCTGCCTTACTCGGGAGTTGGAGCCACATGGGCATGGCATGAAGGGTGAACCCTAATGAATCGTTACAAATCCTGGGCAGCAACAAGCAGAATCAAGGAGTGGCTTTGCTGTCTGCTGCTGCTCACCTTATAGGCCTACTTTCCCCCTTTACACTCCAGTGTTTCATTCCAGTGTCCCCCTTTGAAAAAGATTGATGTGGCTGGCAATGGTGAGGGAACTGACATGAATAACAAATTATTCTTACACGTTTGAAGTTACAGGCCTATTATCCTTGCCCTTTAGGGAAACACTGGGCTTTACTGAGCTATTGTTATTCTCGACAAATTTCAGTAATTATTACAGCTTGGAGTTGGGTTGCTGGGTTTCAGCTCAGCTTCTACAAACTGTCCGTGCCTGTTGGGAGGCTCTGACTGTCTGATTACAGTGAAGGAGGCTGCATGGGGCAGGGCAACCTTTCTCAACCCTACAATTTGCAACTAAGCTTTAAACTGTCTAGATGTTTTTCATCTTTGGCCTCAGGCATGACCTAGACGAGATGAGTGGGCAGAGAGGACCCGGCATAACTGTCCTAGTATTTCTTCAGGAGGAAGTGGAGGAGAGCGGTGGGCTCCAGATAGCAGTAGTTTTCTCCCAAACTCCATGGAATGGTGATTGGGAAGAAGCGAGGAATTGGAAATAGCAGGTTCCTATCTCTGATGGAGCCTAAATCAATCATGTGACTGTGGCAACTGAAGGCATCCTTTGCTCATCTGTAATATGGGTATGATACAAACCTGCTTTCGGGCAATGCAGAGGACTAAATAAAATAATGAAAATTCCTTCCTATGTAAATGGTTTTTACAGCTGTTCTTTTGAGTACTGCTAATGCCAGCTTGCCTCTCTCTTATATATGAAGTTCTGCTCATAACCTTGAAAAAGAGGGCCCTCCCATGGGCTGTGCAAAGCATCTGTGTGGAAGAATATGGGTCAAATTAATATAATAAGTTATATTAAGCGCTTATCTGTGCCACCAGATTCTAAACCTAGCCCCGCCATTCATTAGCTGTGCGACCCTGCAAAAGCTATGCGCCATTTCCATGCCTCCCCTTCTCTCTCTGCAAATCAACAGTTCCTATTTCTCAAGGTTGTCATGAGAATCAAATAAGGTAACTACCTGTAAAGCACTTAGAAGAAAGCGCTGAAATTGTCATCTCAGCATAACAGGCCACCAAACCCCCTGGGCAGCCCCACGCCTCCCATGGCTTTAGGATGAGAACACATTGTTGTATAACTTCTTAGGCAGTGTGACTACTCTGCCTCCCAGAGGCGGTCCACCTCCTTCTCAGGAGGTGTCTGTTGGCATCATCAGAGTGGTTGTGTGGGTCCATTTCTGGGTGGACGCTTATGTGGCGTGGATCCCTATGGGCAGTGTCTCTACCCTAGGCTGCTCTTCTCCCTTCATGACAGTGCCCAACAATGTTCCAGACTTTGCCATAAACAAGAAATTCTAAGTCCCCAAATCCCAGGTGACCATAGATGGGAGGCTCAGGCTACATGGCCCCAGCTCTGCTTGTGACAGGCAGGTTCTTGGCACAGAGAGCACCCTCAGGTTGGTTAGAAAAAGTACGCACCCCAATTCACTCTGAGCTCCCAGTCCTCCCCTTCTCAGCCCTCTCACCAGCATTTGGGGAAGTGGCATCCTCCTTTGCATGCCTCATTTCCACTCCACTGCTGTGAAAGGAAGCAAACTGTCACTTGTGGGGCTGGCAGGACAGCACCCAGCATGCTCCTCGCATGTGGTGCACGGGCCTTGGGCTCTGCAAGCTCTATGTTACAGTCTGAGAGGAGGTGAGCAGAGATGTTGAGGGTAAGCCCTGAGAAACTTCTATGGAGACTATTATGCTAAGTGAAATAAACCAGACAGAGAAAGGTAATATCACGTGATCTCACTTATTTGTGGAATCTAATGAACAAAATGAATTGACCAACAAAATAAGACCTGAAGCAGGGAGGCATGGAACAGACTGACATACCTTGATGTGGGGGTGGGGAGGATGAGGAGAGATAAACCGAAGAACTTACATGCTTATATGCATAGCCTGTAGACATGGGCAATAGGGTGGTGAAGACCTGGGGGCAGGGGTAGGGTGAAGGGGGATAAAGTGGAGAAAATGGGAGACATCTGTAATATTGTCAACAATAAGTAACATAAATAAATAAATAAATAAATAAACAAACAAACAAATAAATAAAGTTGCCATGGCTGCTACATGTAAGCATACCTATTGAAATGTGATTTTATGTCTGTGGAATTTAATTTTTTAAAAATTTGGGCTTACTATTTGTATGTTTTTATTTCATTTTTCACTTTTCTAGCAATTCATTTTTATTGTTTTGGTGTGTGTGTGTGTGTGTGTGTGTGTGTGTGTGTTTAAAAAGGTATTGGTCTATGACTGATTAAAAAGAAAGAGAATAAGCTTTTCATCACTGATAATTAAATAACTGGGGAGCACCAGCAGAGAGTTTGAGTGTGTGGACTCCGGGGTAGTAGCGCCTCGATAGTGGCCTGGTCCTCTGTGTGACCTCAAATGAGTGTATCATTTTTTGTATGACTTCAGGAACTTATCCTCTCCTGCTCTGACTTCAGTATTTGTGAAATGGGGGCAGTGGTAATGCGACCTACCTCAAGGGGTTGTGAGGGGTAAAGAGGGTGATACTCTTAAGGCTCTCAGAAAAGAGCCTTGCACCGAGAAGGGCTTGGTGTGTTTTAGGTGTTGTCACCTGCACTTCCAGACCTGATCGCTCACCTGTATCTTCGCATAAGCCAGGGCTTGTGACTAATGCATTATGGCCTTTGAGGACTCTGGACACTTTTACCTCTTCTTCCATTAAACAAAGGTAAGTATAACACAGGCTAGATCATTATTCTATATTCATTATCATTGTATTCATTTTTCCTTCTGATTTTAGAATGAATTAGAGCTAAAACATTTCTGCTGTCCCCTAAACGTATCTTGGGCCCTGGGCATGGTGCCTCTGGGGGCAGCTCGGACAAGTTGGAGTCTTTTGGCTAAGTTGGCCCCAACATAAGCCCTTGCTTCTCTCACTGGAAAGCTCTTCTCATAGCATCTTCTTCTCTTGAGCATTGTCCCTTCTCCTGTTGAGCATCTCCTCTTCATCACTGGAGACTCTGCCGAGTGTCCTCCTCCGCTTATTCCAGGGTTACTGTGGTATTGTAATTGCCTGTTTGCCAGCCTGTCTCCCAGGCTAGACTATACGTTCTTCAAGCTCAAGAAACACCTCTGCGTCCCCAGTACTAAGTACATTATAGTGAAGTTGATTAATTACTTGACATGGTTGGGCAAATGTGTCAGAGTGGAGAGAGCAGCATGGATTAGAGACCCAGGGAGTCTTGAAAGGTTTAGTTAGAAAACAGGAGAAGACAATCACTGTATTCCCATTTCCTGCTAGCACCTGAACCGGGGTGGATTTCCAAACAGAAAGAAGATGATTTGAGCATCAAGCTTTACAGGACCGTTGCCGGAGTGGTAGGAACTCTCCCTGATGAGCATTAGCAGGGCTCTCCATTCATACATCACACTGAGAACAGACCCCTGAAAGCTGGTCTGCTGCCTCATTAGAAGCCAGCCAAATGCTTTCCGTGTTGAGTAATGGGTTTGGCTGAACAGACACCAGGAGCAAAACAGCGGCGAGGTTCTCTGCTCATTTCAGAGGTTGTGGCGAGGCTGGTGCAGAGAGGAGCCCCGGCAGGAGGATGTTGTGGCTGAACCACAGAGTAACCTTCTGTACAGGAGGACGGTCCCATCTGCTGATATTTCCTGCTATCACATCCTCCCCACATGGAAGAGACATGCTTTATTTCACAGCATGGCCCAGTCTCACCAGCCGCTGGCTATCGGAGCTGCTCCAATTTCAGGTGCATGTACAGCGCCCAGTAATCTTGTTGAGCAGGCAGACCCTGGGCCCACTCCAGAGCTGCTGAGTCAGGGGTCTGGGAGGGAGCCCAGGGCTCACAGGTTTAACAAGAAGCCTGGGCCGATAATGTTGCAGATGGATTAGGTCAGAGTTGAAGAACATGGATGCTGCTGGTTGGATGAGCTCTGCTCTGGCTCGTGTTCTATGTTTATAGCTCTTGTTTCTTGGATGCATGGAATATAATCCTAAGCATGGAAGAAAGCCAGAAATATTCCCTCTATGTCCCAAACCATCTCCCTTGCAGACCCTGAAGCCTCCCTTGTTTCCTTTGCTCTTCTGGTTTTTGGGGTTAGCACGTGAGCACCTGCAAGACAGAGTCGTGTCTCTTTTTTCCAACACAGACCTGAGCCCTGTGCCGTGAAGCCAGCTCACTGGAACTCTGCACTGGAGTTCCATTTACTATTAAGGGCTCTAATGAGGAGGGACAGGCAATTATTATTATTTATTTCACTAATTAGCCAGATAATCATTCATTTCAAAACTATTCAGGGTTGGAAATCTGTTCACTTTGTGCCCTTTATGTAATTCAGATTCAAGTTATTCTCCCCTCTTTTCTTTACAAAAACAGCTGCTTTGTTAAATGAGGGGTAAGGGTTGGGGGTGAGAAGGGGGAATTAAAAAAGGAGCAAGAGGTAATCTTTGAGTTGTGAGGATAATGCAACCAGGAGCCAGAGTCCATAAAAACACCACCTTTCTGTCTCTGAAGACATAATGCTTGATGATAACCATAAAACATGGTCGTGCAAAATAAATTGCTGTTCTATTCAAATCCTTAAGCGTACTACTGTGGGTGTCACTGGAGATATGCAACTCTTCTTTCCGACCCTGAGGTATATTTTATCATAATTTGTAGGGTGGGTGACAGCCTTGTACACATGATTGCCTTTTCCTGCTCAGTTAGCTTGTCAAGGTCAGAGTCCTTTGGCCTTTTATGGATGTAGGACTATTAAGAAATGAGCAGGATAACTGAACAGCACGGAGAGGAAACTTTATTTTTCTTCACTAATCAATACACTACATTTTCATCGTGTTTGTCTAGAATAGCAACCATTCTCCTCTCCAGGTTATTTTGGTGGGTGGGAGGGGATGTTGTCTTTTTGTTGTGAAATGGAAAGAACTTCTGGGAGGCTGAGATTCATCTTCAATGTCACAAAATAAAGTGTTCAGGAGCACTTCCACTTCTGGGTAGAATTTTTTTTTTAAGGTGGATAATTACAATGAGAAGTTGGTGCTTCCATAGGCACAGACTGGCACTGCTTTTGTTAGTTTCCTGGATACAACCAGGCTGGTGGATTAGGGGTGTGTGTGTGTGTGTGTGTGTGTGTGTGTGTGTGTGTGTGTGTTTTATGACTCCCATTTTGAGAGTTTAAACAAGATCTGAGGATGATATAAATTGTAGCCAAGCATCTCAATGCAAAGGAACTTGAGATGATGGACATTTCACATAGAAATGGAAAGCCTTGGTAAGCACTGGAGTGGGGAAAAAGCTGCCAGCAAAAAGTAGAATTTCACCACCCCAAAGGATGACCTAGCTACTTCCCATAATGCCACCTTTGCATATCCCTCAGTAGGTTAAAGGATTCAGTGTAGGGAATTTCTAGCCTGAATGACTCTTTCCCATTAGTGGGTTTCTTTGTTGTCAATAACACAGGAAATCACTCCAAAGTCTTGCTAAAAACAGTCAAAAAGGCATAAACACGTCCTTGTGCAGGGTTCAAGGAACCATTGCTCCATGTCTTCAACTGCTGTTGCTAAACTTTCAGAAACTCTATCAAAGGGACTCTTTTGTGCCCCAATAAAGTGGAGGCATCAGGGTTGATTTTGATAGGAGCAGCAGCAGCATGGAAAACGTGCTAGTAACTAATCTACTGACCACGACAGTGATCAAATATTTACTACTGAAAGAATAGAAAGAACTTTAAAAATAAGAAGCCCTTTATAGCACTGAACATGATCCTAACATGTTAATTTACTGAAGCTGATCTTTCTACTTTATATAGAAGAAAGTAATATAAATGAAAGAAATGTTTACACTATTTAAGAGTGAGATACAATTACTGAATCCAAGAACCACTTTAATATAGTGATTGTTAGGTCGCCGAAGGAGGAACACACGAGGCCAGAATGGTGAGGGATTACGAATTTATTCAATCATCCACACACCAGGTGGCTGAGCCTGGATGGCTCCAGCACCCATTGACGGGAGTCTTTTAAAGGACTTTTGTTGGGCTTTTTTTCTGGGTGGAGACTTCTTTATGCATACCTGGAGGGGAGACAATGGAATGTGGTCACTACAAGTGAAATGTGGTCTCAGCAAAGGGAATGTCCATAGTGAAATGACCTGAAAAGCCATTTCCTGGGGGAGGGGTATCAACTCAATTATTTGATCAGACCTGGCATTTCTGGCACATTACAAATGAATTTGATTATTTTAAATAATTCTGCCCTATTCTTGAAAGCACTTTCAAGAGCTCGAGGGGAAGAAGAATAACTTAGACTTCTGAAGGTCATCTTACCAACTCACACCATTGCAGGATGACTGAGAGGGAGAGATAATGGACAAGTGCCAGAGATCAGGTTGTAGAGCAGCCACTGGAAAAAACAGAATCTTGTAATAATCATTTAAGATGGCAAAGGGTAGAAATTAAAAGTTAAGGAAGAAAAATGGCTGAAAGAGAAAATAGGTAGAATTGGATGAGGTAAGCTGGAGGCTCTCGTCCCACTGTAAGGTCCTATGTTTGGTGAGATATTCCAGTGGCTGTGGGAACACCACCTGTTAATTTCCATGGGGCTAGAGAATGGCAGTGGCCACAGCTGGGAGAGTAGTTGCTCCCCTTTAAAAATAGGCTCCCAAAGTGGAACTTTCTCAGACCTGAGACACACAAGGGATTGTCAATGTAAGCTTTGTAAGCAGTGATTCCCACTGGGCAGCAATTGAGAACCTGAGGTCTCTGTGAGGTCAGCATTTCCAGGTAAACTGACTCAAGGAAACCAATGTTTTCCTGATCAATCTTATCTGTAATGGTTTTCCGCTGACATGTCAAGCACTCGTGTGCATCATCAGAGTGTTTGCACTGAGTGTTCCCTCCTCCTAGAATGTTCTTTCCCCAGTCTTACTCCCTGGCTCTGCTCAAATGTCACTCAGCAGTGCTGCCTTCCTTTCCCAGCCACCCTATTGAGAATAGCGACTTCTGGTCACTCCCTAACCACACCCTCCTGCCCCCCCCCCCCCACACTTCTTAGCATTTATCATCATCTGATGTAAAATATTTTTTTCTTCCCCATTAAAAAGGAAATTCTGTGAGGAATAGTGTCTGTGCCATATAGAACTTCCCAACAACTGGGGAGTTCCTTATAGTTTTATTCCCTGTGCCTCAGATTATGTCTGCCATATCATAAGAACTCAATGAATGTTTGTTGAATGGATGATTGAGTAATAATAATAATAGCTTGCCTTTCCAAGGGAATAATAGTAATAACTTACCTGTGCCAAGCTCCACCTCTAGTTCCCCACATGCTTTAGAGCCTGCTGTCCACAATGTGCTGTAAGCTGAGTCACTGTATTTTGCACCCATTTTACAGATGAGGAGACTCTCCTAGTGACCCCATGTGCACCAACTTTGCTTCAAGTAATACCAAACTACCCTGAGAATATTAGCATGCCATATCTTTTCCCCAATGAAGAAGTTGCTATCACACACAAATTTAAAAAGAAAAGGAAATTAAGAAAGCATCAATATCACAAAAAAATTAGTAGGAAAGGAGAACTTGACTCAGAAGGATTTTCATTTCAACAGGCTTCTTGGAAGAGACCAGTTGCTTAAAGTTGCCATGTTTGGGGACAGGGAATGCCTAGTTAAATTCAAATTTCAGACAAGCAATAAATAATTTTTTTAAAAAGCTAGGAGCATGTTCCATCTATTGTGTGGGACATACGTATGCTAAAAAATTATACATTGTTTACCTGAAATTCATATTTAGCTGGGCATCCTGAACGTCATCTGGCAATTTGGCGCTGAATTTCAGATATAAGCTTTACCAGCCCTACCTTTACTGGTTTCCATTTCTAACAAGACAGAGCAGAAAACATAATGGAAATAATAGCAATAAAAACAATTACAGTTACCATTTCTGTTTGCCAGGAACTGTGCCCTTTGCAGGCATCATTTCCAGTCCTCACAAAGACCCTGCAGGTAGATTCTATTTTCCATTCTTTAGATAAGGTAAATGAAGCTCAGAGAAGATGAGTAATTTGCCTTAAGTCACACAGCCAAAAAGTCCATTTTCCTTTCACAACACTAATCACCTGAAGGAAAATATCTTAATTGTGTTTGTCTCCTCTACTAGATCTAAGTTCTGTGAGGATAAGGTCTGTGACCCCAAAGAACATCTTGATTCCCAGGTCTCTCTATTTCCCGTGACCCACACTATTCTTGGGGGTGCTAAGTCAGAGCCAGTCCACAAGCAGGAAAAGCCATTGCTACTGAGCCCAGAAGGAGTGCCAGGGACCTGAACACCCATCTCTGCCTCCTTGGTCCTCACGTCCGGGGCAACTTTTGTGCCAAGTCTGATCCATCCCTCCTGCGACCACTGAGACACAGAACTTCCTTGTGATTACCATTTTTTATTTTTATTTTTTGGTTCACTTGGAAAAAAACTAAGGATAAATGGAAACCAGCAGCAGCTGTGCTGTTTCATTTCCAGAGTCTCATGCATTTTATTCTAAATGACAATATTTAACAACAAAATTGCTTCATTTCAACCTCATTGCATTCCTTCAAGAGGGAGTACTATAATTTAAAAATAATAAATGCAACAAAGTGAATATATTGCTTTCATTAATCTCCAATACTGCTTATTTTCAGCACTTTTAAATTATTTGGGTGTGCTCGATAGATTTAGTTGAAGTGGAAAAAGAATCATTCACATTTCAGACCATTTGCAGTTGTCAATTTATCTGCTGTTTTCCAAGCCAAGTAACTGAACTTCAGAGTTGCATTTAGTTTGAATGATTTCCTCCCTGCCCCCTGGCTGGTATGAAACAGTGAATTAGTCAAGTAAAAATGTCTTTGGAATTGAAGGTGCTATAAACAAGGGCATCATAGCCTCTGAATGATCAGCCAGCATAGGTGATGTTGATTGCTTGTCATGGTACCCAAGGACATCCGGAGTGGCAGTGGCAGCTTGCTTTCTCTATGCCCAAAATGAAGTGAAGAATTAAGGCGATAATCTAAACATTTCATTTCTAACCTGCCCTTTACTCGATCCCCAAGTATTTGAAGGAAAATATGAAATTGTGAGGTCTTTAAGTGTCAGAACTTAAGCACTAAATTGCCAGGTAAAATAGAGGATGCCCCGTAAAATTTGCATTTCAGACAGACGCTGAATAACTCTTTAGTACAAGTATCTCCCAAATATTGCATCCGGTATTTTTCTCTGCTACATCTGGCTTTGGAGGACCAAGACCTGCATCTTATTCACTTGCCTGGTGTTGCTTTATTTTTAAATATATTTTTATTGATTTTGGAGAGGAAGGGAGAGGGAGAGAAGAGAGAGAGATGGAAACATCAATGATGAGAGAGACTCGTTGATCGGCTGCCTCCTGTATGCCCCCTACCGAGGGTGGAACCCACTGTGACCTCCTGGTTCATTGCTCAGTGCTCAACCACTGAACCACACTGGCGGGGCTGGTGTTGCTTCTTAAATATGGCACAAGAGTGCATAATTCTAGTGGCTGGAATTTACTGAGTGATTACTATGTGCTGAGCATTATCCTACATGCTTTATATTTATGATCATCCAGTCCTCACAATTCTTTCAATTAGGAATATTATTATCCCATTTTACAGAAAAATGGGACTTAGAGGTGAAGGTACTTGCCTGAGATCACAGCAAACATTCGGTGGAGGGAGGTGGTTGGAGTCCATACAAAGACCTTTCTGATTTCACGACACCATCATGCTTTCTAATGAAATGAAACCAAATGATCAGTTGTCAATAAAATCATGTGTCTAACTTTTCTTTAAAGGTACAAATAACATTCTTAAATTCATACAGACATATTCAAGGCTGATTTTTGCAATGTGTATCTTGAGGCATACATGCAGAACTTGTCTTATTAACAAGTGCACTAGTTCATCCCCTTGTCATTTTTTTCTGCCTTTTTCCTTGGAACTAGCACCCTCAATTTATTACTGGTAACGGGTCACCGAGAATAAAGGTGAGGATTCTTAGAGGCAACTTCGGAAGAGTGTGGTTATGTAATTAACCTGTAACATAGAGGGTGAGAGATCCAATTTTGTCACCCCCTTGTTATTGAAAAGAACATCCCAACTATAGAAAAAGTATAAATTCAAGGTGTGAAATGCAGTGGTAATAATTGGACAAAACTTCAAATGAGTGTAAGCAGCTCCCAAACAATTAGTTGTTACTCAGTAAAAATACTGTTATTTCATCTACATTTAAATTCATTATGGTTGCCCCGAGGTGTTTAAATTTAATTTTGGTGTTTGTCAATTGTGAATTTGCTTGAACATAGCCTCCATCTCCTAATTGCAAAAAGAGCAAGTTCATTTGCAAATGGGCCAGGTTCCATGCTGAGGGTCTTATCATAACATTTCTTCTTAAATATCTATTGCGTGTAATTATACAAAGGGATGAAACAACATTTTGGGGGGAAAATCAAATGAAGAAAACAGTGCTCACGACACAGCACAATTGTTTTCATTTTTGCACATTTGTTTTTCTATTACTGATTTCTGAAGTAGCTGGAACTGGCAGATTCCACAATAATTGCTAGAAATGAATTCATGGTTTCTGTCAGGAAGAAGCTGCCTACAGACAGGAAAGAAAACACATCTTGCAGTTCAAAGCAATTCTATTTTTTCTTTTAATTCCATGAAAAGGGCGTGCGATTAACAGTTTTTTCCTCTTTCACCATAATTATCCCCTTTATTGTGGAGGTCTGAGGACCTGAGAACTGCTTTCTAGAATCTGAGAGCAGGAGGTCCAAGCACCTGCCATAGAATTCACTGAAAGAGACTGAAGTTCAGGTGGGCCTTCTCCGTCCTTCTGTTATCGGGGAAGTTCATGTATCCCTTTCCCCAAGGAGTGCTGGGGGTGCAGTCCTTAAAATATCTCAAGAAAAAGAATTTTCTGAGACTTGCCTGGGAGGATGAATGATTTCTGTTTAAGTGTAATTACTTCTCTATGTTTCCAAAGCCCCATTTCCCTTAATCCAGTTACAGAAGAAGTGTAATTGGACTTTAGTAGCGCTAACATCAGAGCCAGTGTTCAGAGTTTCCGTTCCGTCCTGCAGCCAGGTCCAGCTCAGCATCAGGCTGGTTACAGGCCATTGTGTGTGGGGTCCACATGGCCGTAGGCCATGCGTGTGATGCAGGAGAGCACAGCACACCAAGAGCACAAGAGGAACCAAGAGAGACCAAGAGAGCTAAGTTCTCTGTTTAGGTCGGGGGTGGGGAACATCTAGCCCACGGGCCATATAAGGTCCACAAATCATTTGGTCAGGCCCTGCCAAGGCATTAGGGGTGAGTTAATTAAATGTTTGACCAAATATAGCCAGCTAATTTTTAAGGTGATAATTTTGTATGGCCCATGAATGATGTTATAAATATCCAAATGGCCCTTGGCAGAAAAAGTGTTCCCCACCTCTGGTTTAGGTGATGAAATATCTCAAATTCCATGCCCTGGCAGTCACCACACCCATTCTGGCCAATGATCTGTTCCCAAGTCTGACTGACAAACAAGTACCTTTCTGAAGCCACCCCAGCTTCATCAGGCGCGTGTCTGTCTCCCCTTTATTGGACCCCTGGGCAGTTACAGCTGCAGCTTTTTGGGGGAGCGGCTCAAATGACACGCCCATAATGTTTGGCCTTCCCTTTGCTCCTTCCCTGTTATTAATAACGAGTTCATTACAACAGTATCACTCCCAGGACTCGTTTACTGAGCACCCACCTGGCACCCAGCTCTAGGCTAAGTACTAGAAATGAGCAAACACCTACTGAACTTGAGCTTGCCATGCTGTGACAGAGTCTGAATTATTGTGGACAGATAGCAGCATTGTGCTGATGGACTCAAATGACTGACATGACAAGAAGCAAGGTCACAGGGTCATGTCATCATTCTTCCATGAGAGACTGCCTCAACCCCAGACAGTGTTCACCTGTGACAGGAACAACTGCGGATCGTTTGGTCACGGTAAGACATTTAAGAAAACAACGATTTGCCAGAAAATGAAGAGAATGCAATTGCAGCCCCAACAGAGCTGCCTTGTTATGTAATAGTTCAATCATAGGACAATCCAGGGCCTGCGGAGGAGTTAGCTAGATACACCAGCGAAAAGCAAAATGATTTACATCTGGAAGCCACAGCTGGCATGAAAATCAACATTGAATCAGTTCCTTCCTCTAAGTCCATGTTCCATTAGAATAACTACGGTAGGTGACATTTTTCACATTTTAATTGGTGTTTTGCTGATTTTATCAGAATTTCTGCTGATCAAAGCAAAGTGGCTATTTATTTATTTTGCAATGAAGCTAACTGTTCACTGGGAGTTTAATGTACTGTAATGAATTTTAAATATCCTCCCAGTCAGATTACAAAGTGTTTGAATCAAGATGTCCTTGTTACACTTAAAATTATTAATTACTCAAGTGGACAAAAGGCAACTTTCAGATATAAAGTCACATTTCAATGGATCTGAATTGGGCCAAAATGTTGGGCCTGAATTTAGATGTCAGAAAAATAAAAATGTTTCCCCCTGCAGTCTGCTTAACCCACTCGTACCTGCTTGGTTGTTAGACATATGATAAATACTTTCATTATTAGTTTATCTTCATAGCTCACAGAACAATAAGTTTTTATGTTATTTACACTCCAGTGACTTTGGTTTAATTGGCTTCTTTTATGTTATTTATATAAATATAAATCATACTGGGTTTTAAAGTATTAATGGTGCATTTTATGTTTTAATGCTATTTTCATCCAGACTAGCATTCCATAAATGCATACTCTCCAGCTAAGGACCTTTGCAAAATCTACTGCAAGAGCTGAAGTAGTCCTGTTTGGTGTGGCTCAATTGGTTGGAGCATTGCCCCATGCACCAAAAGGTTCCGGGTTCGATCCCTAGTAGGGGTGCATATGGCAGGCAACCGATGGATGTTTTTCTCACACATTGATGTTTCTCCCATACATCTATGTTTCCCCCCCCCTTCTCTCTCTCTTCTCCTCTCTCTCTCTCATCAAGTATGTAGGGCTGAAATGACATGATGTGTGCAGTTTCTTTAAAAATAATTTGCCAAGCCCTGACCTGTTTTGCTCAGTGGTTAAAGTGTCAGCCCACACCCGAAGGGTTGCAGGTTCTATTCCCGGTCAAGAGCACATACCGGAGTTGCAGGTTTGATTCCTGGTCCTAGTCAGGCCTCATGCAGGAGGCAATCAATGTATCTCTATCACACTGATGTTTCTCTTTCCCTCTCTTCCCCCTCCCTCCCTCCCTTCCTACAAATCAATGGGAAATATATCCTCGGTGAGGATTAACAACAACAAAAACAAAAAAAGACAAGAATAAATGATGAACGGCATATAAAAGTTAATAAAAAGATGTTTTTGAATGGATAAGTGATGTCATTTCAATTGGTTAAAAATTATGTGCCTTAGGGGTGGGGTTGGAGAACAAATAAAGCAATGTGGTAAGTTTAGTAAAACAATAATTGTTTAATGTGATGGACGTGGTCATTTGGTTTCAGTTTATTTAGGGAAAGGTAGGTACCCATCTGAAGCACAGCCTTGATCTTCATGGTGACAAAGAGGGAGTGAGGTACAAAATACTTCTTGAGTACTCCTTTTTAAATGTCACTCAAACCCGACCCAAACACAGGTTTTCTTATTGAAAGGCGTGTGACATGAGCTGGCTCATTCACCTTTGACCCTACCTTAATGTGCTCAGTTTTCAAAGTGTCAAAGAAATTCAGGACAAGATGATTTTATGATTTTGTTTTACAGGGTGAGCCCATTGAAAGAACTCTTGGAATAAAAAATAAATAAAAAATAAACCATCCTTGCCTGGAAAGCTTTGGCCAAGTTCTTTAACCTCTCTTGGCCATGGTCGTCTTATTTGTAAAACAGGGATAGTTGTAGCACTTGCATCAGGATTGTTTTGAGAAACAAATGAAATAAGGTATGTGGAGCTCTAGCATAGTACATAGTTGCTCAATAAATAGTTATTATTTTAATGCAACTTCAGTAGCCTTCCTCTACATAAGTTTGAAAGGGTATCGACAAGTAAGTCATTCTGCTAAATGTGGCATGTTTTAAATTCAGATGGAAACTACTGGGGAAGGAACAAATATTTACTTAGTGAGAATGATGTCACCAAAGAGGAGAGATAATGTCTGGCATCTAAAGAAGCACAAGAGGAAGGAGGAGGAGGAGGAGGAGGAAGAAGAAAATAAGTACTACACAAGACACTAGAGAAATAGCTTATAGACCAGCGGTTCTCAACCTGTGGGTCGCGACCCTTTTGGCGGTCGAACGACCCTTTCACAGGGGTCGCCTAAGACCATCCTGCATATCAGATATTTACATTACGATTCATAACAGTAGCAACATTACAGTTATGAAGTAGGAACAAAAATAATTTTATGGTTGGATCACAACATGAGGAACTGTATTTAAAGAGTCAGGAGGTTGAGAACCACTGTTGTAGACCATGGCAGCTGCTCTCAGAATGAATCGAGTGCTCTGAACAAGGGGGCACGATGATCAGCTGATGGAAAGAAACCTAGAGATAGTTCATGGGGTTCACACTCCACCTGATGACGGGAAATCATAGTCACGGTGGTGAGTGTGGCATATGTTTGCCTTAAATAGCTCTTTCAGTTTACAAAGAACTTACACATTTTCTCACGTCGTCTTCTCACCAGCCCAGTGATGTGAGTGGTTCAGATGTGATTGTCCCGTGTACAGAGGAAGTCACTGTGTCTCTGGGAAGGAAAGGGGTTTGCCCAAGGCAGAGCTTGCGCCAGATCGCCCTTCCTCAGAAGGAGCCGCCTCAGTGAGTTGTTAAACCTCACAAAGCAGCTAACAATGGATAAAACAATGTATTTAATTCTTACAACCATCCTATGCATAGGTATATGACTATTAACCTCATTTCACAGATAGCGAAACAGAGGCACAGGAAAGTGAAGCAATTTGTACAATAAAATGCAGTTAGTGGGAGACCTGGAATTTGAAGTCGGAAAGTCTGGCTCTGGAATCTACACTTTTTACACTACTCTCTCCTATGACCAGAGCCATAACGATCTGTGGTTCTCAACTTTAGCAAGTATCAGAGTCACCTGGAGGGTTTCCTCAGGTGAGGATTAACAAAACAAAAAACAAACAAACAAAAAGCATTGCTGGTACTCACATTCCGAATTCTGATTCATCAGGTCTGAAGTGAAGCTCTATAATTTTCTTTTCTTTTCTTTTCTTTTCTTTTCTTTTCTTTTCTTTTCTTTTCTTTTTTTTTCCTTTCCTTTCCTTTTGTCTTCTTTTTGTTTGTTAATCCTCAGCTGAGGATATGTTTTCCATTGATTTTTATAGAGAGTGGAAGGGACTGGGCGAGACAGAGAGAAACATCTATGTGAGAGAAACACATCCATTGGTTGCCTCTTGCATACACCCTGATCAAGTTTGCAACTGAGGTATGTGCCCTCGACCAGAATCAAAACAGCAGCCCCAGCCCTAGCTGGTTTGTCTCAGTGGATAGAGCATTGGCCTGCGGACTGAAAGGTCCCAGGTTCGATTCTGGTCAAGGATACATGCCTGAGTTGCAGGCTCGATCCCCAGTAGGGGGCATGCAGGAGGAAGCCAATCAATGATTCTCTCTTATCATTGATGTTTCTGTCTCTCTCTCCTTCTCCCTTCCTCTCTGAAATCATTAAAAATGTATTTAAAGAAAACTGCAACCCTTCAGTCTATCGGCCAATGCCAATGTTCTAACTACTGAGCAAACCAGCCAAAGCTCTTTAAAAAAAAATTGATTAATTGATTTTAGAGAGAAAGGAAGGATGGGAAGAGAGAGAGAGAGTAAGAAGAGAGAAAGAGAGAGATTTGTTGTTCCACTTATTTATGCATTCATTGGTTGATTCTTATATGTGCCCTTTCCTGGCATTGAACCTATAGCCTTGGCATATTGGGGCAATGCTCTAACCAATAGAGCTACCTGGCCAGGACTGGAATTTGCATTTCTAACAAGTTCCCCACGGGATGCCAATGCTGGTGGTCTGGGAACCATACTTTGAGAACCACTGGTCTAGACTAGAGACACAAACTTTTGATGGTGCAGACACACTGTATATACCACAGGGGTCTTTGGCCTATGAAGGAGTGTTGGTAAATATCTGACTTGAGGGGAGGGGACTGCACCTGGCGCTCCCAGGAGGCTCATATTCCAAGACTTTTTTAACACCCACAACATACCAAGGTGAAGACACTTGTTTGAATGTTTATAAAGGCCCCCCTAGGAAAGCTAATTTGTATAGTTATGGTCATTCTCGGGGATAGTCTGAGGAATAGGGGGCAAGGAAAAGCACGTGGATCCCTTGTGATTTTTATAGATGTGCAATTAGTGGAAGTCATTTTCACAGGAAGTCTGGAAATGGACGAGAAAAGACTAGATGGAAGAAATGGGAACATCATTCCTTTCCTTCCATAGCCAGGGTCGACCAGCACTGTAGGAAGGTTGTATGTATTCACATCTCCAGAGCTATGGCTGCTTTCCTGAGATTTTTAGCAATATTATTATTTTAACTAGAAGCCCAGGGCCTGAAATTCAGGCACTGCAGGGGGGCTCCCTCAGCCTGGCCTGCACCCTCTTACAGCCTGGGACCCCTTGGGGGATGTCTGCCTGCTGGTTTTCTTCTGACTACTTTAAGATGTTCTCTGCCTTTGTTTTTTTGTTTTGTTTTGTTTTATTTTGTTTTGTTTTAATAGTTTTCCTCTAATGCACCCAGGTATTAATTTTCTTTCTCCTTGTAGTCCTCGCAGTCCTCGCAGTCCAGGACCCCTCGGGAGATGTCCGCCTAAGCCAGCAGTCAGACATCCCTCTTGCAGTCCAGGACCCCTCGCTCCTTACCGCCCGTCCTGCTCGCTGCTCCTTAGCGTTGCCGAGGAATCAGAAGAGGCTTCCTCCACTGCTGCTGCTCTTGCCAGCCGTGAGCCCAGCTTCTGGCTGAGCAGTGCTCCCCCTCTGGGAGTGCACTGACCACCAGGGGACAGCTCCTGCATTGGGGGTCTGCCCCCTGGTGGTCAGTGCACATCATAGTGACCAGTCATTCTGATAGTTTCCCTGTAACAGTTGCTTAGGCTTTTATTATATAGATCAGTGATTCTCAACCTTCCTAATGCCGCCACCCTTTAATACAGTTCCTCATGTTGTGGTGACCCCCAATTTCATTGTTACAAATTGAACATAATTAAAGCATAGTGATTAATCACAAAAACAATATGTAATTATATGTGTGTTTTCCGATGGTCTTAGGCGACCCCTGTGAAAGGGTCGTTCGACCCCCAAAGGGGTAGCGACCCACAGGTTGAGAACCGCTGACATAGATGATCAAGGTGGCAGATTGGTTACATTGCCTAGAAATACCCAGACGTGAACTTGTTTATTCATTAGCTAAGGTGCTGCAATTAAAATAACACAGCAATAAAGAATATAATAAGGGGAAACCATGGCTGCGAGACCCCGACCAATGCATGCCGTGGTTGCAAGCACTAGCAGGGCCTCTGGTCCTTGCATCTGCGTTGCTCCCAGAGCAGTGGGGAGGATGGTGCCGAGTGGCCCCAGACTCAGTATGAGTGAGGTCAGAGCAGCCACAGGCTTGGTCCAGGGGCACAATGCTTCGCCCCCGCACCCGCCCCCGGCATGGGGTGGATGGGGTGGATGATCAGACATCAAACCCCTAGAGAACCTGATGCTGCCTTCAGCAGTCGGCCTCCCCTGCTGGACCTTATGACCAGTGTAAGCGCCCTGGCAATAGCTTTCCTACCTTGGGCTATTTCTTCAAAATCAAGGAGATTAAGTCACCGGGAATAGCAGAGGACGGAAATACTTTTCTGCTGCTTTTTAATGACTTGGACTTGTGTGTATCAGAGAATGAAACATTAAAGCATCTCACAGATGATACCATGACTCCGGAAATCACAGTGACCAGTGGGCAGGCAAACTGTCCACCTCATCCCCACAGGCACTGGAGGATTCAGGCCCTGTTAACACCTCAGGTGCAATCACCCTCACCCTGGACCCACTCACACCCTTTGGAGGGTTCTCTTGTAATGTCACCGGTCTGTACTCGACCATCTTAGGGCATCAGATTGGACACTCACGCAGGGAAGCCCACGAAGAGATAAATGTTACCTTTATTCTGCCAGCTGCTTGGCATGCGGATGACTGTGCCCTTCAGTCACTGTGAGCAGATGGTGTTCACAGCCTGCATGACGCTCACAGCCAACCCTGGTGTGTTCCCCGTCACAGTACAGCCACTGCACTGTGTTCTGGACACTTAGAGCAATGCCATGCTCTGGTACCAGATCTTCCTGACTGCTAGAGACGCCAACACACTGAGTGCAGTCTGAACCGCGCAGCCTCCCCTGTGGACTTGGCGGGATGATCCACGTAGTGCCAGCCGCAATGCCCGACCTCCCGGTCTCAGAGCAGGCCTTGCTGTCTTTACCAAGATCTCAGGGCAGTTCATTGCTGGAAGGGTTGAGGTTTGCTTCCGTTGGAAACAGTCTGCACCTTTGACATGATACTGCATTTCCCAAGCCACCAACCCATTTTGTGGATTTTACCTGTCTGTGGCCTAATAATCATAGTACCAATAATACCCTTTTCTCTGTTTTGCTTGCAAGGAAACATACATGTCTTTCTAAGATTTCTTTTGAAAAAATAGTCACATTGTAATACGACTTTAGTTAAGACAGACTTGTGCTTTCAAAATCTTGAGTAAAATGTTCAATATTTTTAAAAAAGAATATACAGTAGGGTCTTGACTTACGAGTGTCCCGACTAACGAGTTTTTTGAGATACCAGCCATCTCTAGGCTGATTTTTTGCATTGAGTTGATAGAGTAATTTGAGTTAAGGAGCTCCTTTACGAGCTTGGTCTCGGAACAAATTAAACTTGTAAGTCAAGGCCCCACTGTAATAAGGACTTGGAGCTATTATTCTCTGTTGTTTAATATTGAATGTAGTTATCCAAACTTCTCCCTGTTTTATGCATTTATGACACTTTATACAAAAACATACTACACTAACAGTTATGGTTGATTACCTTGTTCATTTGAAACAAAAATTAAGTCTGAAATGGCAGTGATCTGATTCTGCATAGAGATCTGGTGCCTTGCTGCCACCCGGCTGGAACCCAGCGATCTTTGCCCACTGGTACCCTCAGCACTGCTTGCCCCAGGGGCCTTTCATCGAGGCACTTGCCTTTGCCGGGTTCCACAAAGCTCTGAGAGGGACATCTGTCCTCTGCCAGCTTGGCCGAGTGTCCAAGGCACTGAATTTAACAGAAGAACTAAGCACTTGGCAGGGAATAAAACTTTGAACCCAGGACTGTCTGTTGCTTATCAATATCTCAGTTAGGAATAATCTCATTTAGGGAGTATTTTCTGGAGGAGAGAACATCAATCTCATACAATGTAGTATTCTGTATCACTGGGGTTGACCAGATCACCAAAAAAACAGGTCTTTAGTTGGCATCATTTTGGCCACCTCCCCTTCTCACCGAGTTGCATACACTAAATTGCATTTCTTTCAGCCATTTGCCACTGGCTTTCATCAGGCAGCATTAAAAAGAAAGGGCTGAAAGACTTTATACTTAATACTTTTGCTTTTGGGTTATTGAAATACATTGCCTGTTACTTTACACATGTAAACGTTCAATCTTTATATTTATAAAATGTTTCAAACTTACAGAAAGTAATAGACCCAAAGAAGTCGTGAAACATTTACTTTTTGCCGTATCTGTTTCATTTTGAAAAAGAATGTTTTAATTACAGTTTACCATCTCCCCCCACCCCCAACTCCTTTCCCTTCCCTATTCCCTAGAAATAACCACTGTCCCAGAGTTTGTATATATCTTTCCTGTCCATATTGTGTGTGCTGTTAGTGCACGGCCAAGTATCTACAAACAACATGTAATCTTGCTCAGGAGGTTGTCTAAAGTTGCCATTAAGTGTCATATAGCACATCTACATTTGCGTACAGTGGGCTCTTCGTGAAGAGATTTGTGAGAAACGTGTGTGGGGTGTGATGCTGAGCATGTTTTTCTCGTGGACACCATGGAACATGTACGTGGAACTCTGTGCAGTGCTGGATGGGAATCTGAACTCTCATTTGTCCACTGTCATCTTGTCTGTTTACTTCATCTGTATAGTTCCTTACCTTATTTTCCCTCTGCCTACATTTATTCATTAATTTCTTGAAGCTTGTTGCATTTATGTTTTTGTATCAAGATCCCTTTTTTCTTATATTTTTGAGCTCCACTTCTTCCTCTCCCATTCAATGCCTCCTCCAGTTACATACTAGTTACCAGCAGGCACTGACACCCATCCCCACACCCCCTTGAGCACTGAACCCATGACAATAGGCAGGGTTTACTATATGCTAAGCAGGACATTATTTAGAAAAATGAATTTGATAAGCCTAAATCCAGATGCATTATCTGTCAATATCCAAGAAAATAGGGACAAAATGTGCACTGGTTTCCATGTTAAAATACTTCCTTCCCAGGAGTGGGCCCCTGTAGTTTATAATACCATCCAAAAGTTGTTTTCAGTAGTGGAAAAGCCTTAGGATAGTAGGCTGATGAGCACACATAGCAATATTTTTATAATTCAGAGCCAAGATGATAGCACAGCAAAGGAGCAGAAGCCTGAGGAAGCTATTAACAATTCAAGAATTTACCATTTCCAGTTAGTACAGGAATGTTAATTCCATTTCCAAGGAGAAGCATAAAAATGGCATGTGTTAGGACTCTTAGAGATATACTTTGTATAGTAGAATATTAAAATCTCAGACTTTGGTGTTTTTACCCTTTGAGATTTGCTAAGTTTCCCTCCACCTTAGAGTTAAGCACAACTCTGGGGTAGTTTTTAAAGGCAGTCATTCCAAATGCACCTGAACTCATCTCCTTGGAGTTACAATGGCCACCTTGAATGGCTGTGTTAGCCTCAAGATAACCAAGTGATCTCCAAAATTTAGGCAAGAGACAAAAGTAGTTATACATTCATTTTAGTATGAAAGAGCATTTTTGAACAGGATAGAAATGTTTAATCAAATAGGGGTAAGTTTCTACAAGACATACAGATACATGAGTATCTATAATTGTTTTTTAAATAACAAAAAAATTATGAATTTTAATATCATATTGGTATTCACCCATGTGTTCAACCAAGGCTCTCTGTTTTCATGTTCAGCACATCATATCTCTAATACCTGCACAGATGATCTTGTTGCTAAGTAATACAGCTTTCTTTATGAATACACCCATCACACTACCTTATTCATTTATCCATATGTGCATATACTTATAGATTAAGATATTTACTGAGTTCATTGAACTGCAGATGCTCAGGCACTAGAAATACAGAGATGATGAGGTCTCTGCCATGCTTTCAAGAAACTGGCATCTTTTTGGTAAGTGATAGAATTATAAGCAAGTCATTATAGTAAAATGTTATAACTGATATTGTTGATTTATATAAAAATGTATGGAAATACTGATAAGTAAATTAATCCTGCCAGAAACCATCAAAGGCTGTAGAAACAGAGGTTGCATTTGAATAAGGGTAGTTTAAAATAGCATTCCCTGACTCCCCAGAACAGATTTAATCTTCCTTGATCTCTCCCCCCAGAATACTGTATGCCTATCTCCATTAGTAAGTATTATTGTATTTCATTATAGTTAACAAGAGGCCCGATGCACGAAAATTCATGCAAGAGTAGTCCTTCTTTCTCCTGGCTGCTGGCACCGGATTCCCTCTGGCACCCAGGACTTGGGCTTCCCTCCTCTGACCACTGGCAGGCACCGGGGACCTGGGCTGCTTCCTTCCATCCCAGGCTTTGTCAGAAGGACATCCGGAATAATGTCCAGAAGACACCCATCCTAATTAGTGTATTACTCTTTTATTATTATAGACTAGAGGCTCAGTGCACAAAAATTTGTGCACTCGGGGGGTCCCTCAGCCTGGCCAGTGCCCTCTCGCAGTCTGGGACCCCTCAGGGGATGACCACCTACTGCCTTAGGCCCACTCCCTGGGGGATTGGGCCTAAGCTGACAGTCAGACATCCCTCTGGTGGTCAGTGTGTGTCATAGTGACCAGTCATTCCCAGTCGTTCTGCTGTTAGGGTCAATTTGCATATTACCCTTTTATTATATAGGAGTGCCTGGCCAGCTTGGGTGAGGGGCTGATGGCTGTTTGCAGGTGGGCCACAGCCCCTTCAGGGTGGGGAGTCCTGCTGAGGTGCCTGGCCAGTCTGGGTGAGGGGCTGAGGGCCGTTTTCAGGCTGGCTAAGACCCCAACGGGGACCCTCAGCCCATGAGGATGTGGCCAGCCTGGGTAAGGGGTTGATGGCTGTTTGCAGGGTGGCCACAACCCCCAGCCACGCAAGCTCCCAGTGGAGGCTGGCTGGAAGCAGGTATCTGGGATTTATTTGTCTTCTATAATTGAAACTTTGTTGCCATAAGTGGAGGCCACAGCCAGCTCAGGGCTAGCGGGAAGCTTGGCTTCCTCCATCACCCGGGCAACCAAGCCTCCTGCTTGCTCCAGCTCTGTGGCTGCTGGCCGCCATCTTGGTTGGGTTAATTTGCATATAGTCACTCTGATTGGCAGGTGGGCGTGGCTTAGGGCATAGCAAAGGTACGGTCAATTAGCATCTTTGTCTTTTATTAGTGTAGATGGCTCCCAGATCATTCTACTCTACTAGATAGAGCTCCTTAAGGAAAGAAAAAATATTTGATTCAACTTTGTATCCTTAGTACCTAGCACAGTACAGAAGCTCAATAAATTGTTTGTTGAATGAATAAACAATGAGTCAAAGAAATCTCAAGAGATATTTTAAAACATTTTTAACTAAATGAATCTGAAAACAATTATCAAAATTTGTGGAATGTAGCAAAAGCAATGATTAGAGGAAAACTTGTAACATTGAATGCATATATTAGGAAAGAAGCTAGATCAAAAATTAACCATCTAAGATTCCTCCTTAGGAAACTGGAATAAGGAGAGCAAATTAAATGCAAACATTTCCCTAAGGAGTAAGTGATTTGAGCTCCACATCAGGCACTCCTAACTTTAGCTCATTCTCAGGAGACACGAGCCCCCCAAATCACCTGGCTTTGAAAACCAATGGGGAATATGTCCAGGAAAAATATAGCAATGCAGGGAAAGGAAAACACACACAGACTCACCTGACATAGAAGCCAGTGCAAAAACACCAGAGAGAAAAGTGCATAGACACAGGTGAACAAGTCCCACTTACAAATGTTGCAACACCTGCTGGAGAGGCAGGAGGCAGCTGGACTCTCCCTGGGAAAGAAAAAATTGGCAACAGCCATTTTTGATATCTAGTTCTGCTGTGCTGATGCCAGCATTGGTGGATGCCATTTTGAGATCTTCCTTCTATCCTGCTAATGCCAATGGGTATGCCCTGCTGAAAGCCCTGCCCACCCTTATGTTTCAGTCAGCCAGCTACAGGGAGGTCAGCCCCACTCAATGCTCCTACAGCAACAGGAGGACAACACGGGACAACCCTCAAGCACCTGGCTTTGGTGGCCAGAGGCGAGTGTGTTGCTGGGCCCCAGAGGATATCTCCTACATAAGACCTCTTCAAGGCCTGGAGGTATAGAGATCTACCTAATACAGAGAAATGAACATAGAATGTTAGCTGATACGGGAGACAGCAGAAGATGTTCCAAACAAGAGAACAAGACAAAGCCTCAGAAAAAGAACGAAATGAAATGAAAATAAGCAATCTACCTGATAAAGGGATCAAAGTAATGGTATGAAGATGTTCACCGAACTCAGGGAAAAAAATGGATGAACACAGTAAGAACTTCTAAAAAGAAATAAAAAATATAAGAAAGTACCAATCAGAGCTGAACAATACACTAACTGAAATGAGAAATTCACTAGAGGGAATCAACAGCAGATTAGATGAGACAAAAAAATGTATCAGTGATCTGGACAACAGAGTAGTGACAATCACCAAAACAACAACAACAAAAATTTAATGATGATAGGTAAGGGTCCCACAAGGATATGGGAGAGAGGGAGAGAGAGAGAGAGAGAGAGAGAGAGAGAGAGAGAGAGAGAAGAAAAAAATAAAACTTATTTGAAGAAATAATAGCTGAAAACTTCCCTAACCTGTGGAAGGAAATAGACATTTAGGTTTAGGAAGCACAGATTCCCAAACAAGATGAAACCAAAGATATCCACACCAAGACACAGCATAATTAAAATGTCATAATGTAAAGATATAGAGGGAATCTTAAAAGCAACAAGAGAAAAAAGCAAATAGTTATGTACAAGGGAACCACCACCAGACTATCAGCTGACTTTTTAGCAGAAAATGTTCAGACCAGAAGGGAGTGGCACAATATGGTCAACGTGCTGTAAGAATAAAACCAAAGCCGACAATCAAAACTACTCTGCCCAGAGGGTTATCGTTGAGAATTGAAGAAGAGAGAGTTTCCTAGACGAGTAAAACCCGAAGGAGTTCCTCACCACCGAACTGGCTTCACAGGAGATATTAAAGGGACTTCTTTAAGTGGAAAAGAAAAGGCCATCACTAGAAATAAAATATATGAAAGAAAAAAATCTTACTGATGAAAGCAAACATAGTAAAGGTAATAGATCAACTACTTATAAAACTAGTATGAAGGTAAAAATAGTAAAATCATCTATATCAACAATAATTAGTTAAATAAATAAGAAGTTATAAAATATGATGGCAAAAACATAAAATGTGGTGGTACTGGGTGTTAAAATCTAGTGTTTTTAGAATGTGTTTGAACTTAAGTGACCATCAACCAATTGCTATATACATAGGTTGTTATTGTGAAACCTGATGGTAACCACAAATCAAGTACCTGTACTAGATACACCAAAAAATGAAGAGAAAGAAATCCAAACATAACACTAAATAAATTCATCACACGTGAAGAGAGCAGAGAAGAAGAAATGAACAGATAACTACAAAAACAACCAGAAAACAATTAACATAATGGCAATAAGTACATATGCTATATAATAAAAGCCTAATATGCAAATCGACCAAACAGCAGAATAACTGGTTGCTATGCTGCGCACTGACCACAGGGTGCAGACGCTCAACACAGGAGCTGCCCGCAGGCCCCAGGCCAGCCAAGGCGGGTGCCAGCGGGGCCCCCCAATTACCTTGCAGATCAGTCCCGATCGCCAGCCAGGCATAGGGACCCTACCCATGCACGGATTCCTTGCTTCAGGCCTCTAGTGTATCAATAATTATTTAAAATGTAAATGGACTAAATGCGTAGGGTGGCTGAATGGATAAAAATGAGACTCATATATATACTGCCTACAAGAGACCCACTTTGGGTCTAAAGACATACACACAGTGAAAGTGAATGGATGGAGAAAGATATTTTATGCAAATGGAAATGAAAAGAAAACTGGGGTAGCTTTTGTCTACCAGAGAAAAAAAGACCTTAAAACAAAGACTGTAACAAGACACAGAAGGCTATTACATAATGATAAAGGGATCAATCTAGCAAGAGGACATAACACTTATAAATATCTATGCACCCTATGTAGGAACAAATACATAAATAAAAAATTAACAGACACTAAAGGAGAAATTGACAGTCTTACAGTAATAGTAGGGGACTTTAGCACCCTACTTATATCAATGGATAGATAATCTAAACAGAAAATCTATAAAGAAACATTGGCCTTAACCGATACATAAGACCAGATAAACTTAGCAGATATAAATGGAGTATTCCATCCCAAAATAGCAGAAACACATTCTTTTCAAGTGTACATGGCACATTCTCCAGGATAGGTCATATGTTAGTTCACAAAACAAATTTCAATAAACTTAAGATAATTAAAATAATACTAAGCAACTTTTCCAACCACAACAGTATGAAACTAGAATTATATGGAGCACAAACATATGGAGACTACAAAACATGCTACTAAACAATCAGTGGGTCAATGAAGAAATCAAAGAGGAAATTAAAAAATACATTGAGAGCCCTGACTGGTTTGGCTCAGTGGATAGAGCGTCGGCCTGCAGACTCAAGGGTCCCGGGTTCGATTCCGGTCAAGGGCATGTAACTTGGTTGCGGGCACATCCCCAGTAGAGGGTGTGCAGGAGGCAGCTCATCAATGTTTTTCTCTCATCGATGTTTCTAACTCTCTATCCCTCTCCCTTCCTCTCTGTAAAAAAATCAATAAAATATATTTTTAAAAAAATACATTGAGAGAAATAAAAATGGAAACACAGTATTCCAAAATCTATAGGATGCAGCAAAAGCAACTGTAGAACAGAAGTTTATAGCAATGCAGGTCAACCTTAAGAAACAAACAAAAAATTCAAATAAACAATCTAATCTTACACACAAAGGAACTAGAAGAAGAACAAACAAAAAATGTTAGTAGAATAAAGGAAATAATAAACATTAGAGTGGAAATAATGAAATAGAGATTAAAAAACAACAGAAAACATTAGTGAAGCTAACAATTAGTACTTGAAAAGATAAACAAAATTAATGGCCTTTAGCCAGACTCATCAAGAAAAAAAGAGAGATAACCCAAACGAAAAAATCAGAAATAAAAGAGGAGACGTTAAAACCAATACCACAAAAAATTTAAAAAGAATACTATGAACAATTATACACAAACCAATTGGATACCCTAGAAGAAATTGATTAATTTCAAAAACAATCTTCCAAGACTGAATCAGGAGGAGATAGAAAATCTGAACAGACTAATTACTAGTAATGAAATTAAATCAGAAAAAAAAAAAAGCTCCATTAACAAAACTCCAGGACCAGACGTCTTCACAAGTGAATTCTACCAAATATTTATTTTATTCATTCATTCATTCATTTATTTATTTATTTATTTATTTATTTATTTATTTTGTGTTGGCTGTTGTCATTTTTTTATTTGACAATCTAAGGGAAAAGAGGTCAGTACCCCTGACGAAATAGTCAGGTATTGCGTATTTTATAAATTCTTGCGGCACGTGGGCTGAAAATCGCTATTCTAGGATGAACTGCAAACTGTGTTCACTGGAGCTCCTGTCAGGGGCCCCAACTGGTAAGAGTTGTTTTTTTTTTTAATTTCTTTATTAATTAAGGTATTACTTATGTGTCTTTATCCCCCCATTACCCTTTCCCACCCCCCCGACTCATGCCCTCACCCCCCCTGTTGTCTGTGTCCATTGGTTAGGCTTATATGCATGCATACAAGTCCTTTGGTTGATCTCTCCCCCTTCCCCCCACCCTCCCCTACCTTCCCTCTGAGGTTTGACGGTCTGATCGATGCTTCTCTGTCTCTGGATCTGTTTTTGTTCATCAGTTTATGTTTTCATTATATTTCATAAATGAGTGAGATCATATGATATTTATCTTTCTCTGACTGGCTTATTTCACTTAGCATAATGCTCTCCAGTTCCATCCAAAATGTTGCAAATGGTAAGAATTCCTTCTTTTTTACTGCAGTGTAGTGTTCCATCATGTAGATGTACCACAGTTTTCTAATCCACTCATCTGCAGTTGGGCACTTAGGCTGTTTCCAGATCTTAGCTATGGTGAATTGTGCTGCTGTGAACATAGGGGTACATATATCCTTTCTGATTGGTGTTTCTAGTTTCTTGGGATATATTCCTAAAAGTGGGATCACTGGGTCAAATACGAGTTCCATTTTTAGTTTTTTGAGGAAACTCCAACTGTTCTCCACAGTGGCTGCACCAGTCTGCATTCCCATCAGCAGTGCACGAGGGTTCCTTTTTCTCCACATCCTTGCCAGCACTTTATCGTTTGTTGATTTGTTGATGATAGCCATTCTGACAGGTGTGAGATGGTACCACATTGTCGTTTTGATTTGCATCTCGGATAATTAGTGACTTTGAGCATGTTTTCATATGTCTCTTAGCTTCCTTCTGTCTTCTTTAGAAAAGTATCTATTTAGATCCATTGCCCGTTTTTTGATTGGGTTGTTTATCTTCCTTTTGTTAAGTTGTATGAGTTCCCTGATTAAACCCTTATCAATGATAACATTGGCATATATGTTCTCCCATGCAGTGGGCTTTCTTGTTGCTTTGTTGATGGTTTCTTTTGCTGTGAAAAAGCTTTTTCATTTGTTTATTTTCTCTTTAGTTCCCATTGCCCTAGGAGCAGTATCAGTGAAGAAATTATCTCAACATATGTCTGAGATTTTGCTGCCTGTGGATTCCTCTAGTATTTTTATGGTTTAAGTCCTTTATCCATTTTGAGTTTGTTTTTGTGTATGGTGTAAGTTGGTGGTCTAGTTTCATTTTTTTGCATGTATCTGTCCAATTTTCCCAACACCATTTATTGAAGAGACTGTCTTGACTCCATTGTATGTCCATGCCTCCTTTGTTGAATATTAATTGAACATAGTGTTTTGGGTCGATTTCTGGGTTCTCTATTCTATTCTATTGATGTATATGTCTGTTCTTGTGCCAGTACCAGGCTGTTTTGAGAATAGTGGCTTTGTAATACAGCTTGACATCTGGTATTGAGATACCACCTACTTTATTCTTCTTTCTCAGGATTGCTGCAGCTATTCGGGGTCTTTTTTTATTCCAGATGAATTTTTGGAATAAGTTCATCTAGGTCTGTGAAATATGCCATTGGTATTTTAATGGGGCGTGCATTGAATCTAGAGATTGCTTTGGGTAGTATAGACATTTTGATGATGTTGATTCTACCAATCCATGTACATGGTATGTTCTTCCATCTGGGAACTTTAATACACCACTGACATCACTGGATAAATCTTCTATCAAATATTTAAAGAAGAGTTAATGCCTATGCTTCTCAAACTATTACAAAAAAATTGAAGAGGGAAGAATATTTCCAAACTTATTCTGCATATCCAGCATTACCTTGATACTAAAACCAGACAAAAATACCACCAAAAAAGTTACAGGCCAATATCCCTGATGAAGATGGATGCAAATATCCTTAGCAAAATATTAGCAAACTGGCCCTAGTCAGTTGGATTAGTGGTAGAGCATGGGGCCTGCGGACCAAAGAGTCCCAGGTTCACTTCCAGTCAAGGGCATGTACCTTGGTTGCAGGCTTCTCCCCGGCCCAGGCCCTGGTTGGGGCTACTGCAGGAGGCAACCAATAAACGTGATTCTCTCTGTCTTTTCCTCTCTTTCACTCTCTCTAAAAATCAATGGAAATATATCCTCGGGTGATGATTAAAAAAAGGGGGAAAAAAGCAACCTACTGGCCATGGGGTGTGACTCAGTGGCTGCGGGTCAACCAATGAATCAGGAGGTCATGGTTATACTCCCCATCAGAGCACATGCCCAGGTTGCGGGCTCAAACCCCAGTAGGGGTCATGCAGGAGGCTGGCAGTCAATGATTCTCCCTCATCATTGATGTTTCTATCTCTCCCCCCACTCCCTTCTTTTCTGAAATCAATAAAAATATATCTTTTTTTTAAAAAAAATAAAGATTGGATTATCTAAAACAAAAGTCAATTTATTGAGTGGGAGTAGATATTTGCAAGTGATATATCTAATAAGGGATGATATCCAAAATATATAAAGAACTCATATAACTCAATATGAAAAATACCCCAAGCAATTTAATTTAAAAATGGGCAGAGTACCTGAATAGACATTTTTCCCAAGAAGACATACAGATGGCCAACAAACACATGAAAAGATGCTCAACACCACTAAGCAAATCACAACCACAATGAGATATCACTTCACACCTGTCAGAATGGCTATTATCAAAGACAACAAATAATAGATGTTGGCAAGGATGTGGAGAAAAGAGAACCTTTGTGCATTGTTTGTGGGAATGTAAAATGGAAAACAATGTAGAGGTTACTAAAAAAATTAAGAACAGAACTGCCACATTACCCAGCAATTCCACTTTTGGGTATTTATCTGAAGAAAATGAAAATACTAATTTGAAAAGATATATGCACCCCATGCTCATTGAAGCATTATTTATAACTAGGGGCCCAGTGCATGAATTCATGCACTTTGAAAGGAACTGTGGGCTGCAAGGCTACAGTGGGCACAGGGGTGGGTCCATCCTCCGCACCTCTGCCCGGCCCCTCCCACTTTGGTCCCCAGTCCCCTCTCTGCCAGCAGCCCCACTCCCGCTGCTGCCACTCCCACGTGCTGACAGCACCAGCCCCCTTGCACTGACTGACAGTGTGGAGTGATTGGGGCTGGCTCCAGCAGGGGGTGCGAGAGGCCACTGCTGGCCCTGATTGTCCCTCAGGAGCAGGGGGAGATGGAGAAGCCCTGAGGGGCAATTGGGGCCGGCAGCTGCCGCTCGCACCTGCTGATGGTGCTGAGTGATCAGGACTGGCACTGGGTTCCAGCAGTGGGTGCGAGCAGCAGCTCCAGCACTGACTGCAGGTGCAAGCAGGGCCAGCACTGGCAATGGGTGTGAGCGGCTGCTCCGGCACCAGCAGCAGGTGCAAGCACTGGGTGGGACTGCGCATGTGGGAGCAAAGAGTTTTCAGTAACCACCAGAAGCTCCCCCAATGACAGCGACTGGCACCCCACCTTGGTCTGGAGCCCCTGCTCACCTGCTCCATCATCCCGCTGTGGCCAACGCCTGCCATGTTCCACATGCGCCCCCTGGTAGTCAGCACATGTCATAGCAACTGGTTGTTCGGTTGTTCCAGTTGTTCTGCCATTTGTCTATTTGCATATTAGCCTTTTATTATATAGGATAGCCAAGATAGAGAAGCTACCTATGTGTTCATTGATAGATTAATGGATAAAGAAGATGTGGTGCACATACATTCAGGAATATTACTCAGCTGTAAAAACCATGGAATCTTGCAATTTACAACAACATGCATGGACTTGGGATATTATGCTAAGTGAAATAAGTCAGACAGAGAAAGACAAATACCATATGATTTCACTTATATGTGAAATCTGAAAGGCAAAACAAACAAAACAGAAACAGACTCATAGATACACAAAAAAAACTTGATCAATAGAAGAATGATTAAATTAGGGTAAATCTAGTGGCAAGAGGGGAGGGAGTTGGGGAGGTAGGAAAAATAGGTGAAAGGGATTAAGAGGCACAAACTTCCATTTATAAAATAAACTAGAGGCCTGGTGCACGAAATTCATGCACGGGGGGTGGGTGTCCTCAGCCCGGCCTGCACCCTTTCCAATCTGGGACCCCTCAGGGGATGTCTGACTGCCAGACATCCCTCTCACAATCTGGGACCACTGGCTCCTAACCACTCGCCTGCCTGCTTGCCTGATTGCCCCTAACCGCCTCTGCCTGCTGGTCTGATCGCTGCCTAACTGCTCTCCCCTGCCGGCCTGATTGCCCCCTAACTGCTTGCTCTCCCGTACCGGCCTGATCTCGTGCCAAACCACTTCTGCCTCGGCCCCCGCCACTGTGGCTTTGTTCAGAAGAAAGGCAGGACGACCAGAAGATGTCTGGTCAACCTGTCTAATTAGCATATTACCCTTTTATTAGTATAGATAAGTCATGGAGATTGAATGTACAGTATAGGGAATATGGTCACTAATATCGTAACTAGAGGCCCCATGCACAAAATTTGTGCATGAGGGAGGGTGTGGTCCCTCAGCTCAGCCTGCAACAACACCAATGTCCCTCGTGGCCTCTGGCCAGAGGTCCCTCCCCTCCCTCTGCGCGGCCAAGGGGTGGACACTGGGCTCGCGTTGTTGAGGCGATGCCACCAGCAACCCGCACTGGCTGCTATGGGTGCACCATCTTTGTTGTGGAGTGATGATTTATTTGTATATTACTCTTTTATTAGATAGGATAACTATGTGTGGTAACAGATGGTTACTAGACTTGGTGTGGTGATCATTTTGTATGATATTTAAATGTTAAATCACTATGTGTACACTGAAACTAATATAATATTGTATGTCAACTATGCTTCAATAAAAGAGAAATTAGAATAATTTATTACTCTAAAAAGTGTCAATTATAAGGAAAGATTAAGCATTTAGGTTGTCTTTCATGTACAAACAGTTCATTGGATAATCAAATAGCCCTAGGTGATGAATGAGATTTCTTTACAGAAAATTTCCACATAATAGAAGTATAAAGAATAATATAATTAGAAAGTCAGCATTTTAACCTCTAATTAACAGTAGATTGGGCCAATAATCATCAATGGATAAAACCATTAGATGACATTTTTTTGGAAACTTTCCACTGGAAGCAGTAGACTATCATGCCCCAAACCTATTGATTAATCTTAGCATCAGACAGTGCATGCCTCCTGACAAGCCTCCAGCTATAAAATACTGTGAAGCAGGGGGTCCTTCGGGGGTGCGGACGACGGAGCCCCAACGCGCTAGGGCGCGCTAGGGCGTCTGCATGCAGACTCTGGAGACCAGGTTCAGTGACGCAGATCCGTTTTATTGTGGAACTACAGGGGTATATATAGCATGAGGGGACCAATCAGAGGGAGACACGTTGCTACAGGCGACCAATGGCTGAAAGGCTGGGGTACTGTGCACATGGCTCTAGGAGTTTGTTCAGGCAGGCGTTGCTACTTCCTGGTGTGCCTAGGAAGCATGTCATGGTGGAGTGTGCTCACACCATTGCATCAGCCGCAGCGCTGATACATACTTCCCGAGCTCTATGTACACTACTGTTTATGATCTGAACCAGAATCTAATAAAATCTTTAAAGCTAACTTCAATTTGGAGAAGATATGAGAGATTAATGAATAACCAATTGACACTACAAAGAAGTGAACAGACAAATCCCAAATTGTGGTTCTTCTGTAGGACAATACATTTGATTTCTTCACAAGTCAATTACCTGAAAAAAGGGGAAAAAAATAAAGGGGAAGTAGGAGAGACAATTCTAAATTGAAAGACTTGAGATAATTAAATATAGTATGTGGACCTTCTTTGGGTCCCATAAAACCAAACAGAAAAGCATTTTAAATACCTAGGAAAATCTGAACATGTCTAAGTTTTATATGATACCAAGAAAATGTATGTTTACTTATGTGTGTAAAAATGGTAATATGGTTATGAAAGGGAATATCATATTTTCTAGATATGTACACTCAAGTATTTAGACCTGGAATGACATGATGTCTGCGTTTTCTTTAAAATAATTTGCCAAGACCTGGCCAGTTTTCTCAGTGGTTAGGGTTTCAGATTCAATTCCTGATCAAGGGCACGTACCTGGGTTGCAAGTTTGATCCCAAGTCCCAGTCAGGGCATGTATGGGAGGCAACCAAAATAATAGTGTGCCAAAAGATGAGGGGGTGGGGGAATAGAGAGATAGAAGAGGAGAAAGAAAGGAGGGGAAGAAGGAAGAGGAAGAAGAGGAGATAGAATAACAATAGATATGATAAAGACAGGGAAAGCAAGAAAAATGGGAAATTAATCGTGGCTATAAAAATAATATTTCTCTAAACTGAAGAAAGACTCAAGCGCTGATGACATCCCTCAAGAATCAATATATCATGTAAACCCAGAAAATGTGTACTTGTTTGGGGGAAATTAACAAGCTTGAGTATGAATACCTATTATTTTTTTTAGCTAACAGAGAACATCTATTCCTTGCAAATAATTCCTAAACTTTTACTGTAATTGACAGTTACAAAGAACTATTGTGTTTTTTTTATAGTGATAGTGTTGTGGAATTTTGATTTTCAAATTTATCTTATTGGATTTTTATCTCTCTCTCTCTCTCTCTCCCTCCCTCTTCCTCCCTCCCACTCTCTCCCTGCCTCCCTCCCTTTTCCAGTCCAAAACATAGTTTCACTGGCTGTGGGTTCCTAAGTTGTAGTGATATTAAAGATAAAACAAATTCACTCCCCACCATTGAGGGTATCTGTCTTCTTTCTCTTCCCTAAGTTTATTTGGTTGTTTCTCACACTTATTATTCTAGAATAACTACACTCAGTTTGTGAAGTTGTATAAACTATCCCAATACCATTTTTTTAGAATTGCTCTGATTTTTGTAAGGATAACTGAGATAATTGATATGTTAACAATATTGTATGGTCTCACCTAGGAGCAAGGTATATATGCCTCTACTATTCTGGTCTTCTTTTAAATCTGCCAATAGATTTTACAGATTTTTTTCACATTGTTCTTGCACATTTCTTCTTTTCTATCACCGTGAATGAATTTTTTAAAAAATGGCGTTTCTAATTAGTTATTAGCAGTGTATGGGAAGTTCTTGATTTTCATATGTTGCTCTTATATCTGGAATCTGGGAAAATTGTCATAATTGTTAAAAATTGATTTGAAATAATCTAAATCTTTATCAATAGAGGAATTATTAAATTAAGGCAAATCTAGTTAATAGGACATGATACAGCTCTTTAGAAGAAAAATATATGTATATAGTGATAGAGAGAGGTAGAGAGAGACAGAAAAAAAAAAATCTCCAAGATAAAGTGGGGCCCTAGCTGATGTGGCTCAGTTGGTTGAATGTCATCTCATGTACTGAAAAGTCACTGGTTCGATTCCTGGCCAGAGCACATGCCCAGGTTGTGGGCTTGACCATCGGTTGGGGTACATGCGGGAGGCAATCAATGGATATTTCTCTTTCACATTGATGTTTCGCTCTTCCTCCACCTTCCTCTCTCCCTAAAAAACCAATAAAAACATATTTTTTAAAATAAAGTGGGGAAAAAACAAGTAAGAAAAAAAGAATAATAGCATAATGTGGCTTAAATATGTAAACGATTACAGGTGGATATATGCATAAACCCTATAAATGCATAGAATAAGGTCTGGAAAATGCATCCCAATGTTAACTGTGATTACCCTTAGGTTGGGGAATAAAGAAGATTTTTTATTCTTTTTCTACGTATGTTTTTGTATTTACAATTTTTCTAAAATGTGAATTTAATAATGCTTTTGTAATTTAAAAAAATTTTAAAGGTGAAAAAATAAGATGCTGGGAATAGACAAGTTGATAAAGATTGACATGGAGGAAGCTCCAGGGAGGGTAGATATAAGTCCATAGAAAACCCTCACGGGTCATTAATTTCTACAATATCTTTAAAGTCACTTCCATTTGGCTTTGGAAATCTGTGGCTCTACACAACCTGTCAAGAAGTATTACCAGATCTATTAGAGCAGAAAATGAAGATAAAATGTAACACAACTGCCCAATGAAATCAGTGGAGACAACCCCTCCCCTATGTTTATCTACCTCCTGTGATGTCTCGCATGCTAGGGCCATGGACGAGTGAAAGACCTAAATAAATTAGCTGGCTAAATGAGTTGGATAATTTTCCTACTAGCCCTCTCTCCTTGTCAGCTGGAAACAAGATGAGACCAGCCTTTATTTCTAGGTCTTTCTAGTGTCTGGTGCTTCTGCATGGGAAATTCTTTCAACCTGAAGTGAGGAAGGGGAGTCTGGTTAGTTTACCTGCATCAGGTAGCTTGAGGCACGCTTGTTTGCCCTGAAGCAAGGCTATTCCTGGGCTTGGTATGTGAGGTCTTTATGAAAGGTGTCTGACTGTCTCACATCACTGTAGATGTTTGTGCTGTATCCCTTGCAATGAATTAGAGTTATATCTTAAGTTGTGCCATAAGCAAGTTTTGGCAGATGTGTAACCTGGACTTTCATTTTATACACATTAATTGGAGATCAATGATGAACACCTAACACAGTGTCTAGCAGTGGTTTTCAGAGTTTAATGTAGGAATCGTGTCAACATGCCAATAGGGTCTGGGGTAGACACTTGAATTCGCATTTCTAAGAAGCTCTAGGTCTGTGGATGTGGCTGGTTTGGGGAACCACACTTAAAGTATCAGCAGTGAATGGCATATGCTTGGGACTCAATAAGTATTTGTTGAATGAGTCCTTTTCTGTCCTAACCTCCAGAAATGTGGGCCTCCTGTAGAGGCACACGCTTCCTCTTTAGTGTCTGCGTTAGACAGTGAGGAATTTTTACTGGAAAGCTAAGTCTATCAAGCTACTGTGTTTCACTTACTTCCACCCTCACCCCAAAGTTCTACTCATGCAGTTTCATATAGCCAACATCATTTTGCGCAGCCTGACCTGGTCACCCTCTCCCAGCCCAATGTAGCATAGTTACCTGTCTCTGCACCTGGAAGATGCCCCACTGGAGCTGCAGGTCACATCACAGGCAAAGCCAAGAGGGAAACAGAAGGCCCTTTATGTAAAACCAGCTTTCCCCCAGAGCTGCAGCCCCTTTCCTACTCTGGGGTAGTGATATGCAGGAGCACTACGTTGGTTCACAAAACTTAACAAACCAAAAAGTAAAAATCTAGCTTCACATGGACTCTAATACAGAGGTGCCCTAAACAGAGCAAGGACTAAAAATTAACTAGACTGGTCCTGGCTGGGTGGCTCAGTTGGTTGGAATGGTTGCGGGTTTGATTCCCAACTGGGTCACATACCTAGGTTGCCGCATGTATGGGAGGCAACAGGTCGATGTTTCTCTCTTTCTCTCTCTCTCTCTCTCTCTCTCTCTCTCTCTCTCTCTCTCTCAAAAAAAAAATATATATATATATATAATCTTCAGGTGAGGACTTAAAAAAAGTTAATTAGACTGGTATCTTGAGAAATGTATTGCCTACTTAGATTTTCCTTTCACTGGAGATAAAACAGTGTTTGCCTATTGAGCTATGGTGAAAATGCCTCATAAATTAGAATCTCAAGCCTGGTTCTTTTTGGAGTTATTTTCCTTAGAGTAGGATCAAAAGCTGAGCTGGAAAATGATCCAAATATGTGTGTTGAAATATTCTCTTGGAATGAACTAGGTATGTTTTGGACAGATGGAGATGTCAGTTTTATTGTGTGAAACCATGTTTAATATTTTAAGAACTGTCTTGTTCAAGATGACTGAATTGTGTAGACAGAGAAATTCTGTTGTCTTACAATCAAGTTAACAGTTATTCTCACTTATTGGCCACTCCTCTGGGAAATCTGGGGGTACAGTGTTAGCAGAATTCACTTGGGGATTCAGGCATGTGCACATTAGCAGAATAGATGGCACTGTGATTTGTAACACAAGCCTGCTTTTACAGGGAGCATTTTCTACCCACCCACAGCTTCGCAGTGATGTTGGAATCTGTCTAGTTGGTGGAGGATCAGTAGCTTAAGGAGCTAATGAATATTCATTTCTTTTCCCTGGGTGCAAAGTAAAATAACCAGTAATTAGTATAATATTTAATACTTCTATTCAAAATAAATAAATCTTTTGTGAAAAAAAACCCTAATTATTATAATGTAGCAAATTCCGCATATGTAACTGGAATTGGATGTGGTAATTTGAAAATGCTTCTAAGCCCTCATTTACATGTTTGAGATTAGTTAATTATTCCCCTTGTATGCATAAAACAGAACTTTAAATTTTTACCTGCATTTATTATTCATTTTCCTATCTCCCAAGCTTAGCTGAGTCTAATATTTAAATTTTACATTTTCTTCGATACTGGAGATATTTGTATTTTGAAGTAATGTTTTGAGTTTGCTCTTGTCCTCCCCTTCTCTTGTTCCACAGATACAGGATGCAAATGGCTTATGGCTATTCCCACGTGGTGTTTCTTATCTGATCCTTGGTTCACGTGGCAAGGTTTAGCGGTTCCAATTTTTTTAGATATGCATTTTAATACATAATACATGGTCAGCTCTGTGCAGGGTACTTTCACACATGTCGTCATGTTTTATTCTGCAGCTGTACTGTGGATTTGTTTTTCTACTGCTACTTTGTAGGTGAGGAAACTGAGCTCAAAAAGGTTAACTCCTTTCATGCAAAGTGTAAAATTCTAAATTATCCATGTATCTGAGTCTAAATCCAGTTTACACCACAACGACAAGATTCTGAACTTGTTCTTCCAAGTTACTGAGGAGGGAAAGGTTTGGAGGAGGTGATGGTATGCTTGTGTGCAAACAAAAGTTCTCCAGGGTGTTGTCATGGGCTTGGGTGCTTGTGAGTGCCAACCACTGCTGGGGGTGAGGGACAGTCCAGCATCACTAGCCGTGCAGGCAAAGTCTTTCTGGGCCTGTGACTAACAAGGACACTTCAGATCTACAGCCCAATGGTTTCTCAGTGATACTGGCTAGGGCCCGCCAGAGAGAATTCACATTCTTGCCCAAATGCAAATGTATGGATCTATGTAGGATGCAGTCAAAATTCACAAAGACCTAGATAATTTATAATGCTGTAATTTCTCAATTCTGTGGAAAAAAAAAATGGAAAGCTGACATACCAGGAGTTTGTATGATTCATTTGGGCTAGGGAGCAGAGACAAGAGCCTCTGATTTAGTTGAAAGAGTCCCAGGACTAGAATAAAATTCTGATTTCTGACCTTGTACTACAGGCCCCACGAGGCCCAGCTACTGCCTGCTTCTCTCAGCTCCTCGTGTGCCCCTCCATTCCTTTTCCATGCTCAGCCCCCTCCAGCCACACTAGCCACCTCCTTTCTGTTCCTCCAACTTGCAAGTTTGTTCTTGCCTCAAAACCGTTGTATTTAGCCCTAGCTGGTTTGGCTCAGTGATAGAATGTCTGCCTGTGGACTGAAGGGTCCCACGTTCAATTCAGGCCAAGGGGACATTCCCAGGTTGCGGGCTCAATCCTCAGTAACGGGCAGGGGCGGGGGGGGGGGGGGGGGCGGGGGGGGGCGGGGGCGGGAAGGGGCGGAGTGCAGGAGGCAGCTGATCAATGATTCTCTCTCCTCATTGATGTTTCTATCTCTCTCTCTCCCTCTCCCTTCCTCTCTGAAATCAATAAAAATGTATTAAAAACAAAAACCTTTGCATTTATTGTTCCTCCTACTTGGGGTGATCTTCCCTGCTATCTCCAGGTGGCTGATTTTTTTTAACCTCATCTTTGGGCTTCAGTTCAGATACCTCCTCCATAGGGAGCCTTCCCTGCCGCGCCCCATCTACAGGGGCCTCTCCCCATGATCACCCACAGCTAGCAGGGGCTCATTGTCCTAAGACCCTGTTCACTCAACTTCAGAGCACGTTTGCTTTCTGAAATGATCTTTATTTATTTATTTTTGTACTGTTTTGTTTTCACGTTGGCATCTAGAGCAGCTCTAACACATAATAGGTACTTGATAAATGTGTTGAATAAATGAATGCATAAATCCACGAATGAATAGAAATTAGACTCAAAGAATTACACATTCTAGCATTTGAAGGCACTTGCTAGCTACTAGTAATCAATCCCAACTTTACACCCAGTATCTGTATTTGATTATTTCCAGTGAGAGAAAGCTCATTCTTTTACATAACCGAGTCTCCAATTTTTATATTAAGAGGCAGTGTTGGACTGTGATAAATAAGTCAAACTCACCTTAATTCAAATCTAAATCTGTTATATACTAACTGTGAACCTTGGTTAGGTCAGTTAACTCTGCTGTGTCCCGTCCGTTTCATCTGAAAAGGGAGTAACAATACCTACCTGGGCAAACTATTGTCAGAAATAAACAAAGCCATGTTGGCAGAGAGTCATACTAGTACATGTTTATAAACACACTAGAGGCCCAGTGCATGAATTCGTGCATGGGTGGGGTCTGGCCAGCCCAGCCCCAATTGAGGTGGATCGGGGCCGGGCCTGTCGGGAGGAGGAAACAGTGGGAGTTTGGCCGGCTGGCCCTCCCTGATTGGAGCCTGATCAGAGCCAGGCCAGCTGGGGGGAGGGGCCACGAATGATTGGCCAGCGGGCCCCACCCCCGATTGAGGTGGGGGGACCAATTGGGGGTGGGGTCCGCCGTGAGGAGGGGCTGTGGGCAGTGGGTTGGCCAGCCCCGCCCTTGAATGGGGTGTGGGGGCTGATCAGGGGTCAGCAGCTGGGAGAGGGGCTGTGGAAGGTTGGCTGGCCAGCCACATCCCTGATTGGTGTGTGTGTGTGGGGCGGGTATCTGGGGGCAAAGCTGACTGCGGGGAAGGGCCGTGGGCCAATCAGGGTGGTGGGGGCCCATCAGGGGTGGGGCCTGCCACGGGGAGGAGCTTCAGCAGGTTGGCTGGCTGGCCGGCCCTGCCCCTGATTGGAGTGGGGGGGCCATTTGGGGTGGAGCTGACTGGGGAGAGGGGATGATCAGGGGCAGGACTATTGGGGTGGTGGGGGCCCATCAGGGGTGGGGCCAGCTGGGAGGGCGGGGCCACAGGTGAGGCTGGGCAGGGGGAGGGGCTGCAGGAGGTTGGCCGGCTGGCCCCACCCCTCGATTGGGCCAGTTTGCTGGCCACAGTGGGTGTCACAGCAATTGGTCATTCTGGTTGTTATGGCATTCCAGTCGCTGGCTTTTTATATAGAGAGATGGTATAGAAAGGTTAGCCTGTTAAGGGGGGTCAGATAAATGTTAGTTTTCTTCTTTTCAGTTCTCTCTGCTACTTTGTCCTGTCCTGTGCATCACACACACATTCACCTGTAATTCTTCCCATGAGGTAGTACTGTGTGTCAGTCCTGTTTTACAGATGAGAAAACTGAGGGTAATGCTGTTAAGTGATTTGGCCAAAGTGCCCCTTCTAAAAAATGGTGCAGTCACTGTTGTCAAGTTTTCATCCCATCAAAGCTACCTCCTTTCTCTGCCCCCAACACCAAAGAGCAAGCAGGTTGATAAAATGGAAGGATATAAATCTACTGGCCAGTTTAACTCTCAGAATGGCAGAGGGCATCTGCTTCACCCCCATGAAGCACGGTTGACTAGAGCTAGAGGGCCTGTGCAAAAGAGATGAGCAAGCATGTGCAAAGGAGGATGCACCAACCTCTCGTGCAAGGGCCCCAGTCCCTCTGCCTTTAGAGCACCACCCCCCTTCTTTAGTTAACCCCGGCATTGACTCTGAAATGAATTAAAGCGATGGGCAAGTCGTTACCACTTGTCATGATTATTGCATACCAAAGAACTCTAGCAAATTGCTACTGGGCACTGTGATGCCCCAGCCATAGTTGCTGGGTATCATGGGAGCTAATTTGGAAGTGGTCACTTAGGAGGGCAGCAGGGCATCGGAGAGCATGTGATTCAGAGTCAGACTTGAGTTTAAACTCATTCCATTATGTATCAACGGTGTGACATTGGGCAGGTTATTTTCTGAATATTCTATTTGCTCCTTCTGTATAATAAGAACAATTCCATTTACCTCCCAAGGCTTATGTGCAGAATTAAATAGCCCCAGCACATGTCAACTTGTAACATATGATAGCGACTGCAACCACCCCCTTCTCCTGCAGATAGCGTCCTTCTCCAGGTAGAAAGTTGATGGAAATGGTTGGAAATAGCTAAGGGCTCCTGCCATGACCCCACTGTAACAGGGACAAAGCAGGGAGGCTCTTCCTGTGTTTTGTTTTCCAAGTAATAAGTGAATTCTGAGGAAATTAGACAGTTTACTTCTGAACACGTCTTATGTAGAGTGGAAGTAATGTGAGTAATAAATTATCCTCTCTTCCCCAAGATCTTACTGGTCATTATTCTCTAATGTAATTAGAATGCCAGATGTGGACCCATCCATCTTCATCAAGAAGCAATGGTAAAATGGGGGAAATGCTTACTGCAAAGGAAGGGTGGATCCTGTGGATGGTGAAGTTTCAGACTTAAAAACTTGAGCTGACATTCAGGGCTTTGTTGTCCGTTCTTTTCCAATATGCATGTCTAGGCACTTACTTTCAGTCAAGTGTCTTTGTTAGAAATCTCCCTATGGTGTCTCTAGAGTATATTCTTGCTTCTGTGGTTTTCCTCCCTTCACGTGAAGGAAAACATCCAAACTTTCTTGGGACCCCTCTCACCACATTCCTCAAAGTTTCATGGGCCTAGAATCTAGGCTATCGGTGTCATTTGTGGTCGTTCATGATATCATTGGCTTACATTTGTGGCTAATACATCCAGGTATGACCATCAAAATACCTACCAAATGAATCTCAGAGGGAAGGGGGTGGGGGAGGCAAAGGGGCGGAAAGAGATTAACCAAAGAACTTGTATAGATATATGCATAACCCATGGGCACAGACCTTAGTGTGGTGAAGGCCTAGGGGAGGGCAGGGCATGTGTGTGTGTGTGTGTGGGGGGGGGGTGTTAATGTGCAGACTAGAAGGGGTCAATGGGGAAAAAGGGGACATCTGTAATATAATAAAGATAAATTAAAAATAAAAATAAATATCTACCAAATGGATCCAGGTACTGCTAGAAGACAATACATACTGATAGAGAAAGTTCTATCTCTCTTGAATCTTCAAAGAGAAATAAGTAAATCCTTATGATCTACATGCTTCTCTCCATTGGAAATATAACCAGGTGGTGTGATTTCAGCACCTGTTAGGGATTACCCAGTTCAAAATCTTTCTTTCCTAGCCCTAATATATTCGTTTAAATCCCTGTCTTTAATATACCTTTCTCCTTCCCTCCCTCTTTTCCTTCATGTGAATGACTGTAGCTGGGTGAGGGTAAGGGTCCTAGCTATCTTGCTCACCACTCTTTCTCAAGCACTTAACACATATAGTAGAAGCTCAATCAGGTTTTGCTAAATAAACAGATGAATGGACCCTTACTGAGTACCTTTTATGTCTCTAGTTCTTCAATTTTTAGGGTTAAAATTGTGTTTTCCAAACTCAGTTATTTACGTACTTCCTTTGGGGTATTTGCCAAATCTCTGAAACACTTTTTTCTATTTACTTGACATTTTTCTTTAAATGGACTTTTCTTTACACTTAGCATCATGCAAAGCAATAATATTCATGAAATTATAGATTTGGTATCTATTTGCAATTTTTTCTAATGCCCATTTAAGTGAATTTGTAACTATTAAAATAAAAAAAAAATCGTGTCACCTAAAATCATCTAAACGACCTCTATTAAAATACCAGTCTATCTAGAATGAGTTTAAACGCATTGATCACATCTACTAGCTATGAACCTCTGAAGAAGACGGGGCCCAGGAACAGCAGTTCTGCAGAGGAAAGACTTCTTAGTGGGGGTTGGTGCTCACGGTTGCAGATGGCCCCCATATCCCAAGTGTCAGTGGGTACTGAGGGAAGTGTCTGCCATATAGTTCTAGCTCTTTGTGACTTTGGTTGGATAAATACAGGATGTCCCCAAAAATGTATATACACTTCAGCAGCTGATAGCTCACTTTTGAAAATGAAATAGACTTTAATAAACACTGCCTTTATAAGTATTCAAAGTATAGATATACATTTTCAGAGGATACTCTAAGTTTGCTGAGCCTCCCATTCCTCAAATCTAGTATGAAAGCAACAACCACATCACCCCAGGGTTTGGAAAGCACTGAAAAAGTGTGAAAGACCATTTATATCCAATAATAACTGCATGGCAGATGCACAATAAATGTTTTTAAATTTACATTATCATGAGGTCAGTAAGCAATTAATATGAAGTTGAATGCCGGAAAGCAGAAAGAAGTTAAGAAAAAGGCTAGAAAAATATCTCATTTACTTATTTATTCATTTACTCATTCATTTATTCCTTCATTCAGTTGTTTGATAAATGTTTAACTATATCTTGCCCCAGAATGAGGTGCTAAGAATATTACAGCAAAAAGACAGACATAGTCTAGAGCAGTGGTTCTCAACCTTCTGGCCCTTTAAAACAGTTCCTCATGTTGTGACCCCCAACCATAAAATTATTTTCGTTGCTACTTCATAACTGTAATGTTGCTACTGTTATGAATCGTAATGTAAATATCTGATATGCAGGATGGTCTTAGGCGACCCCTATGAAAGGGTCGTTCGACCACCAAAGGGGTCGCGACCCACAGGTTGAGAACCGCTGGTCTAGTGGGAGAGACAGTTACACCAACAATCACACTGACAGTTCAGTGGATGCAGCAGTGCTAGATGCCACAGTGAAAAATAAAAGTGCAGCAATAGTGCACAGCAGGGAACCAGCGAATCTGAGGAGTCCGGAGGGCCTGCTTCCCAAAGCGACATGGAAGCCAAGGCCTACAACATCTGTGCAGGTTAAGCAAACATATAAGGGAGCACTGAAAACCTACTCTGCAAATTGTTATGAGGCTGGGTGACCCCTCTCCTTACTGCTTAATCTGTTTTTCACCAACCAACTAGCCCTTGACATTCTGGTGGGTTTCTCTTCTCACTCTCTTGCCAGTTGGTGGAGCACATTGGCCGCCACTGCCTTTAAAAGGGCACATCTGGCAGTGTGGCCTGAGAAAAGATCACAGAGCCGAGAGAATGTCACACAGCAAAGCACTAACAAGAATCTGTCTCCATTCCTAATCATAAAGAATTAACTGTTAAAAATTCAGTGTTTGCTCTTCTTGTGGGAATTCCCTTTACCAAAGAAAGGAGCAAATGTGGTAGGCACATTGTAAATGTAGGGAGATGAGAGTGTAAAATCTACACTATAACGTGTCTAAGTGAAATCTCTCACTCTGTCCTACATATAAATTTCACTACCAAGCATGTTAGGCCCCCGTGGGGTCCTAGTGGGGTTTTCCTTGGCAGGTGGGCTGAGAGAAGGGGCCATTCGTAGGCATCAATGAAAACAAGAGTCATCCTGCTTACAGTAGCCCAGCCTCCCCCTGCTTATGCTCCCAGAATGCTTCGATTTGTTTTTCTTTAGTTAATTTTATTCTTTTCTTTAAACAAGGAATACATAGTCATTATAAACAAAAGCAACAAATACCTATTGGTAAAAAATAGTGAAAGAAAAAATAGCCATTATTGCACTACCCAGGAAATGTTAACCATAAGCATTTCGTGGTACATCCATGTATATAATTAACTTGAGTTCATAGTGATATCACACTGCTGGTTATTAGTCTTTTACAATTTTTTTAAACTTTCCACAACGAGCGATTTTAGAACAAACCTTAGGCTTTCTCTGGAGCCAAGTCTCCTAACAAAATCATTTGAGAAGATTACTCATCCTAATAATCCACAATTCACAATCCCTCTCAGGAGAGTTTGTTAACCTTAGGGATTAACAATAGGCTGCTCGCAGTGCCTGCCAGTTGCCGCTTCTGTGGGGGCCTGGAGCCTGCTGGGGTTGGGGAGCATTTTTGCAAATTTGCACAGGAAAGTGTCACTTAGGCTTCTCCCCTTCCTTTCTCTTCAGTTTTCAAAAGCAGAGCTAGCACTAGCCTCGGGCAGAAAAGTGACTTCAGCTGCAGTTGATAGGAGCTGAATGTTTTGGAGGATTGCAAGGAAAAGTCATTCTGCAAGAATTTGTAGGTTAATAAAGATGAATTCAAACTCTTCCTGGCAGGGTAACGGTATACCAGAGTTCACAGGTGGGGTTCATGCCCAGCTGCCGTTGGGTTGTTTCCCCTGTTTCATGTTCTTGAGGCGGCTCACAACATGGCCACGCTGTCAGTATGCTCAGATCAGACCACTGTGCTTTCCTGTTCCATCACCAAATGCTTCCAAACTCCCGCAAACCCCACCCCCTCGTTTGCACCCGCTTCCCCACATTCCGGGACCACTATGCTCCAAACTTCCAGACACAGACCCATCAGGGGAGAGCTGGCGATAGAAGGAGCTACGGGCAAGCTGGGGTTCACGCTGGTGAAGGCGAGTTTGTTATGAAACGATGCAGTTAATGTACCAGTTGGGGAAGGAGAGGTTGCTACATTGTTCTCCCAGTGCCTGTGTGGGCTGATGACAGAGGGAAAGGCATGCAGCATTGATAAGCACATCCAGTGTGGCATACCAGGGGAGAGGGGAGAAACAGCCCTGCCGCGCTGCCCGCGATAAACTTGGCTTGAGGGCCCATAAGATTTTTAAAAAAGAATAGCCCAGCCAGCATGGCTCAGTGGTTGAGGGTCTGCCTGTGAACCAGGAGGTCACAGTTTGATTCCAGTCGGGGCATATGCCCAGGTTGCGGGCTCGATCCCCCATAGGAGGCGTGCAGAAGGCAGCTGATGAATGATTCTCTCTCATCATTGATGTTTCTGTATTTTCCCCTTCCTCTCTGAAATCCATAAAAAAAAATTTAAAGAGTTAAAAAAATAAATTTATGTTGGGAAATTTAATGTTTTTATTATAATCATTGTCCAAAGCTTCTGTTGGAACTTCAATTTCTAAATGACTCTTGAAAGGTAATAATGATTATTTAGTCTCTCCAAAACAAAAACAGTGAAAAGCAGCCCAAGCACAGAATGTTTGCCTAGCTATAACGATGGTAACTGACGTCTCTTCAGTACTTACTATGTCTGCCATCATCTTATTTATTAGCTTTTTAAATTCCAAAGACAGACGCTAGTCGCTAGTCGGTTTGGCTTAGTGGATAGAGTGTGGGCCTGCGGACTGAGGGTCCTAGGTTCCATTCTGATCCAGGGCACGTGCCTGGGTTGTGGGCTCGATCCTCAGTAGGGGGCGTGCAGGAGGTAGCCGATCAATGATTATCTCACATCATTGATGTTTCTATCCCTCTATCCTTCTTTATTCCTCTCTGAAATCAATTTTAAAAAATAAATAAATAAAAAGGCTTTCTTCTTTCATATGTTTCTAAAAAAAAAATCCAATGACAATATGCAATAAATGCTCAGTGTTTCAGAAGAGGAAACTGAGTCAAGAAAAAGTTTCCCCAGATCTAGTTTGACTCCTAAATCCATGTTCTTAACACTGATCTCTCCTGCCCACCCCAAAGTCCTTTGTTTTGCACTCGTGACATTTCCGCGAGAGCGGGCACTCTCTTGCCACATGAGATGAACTTGGGGCTCTCGAGTGCTTCTTAGCAAACTAAAGAAGCTTTGCAAAGCATCCTGCTAATGGGGCTGCTCCTGCAGGCTCATTTGTCTGGGTTCCTAATGCCAGGACAGAACGAGAGATTTCACTTAGACAATCAACTTGGAGTGGAAACAGTGCGTAAAAAGTTGAGATGCTCAGAAATGATGAGAAACATGATTTAATAGAAGTTGCAGTTTCACTTGAGCTTGAGTTTAGGCATCTTAAAGGGAAGGGGGAACACTAGTGTTCAGCCTGTTCTGGTCCCACTGCCTGGCTTAAGTCAAGCCCTTGTCTTCTCTGAGGCCTGATTTCTTCATATACTAAAGTGAAAGGCCTGGGCCAGGCCATCCCCACTGGGTCTCGGTTCTGAGTGGGAGATGGGTCTGTCCCTGCTGTGGCTGGGAGTTACAGAAAGAGGGCCACCTCTGCTAGTCCTCCACTTCTGCTTTACCCCGCACCCCTGGTATCGGGGAACAGCATCCCTTTGGAGAGTCAGAGTATGGATAAGCAAACTTGTCCTTCAGTAGAGTGAGGCGTCACAAACCCAAGAGCTGTGGATGTCAGATTGCATGCGTGTGTGTGTGTGTGTGTGTGTGTGTGTGTGTGTGTGTCAAAAACCTCCAATTCCAAAAACCAAAACAGAGGGCAGGGACCAATGTATGCTCAATACCATTTTCCCGAAAACATCTATTCCTCTGTCTTTCCGATTTTTCCACTTTTGATAGACAGTGATATGGAGGGAAATGTCCCTATTATAAGGAAAACACCTGAGCAGGTGCGCTGTGCGAGCCACACGCAGCAGAGTGGCCTGGCTGTGGCTTGCTCTCTGTGCTCGGCAGGTATGCATCCTAGGTCAGCGAGTGGATGCAGTGTTTTTATGCAGATCATTTCTATTCACCCACCAGTTTTCTTACGGTTTAGCAGAAATCTGGCCTTCTCAAAAGTGCCGACAGTTACCTGTGCGTAAGGAGGGGAAGGAGGGAAGTGGAGCCCAGCAAAGATCACTCATGAGTAGTTTACTCAGCTTTTGGAAGTCCGTGTTTCTGGAAGCAGACACGCCTTCCCAGTGTAGTACCTGGCATATACTGGGCACTCAAGAAACATTTGTGGAATGAGAGAACAGATAGCTAAGTGGAGAGATACGTAGACACAGAGGTAGAGGGACAGACCTGTGTTGATGACAGGTAGACAGTTAGAGGCAAAACTGGAGCTAACACCCAGGTCTGCCAATTCCCAACGGTGCTCTTTCCTCAGTCTTCTGCCTGCTTGTCTCACATACAACTTAGTTCCTCAACCTCAAGCAACTAAGCCAGTGGTCTCCTGGCTGCTCCCTCATGCTCAAAGGTATGATCGCTTCTCACAGGTTAGGAAAGTTCCCAACACTAAACAGGTGGGATGGGACTGCTGCCCCTTCTCGGGTGAACCTGGAGGTGGACGCAGGGGAGGCTAGGTAGGAAGAAAGGAAGAGTTCTGTGTCCACCCCCAGCTAACCATGTGTCAAATAGCTGCATTCTTCAGGGTCGGCAACGTGGAGCAGAAGCCACGTTGCTGGCCCTTTTAGAACTGCTGTTCAAATGTGAGGCAGAGTGCTTTAACTGAGGGCCCGTGCTTCTCCTCGGCTTCTCCGTCCGCGGAAAGCTGAAGGCTGCTCTAGCCTGGGGTTCACGAAGCTCACTTGTCCTTGGCATCCTCCTGCCTCGGTTTTCTTAATGGGACATCACGAGGGATAACATTTCCTGCATGCTGTTTGAGAAACGCATTCTAAAGGTTTTTGGACACTTGAGTGGTTTCTAAGCTATTTATCCAACACAACACGCTGTGCAAATGCATGTACTTTAAAAATATTAAAAAATGCAGTTATTTCTAGTAAGAATTAAGTCAATGTCAATGCTCTTTAAAAATGCTGTTTGAGCCCTAACCGGTTTGGCTCAGTGGATAGAGGGTCGGCCTGCGGACTGAAGGGTCCTGGGTTCGATTCTGGTCAAGGGCATGTACCTCAGTTGCGGGCCTGATCTCCAGTAGGGGGTGTGCAGGAGGCAGCTGATCAATGTATCTCTCTCATCGATGTTTCTAACTCTCTGTCCCTTTCCCTTCCTCTCGTAAAAATCAAAAAACTATTTTTTTTAAAAAAAAAGACTTGCTATAGTCTGTATATCTATAAAAAAAACTGTTTGAGATTTTTTTCTTTTACATCATTCATATCTTAACTAGGTAAAATTGACCACTTCACCAGAAACATTGAGAAATGAAAGAATTCTAGGCTTTTGCTGGGTGGATTTTTACCTGTCTGTCCATCTATTGGTATGTATATCTATCTATCTAATACTAACATTTTTAAACAAAATTGTAGCCTAATAAATACCCATGTGCCTATTTTCTAGATTAATACTTATCAACATGTTACCATAAATGCTCCACCAAATTCTTTGCACTGAGTATTTTTTTAAATGACCACTTTACCCCTAAAATTTTTAGTATATATCTTTTGAAAGTAAGGACAGACTGCCTCCTGTATAACCACAATACCATATCTCACCTGACATAATTGTCAGAGATGCCTCAATGTCATCTAATAGCCAGTCCCTGCTCAGTTTCTCAGTTCTCAAAATGTCTTTTACAGCTGGTTTATTCAAACCAGGATCCAACCAGGAACCACACATTACATTTGCTTGTTATGCCTCTTAACAAAAATCACAAAAATAGAGAATTATGAACAAGTACCAGGTTAGGAACTGATAGATCTATTTTTAGTCCTAGCTCTGCTCCCAACCAGCTGCCTGCCATAAAGCACAGCACTGAGCCCTCTGGGCCTCTTCAATCTCATCTATAGAATTCATCCACTTACTAGTTATTCTTTCATTTAACAAATATGTATTGAGCGCCCAGTGTGGCCTAGTTCTTGCATTGGGCACTGTTCTAGAGAGAAAGTCAGCTTCCAGAAAATGATAGAATTCCATAATTCTAGTTCTTATGGATTATCTATGCTAGGATCCATCTCTTTCCTTCCTCTCCATTTTCATGACATTGTTTTACTGAGGTACAAGACCAGTTGTCCCATAGAATGTTGAATTGTTTGATCCCCCCCCCTCCCGCCCCCTTGTGGTGTCATTTATTTTGTTTTTCTACCTCCTACATTTCCTGTAAGGTGAAAGTAGTACCTAACAGCTTGACTAGATTTGGGTGAAATACTTTTGATGAGAATATTTTGGAGGTGGTGTTGTGTACTTTATATTGCATTTCATCAAGAAGTATATAATGTCTGGCTGTTCTACCTGTATAGTGGTGCTAAGACTGATCCCGGGTTTATGTCACATCGCCTGATGCCCCACCTTTTCCCCATCTGGTGGTGGGGAGTGAGGGGAGGTAGTACTTTGATACCAGGTAAATCTAATTCCCTATCAACCTTTCCGTGGTTCCCATAGATGATCCTTCGTTAAATCTATTATTTCTTAGGGATTGCAAAATGGTGATTTTTCTAATTTTATCATTTCTTCTACATTTACTAACCAGTACTCATCTATAAAGAATTCCTTATCTCATCACCTGGGGCTTATTGACTACCCTAAAATATAAACAATTTACCAATTTTCAGAGTAAAGAGTTGATATGATAGACACCTCCAATGATAAGTGGGATTTATTTGCTTGCTTTCTGTTTGTAGTATCTTTATGGATTCATAGATTTTTAGAGGTTCACTGTGCTTCAATCCATTACAATCATTTATTCATTTTGATACTTAATTTATCCCATGTTTGTGGTTATCCCTTCAAGTGGTGTCAATATTTGAAGATGATAAATGATGGAAAGATACGCTCAGCAGAAAACACATCTAAGAACTTGGGTGTGCCTGGTACTGAGCTAGATGCTGGGCAAAAAGGGCCACCTTCACGCCTTAACACTTAAGAGATAAGTCCTGAAAGTCTTAGTGAGTAAGCAAGAGCAAACTGCGGAATGAGCAGGTTTGCCTTTGAAGGTGCCCTCTTGCCACCAAGCAGATGGGCAAAGTGAGTCAGCTGTGGCCCCTGGGGATGCTGTCAGAGAGCTAGTTGCTGGCAATGACTCAAATCTACAAAAAGGTAAATCAGAACTGAGATGTGAGGTGGGTTTCAGTTTTTCTGTTTGTTCTGTTTCAGCTGTTCTCCTAACTGCAGTCACAAAAGCGAAATCAAAATGATCTCGGTGTTTAAGGCATAGTAGTGGGGTGGGGTGGGGTGGGGTGGGGTGGGGTGGGGTGGGTGGAGGGGAAGGGAAGGTGAGAAAAACAGGTGTTGAGGGGAAAGGATGCTGTGTTCTTCCCTCAGTACATACTAGCTGTGTGGTGGAGGCCAGGCAGCTAGCTCTCTTCATGCACCAGTTCCCCATCCACAAACTGGGCCCGAGCCTGCCCCCCCCCCTCGCCCCCACCCCCACCACGACCACCAAGGCTTCTGGTGATGACCAAAAGCTAATCGGAGACATGGGAGCATGAGACTAATTGGAAGAGTCATTGTTGGATAATGTCAAACAATAATTTTAATTTTCTTTTTTAAGGAAAGGTTTTACTGAGCCAAAAATGCTAGCCAAACCACCCACCAGCAGCATGGCCAGGTGGAAAAGAGATACATGTACATCGCCTGGGAGTTTGCAAGCATTTTAATACATGAAGCAGGAGGGAGAAAGAAGAAAGATGTACGCTGTCTGAAAGAATTTACATTAGTTATAGAGTAAGAGGTGTGAGAAGGTGATGTGGGGCCAGTCTGGGTTAGGCACAGAGTTGGCAAAAAGGAATATCCACTCCCGTGGAATAGCTGTGGGCGGCCGTCCACAAAGCCCATGTGCAAACAAGAAGCAGAGGCTCCTGGAGTTGGAGGGTGACTGGCCTAAATAATCTGTGCAAATAGCCATCTGGAAATTAATCTGAAATTCCCAGAGACACAGAAGGAATGTGAGCAGTCTTTTGTCAGTTGGCCCACAGCCATAAACAGACTAACTGTGCTGTCTCTCTCTCACTTTCCTGCACTGTGATTTAACTTAGAACTTCTCAGAATTTTCTCTTTGTCAATAATAATCAGGGGGAGGATCCTGGCCAGTTGTCCTAGAGACTGTATCATGATTCTGGAAGTGTCTGATGTTTTATCTTGTTCTTCTACCCTGTGTATGTTCTAAGCCTGCAAGTAGGAGCAAAGGCTTGGTTAAATTCTGGTGAAGTATTTTGATAAGAATACTTTGGAGGCCTAATTTCCTCTCAACTTAAAATAGTAACAGGAGGTGCCATTCATTCAGTGCTTAACTTACATAACCCTTTCAACTATGTCTTTGATAGAGGTGCTGTTGTTATTCCCATTTTACAGATGAGGAAACTGAGGCTCAGAAGGGTTAAGTAACTTGCTCAAGATCACAGCTAACAAATGACAGACACAGGATTGAAACCTGAGTTTTCAGGCTTCAAGTTGGGGCTCTTAACCACTCTGCTGTTAAGTGAATACTTTCTAGAGAAATCTGTAAGAGATGTCTGCATCATTTGAGTTCCACTTCAGAGATTTGAATTTTTAATCTGGACTTCTGGGGAGCATAAGCTCATTGAAGATGGTGCGTCAGGCAACAAGATGACTAAAACACATTTTTCATCACATCTTTTTTTTGTCCTGTAGTCACCTTCTCTAGTGGGTACCTGGAGGGACTCGACTGCGTGCCTAGAAAAGCAAAGCTGATGCTTTCTGTCATTTTTTGGCTCTAATTTGAAGACCTACATTCACACTTCAGACAGCTTGGTTTGCCCACCACAGTGAAGAGCGTCTCACTTGGGGCAGTGTGTCCAGGGGTTGCATGCACAGGCTCTCCACGGAAGCTTCGGGGTTGAATGGGACTCTCTCGGATGCTCCACTTGTATTTTATGTTGGGAGAACCTGCCTAGGGTTGTGTTCAGTGTGTGAACTTGAGAGCAAGGCTGCCTTTGTTTTAAACACACACACAAAGCTTGGTGCATGGTAACCACTCAATAAAGGCCAGCTATTTTTACTGGAATGAACGGCTTTCTTAGCTCCAAAGTGGGTTATGAAGAGTATCTTTGGATTCTTCTTTGGAGATTAAGACCAAGAAACACGAGGCCAGAGATTCTGAACCGGGTTCTAATACCACCTGCTGGGTGCACCCTCCTTCAGGTCGGGATTTGGGCTATTCATAACAATGATGAGGATCCTCCCCGCCCCCCCCCCCGCCCCCACCCCTTGTCTGTCCCTGCACTCGCACAGGGGTACACCTGTGTCCTGGGACAAGCTGGTATTAATCCGCACTCCCCCATGCCAACCAGGCAGTGCCTTTGAAGCGCCTCTTCCCGTGGATCCTCCCCGCTGTGCCGCTCAGTGACTCGAAAAGACCTTTGAGTCCCACTGACCGACTTGAAACTCAGTCTCCCTACAGCGTCGCTGTGTGACTCTGGGCAACTTACCCAGCTTTTCTGAGCTTCATCTCCCCATCTGTGAAAGAGAGACAATACCTACCTCATGGGTCATTGTGAGCACTTAGAACTAATAATAAATAAAACAGTGCCTGGGCCTCCCTTCGGGAGCTCCTCTTCCCACTGTAACCACCTGCCACGGCCACTGAGAGCGTCCGGGACGTACCCGGGGATAAGGACATCGCACTTACCGCTCTTTCTAGCAGGCAGAGTTGAGCCCTTAAAATAGTGAATTTTTAAAAATTCAGTCTGCTAAGCATTTCCCCCATCCAACACACCGAACTGAAATAAGTAAGATAATGTAAGAATTGCTCATTGCTGAGCCAGAGGATTCAAACAAAGGAATAGTTTATTCTTAAGAGGCCATATGTTTACCCTTTTAATCTTAAACCCTGAAAGGTTGATCTTTTTTTTTTAAATGCTCTATCTAGAGTAGTCAAATTCATAGAGACAGACAGTAGAAAGATGGTTGTCAGGGGGCTGGGGCAAAGAGGAATGGGAAGTTATTGTTTAATGGCTACAGAGTTTCAGTTTTGTACCATGAAAAGAATTCTGTAGCTGGATGGTGGTGGCGGTCACACAACAATGGGAATGTACTTCGTGCCGTGGAACTGGACACTTAAAAATAGTAAAAATGGTACATTTTGTTATATGTATGGGCCATATTTTTTAAAAAATAAAATGATGTTCAAAACACGAACGAGCACAGTCTTAGTTCCCATAAGCCTCTGCGTCCCGACAAGGAGGCTGGACAGAGGCACCTCTGGCCCGCGTTCTAGATTCTCACCGCGGGAGTCACAGCCCCTTTTCAGCAGCAGCGTCCCCGTGTGTGGTCTGCGGCCACCGGCTGTGGCCAGCGTTGGGGCAATCCTGGGATCCGGACATTTTGTCTCATTTCTAAACCCGAGTCCCCCGAAAGGAAGGGACCTATTTGTTGAGGACAGTGCTAAAACCAGGTTGGGGAGAATTTTCAGGGAAATGGCTCCATAAATTGTGTGTAGATGCAAAACTAACAGGCACATGAAAGATTTGTATTTTGAAAACAAAACCCCTGTGGGATTCTCTCAGCAGAAAATGAAAAGGTCTTCTTAACATTCCGTTGAACTATTAGAGCCACTTTTTGCTGTTGCAAGCACTTAATGCAGGTACGGACACCGCCACGGCCCCGGATTGCAGCGTGGCAAATTAGCAAGGTTTTAACTTGGCTGCAAATATCAAGCTGGCTGCTTGTCATTATGCAAAAAGGGCCGGGCGGGCGGGAGGGGACCGGCACCTAGCGGCAAAGCACATTATAATTGTTTAAGCAGGCCCCACAAGTCATGCATTTCAATTATTTGTTCAAAGCAGCCTGCAATTAGGAGTTGCAAACAAGGCTTTTGAATGCAAAGTCAGACAATTAAAATGTTTCATGAGTGCATTAGAGAAAGAAGTTCTGAATTAGCACTTTGAATACACAAGACCTCTTTTTTTCTAATCTCTAGTCCCTTTCACTCTTTGAGGGGGGAAAAAAAAGAAAGAGAGAGAGTGAAAGGGGAAAGAGGCATGTGGGGCTGTGGTGGAGGTGATTTGGGTGTTTACTTATTTATATCAAATGCTTGACTAATCCAGGGAAGATTGAACCATCCAAATCGGTCCCTCGTACATTTCAATGTCTCTTGTTACTAGCCAGATCCTTGTCCCAGAATAATGGCCCAGGTGCCAAAACCCTTCTCCTAGGGGGGTCGTAAATCACTTTAAGCATCTCTCCTCCCTCTGGCCTCCCCACTCCCCACTCCGTCCTTTGAAGAAGCGGGTCTATTTGAACCAGTGATTTGTGACTTTCCAGTATTTAGGGCACAACCCCGAGCTGGTAGCACTGACACACGGGATGCAGGGAGGGTCGCTGCGCCGTGCTGGGATCGGGAGGAGGGTGCCTGTGTGTTCCGGGGTGACCGGTGAGCAGAAGCCGGAGCTCTGGGGAAGCATGAAAAAATGCTCTAACCTGCCTTATTTCTTTGAAGGAAGATCAGCTGCTGAACCCTTCCCCTCCCCCACCTCCATCCCATTCACACATTCCCTTCCCCAACCCACAAACACCCTACTGATACTTAAATTTTATTTTATGATTTGATGTAATCTAGGACGTCTTTAAAAAATTTTGTCAGAATGCTCACTGATAGGTGAGGAGGATATTTCCAGCATAAGGGAAAAAGTGAATGTTCATCCTTCGACCTTTTTTTCCCTTTAAATATTAAGACTTCCTAAAAGGCATTATTTGTGCAAGGAATCAACAATTAGTACAAAGTAAGTGATTGCAACCCAAAGTACTTTATATTAGTATTCAATATGTGAGATTAACCAGAAAAACTCAGGCAATTTAAGGTAAAAATTGCCAACGTACCAGTTAAATGTGTGTGTGTGTGTGTGTGTGTGTGTGTGCGTGCGCGCGCGCGCGCCTGTGCATGCCTAATTTGAGAGTCTAGTGGCTAGTAGCCTTAATTTATCATTTCCTGTCTGTAGTTGATTTATGAAACATCATTTAAATAATCCTACCTATTCTCCTTTATAATGAAAACACTTTTTAAGAATGTTACTTAGTTTGGGTAGGGAAAAACCCTTAAAAAAATATCCCCACTCTCTACATGGATACTTTGAATATTACATATGCAATTCTTTTTAAATTACTTTGCCTCCAAGCAATCATTGAGGATTCAGAGCACTTTAAAATGCCTTCATAGGATCAATAGATTTATTAGTGGGGAAATTTTTATGATTTTTCCATGGGAAATATTTCTATGACATAGGCCTACGTAAAAAAAGAAGTTTTTGGTTTTGTTTTGTTTTTTTTTTTTTTTCCAGTTAGGCCATGCATATCTAAGGATGCTGACATGATTAGTATTAAAATCATGTTACTTAAGTATTTTTGATCTGTAGGTGCAACAAAATAATTGCTTTCTTTTTCTTTCTTTTTTTAGTGAGCATCGTTTTGAATCTCTGACTTTTTTAAAAAAGCAGGCTTTGATATTTGAAGTATCTTTTGACATGCCCAGGTGATAAACTGAATTACTTTAGATTGATTGTATTTTTGGCAATCTGTTTTTGAAAGTAGCAAGTGCCAAAAGAGGGAGAGAGACTTTTATTTTTAAAAATGTTAAAAGCTGCAGATTCTTTACCATAAGCTTGTGTCAGGTCATTTACAATAGAAAGGGGTGGGGTGGGTGCAGCTGTGGGGAAGCCCTGCATAACATCACACTGAGATGCCACAAGATTCCTCTCCCACGGGGCCCTTAACAACAGCTGCCCACGTGAGAAACTTGAATCTGAAGGTGAAACCTACTGAAATAAGCAATGGCCAGGTCACATGTTAAACTATTGCAAAGTGACAAATAATAAATTATACCAGATTTGACGATTGCTATATTGCTTCACAACTTTTTGGCCTGCTCACTCACTTACTCATTAGGTTTCTGAGTGTTAGGTCGCTAGCAGGCTCTTTTTCTCGAAAGAGGTAATTCAATCAGAGGGTGTGCCTATACATTGTACCAACACAGCCGTAGTTAAACTCAAAAAAGTCTGAAACCAGCTTCTCAGGCCTCCTTCTTAATTTGAGTGGGGGTCGGGGGAGAAAAGAAATACCCCACAAAATATTTCTCTCTCAGGCTACTTTGCTGAGGGTGAGTAAAAGAAAAAGCAGTTGCTACTATAAATAAAAAAGGGAGAGAGAAAAGACCTTCCGATTCCTGCTTTTCTGGAACTTGTGTGAAGCTGGGAACACAGCTGCAGCTTTTCAGGAGGAAGATAGGGGACAGGATTCCACTCTCCCCTCGCCCCATATTACACCCACTTACGCTGAACATTTTATTCCAATCTGTTTCATGATCAGGAGGTAGTGGGAATCTTGCCACTAAAATGCCACCATCTCTGGAACCCAGGCTGGAAGCCAACCAGCCCTTTGGATATCTCAGCAGGAGGCAGAGAGTAGGTTCTGCTGAAGGACCCCAGCACAAACGCCTTTTATGCAAGGGGACATGGGAATACTTCAAATTATCTACCTTCAAAAGCCGAGTGTGTGAGTCGTTCCCCCGGATTCCCGAGTCTGTGAAATGGAAAGACAAAGGTGTTCAGGGCCGGGTAACGGGACGAAGACTTTTCCCAGCTGTAGAATTCAAGGATGATGAAAGGGAGATGCAACAGAATATAAAACAAACTGTGCACTGGAGGGTGGAAAATACAGATTTGAAAGTTAAGTGTCCGGAACAAGAGAGAGATGAGTCACTGGAATTTACAAGTTACTATAGGAAACAAAGATAAAGAGATCACGAGAGGAGTAGTCATGCTCCCAGCAAAATGGCATTTGTTAACTGCAAAACTAGACAATGGCAGAAACTGTTCATCAACTCAGGAAAGGGGTGGTAATTATAAGACAACAGCAGATAATAACATTTACCGAGTGACCTACAGGGACAAGATTGGGTGTTTGGCAATTACATCAAATGGTAGCACAGGTTTTTCTTCTCCCTCAACATGGTGAATCGGAGGAAATTAGGCCTAGAGGGTGTTCCATCTCTAGAGGGGAGACAGTGACACGTGGTTTGCTGTGGGGCAATGCTGTTCCAGACACAGGGAAGCAGCCTTTCTCTGTACCAAACAGCATGGCCTCTCATGTCAAGGTAGAAAACACAGCTGGCTCTTTGAGCCTTAGTGTGTAGTTATACAGGCAAAGTACATAGACACCTGATAGCTATGACAGTCTATCCTTCCAGCCCTAAATCCCTCCTTCCCACAAAAGTACTAGCCCAGCTTTTTGTTATCATTATGATTTTTTAATCCTCACCTGAAGATATTTTTCCCATTGATTTTTCAGAGAGAGTAGAAGGGCGTGAGATGAGAGAGAGAGAGAAGAGAGAGAGAGAGAGAGAGAGAGAGAGAGAGAGAGAGAGAGAGAGAGACATCAGCGTGAGAGAGACACATCAATTGGTTGCCTCCTGCTCCCACCCCACAACTGAGGTACATGCCAACTCTCTAACCACTGAGCAAAACCAGCCAGGGCCTATCCCAACTTTTGTTGGAACAGTTCTCTTGCTTTTCTTTATAATTTTATTACCTATGTATACTTCCTAAACTATATAGTTTAGGGGTTTTTTTTTAAACTATATATATTTTTATAAATATAGATCAGAGGCCAAGGGCCATTTGGATATTTATAACATCATTCGTGGGCTATACAAAATTATCAACTTAAAAAATTAGTCTGTAAGGGGCAGGGAGGCTAATCGGGGGGAAAATGAGACATGTAATACTTTAAACAATAAAAATAATAAAAATAAATAAAACGCTCCAGCAAGGTGAGGAAGAAAAGAAAATTAGTCTGCTATATTTGGTCAAACATTTAATTAACTCAACCCTAAAGCCTTGGCAGGGCCAGACCAAATAATTTTGGGGGCCTTATATGGCCCACAGGCCAGACATTTCCATTCCTGATATAGATAGAAATGAAACCACATTCTAAGTATCCTTTGGGTCTGGATTCTTTTGTTCAACATTACTTTTGTTGGATTCATTCGCATTGTTGTGTGCAGGAATAGTTTGTTCACTTCCATTGCCAGATCACATCCTCATTGTATGACACTGTCACAATTTATCTATTCTATTGTTTATGGAAATTTTGGTTCGTGCCAGAGATGAATAGCAAATCCCCTTCCCTGTTTTCTCCTGGGTACCTCTTCTTCCTGGGACCATCTGGACTACAGTTCCCAACCTCCCTTCCAGTAAGGTATGGACATGGGTTCTGGCCTGGCCCATAAGAACCTCCCATGTGTGGTCCTCCATGGTCTTTCCTATCCACTAGACTGGAGATGACCTCTGGGTGACCTTGGAAGCCATGTGTGGAAGATGGGGGAACCTCAAAGTAGAGAAATGCTGGGTTCCTAAACCACCAGCAGAATGAGAACTGCTCAATAGAGACCCCTGACCAGGAACATCCACACTGGGCTGTTATGAGAATAAGAAATAAACCTTCATTGTGTCAAGCCTCTGAGATTTCACAAGTTATTGTAGCAGCAGCCAGCTTCACCTTCACTAACAGAGTTGTTTTCATGTTTGGCAATTATGAACAATGCTGCTATGGACAGTCTTGAATACATATCTTGCTGTACATAGTCTGCATTTCTGCAGGGTATATGCTTGGGAGGGGAGCTGCTAGGTCAAGGACTATGTAAATCTCCAACTACTTCCCAAACTACTTCCCAAATGGTTGGCCAGTTTACATTCTCATCAGCAGTGTATCCGACTTCCTGTGCTCCACATCCTTGTCAGTGCTCGGTATGGTCAGAATTTTTAACCGTCTGCCAAACAGGAGTATAGTCATTTCTCACTGTAGTATAAAATTTGCATTTCCTTAACAAATGCGATTGCTCATATTTTCATGTGTTTATTAGCTGTTTGGATTTCCCTCTTATATGAGGTCCCTGACAAAGTGTTTGTTCAAATTTACCTTGGGGTGTCTTTTTTCTGTGGCGTATATGGTTTTCTTTATATATTCTGGATGCTAGATTTTTATTAATTTTATGTATTGGCAATTATCTTTACCCATTCAGTAGCAAAAACTATCTTTCCAGGTTTTTTAAATGCTATCTTTGGTAAATATAGTTTTAATGTAGTGGAATTTATTAACATTTCCTTTATGGTTAGTATTTAAGTGTCTTCATTAAGAAATTCTTCTCTTCTCTGAGATTCTAAATATATTCTCATATTATCTTATAAAATCTTTATAGGTTTGTCTTTTACATTTAGCTTTTTAATCCATCCATAATAATTATTTGTATATTGTATAAGATAGGAAATCACTTCCAGTTTTCCGATATGGATATCCAATTTTTCCAAAATCATTAACTGAAACATTTTCAATTTTTTCCACTGCTCTGCTTTGTTATGTCTGTCACCTATTGGGTGTTCATACATGCAAGGGTTTGTTTTGGTGCTCTCTAATTTGTTCCAATGGTCTATTTACCTCTGCACCAATTCTACAATATCTTGATTATTATCTTCTAGAAGCCTGGTGCATGAAAGTCCGGGAGCCCTCAGGGGTGGGAGGCGACCCGGCGATCAGGGGAAGGCGATGCCCCATCACACCTCTGCTGCTGCCACTGTTGGCAGCGCAAGCCTTGGGCGGCCATGGGCAGCTGGGCAGCCGCCATCCAAGGATTGCCTGTGCCTTGGGCAGGCCCTGGGAGGCTGGGGGGCTGAGGAGACTGGGCATCTCCGGAGGAAGACATGGCCCAGCAGGCCTGGCCTTATTGCACACCCGCTGCCCTGGAGGGGCTGAGGGGACTTGGAGCAGCCATCTTCTGGCTGTGGGCACCACCATCTTTGAGGGCGGGGCAATCAATTAGCATATTCCCTCCTTATTGGCTGTGGGTGTCGCCATCTTTGTGATGGCATGAGGGTCAATTAGCATATTCCTTCTTTATTACATAGGATACTAATAAAAGCCTAGCTGGCCCTCATGCATGATGTCACCACAAGATGGCCGCACAGGTGGGGCCTGGCAGCCACTCCATACACTGAGGCCTGGGGGGTCCCGCGGCTCCACACAACATGGAAGAGGCTGGTCCCAGCATTTCCGCTGCCTCACGCGGAAGAGTTGGGTCCTGGCAGAGGAAGCAGGTTGTGGCAGGGGAGGGCAGTTGGGGGTGATCAGGCCAGCACAGGAGGGCAGTTGGTGGTGGTTGGGCTGGCAGGGGAGGGCAGTTGTGGGCGATTGGGCCAGCAAGGGAGGGCAGTTAAGGGCAATTGGGCCAGCAGGAGAGTGGTTAGGGGGCAATCAGGCTGGCAGGCAGAAGCAGTTAGGGACAATCAGGCAGGCAGGCAAGCGGTTAGGAGCCAGCAGTCCCAGATTGTGAGAGGGATATCCAACTGCGGGTTTAGGCCCTGTGGGATTGGGCCTAAACTGGCAGTTGGACATCCCTGAGGGGTCCCAGATTGGAAAGGGTGCAGGCCAGGCTGAGGGACACCCCCCCAACCCATGCACGAATTTTGTGCACTTGGCCACTAGTAGCTTTATAATGTCTTAGTGTCTGATATAGCAAGACATCCTAAGAATTCTTTTCTCAAAAATGTGTTTCATTTTTTAAGCTCTTTCCATTTCCATATGAATTTTATGATCAACTTGAATTATTCCAAAATAGTTACATATTATTAAATGTGTAAATATGTTTAGGAAGAATTGACAACATTATTGAATCCTCCAATCCAAGAATACGGCATATTCCTCCAAATATTTGGGTCTTCATTAATGTCTCTCAACTGATTTTGTATATTGATTTTGCATCTAGAAAATTCACAGTCATGTTAATTCTAATGATTTGATTAATTTTTTCTACTTACACATATTATCCACATCTAATGAGCATTATTTCTTTCTTTGCAACTCTTAAAACTTTTATTTCTTTTTCTTGTTTGTATTGTCTAGGGCCTCCAGTACAAGGTTTGGTGGAAGTGGTCATAGCAAGCATCCTCATCTGTTTCTCAATATTAGAGAGAAAGCTTTTAACATTTTACCATGAAATATGATGTTTGCTCTAGGATTTTTATAGATATCCCTCATCAGATTAAGGAATTTTCCTCTGAATTCTGGTTTGCTAAGAATTACTTTATCACATGCTAAGTTTGCATACTGGTATAAACCCCACTTGATCATAATGCATTATTATCCTCTTCAAACATTGTTGGGGTTTTGCTTACCAAAAATTTCTTAATAATTTTTGCATTGGTGTTTACAAGTGAGATTGGCTCTGATTTACCTTTGTCATCTCTGGTGTTTGTGAAGTTTTAGAATAAAAGTTACACTACTTTCATATGAATTGGGGATGTGTCCATTTAATATAAATCATCAAATATATAGGCAGAGAGTAGTTCATAATATCCCCATTCTCTCTTAACTATCTGAAGAATTTATAGTGATGTCTCCCTTTTCATTCCTCATATTGCTTATCTGTGCCTTTTATTTTTCTTGATCAGTCTCAAGTATATATCACTTTTATTAACTTTTTCAAACAACCAACTCTTCTTTGTTGATCTTCTCTATTATATATTTATTTTCTATTTTGTAAATTGTCCCTTATCTTTATTAATTCCTTCCCATTCTTTTAATTTATTTTGCAATTCCCTTACATTTGTTTTACCTAATTTAATGCTCACTTGGTAAAATGAAATAATAGTGACATCATCTGCTATCGCATGGGGTTGAGGAGAGTTGAAATCTTGCTTAGCATGAACTCTCATTAGAAGCTGTACAAATGGAATATCATTTATCCCAACATTAGGGATGACCATTCAGATATCATTTATTTTCAAAATAAATGAGAATCCATTTAGTTATCATTTATTTTTAAGGCTTAGAAAGGAATGCAGAAGTCACTCTACAACTTAGGGGTTGGGATCCTGATAGTTGCTATTATAAGAAAATTTGAAATTAAGAAGCTTGGGGCTTAAGGGGGGCAGAATATGATTGAGGAGCCAAAAGGTGAAGAAAATCTATAAAAACCCACTAAATAAAAATGTATTTACTAAGCTAATGCAACTGAGACCACACCTTCAATAAAGGCAATCTCAATGATGTTTTACATACTTTAACTAGTAATAATGAAATTATATCATTGGTTTCTAGTGACTATCTCTTCTTCTATAGAAACTTGTTTTGCAGTATTAGCAGACTTGTAAATTCATTGTGTGCCTGTGTGAGGGCAATTTGGGGTGGCAACTTAGGTCTGTGCCCAATCAATCCTGCATTCTAGCATGTATGCATACAACCCTATAATTAAGCACCAATCCCTTTTCTGCTTGTGGCCTAGCCTTTAAAAACCTGTCTTAGAGGGGCCATAAAACTATGCAAAAACCCCGCAAGGGCAGCCAGCTCCTGGCGCCAAATGGAGTCTTGGTCGAAATCTCACTTCCCCACTTACAACCATCACAGGGGCTGCAAAAGCCCATGAAAAGTCCAGAAGCCTAGTCCATATTTGGGGGACAAAGAAACTGGGAGGATAAAAGGGAAAGCCCTACCATAGTCGGCACTCAGTTTTGGGAAACTGATTCCCCTGAGTCACAGCACCAGTGCTCCTGCAATAAAAGTGCATTCTGTGAATCTTCCGGGTGCCAGGCTGTTTTTTTCTTCCTGCTTCCTGGTAACTTCTGTAACACCTGTATGTGTGCACGTGTGTGTGTGTGTGTGTGTGTGTGTGTGTGTGTGTGTGTGTGTGTGTAGGTATGCATCCTAAGCAGTCTTTTTTTTCTAAATATATCTTTATTGATTTCAGAGAGGAAGGGAAAAGGAGAGAGAGAGAGGTAGAAACATCAATGATGAGAGTGAATCATTGACCAGCTGCCTCCTGCATGCTCCCTACTTGGGATCAACTGGAATCAAACCTGGGGCCCTTCAGTCTGCAGGCTGAAGCTCTATCCACCGAGCCAAACCAGCTAGGGCCTAAGCAGTCTTTTGCTGAGGTCTTGTTCTTCTCTTAATGTCCAGTGCTCTTCTGAATTTATTTTTCAAGAAGTTTTGAGTTCACCTCCAACAATTGCTCTTATATTTAGCACTCCACTGACACTAATGAAGTGTATTTATAAGTCCTTGGTTCCTCTTCCTTCTTCTTCCTTTCTCCTACAAACACTTATTAAGTGCCTACTATTTCCTATCCAATCATTGTCCAAGGGACTGAGGATAAAACAATAAACACAATAGAGAAAAATGTTAGTCCTTATGTAGTTTACAGATCTAGTGGGAGTAGGCAGACAATACCAAGACAGACAAAATATAAATGTCAGATGGTGGTGAATGCTATAGAGAAACAAATTAGGTCAAGAAGGTAAGGGGTGCCAGGAAGCGAAAAATTTGGCTGAGGGAAGTTTGCAACTTAGATATTAAGTTTAACCAGGGAAGACCTCACTGGGAAAGTAACATTCAAGTAAAGACTTAAGGGGAATGAAGGCGGAGCATGTGATTATGGGGATTCTGGGACAGAGAAAATTCCAAGCAGAGGGAGCACATGTACATGCCAGGTCATGCTTCCCTGTAGATCATGGTAAGGCTTTTAGTGTGAGGAAAATGGGAAGCCATGGGAGGCTATGAGCAGACTAGTGACATGATATGACTTACACTCTGAAAGTATTACTCTAGTTGTTGTGTAGAGAGTAGACCCCAAGAGGGCAAGAATAGAAGTAGGGAGACCAGTGAGAAAGCTGTTTCGGATAGAGTCAGAGTCCAGGTAGATGTTCTGAAGACAGAGGGCAGGATTTGTTGATGGGTCAGGTGAGGGATGTGAAATAAAGTGTGAGATCAGAGGTTACTCCCCAACTTTTTGACTTGAACAATTAGAAAAATAAAATTGATATCATTAGGGGTGGGAGCATAGGAGTAAGGTTTGGGAGAGTAGATCAGAAGCTGGGTCTGGGATGTGCTAAATAAGTATGTAAGGCAACCAAGTGAGGTACCCGGATATCTGAGTTCAAACTGGTATAAGGTCTTCTATCAAAATAGTCTGATTCCAGGGCCCATGCTCTTTCTAATCCATCAGAGGTAGAACCTGTTTAAACAGGTTCTCTTAAAAAAAAGGGTTCAAAATTCTGCATGTGTGTGTGTGTGTGTGTGTGTGTGTGTGTGTGTCCACGCGCGTGCGTGCGCAAGCATGTCTGTGATGCCAAGGTATCCAAGCAGCCTTTTTTATAAACAGATTAAATTCAGTAACTGAGGAAAATGGATAGTGTTTTTCAAAAGGCTAAATTAAGTTAAAAATAAATCTAAGACTATAATTCTGTGAAAAAGACATTCTTGGTTTGAAAGGGGATAAAAGGCCTAAGTTTCTCCCTCTGGTTAGTAGTAACAAAATATTGTGGTTGCCATTTAGGAACTGACATGATCCTGACATAGGAGATTAGATGTGTTCTGGTGAGAGATTTTCTAAAACCAAAGGTGGTCATCCTATTATGGCAATTTTAGAAGATGTATCAGAAATGGCTGATATAATATGACTTTATTTGTGATATTAAGTAGTTGAATAGGTTTGGTAGTAAATAGAAAAGTCTCTATATAATATTAAGCCCTCACTTCTTATATATGATCATTTACTTCATTATTAGGTTGACCTACTGGCCTGGGATTTTGGGGTTTTGCACTAAAATTTTCCCTCAGTCTCAGGCAAATAGAAATGATTAGTCATCCTATTTATAACCCTAGCTGTAAAGTATCAATGCCTCTTAAAAAGCAGTTAGAATATTACCCAAATTTGGGGCGGGGGGTGGGGAGCTAGGATGACAAGTAATGGCTGTTTTTTCCTTTTAGGCAGGCAAGGTTACTGATGTATTTGTCATCTGAATTCAGCAGTTTATATAAAAATAGGTGACATAATATTTTCTTCTCAAATCTAAACATTCCTGATTTTGAGTCAGGAGCATCACTATATGGCCTACCCCTACAACTCTTTCTCCCTTGCCACCCCGATTGTTTTATGATCTCATTCTCCCATGGAGTGTAGTCCAGGATATAAACTTAACAAAGCAACTGACACGGGGAGATTCTTGAAATGATTTGTTCATGGAATGAGAAAACCAACACCACAGACAGTTGGAGTCTTTCATTCTTTGCGAAACTTGCTGCATGCCCCTCATCACACCGGAGGCCCCTAAAGCAACAAGCTCATTTCGGGCCCTAAAGAGACCTCCTCAGTTTGGCAGCAGCGTGGTCATATCACCTTTGCTGCTGAATTCCAGCTCCGCAGGAGAAGTCTCTTGTCCCCATCCATGTTTGCTCTGAGTCCCGGCCCCAACCCTCTCCCTGACTGCAGGTCACTCTGCTCCAGAGTGAGTCCCTTGTAGGCACTCCATTCACAGCTGCCTCCAGCTGGGCGTCACAGAGGTTTATGGTCCCGCATTGCTGGCTCGCCCTGTTCCTCCCAGCTGTTGAAGCAGCTTTAGGGGCAAAAGGTGACTAGGTCACCTCTACTCCACCTGCTTCTGTTGTTGTTTCTTTTAAATCCTCTTAAACGGACTTTTAAGTGTGAACTTTGCAACCATGTCCTGGTCAAAGAACAACCTCACAGGCAGCTGCAGCCTGTTCAAAGAGGTGGGCTGGGTGGGAACTCCCGACTCTTCTGATTTCTGTTCACGAGCTCTCACTAATCTGGCAGCCAGGCGGTTAGTGCCAGTGTTAACTGCATGGACTCGCCAGGGTGTTCCTTTGCCCAGAGCCTGCAGGAGGTTGGCAGCTGGAACCACTGAACTCTGAATTTCTCCCATCCAGCGATGAATTGGGAAGTCAGAAGTTTCTCCTTGCCTTCTTCTTAAAATGCTAAAGCTGAGATGGGCCTTTAAAAATCAGCTGCCCAGAATAACAAAGGTTACGCTAGTGCTCTATTGCTATGCCACAAATTACCCCAATACAAATGGAGATGGTATAGTGGCTCTGAGCAGGGAAAGTGGACTAGTCTTCTAGTGGAGTAGACTTTGCCCCGATATTAGCTGTGACCTTAGATTTCTCTCTGTGCCTCAGTGTTTCTATCTGTAAAATAGGGATGATGATAATAGTACCTACATTAGAGGGTTGTGTTTGAAGACCAAATGACTCAATATCTGTAAAGCTCTTGAAATAGTGCCTGACAAAAGTAAAAGCTACATGAGCCTTAGCTGATACTAGTATTATTAGTTACAAACCTAGTGGCCCATCAAATAACCTGATATGGGCCTCAAGTCTTGGCATATTTGTAAGGTTTGCTATTATTGATCATTGTTGCAATGGGCTGAATGCTTGTGGTGCCCCAAAACTGATACATTGAAATCCTAAACCCCACTGTGATGGCATTAGGAGGTGGGGCCTTTGGGATATGATTAGGTCGTGAGGGTGGAGCCCTCATGAGTGGGATTGATGACCTTATAAAAGGAACTCCAGAGAACTCAGTCCACTCCCTGTCACGTGATGGTACACAGGAGAAGTCAGCCGTCTGCAACCCAGAATAGGCTTCTCACCCGAATCGCACCATGCTGGCACCTTGATCTTGAACTCCTGGCCTCTAGAATTGTGAGTGATACATTTCTGTTGTTTATAAGTCTTTGGTACTTTTCTTATGGCAGCCCAAACAGACCACGGCAGTTGCCAATATTTTTGGTATGCTTTCTATGTTCTAAAAAACATTTCACACATATTGTCTCATTTAAACTTTATGAAACCCAATGAAATTGGAGCTGTCATTATCTCCATCCTACTGAGGAGGAAACTGGTGCTCAGCCAGCTTCCTGAGCTAACTGTGATACCCAGTTCACCAGCTCATGAACGACAGAGCTCTGGGACTCATGCCGAGGTGTGATTTTTGGATATGAGTTGACGTCATGATGGGTTGAGACTTTAGAGGATATTAGGATGGAGTGAATTTATTTTGCATGTGGGATGAATGTGAATCTGAGGGCTGGCTGTGGTAGATTGAATAATAGTCCCCTAAGTATCAGGTTTTAATCCCTGGAACCTATGAATGTTGCTGTGTGTGTGTGTGTGTGTGTGTGTGTGTGCAGGGGAGGGAGGTAATTGCAGCTGTGATTAAATGAAGGCTCTTGAGATCAGAAGATTAGCCTGGATTATCCATTTGGGCACTAAATGCAATCGCATGTGTCCTTATAGAGGGAGGAAGATTTGCACACAGAAAGAGAGGAGGAGGCAGTGTGTCCACAGATTGGGGGGATGTGGTCCCCGGAAGCCAAAAAAGTCAGCAGCCAGCAGAGGCTGGAAGGGGCAAGGAGCAGATTCTTCTCTGGAGCCTCTTCAGAGAGTGTGACCCTGCAATGACCTCGACTTCTTCCTTGTGGTACTGACTCCAGACTTCTGGCCTCTAGAAGCTCGAGAGTAAGTTTCTGTTCTTCTAAGCCACCAAGTTTGTGGTAATGTGTTACATGGCCCCAGGCAACTAATATAAATGGTAATTGACATTTGGATCTCTGCTTTTTTATATAATTCCAAGGATGTGGATATGGAATAAAGGTTCCCCCATCTGCACAGTTGTGCCTAAATGAGAGACAAATCTTTTCTTTGACACAGAGAGCAATGGTTCCCAAATTCAGCTGAACACTGGGGTTACCTGGGGAGATTAAAATTTCCCAATGCGCAGACCAGTTGCATCAGAGTCCCTGGAGGTGAGACCCAGGTATCAGTGCTCTTTAAAGCTTCCAGATGATCCCAAAGCTTAACCATGTTTGGGAACCACTGACTTGGAAGGTGGAAACACCTCTGTTTGTGCTTGGATCTCTGCCTGTAATTCTGGGTGTGAGTTCCCATCTGTCTTTGCCTGATTGTCATGCACCTTAAACCAAATGAAGCAGAAACAGTGCTCAAGCCCCCCTCTCTGCAAACTTGCTTCCCGTCCTGTGCATCCAGTGTGGGTACTAGCACCACCAGCTTCTCTGTTACCTCGGCGCCATGGGGCTCCTCACTCTGCTTCCCACTTTGCCCCCACCCCCAGGCACAGACACTCCTCCCGTCTAGGTCCTGAGTGTGTTTGGGGGTACTTTCAGGGAGAGTGGAGGGGGCGGTGAGTGGACTCAAAGTTGAAGCCTTCCCCACTGTCACACAAAGCTACTGCTTGTTGGAAATACCTGGTTAATAAATTAAAGTCCTATGAAAGATGTCATTTGAAAGATGAGTTCCACTGCGTAAAAAATGGAGAAAAAGAATGAAAGCAGTATGGCTGCTTTTACACACCCAGTGCCTCAAACAGAAGACACATATTTTCATGGGAGCTGGAATATGGGGAGCTGCTTGGAATGGAAAACCTGAAAGCTTGCTGTGCCTGGCCCGAGGGCAGCAGGGAAGCTATAGATAGAGGCCCAGTATATCTGTAGGAAGTCTGAAGGGGAGAGCAGGCCATATCTGCAAAGCCAGCAACTATTTCTCACTGTAAAATTAGGAGCCATTCCTTCCTTTTCACATATGAGTAAACCAAATTCCAGGGAGGTTAAGACATGTGTCCAAAGTCACACAGCTAGTAAACGGTAGCTCCTAGATTTGAATCTGGATCTTCCTCATCCCAAGGCTTGCACTCCTAGTTTGACCATTCTATTCTCAGCCAGCCTGGTGTTTTTCAAACCTTGGTGTGTGTAAGAATCACTGAAGTGTTTGTTAAGGATACCAATTCTTTTCTTTGTTAATTCTCACCTGAGGATATTTTCCATTGACTTTTTAAAGAGAGATTGAAAGGGACAGGGAGAGAGACACATCGATTGATTGCTTCCCAAATGTGCCCTGACTAGGGTGGGAGATCGAGCCTGCAACCGAGGTACATGCCCTTGACTGGAATTGAGCCCAGGACCCTTCAGTCCTCTGGCCAACACTCTATCCACTGAGCCAAACCGGCTAGGGCAAGGATGCCAATTCTTAGGCCCAGCTGTTGAGAGTTGATACAGCAAGTCCAGAGTGGGGCCCAGGCATCTGTGTTTGTTTTCTATAAACAAGCATCCCAGGTAATTCTCATGCAAGCAGGATACACACTACACTGAAATACCTCTCCTGTTGAAATAGTTGGAGACAATAAAAGCTTACCCCCTTTCCAACGAGAGATTTTGGGGCTGAGGCTGGTTGCAGGTTTGGAGGACTGGGCTTCTGTTGGCATCCCAGCAAGTTCTTACTAGGGCAGGAGCAGCTGACTGTCGGGGGGGGGGGGGGGGGCACCTGGCTCCTTCCCAAGCCCTAAAAAAACCATAGATCCCACATTATGCAGAAGGTGGGAGAAATAGTTTTAACATTGTCAAGAGGATTCGATGAAGGGTCAAATTTTGCAAGAAGAGCCAAATGCTGCTGCAGTGGCTGTCGGCTCTGTCCCCTTTGCAGCATGGCAGAAAGAGATCATTAACAACTCACTTATCTGTTGATCTGGCTCTGAGCTGCAGGATGCCTTCTGCGATGGAGGCCCATAACAGCGGCTTTGAAGTCCAGCGCAAGTGTGAATTTATTGTTTTGTAAAGACCAGATTCCTGAGCAGGTCATAAATTACCTTGTTAGACAAAGGCTTCTGGGGAAATGTAATGTGTTGAAATCCTTCAGTGGGTGATTATCCTAACACATTGCTGGCAGAGCAAATAACTGGTACACAGACACCAAACCCCAACTGCTTCCAAACTCTAGAGACGCTGCAGCTAGGCTAGGCTTGGAAATCCTAGTTAACCCTTTTCCCAGGTGAGAAAGAGAAAGGAAAAGAGAGAGCAGCAAGTTTTTAAAAAGTGGCTTCCCGTTCCTCATCTTGCTTTAGAAGTCTGTTTGGGGAATCCAGTGAAAGATAGCTAATTACCATTAAAATGGATTTGGGTGGCCCTGTTCTCCTGGGTTACGGGGAGATTCCCTTTCATTCTTGGTTCATCATCTTTCTTGTGCTCACACCTTTCCTATCTGATCTTCCCAGAGCTATACCTGGCACAATTAGCCCTTTGACACTGTCGCTGATTGGTCATTATCTGATACATGGGGCCACCTCTCTTCTCTCCAGACCTGCTATGAAATAGCCTCTGTTAGAAACCTTTTCTCTTCTCGCCTTCAATAGTTTCGCCAATTCTAGCTAGAGGGAGAGCCTTGGATAGACTCAAAATGCAAACTGAAAAGAACAATCAGGCCAAAATCTGCATTAGGGTAATATTTTAAAATGTGATGAGAAGAGTAATATATGCTCATTATAGGGAATTTAGATAACACAGAAAATACACAAAAGGAAAATAAAAACTACCCCAAATCCCATCAACCAGAGTCACTGTTTACATTTTGGCTTAAAAATGGGCTTATACTGGACATGTTGCTTTGTAACTTGTTTTTCCATACAGCTAGATATCACAGACATTGGCTCATGTCATTGAAGTTCATTTACAACATCTTTTTCAATGAGTGCAAAGTAGACATACCCTAATTTTGTTTTAGAGGAAAGTGTTAGTACGTCTCAAGTACTTACTTGGTTAACTAAGTGATGTAGAAGATAATTGCCTTTCTCTTAGTGGGTCAAGAGCTTCATTCATTTGTTCACCGAATATTTCCTGAGCACCTACTATGGGTCAGACACTGTTCATGATGCTAGGGATACATACAGCCTGAATAGGACAAAAATCCCTGCCCTCATAGAACTCCATGGGAGTGAACTTTTCGAAAAAATCGGTAAATTATCCTTTTAAAATTGAGAATATTGGCTATAAACAGCAATCTCCTATCAAATAAAGGTCATTGATTTTATATGAAATCCTCAGAAATTAATGTTAAATTCCATAAAATACTGTTTTTTGTTTACATTCCATCTAGCACAGGATCTATTACATAGTAAGTGCTCAATAAATATTAGTTAAATGAGCAATGCATGAGTTGGTGTGTCAAACATAATTGAAGTTGGTTTGCCCAGCAAAAGTTAGGGCTCCTTCCTGGAATTTGGGAAGAGAAATAAAGCTAAAAGAGCTCTTCTCTCTTTCGACATTTATCCACGTAGGAGAGGGCGGTGGAATCAGCCTTGTCAGGAGTCCCCTCCAAGCCTTGTGGGTAGAGTGCGGTGCTCAAGTTCAAGGGACATTCACATCCTGGCACTGGAAAGGTAGGGCCTGGGGCAGCTCTGCACTGTTCAGACATTCACAGGTGAGGAGAGAGAATTGGCTTATTAATCCAGGCAGCAAAGGAACCCGCTCTTTGCAGAGAATTGTGGGCTTTGGGGGAATGCATTCAAGTTTCAAGTATGTGCTGTCTGAGAGCAAGGCATAGGCTTGGTGTACGTGGTATTCAGAGGCTCTGAGACTGGAAAAAGCAGACGTTAGGTCAAGTTCTTTTCACCTATTTGATTTGTGTCTGATGCTTACATTTTGACAGATAATTAGCAGGTCAGATAGAGGGCCTGGAAATATTACAACTGATGGGCAGCTGGCTCCGGACGGGGTGTATGTTAAGAGTCACCCTGAAGTTAGATTGCCAGATTTCTGGCACTTGCAAAACATGATCATAGAAAATGTTTGAATTTGCTCTAAGGCACAACCTAATAAATACATGTGCATTGTGGGAACTGAAGCAGTAAATCTGTTAATTTTGCTAAGGACTAGCAAACTCTTTGAGAGTGGAATGGGATGAGAGGGTGGGTTTGCTGAATTACAGAGGATGGTATAAAATATGTAAATGTCACTGAAAGAAATGTTAATGAAGCGAGCTGGTTTCTGGGGATTTGGAGGGGGGGGGGAAGGGGGGCTTTGGCCTTCAGAAGGGATGGGAAAGAGCTGGCCAGGGGTTTGATGGTCAAGGTTTCCTTTACAGAAGAGAGAATCCCAATGAGGGTTCGTTTCAGGTAGTTCTGTGTCAGCTCTCCCCTGACTTTTGTGCAACATTAGACAATAGTGAATGACTTCTATGTAGAAATAGGGAGGTTACTGTGAATGAATCTGAGAACTGGAGTGCAGGCCTGGGGCTTGGACTTCAAACCCTTACTCTGCACCCAGCTGCTTGGGGGCAGACCCTGGCTGCACAGGTCAGGGTTTAACCAGGGGGCTCTGCCCCTTAGTTGCAGTGTTACTTGGGCAAGTTGCTCATCTCCCCGCTTCACCAGGAAAATTTCAAGGGAAATGTTCTCTGCATAGAATCCACAGATGATGATTAGGAAAGCAGACTTTCTTCAGATCACATGAGTTTTAGAAATCTTACTTCTCATGTTTAAACTTGTGCAAATGTATGTTGACTCTGGCCTCCTTGTAATGTTCCATGGGGCTGTTTCCGATCAAATTTTCCATGTTGAAAACATTGCCCACCGACATCATAAATTCCGCTGGGCTGCCAGTGCCCTCCGCTGCCCTCCCCACATCCCGCTGAACTGCAAGCTCCAGGACAGTCATTGTGTTGACGACTGTCACCATTGTCCCATCCTTTTCTGTCTAGTTTCTCCTTATTCCAGAACCTCCACACACTGTCACCAGAACTGAAATACCAGTCTCATGCATTATCTACTTATATATCTTAAATGACTTCCGGTTGCAGGAAGGAAAAAGGATGAGGCCCTCCTGCAGTATGAACTGCAGCCTGCCTCTCTGAGCCATCCCCCCCCCCCGCACCCCCCCCCCCCAGGCCCTTCTCTGTGCTCCAGCTGAACAGAAGCAGCCCAGTCATGCCGGCCATGCCACACCTTCACGCCTCTGCCCTCCTGCGCTCCTCCTTCAGGCTGGAGGCCAGTCTGTAAGGAACAAGCTGTTACGCCATACACAGTCCCCCAGCCCGCACCCCCCCAAAATCCCTGGAGTGTCTCAGTGCTGTTTAGCATCAAAATCGCGCTATCCTGTATATTTTCAGGGGAGGGGGTCATGCAGCTCAGCCCCAGCTTCCCCCATAAACACGTTGTTGTTGGGAAATGTCTTTGCCGGGAGAGAAGCATTCACTGACTCGGGTAGACCTGTCAAGGTCACCTTTAAGGATAAATGGCACTTTTACTATTAGGACAAAAACCCTACCTACAACTGGCCAGCAACAACCACTGTGCTGGAATATCCTTCTCGCCTGTGGGAAGTTATTATTCTGCTGCCTTACTCGTGTCTTATCTGGGGACAGAACCCATTTTGGAAGCAGAGCCACAGTTCTGTCTCCAGAGGTGGGGTGTGTGTTGCAGTGACTTGGGGATGGGACGGGTGTGGTAAGAGGACGGCTGGGAGAGGTTCCCCAGGCAGCTTCCGGAAGAGTGGGAAACCACCAAGGAGAAGAGTGGGCGGGGCAGGAGGCCTAACCGCTGTTCCCATCTTCGTCTTTTGGCCTGTGGTCCGCTTCAAGATGCGCGATCAAGCTTGGGGATCCCGCTCTTCGGGAACCCCAGGGCGGCAGAACTTCTGTCCCCAGGCCCTGGAACACGCACCTTCCAGCCTCTGGCCAGCCCTCTGCCCACAAAAGAAAAACAGCACCCCCCTCCCCCAACCTCAACCTGCTTCTCTCCTCCCCCTTCCCTGCTCCGCTGGGAACTTCTTTCTAGTTCGCTGGCCCCTCGGCTGAGCTTGCAGGCAGACAGGGCCGCATCCTCCTCCTCGGGCAGGGAATGTGCTCGTTGTGCCAACACCATGAGAACTTCATCGCGTCCCTGTTCCACCTTAGGGGCCCTTCCCCTGCACTCCAGGGCGAGTTTTGTGGGTACACAGGGGCAGCCTGAGCTCCTCAAAGAGGTGAGGTTATTAAGCGGTAGAGTCAGTGGCCAAGGTCCTGGGGAAGCAGGACTCCATCATCACAAGGAGCATATTTTTCTCAGGTTCGGAGGGAATCAGTCCCATCTGTATGTTCTTACCCTTGAAAGTGAACTTGGAATTTCCCAGGTTCATAGTGTAGCTCATCACCCCTCCTGTGACTGGCCCTTCATCTCTCTTGCTCCGCCTTGGGCCACCGGGTGTCAGTGAGGAGAGTCTAACGATGACTCCTCCTTTGACGCTGTGAGTCCCTGTGGGTATCTCCCCGGTGAAGAGGAGGTGGTGGGAGCAGCCGCTTTGCCAGGTAGCCAGCGTTTCCCTTTGAAGGTGTGGAAGCCCTGGCGCACCAGCCCGCCTTTGCTTGACAGATGATGAACAAAAGGAAAGTGAAGGTGCAGTGCAGAGCGGACCTGCCCGACAGCCCGGGCACATCCCTCCTCACCACCCGCTTGGCCAGCTGAGGGTTATGCCTCGCCTTTGAAGGGCAGGCAGGCTGTGTGAACCGGGCCTGGGCCTGCGGACACCCAAATCCGGGAGCAAAGCGAGGTTGGGAGACAGATGAAGGGATTGCTTTCAAACACGATTTCTCTCTCTAATTAGTGCAGACACAGAGCCCCCCGAGGAGCTGCAGGTGACCTCAGCCTTGTGAGGCTCAGGTATTCCTCAGAAGCGACGGGGGCTGCAAACCTGTTCACTTTGCACCAAGACAGGTCTGGGAGTCTTGAAAGAATCCATTTCTTCCCGCCCACAGAGCTTCTGGGTGTGCATGGGGTGGGTGGGTGGGGGATGGCAGATTCTCTGAGACCTTCGCTCTCATTGTTCCTTTGGTCCTGATGTATTTCATGTGCAGACCAGTCGCAGTTTCTCAGTTCTTCTGTCTGAGACTCTACTGGGAGGCTGTGGGCTGCCCCCTGCATGACCCTTTCTATTCATACCCTGGAAGTTGATATTTCTCCACATTCCCTTTCCATTCCATCAGGAAGAAATTGTATTCATGCTGACCGTGGGCTGGGCCTTGATTACACCCAGGGCTAGAGAAACAGGGATCATCATCACAGTACTACAGGAGAGAAAGCCGAGATTCACAGAAACTAGAAATATTCCAAGGCACAAGGCAGGGCACTCTTAGGCAGGACTTGCACTCAGGACTGCCTGGTTCTCAATGGCCTCACCATCCTGCCTCCCTTGAGACAGGGATGCTCGATGCATGGGATGTGTGGGTACAGAGCAGCCTTCTGAAATCAGCTTTGCCTTAAAAGATAGAAGCTACCAGGGCCCAACAGTGTGCACTTGGCAGTGGCTCTTGGAAACCTCAGGACCGACAGCTTAACAAGGGACAAGGACAGGAGTCACTGGGGCGGTCCCCGCAGAACTGTGCTGCTCCCCGCCCACAAAAGTTAGAGTTCTGTCCCCAGTGCCAGGCTCTCCAAGGTCCCGCCCAGTGCCAGCTCTCAGTGACTGTGGCACTCACCCAGAGTGGCGAAGGAAGTGTCGTCCTGTTGGTCGACAGTTCAGAGCTCGGGAAAATGCCCTGAACTTCCTGAGTTGATTTCTTCACATGGGAGATGGAGCTGATATAATACCTGCCCTTTCCACCTTGCAAGGTGGTTTTGGAGGAGCTTTGTGGACTGAAGAGTTCTTTAGGGGCAGGGGGCCTCCTGAACGAGATGTTTTCAAAAAAGAGCTGTGATTACGGGAGAACTATAGACATATTTTATGCTCTCATGGTAGATCACTGAGATATGTGTTCTGAGATATGGTAAGCCTTCCCAGAGTCTCATCTTCCAAAACACAGTCCAGAAAGACCCTAGGCGTCTTCCTGTCTGAGTTATAACCAACAATTGAACACCATTGCTCTGTAGTTGTTAGGAAGTGCCGCTTCCTGGAAAGTCTTCTCTTGGTTGGTATTTTTGGCTCCAATGCTTCCCAGCCTGTTAGATTAAAAAAAAAAAATTAGTATGATCTTCATTTGTGTTGTTTATTGGCCAATGTGTTTCATGCCTCATTTGCCCTCAAATTCACATTTTTATTCATCCGAGTATTTGCTCTGCTCCTATGTGTGTGTCACAGAAAACCTTTGTACTTTAACCACTAGTCAGATGATAGGATATTTATTTTTTATTTTGCCAAGCTATGTAATATCTATACATTGTTTTAAAAGCAAGAGAGCAGAGGTAACACAATTAAGAATTTTGCCTCAGATGAGCAGCCTCTGGCACGCCTAAGATGGCCAGGGTCAGTGGCTGCGCCATGCAAACCTGCTAATTACATGCAGCCTGAATCAGGGCGCTGTCTCTGACCTGGAGCCTCAGACACGCTATCCTGCATGCTGATGGGTGCCATCCACCAGCGCCCATCCTTCGTGCGAGTCGGTAATTCTGTTGCCCTCCCAGCAGGCAAGGGGGCTGAAGCCAGGCTGGTTCCCTTGCAATTAATGAACAGCAAGAGCACATAATTATGAAATTTCTAAGGAGGACTCCCATTGTAGCAAGCAGAGTACATCCTTTCTCCCTCCTCTTGCCAATTCTCATACCTGCAGAACTGTCTCGTCGGGTTTGGGAATTTTATCATTTTTATTGGAAATCTTTATTCTTAAACTGCTATAAACATTTTGAAATTTTAACCTCACAAGTAGATTGTTAAGGTAATTGCACGTCTCTTGTTTTCTTTATTTCTTTATTCCACTCGGATTCCCTTGCATGCCATCACAGGTATGTGTTTATATCGTGTGTGTGTGTGTGTGTGTGTGTGTGTGTGTGTGTGTGTATGAGAGATTGTGTTCTTGGAAATGGCCATGAGCTTTCATCATTGATTTTCCTTTACACCAGCTCTCAGGAGCATTCAGTTCACCTTGGAGGTGGTTTTGTTTTGTGGCAAGTGAATCACATATGTATACACACAAGTCTGCTGTTTTCATCTGGAAATGTGGCCAGAGTTTTCAGAAATTCTGCCGCAATGAGTCTTTCTGTTACTCACATCTCTTGAAAGCTCACCCACCTGATAGGATCTTAAGCTTTGAACAGTACTTCCTGTGACTCTCCATTCACTGAGGAGGATGTGACGCCAGGATGTGAGGGAACTGAGACGTGGAGGGAACCCAGTGATGGTAGAGGAGGCCAATGGGCGGGGGAAGAGACACGTAGGGCTGACACTAGGTCAGTCACTAGGCATGAATCCTTGAGCAATCTCTATAAACCACTTAAAGCCTCTGTTTTTTAATCTGGACTTAGTACCTGCATTATAGTGTTGAGTTGCAGTTAAATGGCGCTCCATGCCTAGTAGATACAAGGGGTCCAGTAGATGTTGGTTGAAGCAGAACATCTTTCTTTAGAGTGACTGAAATTTCCTGCTGAATTCAGGTACGAGGAAAAAGCTCCTTACCTGGGAGGGCAGCAAAAGATAAGCATGAGTTGCTGCAAGGGGTTTGTCCTATTTGCCTCCAGAGGTGAGGAACCGGCCGGGCCGTGGGCCTCCACAGGGCTCGTTAAGAGAGATGGGCTGCTCAGGAAAGCAGAAACAACATTAGGATAACTATATGTATGTATTTTTAAATGTATTCCTTCTCTGTTGTTCAGCCATGGACAAGTGACTATCTCTAAACTGGGAGTTGGGAGCTCGAATCTAAGACCCAACTGTGGGCCTTGGTTTCCTCACCTGTCAGCAGGCAGGATGGGGACAGTCAGTATTTCTCAGTGGGCAGCATCTCTTCACTGCGTGGGACAGGCCTGGGACTGGGGAACAACAGCACCCAGTCATTGTTACTGGCTTCTCTCCCCATTCCACATGCCCCTCGGGGGAAGTATCCAGCTCTCTGAGGTCTCTTCTGCTGCTCTCAGTGAGTCTATGGTACTCAATCCAGAGTGGGTAAGAGAGCATTGTCATTTTGATTGGAATGAATGGTCACTTGGTTTATTTAATTCCACATTGCCTTCATGGGAGCGGGCAGCTTGATGGAGAGAAGACCTGGGCTTGGAAGAGCACTGACCAGGGCAGACTGCATTTTTTTCTCTCCACCCAACTTCATCCTCTGTGTTTTAGATGAAACTACCCATCGCCCACCATTCTTGAAGGACTGGACTGTGAGATGGTCACTAAAGTAAAAACACAGAGCCTGACTTTTACTATGCGCTCAATCTATGTTTGAAGGGTGATTGTTTCTGTGGGCATTGTGCCCAATATGACAGCCTCTTTAGGTCATAGCACATACAGCTGCGTGCATCATAGAGAACCTTGGCTTCTCTGAACAAGACTCAGAATGGTCACAGCCTCAGTCCCTGCCTCTTACTGTGGCCTTGGACACGCAGGTGCTGAAGGTCTTTCAGGCTCAATGATATCCCGGGCTTCTCAGGGTGGGTGAGAAGCTGCTTGTGCCTACTCTGCAGCAAGGAAAGGGTATGGAATGATGTTGGGAGAGCCCAGCGGGTAGCTGTTTGGAACGTGGTCTACCACCTCCTAGAACAGTGATGGCGAACCTTTTGAGCTCAGCGTATCAGCATTTTGAAAAACCCTAACTTAACTCTAGTGCCATGTCACATATAGAATTTTTTTTATATTTGAAACCATAGTAAAACAAAGATTTATGTTTTTGATATTTATTTTATATATTTAAATGCCATTTAACAAAGAAAAATCAACCAAAAAAATGAGTTCGCGTGTCACCTCTGACATGCATGTCATAGGTTCGCCATCACTGTCCTAGAAACCGTTCTGTATTTCTCTGCTGGATCAAATGCAAAATAAAGTTATTAAACGCAGTGGGAAAAGGTTCCATCGTTTCTGTGCTGAAACCCATGATATTTACCTTTGGGTTTGGATAAGCAGAAGACCGTCTCCTCAGCTGCTAACAGGGCTAGACCAGGAGGGGCAGTGAGCAACAGCCTTTGATATTTAGAAAACCCTCCCGGATGCTTTCAGTGAGTTCCAATCGGGTTTTTAAATTTACATTTACATATGTACATATCCTTTCTTTCTTCTAATTTTGTTCTTTGTATTTATGTAGTTGCATTGTGCTCTGAACACAATCACTGTGATTAGCAGTATTTATGTACAATCAGGACATATTTATTTTGCTGTGATTTCATCTCCCTCCTGTGTTCAGATGCAGTGAAGTCAAAAGCTCTAGCGATGAAGATGGCCCCAGCAGGGGATTTCACCCCATAGCTCATACTCATCTGAATAAGACTGTGCTTTCTACTACTTCCTCCAAAGGGCGCTTCCCATTTGCTAGGGTTTATAGCCCCAGATCTAGAGTTCCCTTTCTCCCTGCCATCCCTTCACCCAGGGCACGAGGGCAGCCATCACTGACACCTGGAGCCTGTCAGAAACCTCACTGTGGGAAGGGTGGGTCTTCTCCTTCTAGGCGACCCCTTCTGATGCAGAAATTCAAGGAAGGTCATTCCCCTGCAGTGGGAACACTTTGACATTCGCTGCCTTCCTAGGGTTGGATGATGCTTGAGCATCGTGTGTTAGGTCTTTGTCATCTCCAGGGATGGCCTGTTGGGATGAAATAGTCACTGGGCAGCTTTTGGGTGGCTTTCTCATCACTTAGTGCCATCCATACGCTCTTGGAAATGCAGACATTAGGTACAACAACATATAGCAAACCAGTTTTACCTTAGGCTAATTGATACAAACAAGAGTTAAGTTCCTATGGCATATTTCTGATCACAAAAACATTGCCAAAACTCTAAATATAACTCCAAATCCTTCTAATATTAAACTTTAAAATGAAAGTGAGCTCTACATACATTTAAGAAAGATTCAAAAAAAAAAGAAAAAGAGGGAGGGAGGGAGGAAGGGAGGAAGGAAGGAAGGAAGGAAGGAAGAAAGGAAGGAAGGAAGGAAGAAAGAAAGAAAGAAAGAAAGAAAGAAAGAAAGAAAGAAAGAAAGAAAGAAAAGAAAGTCATTCAAATACATAAGATTGCAACCCCCTGATTCCAGTTCAGGGTCACAGTTGGCCAGAGCTCATCCCCGAAACTCAGGGTGCAAGATTGGACCCACCCTGAGAGGACACCCTTCCATTGCAGGGCCACTCACACCCACCCACACTCAGGCTGGGACAGTGTGGACACACCCATTCACCTCACAGGCAGATCCCTGGGATGTGGGGGTGGGGGGTGGGGGGGACGGGAGTAGCCAGAGAGAAACCCACACAGACAGTGGCCCTGGCTGAGAATTTTTTTTCCTTCATCAGTGTTTTCATGAAACAATGTTGAACAAAACAATGTTATTCAAGGACTTGCTATACTTTGGGAAATTAAAAATAGCTGTTCCTTTTCAGGTTGGACATTTATATCCTTGCCAAATGATCACATTTCTCCTTCTGGCTTCCAGTCACAGCAGACCTTGATGTGAAATGTCCACAGAGCGCCTAGGGCATGAGTACGGCCTGCCTCCTGTGACCAGGCTTCCCTGAGGCCCTCTGTGGACTCTCTGAGACCTGGGCCCGGGGATCCCTTTGCGCTTCTTTCCTTTGGGGGGATGATTAGGTCTGTCATTTAATCAATTTGGCTACTAGCCTAAGGTTGTTCAAAAGCAGGTGTTGATCGTGGGAGTAATTATGAAGTGCTGCATACCCCAAATGATTTACAATCCGAGATCTAAAGCAAAACTTTCATTCTCACATGTCAGATCTCCTCCTTCCCTCCGCCTGCCCCAAATGCACCGCCTGTAATGAATGCACCTGAAGCACCTCACCTGCCAAGAGGAGGGCTGCTGCTGGCGCCTCGAGATTTCTCCAGCGCGGGCTCCAGGTACTAAATCCACACAAAGGGCCCTCCTCGCCCTCCCGGAGATCACATTTTATAATGCTCAGTCTGAAATGACCTTTAAAAAGCCAGATAATATTTTATTTACCTTTTTTCTCCCATTTACTGTTAAATGTTAATGAAGGTAAGAGATTCAAATTCTTGCTAATAAAACACTTTAATTGACTCAAGTGTAACCATAACTGTAAATTGGCTACTTTGTATGAAAGACCTTAGCGCTTCCTGCCCCCCGACTCTGCCGCCTGTGCAGTTTTGGAAGTTGGCAGCACGCATTTTCTTTGTTCTTCCCAGGCTTCGTGTGCAGCCTGTGGGCCCTCTACTCCTAGGCAGGCAACCAGGACCCACTTCCGGTGGCTCCTCTCCACAGAATTAATCGCCCTTTCTCCCCGCCCACAGCCTCTCCCTATTGAACTTCTTCCAATTCAGGGCTCATTTTGAGCACCACCTCCTCCAGGAAGCCCTATAGGACCCCTACTTTCCTAGAATCTGCCTCCAAATGGCCACAGCATTTAAGGACTTTCCTTGCGATCCTTCTCGCCTTGCCTTTAGAGTGATTGCTGCAGCTATCTCCTTTCTCAGATTAGAAACCCTATGCTCGGTCAGTGCTCAATACGTATCTATTAAATTGCATTAACTGATTTGAATAAGAGCAAAAAAAGATTTCACTGGCCTCTGCTATGCCATTTCTTTAGGGCCGTGGTTGGCAAACCGTGGCTTGCAAGCCACATGCGGCTCTTTGGCCCCTTCAGTGTGGCTCTTCTACAAAATACCACATGCGGGTGCGCACGTACAGTGCGATTGAAACTTCGTGGCCCATGCACAGAAGTCAGTATTTTGTGGAAGAGCCACACTCAAGGGGCCAAAGAGCCACACGTGGCTCGCGAGCCGTGGTTTGCCAAGCCGCAGTTTGCCAACCACTGCTCTAGGGCATTCTTGAAAACATGTATTAAATGACTCTTGTCTGAATTTCTTAGGCAAAGCAATTCCACTATTTAAAACTTGTAATAACTTGCTGCTTTAGAGAATTTTTATAAAATAATGGCATAATCCTATTTTTTCAAGGGAACGGGGGTGGGGGGGGGGCTCCGCTTGATTTTTTTCAGGGTGAGAAGGGGTGATCAGAGACAGGGCTGGGCCAGGATTCTCTTTCTCTTGGGGCAGAGGCCGCAGCTGAGCTACTCCTGTGATGGACCATGTGCCTCCCAGCTTGTCATCTGGACTGCCATTGTGAATCTACCAGCCTTTTCATCTCCGAGAGCTGCTGGTTTTAGATGGTACATGAGCTACCTCCCAGTCTGCAGCATCTGTTACCAGTGACTGTGGGAGGCTGGTGGAAGAGGTGGCTTCAGCTGATGACAGTGCCTGAAAGAGGCAGAAGAGCAGAGAGGTTAAGACAATGAATCTTGCCCAGCCGTTGTAGCTTGGTGGTTGAGCATCAGGAGGTCAAGGTTCAATTCCTGGTCAGGGCACATGCCCCCCCTTGCAGGGCTTGCTCCCCAGTAGGGGGCATGCAGGAGGCAGCAGATTGATGATTCTCTCATTGATGTTTCTATCTCTCTCCCTTCCTCTCTGATATCAATAAATATATATACATATATTTTTAAAAAGACAATGACCCTCTCGTTGCTATGTGATCTAGGATGAGTTCTTTCACCAACTGTGCCTCAGTTTCCCCCTCTGTAAAATGGAGGTGATTGCAATACCTACTTCATAGAAGTATTTTGACAAGTGATTTTAGTGCAAAGGGTTTAAGTGAAAGGCTTTTAGAGTAATGTCTGGTACATAGTAAATAGTAAGTCTTCGTTTTTATTACTTTCCCTGGTCTGGAAGCAATAGAAAATGATGGGAAAAAGGAAAAAAGGTGAAATTCTCTCTCTCCTTTTTATGAAAAGGGCCTTGAACTTTGGAGAAGGGGTCCCGTGTTGGACCTCACAGCCACCCTTCACCCACAGTTGCTCCCTAGGAATCCTTCCATTCCAGGTCCATTTCAAGAACCACCTCTTCCAGGAAGCCTTCCTGGTGCCCCACCTCTTGTCCCCTCCTGCACATTTCTGCAGTGTTTTGACACCCGTCATAGGCACTTCTAAATATGGCCTCCACTTGCCTTCCAGGTTGTGCAGGTCTCTTTCCAATCAAGTTATGTGTCTCCACGGGGTTCCCACAGAGCATGTCCATCCTAGAGCTAAACAACATGTTCTGCAGCTGAGGGTGAAGAATGTACTTTGTTTCTCCATTCATAGAAAGAGAAAATGAATGGTTGGTATTTCCTCAATTTTAGGTTTTCCACCCACAAACTCTGCTTATTTCATCAGCACTGACCTCCTCTTAATTATCCTGGACTGTGTCGCTCACCCCGGCTCACCAGGGGGGACATTAACCATGGGACTCACCTCAGAACATTAACAACCAACATCATTGCTCAGGCTCCACCCCTGACCAATTAAAAAAGAAATTCTGGGGGTGAGGCCTGGGCATCCGTAGAGTTTTCAAAGTTCCCCAGGTGATTGTTTTGTACAGCCCAGGCTGAGAACCACAGCCAACCATGATCTTGTCTGAAAAACAGATCAATGAAGAGCAAATGTATGAGAGGCATATTAGTGGGAAATTTTAGAAATAGATCATCTGGCTTAGGTTCATCCTATCTAATCCTATCTAATAAAAGAGAAATATGGTAATTAGTGTACGACCACTACCCTTCCCATTGGCTAATCAGGGCGATATGCAAATTAACTGCCAGCCAAGATAGCGGCCAGCAGTCAGGCAGCTGACGCAAACAGGGAGGCTAGCTTGCTTCAGTAACGGAGGAAGCCAAGCTTCCCTGCCTGCCTTGCTGGCCTCTCAGCTGCACTCTAAGGAACATTGTAACAAATATAGAAGCTAAACAAAACCCCAGGCTTCAGCCAGCAGGACCGCAACATTGTTTCAAATACAGAAGGTAAAACAAAGGCCAGAAACCTGCTTTCAGCAGCGGAGGTCTCATAGCTGGAGCCGAGCCTCAGAGCTAAAGCTGGCCCAGAATTTAAAAAAAAAGGAAAAAAGGACAAGTTGGGAGCTTCAGTCACCCGCCAGCCTGAAAACAGCCCTCAGTCCCTCACCCAGGCTGACCAGGCACCCCAGTGGGGACCCCCACCCTGAAGGGGGTGTGACCAGATGCAAACAGCTATCATCCCCTCACCCAGGCTGGCCAGGCACCCACGCGGGACCCCCACCCTGATCCAGGACACCCTTCAGGGCAAACCAGCCGGCCCCCACACGTGTACCAGGCTTCAATCTATATAGTAAAAGGGTAATATGCCTCCCAGCACCGGGATCAGCGGAGCAGCGAAGCCTCCCAGCACTGGGATCAATGTGGCAGGGGGCAGCGACCAAACCCCCTGATCGCCCTGCGGCTCTGTGTGTGACAGGGGGTGGGGCCACAACCTCCCTATCTGCCCTGCTCCGTTCGTGACAGGGGGGAGCTCCCCAACCCCCTAATCGCCCTGCGGCTCTGTGTGTGACAGGGGGTGGGGCCACAACCCCCTGATCGGCCCTGCTCTGTGCATGACAGGGGGCGGCGCCCCAACTCCCCAATCGGCCCTGCTCTGAGCCCGACCAGGGGCTGCACCTAGGGATTGGGCCTGCCCTCTGCCACCTGGGAGCAGGCCTAAGCCAGCAGGTCGTTATCTCCCAAGGGGTCCCAGACTTCGAGAGTGCACAGGCCGGGCTGAGAGAACCCCTCTCCCCACCGAGTGCACAAATTTTTGTGCACCGGGCCTCTAGTCTATATTATAAAAGGCCTGTGGCCGTAACACCTTAAGGACCAAAGACAGGCGTGGGTGGGTAGGGCCGCATGATTTCAAGTGCTGGACTTCTAGTAGTTTAGTAAATTAATATGTGCTCATGGCTCTACATTTCCATAGACAACATCGAACAGTCCCATTTGGGGCTTGTTTCATGACTGTTTTCTTTTGGGTTCTGTTGTTGCAATGTGCGCTCTAGTGTTTTACCTGCTGGACTTAAACAAATGTGTTTGCTGGTCGTGCCCGCGAAGCTTTGAAACCATAGGCTCCTGTCTGCGTGGCCTGGTTACTTCTTTCTATTGCTGTTGCTGCAGATGTCTTTGCTTTTGTGGCCTGTTTATCAGTGTGGCCCATTGGCCACAAGAGGGACAAGGAGAAAGTGTTAATGGCTTAACAAACACCTCCCCCCAAGGTGGGAGAGCAGAGCCATCCTATACAGGACCAACAATCCACAGTAACTAGGATCTTTGTCACCAACGATTGTACAGAAAATATTTTTACCTACAAAGAAATTCAGAAGTCTGGGTATGCCCGAGTTAGAGCATTAACCAAACTGTAAGATTCCTGCTAAAGTCGCCTGCAGTGGCCCTAACTGGTTTGGCTCAGTGGATAGAGGTCGGCCTGCGGACTGAAGGGTCCCAGGTTTGATTCCAGTCAAGGCCATGTACCTTGGTTGCAGGCACATCCCCAGTAGGGGGTGTGCAGGAGGCAGCTGATCGATGTTTCTTTCTTATGGATGTTTCTAACTCTCTATCCCTTTCCCTTCCTCTCTGTGAAAAATCAATAAAATATATTTAATAAATAAATAAATAAATAAATAAATAAATAAATAAAGTCGCCTGCAGTGCTCAGCAAATGGGGCTAATCAGGAAGCGTTGTCAGCGAGTCCTGTGTGAACATTTGGGTCAGTTCAGGAGAAATATGAAAAGCAATTTGCTTACTGGGATTAATTGAAAGAGTTCGTTAGGCTCTAACTAATTTTATTAGGAATTTAAGGAAAACTTTATGGCCCCTTCATACTTTTTCATATTTGTAAAGAAACGGTGGTAGTTTTCAGTGAACAACGTTAGTTCATCAATACCCAAACATTTTGTGCCTTTTGATAAATAAATACATATCTGTAGCCCCACAGCTAGTTGTTACAAGTGCAGTGTTGGGACTCACACTCAGCATTTACTTGCTCCAATGACAAGAAAGAGCCTCAGCCAGGAGTTTAGGCCTATTCATTAATCCAAAAATGTCGGTGGACTCTACGTAGCTCCTTTGAAATATGCCCATTCACTTGGCTCACCCAGGGCTCAAAACCCTATCTTTCCAGCTCTGACGACTAAGGAAAAGTTTGCATGGGTTTCATTGCAGAATCCTGGTAGTTAGAGAGTCTGATTGTAGGAAGGTGGTGGCAGGTGGTCTCAACACAATTATGCAATTATTGTAACTTGTTTCTAGGCACTGCTTCTTCATCACCTCACAATGCTTGAATGCCTCTGTGAGAGAGAACCACCCTCAGTGAGGCAAGACAACAGCCTGGGAATGCTATTGTCTGGTTTCATCTGCCTTCAATCCCCCCCTTACTACCTGGAGCTTAAACATGACAGGAGCAACCCTATAAAATTAGCTGTGTGGGATGAGACGGGAAGAAAATGTCAAGAAGTCAGCCCCTGCCCCCACCCTCTTCTCAATCTGTGTTAATATACTTCCGCTTTAGGAATTTTTAGCCCACTAGACAGAATGCTTTGTGGCTCGTAGTAGTTTAATACACAGACCAAACCCTTGAGGCCAAATCTGTCCACTAAAAATTGTGTGACTTGGACTCTTAAAAAGCTTGTGCTCAACGAGGGGAATGGAGCACCCTGAGTTGAATAAATTGATTGTGCTCCTCGCCACCCTCTTGTCTACACAACTCTCAGGGCTTGTGCAACTAGTGTTTTGTGTCGGCTGCAGCCCAGACCATGCAGGAGCCACCAGTGTCTGGTTAGGAAAACATTTTACAGGTTTGTTAGTTTTGAGCAACAATATAGCCAAGGTTAATACTTCCTGGAGTTTAGGGACATGATGTTTTTGTGTTGTTGTTTTTTTCAAAAGGTTTTTGCCTTCAACTATGAAAAATAGGCCCTTTGTGGTGAGTGTGCTTTTTCTGGTACAAAAACTGAATTTGTAAACATCTGTTTATGAAAAAGTCGCAATTCTCAACATTATGACCTGATCTCCTAAACCAATACATAAATGGATCTTTAGTGCACATGGAAATCTTTTGCATTTGAATATAAAAATCCATTGAGGGAAGGAGAAGGGAGAGAAAGAAATGGGTAAATAAATACAAAAACTCTTAAGAGCCTCTGGGCTGGTTTCAAGAATGCCCCACAAAACAGGTTTTCATGGTTGTATGGGGGTGATGTGATCCTATTCAAGTTTCTTTCCTTTCTTTAGAATTTCTGAAGAAGCTGTTGCAAATGGCTTTGGGGGCTGTTCCTAAAATAGATTTTAGAGATGAAAAAATGAGAGAATGCATAGACAATCTGAGACAAATGATCAACTCTGATACTGACACTGAGATTGTAAGAGGACCGCTGGGCCTTGCAAGAAATGAATATTCAGGATGCCCCTGCTGGGTGCCTTTTCCTATTTGAACCAACTACTGTCTGAGCCATGATTCATTTGTTACCAAATTAAACACTCTGCACACAGCAGAGGAACTTTCCAAAGTCGGATTTTGAAGTGCAAACATCTTTTCTGCTCTGGCCACGGAACCTGTCACAATCTTCATCGGGAACTGAATTAAGTTTAAAATATCATCAGAGGGTGTTGCTCTCTCTCGGGCCTGGAGCTGTCCTCTGTACATCCGGCATTTTTCTGTTGACACTGCGTATCACTTAGCAACGGGCCTGAAAGGCCCTATATGCATTGATTGCACACCATTGTCTTTAAGGGGTGGAAGTGTTAACTGAATAAACCCCCCCAACCCCGGGTGACCAGACGGTCATTCCTCTCATGTTGATAATCTGTTTACACCAAAATATTGTTTATTCCCGTCTCCGATCTCCTGGTTTTTTACATCTCTGGCTGAAGGAATACAGTGCACTCCCTCCATGGTAGGGAACCCAGATCCACTTGCCTGACACGGAGTGATGAGAGCAGTTTTGTCTCTAGTTCTGATAAAGCATTAAATGCATTTGACAGCTAACTGCAGATGATGGTGCCAGCTTTCTTCCATAGATCTCAGAGGATGGAGAGGTTACAAGCCTGCAATTGCCCCATAAAGAGAAAATATTCCCTTTGGTCTGTGAATAGTTTTGAAATAAATGACAGGATATGTTATAGGGCTGTGAAGATGGGAAGGCTTTAAAATGGATGGCGGGCTCTGACATCATCTGAATGAAAAAGAAATATGGCCTACCCAAGGGCTGTGTTCAGAATGAATGAAATTTCAAAGTAGAAATTCTTGTTCGAGAGGAGAGGGTCGCACACATTTCTGCATCAATAGCCATGGTCGAAGCAATGGCCTGGGCTGGTGGGTCAAACAGGCAGTACGGCAGACCTCTCCCTTTTCAATGATCTATTTCAGAGACCTTCCACTGAGGCCATTTTTTTTTCAACCGTCACAGACAATGAGCATGTTTCAGCCAGGGGATTTTCCATGTATAGCAAAGACCAGATTGGTGCCCACCTTCATCAAACTATGTAGCAGAGACAAGGCAGAAATGTTGTGGCTACCTGCCCTGCAGCTTCTAGTTTTGAGAAATCTGTTTTGCTCCTTTGTGAGTTTGTATCACACTGCATTCAGCTAAAAAAAAGAAGAACGAAGATCAATCAATATGTCTTGAGAAATATGCCAACAAGACAAGCAATTTCAAAATCAACCCACTAGTTATATTGCTTTGGCATTACTTTCTGTCTGGTATAAAATGATAGTGCCCAAATGTTCACTGGTAAATTTTGCAGTATTTTTTTTCTCTCCCCACAACCCTCTTCATCAAATAGGAAATCTATTTAAAAGAATAAAATTGTATTCATGTCTCCCCTTTAATCAAGGCCCCAGGCCTTTACTCTATGCTTTGGTAGAAAGAAAAACGCAATTCCAAACCTTTGGACATAGATACGTATGACTGGGGAGATGGAAACTATAGCAGAAAAAGATGGGGACCTTCATGGGTATTGATGCTAACCCCGAGGAGAGGTGTGAAGACCCTCAAGTGAAAATATTGTAAACTGATGGACATGTTTTTAAGTGATACTCATCTCCTCCCACACCCCTTCCCTCCCCACAGAAAACTCTCCATATTCTCCCTGCACACTAATTCTGTGGCTAGTCACCTTGGCCTGGATCAACAGCTAAGTGCATACTGCTTCTATAAACATTTCACTGTTACAAGTTGGATTTTTCACAGCATTAACTTTAACTACATGGGTGTTTGTAATGGAATAAAACTTCAAATTGATGTTTTGCCATATTGCTAGTTAAAGAAGTGGGCCTCAAATGGAGATAGATGTGCGCCTCATTTCATAGGAAAATTGTTATCTCGGAGGCCAAGTTTAAGTTGGAGGCTGCGGCAGCAAATTCACCAAGAACGTCTTAAAGAAAATATACACACCCACAAAATCCCTACTTTTATATGAAATTCCTCAGCAAATTTCCAACTGAATATTAATTTAAAATGGATTTTAAATATGCACCGGCTTCAATCAATTGAGTAGAAAAATAACACGTTTCAACTCAAACATCTGCACAGACGTCACTTGAGTGAAATTAGTTAGTGTGGAACCCAGGAAATAAGTTGGAAGAATTTGCTCAGGGTCCCTTTCACGGTGCTCGCCACTTCCTTTACATTGAAATGCATTTAAGGACCACGTTCCTAGCTTCTGCCCAGGAATCAAAGGCTTCCTTTATAAGAGGCGGATTATTTAATTGTGGTTTAGATTGCCCCGCAAATGGCACAGCCGCTTTGAACTCAGTGGAGTGGGTGGTGGTGGCGGTTTATAAAAAATCATTGTGTCATCTGACTCCTAAATTTCAACAAGAGGGTGAGGAGCAAATATCCCTTGAATGGAAACGAGTCCTTTCCTAAAGAACCTATCCTCCGCAGAAAACATCTCCCTTTTTCTCAAAATTGTATCCTCTCTAAGTCTAACAATGTTGACATTAAGATGCTAGGAGGGGAGACGCTGGAACCAGGCCCCTCTCTAGAGTTAAATGTTATCTGCTTAGGCTAATATTGCAATTGCCACCCACTGACATAATTTGTTTCACAGTCACAGCTTGGCAGCATGAATCAAATGTTGACATTCTAATTTCATGCACACATGGGCGTTTGGCGGGGCAGGCCCGCAGCCTGTGGACCGCTCTCTGCACCTGCGTCAATGGAAATCAGGCCGCCGGCCTCTCCCAGCCCGCTAGCCACTTGCTCTTCTCTGTGAGAGTATTTCTGAGCCCAGCTTCCTCCCCTCAGTGTGTGTTTGTTTTTGTCTCCCACCTTGCAGAGTGTCCCAAATGCTCTTTTACTGCTTGTTGGTAATGTGGTTTTATTTTTATTTTTCCCCTTTTATTTTATTTTTTAATTTTTCCCCTATTAATTGAAATTTTGAGAATTTTCTTTAAGCTCTCAATTAGCAGGTAATTTTCCTCATTGCTTGCTAAATCAATCACAAATGTCTCTGAGAAGGCACCAAAGAGTGTAAGAAGTAGTGGGAATAAACACACTGAGGACCGAAAGAAGTATTATGCTGGTTTCTCTCTGTTATGGCTGGACTATGGTCCCCCAAATTCCTATGTTGAAGCCCTAACCCCCAGTATGACTGTATGTGAAATAAGGCCTTTAAAGAGGTCATTAGGGTTAGGTGAGGTCATATGGGTGGGGCCCTAATCCAATAGGACTGGCGTTTCCCTTTTGAGGGTGGAGAAAGGAGGCAACCATCTGCAGGCCAAGAAGCAAGGCCTCAGGAGAAACCAAACCTGCCAACCCCTTGATTTTGTACCTCTAGCCTCTAGAACAGTGAGAAAAGAAATGCCTGTCATTTAAGCCTCACAGTCTATGATATTTAATGACAGCCCGAGCAAACTAATACAATCTCCCAGTTCAAGGCCAAACTTCCTGTGAGTTCTCTGCTGTTTACCAGGTGTCTTCTAGAGCCACCTGAGCCCCTGGCTTCTCCACTAGGCATTGTCAGGGTGAAGAGGGCTTTAGGGTTACATCCATCAAGGACTTGAATGAAACCAGCAGAGCATTGCAGAGCAGCTCCTGTTTGACCTTCGCTGGGGAAGGATTAATGGCCAGCCCTTCATGTTAGGAGAGGATGCTCTGACCACCTTCAGCTGGACATGGGGGAGCGTTGTTTCTCAGTTACAGTGACAGGTTGGCCTAAGCCAATCCCATGCTCACACTTGGTTCTTCTAGGTCAGGATTTAGCAGGGAGTGGGCAGGGGTCAGGGATAGAGGGGTGTTACTGTGTTGGCTGAGGCACAGAGGAGAGCAACTGATTTGTAAAGGATGCACCCCCATCTCAGTCTGTGGCCCAATTGTCTTGCCTTTATCCAGCTTTTATTTCATTGCTTTTCTCAGGATCCATTTTTTTTCCTACTAATGCAGTGGTTCTCAACCTTCTGCATTAACCCTTTAAATACAGTTCCTCATGTTGTGACCCAACCCTAAAATTATTTTCGTTGCTACTTCATAACTGTAATGTTGCTACTGTTATGAATCGTAATGTAAATATTTGATATGCAGGATGGTCTTAGGCGACCTCTGGGATGTTCCCAAAATGAGCCAAAGTCCATCCATGCTCAGTGGGAAATTCTTTCCAGAAATTACTTGTCAATTAATCATGTGGTCATCAAAGACTTTTATCATCCTGCTTGCTAGCCATGAGTTGTGTGTGGAAGCACAGAAATCCTCTGAAGATTTTTGTGCCCCTGAAAGAGCTGATGCTCTGGAATCTGAGACCCATGGAAATGTTTAAAACTATAATACTTTTCACCAAAGAGCAAATCATACAATCTAGAGAAGGTTTGGGACCCATCGTTTACCTTCCTTGGGCTTCAGTGTCTTCACTTGTAGAACAAGACGTAATATCTCTCCTCGAACTTCAGAGGGCTGAGGCAGGTGGGAGAGAACATCTGTGACAACATAACTATTCTGTAGTCACTTGTATATCAGTATAAAGGTAAATGTTATTTACTAAACTGAACTCAGTTTATAGAGGAATAGAGCCATTGTTACCCTCCAGTGGTCGGCAAACTCATTAAACAACAGAGCCAAAATGATTGAAATTTCTTTTGAGAGCCAAATTTTTTAAACTTAAACTACATAGGTAGGTACATTGTTATTAACTTAATTAGGGTACTCCTAAGACTTAGGAAGAGCCACACTCAAGGGGCCAAAGAGCCGCATGTGGCTCCCGAGCCGCAGTTTGCTGACCACTGCCCTAGCCCATGGAAATAAAACTTAATGGCTACTAATTAACTCTGTGACCCTGGAGGAGCATGTAATCTTTCTGGGTCAAGGCTACCTTCTCTTTTTAATATGGGGATTGGAGTCTGCATTCTAAGATCTCTGACATTATATAATTATAGGACAATGAACTAGCTAAACAAATACTACTCCCAAGAAACCCCAAAAGTAGAAGTAATTGACCGAATTGCTAAGAAAGCATTTTCCCTCATGTTTCTGACATAACAAGGTGTGATATTGCCTTCCTGTTACCAAGACATTTGTGAGTCAGTAAAAACATTCCAGATAATCTATGCATGTGGCAATAACTAAAGTGTTCTAAAGAAATTTGTCATTGATGGATTCTCCCCTCACTACCAACCCAAACTTCTTGTTCCTCAGGCTCAGCTCTTTACAACTATATTCAATATTTCCTGTTGGCATGGTGCTGCCCTAGTCATCTTCGTAGAGTATGCCTGTGTGCTCTTTGGAGAACGTCCTGCAAGGGCTTATTAGGCTGAACCCAGGACTCAAGCCATGATTTAAGGCAACAAGCTTTGTGTTTTCCCTTTCTGATTTAGAATTGTTGACCCCTAAACCCAACGAAGTACCTGACCTCATCAGACCAGGGCCTTCCCATCCCCCTCACACACCATCACTCAAGCCTTCCTGCAGCTTCAATGCCTCCTCTCCGCCCCTACAGTTCCCAGGAGGACCAGGTTCAAGATTCCAGCTCCTCCTTGAACATGTGTCCTATAGCGTTCAAGAAGTCGCTTTTCCATTCAGTCCAACTTTCCTTTCTGTAATTTAGCTGCCTCACATGCTTACACGTTTCCTTGAGTGCTGCTCTGACTTGTCTATGAGTCAGCTGGACTGTTTCTGTCAGCTGGCATGGGGGGTAGCCAACATAAACCCCATGCCTTCCATGTGGTCTATGCTTCCCATGACGTGTGGCTAAGTGCACAGTGATGCTCAATGAGTGTTTATAAAGTTACTAGTATAGTGATAAAATCTGAAAATAGTTTTTAAAATCTGTAGCCTAGCTGAATTTCAACAGTGTTTTCTCATTACAGTAGCTGTGGAAGAGACATGGTGACCAGCAGGAACCTGGAATTTAGAATCAGATAGATCTGTGTCCAAATCCCAGCTCTGTTCATTTACTTTGTCAATCACCAAACATTTATTGAGTAACTACTATGTGGGAGAGTTGTGGTCAGATGGTGGGTAAATAGATAAATAGGATATAGTCCTTGCACATAGTAATACCGGGTTTACTGTATTACTTAATTTCTCTGAGCTTCAATTTCTTAAACTGAAAATGAGAATAGAAACTATTCCATTGGATTATTGTAGTTATTTCAATAATTAGTTTTCTCTTATTTATTAAGGGCTTAAGTTGAGAAGTTGATTCCTTCATGATTTTTTTTTTCTTTTTTAAATGACTCTGTTGTAGGTCCATTTTGTTGTAAAATTAGCCATGCATTTGAATCCATTTGTAGTTTAAATTTTAGATCGCAGCTGGTCACATTAAACTAACAACAAAACAAATCCAAGCATTGATTCTGAGACTGACGCTGCTAATCTCATTTGTCAATTATTAGATTATCTTTGCACCTCATCTTTTATCTTTTTACATGAGTGCTTTGGAGGGCCAGCCTCAAATATAAATGATTCCTCCTTGATAGGGCTTAAGTTCACACTCAGGTGGGTGAGCTTCGGGAAAGCTGGTGCTTCCAGAAGAAGCTGAGAGGAAGACAGAGTCTAACCTGGGGTCGAATGTAGCCTAGTAGGTGGCATGATCAGTGAAGCCACCGTTAGCTGCCAGAAAATCCACCTTATCTCTGAATGCTTTGACCCCAACATGTATTTCTCCCTTGAGAGAGAGGTGTTGGGCTGTATTAAAAGAGAACCGAGAGAGAGAGAGAGAGAGAGAGAGAGAGAGAGAGAGAGAGAGAGAAAGAGAGAGAGAGAGAGAGAGAGATAGATCCTGGCTCCACCTGCCCTTGGAGTACTAGTTCCCATCCATCCACAGGAGGCACAGTGGGACCAGTTGCTTTGCTATGGAGCCTTCTGCTCATGTCACTAAATGACATAGTCAACTTTCTCTGAGATGCTGGTTTGGTGAAGAAATGTTTACTTCCCTAAAAAGCCAACCATATTGTTGAGTTTTACCCTAAAGATTTGCTAAGGGTGATCTTTGAACTTTGATCCATGGTGTATGCAGTATGAAATCAAACTTGGACAAATTGGGTGAAAGGCCTGACTTGTAGAGTGTTTAAAAGCAATGCAGTGATTCGGTTCTCCCTTGTGTAAGATGAAGAGGTTGGAAGATTCTTTTAGCACTAATCCTCAGTGACCCTGCGAGTATAACATGAATGAACATTGCTCCAAAGTAGCTAAGGAAGGGAGAAGTTGTTGAATGTTGGGAGATTGTTTTCCTCATATTTACGTGACATTATGTGTAGTGTTGGTTACAATGCCACTGAGACATTTGTATAAATATAAAAATTCAGGTCCTTACTCATTACTAGGATTCTCTGCCAGGTACCTTACCCTTTGGTGTACCAATCTCACTCTTTCAAAGGGAGATCCAAGGGCTCGCCTTTCTCTGGCATGTCATCGAATCTCAATAAATATGTGCCAAATTAAAAGTGAAGGTTAAATACAATAATACATGTAGACTATTTTGTGAATGCTACTTAATTTTTTCATTTTCCGCAAACTTCTCATTCTTTTTTTTTTTTCTACATAGCTCAGCCATCACTTCCTCAGGGAAGCCTTCCTGGATTGTTCATCCTATCAAATATCTCCAGTTATGCATGCTGAAGGCACCATATATTTATTGGTTGTAGAATAGGGGTGGGGAACATCCAGCCCGCATGCCAGATAAGGCCTGTGAAATCATTTGGTCTGGCCCTGCCAAGACATGAGGGGTGAGTTAATTAAATGTTAGACCAAATATAGCAGGCTAATTTTTAAGTTGATAATTTAGTATGGCCCTAGAATGATGTTATAAATATCCAAATGGCCCTTGGCAGAAAAAAGGTTCCCCACCCCTATTGTAGAATGTAACAGCATTGTAATTTTCCTGTTCGGTTTGTTAGATTATTTGATTACTGTCTCTCACCTAACTAGGCTCTAAACTCCACCAGAGAAGGCCACTGTCTCATTTTGCTCACTCCTGTATCCGTAGTGGGCAGCATAGTGCCTGCCACTTTGTTGTCACATAACACATGCTATATTTATTAAAGGAAGCAGGAGAAAGATGAAAGAAAAATAAAAATATAAATATTTTCAATACCCTGAACTACAGTGGCAAGATATCACCTAGCGGAATTCAGATGGCTTGCCTGGATGAATCAATGAAAGCAATATGTGACCAACATGAAGCTTCTCTATATGCAAAGGAATCTGAGGATACAAAATTGCCTATTCTTTTTTTTTTAAATATAATTTATTGATTTTAGAGAGGAAGGTAGAGGGAGAGATAGAAATATCAATGATGAGAGAGGATCATTGATTGGCTGCCTCCTGCATGCCCCCTACTGGGGATCAAGCCTGCAAACCAGGCATGTGCCCTTGCCTGGAATTGAATCTGGGACCCTTCAGTCTGCAGGTGGACGCTCTATCCATTTGAGCCAAACCAACTAGGGCAAATTGCCTATTCTTTATTTGGGTTGAATTTCTAGCCCTGGATTCTTCCAAAATAGTTTCAGGCTTTTACCAACCTTATTTGTTCTTACAAGTAAGAACAGCATCAAAGCTTAGATTATCGAAAGGAAGCGCACTCAGCAGGTTTCCACCCTGGGCACCTGGGCAATGACCTTAAACAGCTGGATACTGATTTGGGCTTCAGCGTTTCCTGGCAGCTCAGGCAAAAGGGGAAACACAAATCAGTAGACATACAGGGTATCCCAAAAAATGTATACACACTTTGAATAATTATTCATTCCAATGGGTTACATCTGAAAAGAAGAAACATTGGACTTAATAATTATTCAAAGTGTTTATACATTTTTGGGGGGACACCCTACCTAGTTTGTTGGCACCAAACTCCAGCAGAAGTTTCGAGAGTAGCTCACAGTTTCTTCTTTTTAAGGAAGGTCTGTCCAGCAGGTGTTAGGATGCCATTACATTCAAGCAAAACTTGTCCCCACTTTGAATTTTGTTTATAGGCAGTCACTTCTCTAGAGAATACTAAACTAATGCCATCCTGGGAGGATGGGGCGCCTTGGCTGGGGTTAAATGCCTTGAGCCTTCCTTGACTTCTCTGAGCTCCCAAAGCCCTCAGAACTGCCCCCAGTCTTCTCTCTCCCTCCAGGCCTTCTTTCCACCGCACTGTGAATACTTGCCTGCTGGTGACATTTGAATATTTCCTGTGACAACAGCATGTAAAATCAGTATTTTATTAAGCAAAAGCAAGTATGTTTTTCCTCTTTGCTCTGTTATTTATTCATCCACCATCTGGCTAGACCTGAAGAGGAGATCTAGAAGGAAGTGTTCTTCTTCTTTTCACTAATGAGAGTCTGGCGGAGGAGTAGACCACACTGGGGGCTGAATGACAGATGGATCAGGTGGAAGGAAACCAGCCCTCCCTGATGCGGCCACTGAGCCACCCAAAGGCAACCTGCAGAGTTACCAGGCAGGTACAAAGGTCTACAGTTGGATGATGGGGCTGCCTGCCTCTCTGCCGACTGGTTTGTGGAAAGGTGGTATCGCATATACCCTGCCAGAGTGCACAAAGGGGTCTTCTCAGGCTCCCAGGCTGCCAAAGGGACTCTGTGGGCATCAGGAGTGAAGAAAAGGCAAGAACAAGCCATGACATTAGGCAAGGGGATGGGAGGATTCCAAATTAAATCCAGTTCAATTCTCTTTCCTCTTTTAAAATAATTTTTATCTCAATTGGGTCAAATGCACAGTAAGTAGATTATGAAATGTTATAAATTACTAGGTCAACTGAAACCAAAAGGCTTAATGCCACATTTAAACAACTCAGTGTTGATTTTTAATTCTGTTCCTATTCCGTTAGGAATCTTCTGTGCCTGCAAGGAGGAAAGGGGGGGAGAACAATCTGAGCAGATGTTGCAAGGAGGGAAATGTAACGAGCCTCTCCGTCCCTCTTCAGTTCTTTTCAGTTGTCTAGGAAGAAAACAGATCTTTGGTCCTGATAACATTGTTTTAAGTTCTCTTGCCCAAGGTCATGTCCAATGCCCACCCTGGAAGATTCTAACTAACTACCATTTCTTACACCCTGGAAAAGGTTCTTTTTACTTAAGGTTATTTTGTCCCCCTTAACTTACCATGTTGAAATGTATTTTTGGAAATGAAGCCTCAGATCATAAAAAAAGTTGGCAAAGGCCTGTAGTCACAGAGCATGTGGCTAATTCCGAGGGACGCGTCTGTAGAATTCTGCCCACCTGTTCTTTAAAATCAACTGCTCTCTATGGAACTTGTAGCAGCAAACTGAAAAACACAGGTCATGGGAAAATCCCACCGAGGTGTTCCAGTCTCCTCATGTAAGTCCCTGGCATGTTTTCCAGTTTGGGGCTGTCCCCTGCCGTTAAGGCTGAAATTTATCTTTAAGACAGAAGATTATGCCCTGGCCGGTGTGGCTCATTTGGTTGGACATCATTCTGTGCACCAAAAGGTCGCTGGTTAGATCCCCTGTCAGGGCACAGGCCGGGGTTGCAGGCTCATTCCCCACTAGGGCGTGTGCAGAAGGTAGCTGATGGATTCTTTTCTCTCACATTGATGTTTCTCCCTCTCTTTAAAATCAATTTAAAAAAAAACATATTTTTGTAGGAAGACAATATGTTATCATGGCAGAATTTCTCAACTAGAGGCAACTTTGCTGCCTCCCAGGGAACATTCAGCAATATCTGGAGGCATGTTTGGTTACCACCTCTAGGAAGAGAGTGCCATGGATACCGCTAAACATTCTACAATGCACAACAAAGAACTGTCCGGCTCAAAGAGAATCTTCCAGTTTGTGGGAACATAAGAACCTCTGTAACCGTAAAGAGGCCTTCTCACCCCTAAAAATAGTTCGGTGATGTTTTCAGTACCAATTCTCTCTCTTCCCTGAAGGTTCTAGAACTCCATGGGGACTTCAGGTAGTAAATGCAATTTTTAAATGATTGATTTAAAAAAAGAGTCTTCCAAAGCATTTGTCTTGCTTTTGTCTTTAATCTTGATATGCCCTGTAGGTTACTCTTATCATAAAGACAGTATGAATGACTGTCTCAGCGCCTTTCCTCATTAATGCTGCTAGAAATTGATGAGTAGCGATCTGAAACTGTGGATTTTTTGGCAAGAATTATAGCCCCTATTTATTTTGGAGGACCCGTGCAGCTTTCTGAGTAAATATATGTAGAAACCCCCCCCAAAAAAATAAACACTACAAGTAATTGCCTGATGTATGAGGTTGACATTTTGGCTTTGTGATTTGCTTTGATATGTAAAAATCTAATTTTCTCCATGGAATGATGCCACTGCAAAATTGTGAGTAAATTAGAATTAGTGGTTTACTTAGAATGTGAGTAATAGCTCCTGTTATGATGTATCAATATTTATTTACAGTTTCTTAAATTGACCCAAATCCACTTGGCAAATGTTAAATACATGGGTAAATATGGCAGCAGAGAGATGGAGGCTCGAGTTCTCTTTTGAGCTCGTGTGACGAAAGCCTCTTTGAGAATGTATTTGATGATTCAAGTTTTGAGATCTTATGTACACTTTTTTTTTTGATTGATAGAAAATATGTTCATCAGGTCTATAATAAATTCAGAGTTTATCTAATTCTAAAGTTCTTACTGCTTTGCCCTCTGATCAGTGAGACTTAGCTGACAAGAGCCTTAAGGAGTACTTCTTTGAACACTGATTGCTATCTCTGGGTATGTTCAGTCAGTACATAAAGAACTAGAATGTCACAGCAAACAGCGAGAACATTGAAAACAATCTACCTCTTAGATGTACATTTGTAATAATAATAAAATAAAGAATCAAATTAGGCATAACAACATCTCCAAATAAATACTCAACAAAAAGTTGCTCATTAATTGTCACCCCAACACAGAAAACAAGGGCCTTTGCATGTTTAGGTTAGTCTGCCTTAAGCTCTTGTTAACATTCCAAAATTAATTTGAAACCTCTAACAGAAGCTGATGTTTTTTGTTTTTTAAAAAATTCACTTTGAGCTCTTATAAAATGGTAATTACAAAGGCCAAATGTCCAGGAATTATATACAATCATTTTCATGGGCTAACTTACAAGTAGAATAAATTATCTTGGATATCAGTGTTTCCTTCCTTTAAATTTATTTTGAAGGTAGTATGTGAATAAGTGTATGAGAATGCTCATCACGACACTGATTATATGATAAAAAAAATATTAGAAATAATTAAATGTTCAAAATTATGGAATTAAATACATTCTATCATATCCATATGACAGGATAGTATGCCATCACTAAAAATAATGCTATAAAATAATACCGATATGAAACAATGATGATGAAAAAACTGGTTACCAATAGCATGCATAATATTGTATCATTATATATATATATACATATATATATATGTATATATATGTGTATATATATATGTGTGTGTATATATATATATATATATATATATATATATAAAATAATAAAAAGGTAATATGATAATTAGACCAAACATCATTCCGGACCTCATTCCAGATGTCCTTCTGGAAGAAACTTGGGCCAGAGAAAAGCACGGGTCCCAGGTGCCAGAGGGAAGCTGGTGCAGGCAGCTGGGGGAAGGAAGACCTACTCTTGCATGAATTTCATGCATTGGGCCTCTAGTATGTGTGTGTGTGTATATATATATATATATATATATATATATATATATATATCCTATCTAATAAAGAGGGAATATGCTAATTGACCCTCACACCATCACAAATATGGCAGTGCCCACAGCCAATAAGGAGGGAAAATGCTAATTGACTGTCACACCCTCAAAGGTGGCGGCGCCCACAGTCACAAGATGTCTGGCAGGGGAGAGTAGTTGTGGGTGATCAGGCCAGCAGGGGAGGGAAGTTAGGGGTGACCAGGCCTGCAGGGGAGGGCAGCTGGGGGCAATCAGGCCAGCAGGGGAGCGCAGTTGGGGGCAATTGGGCTGGTAGGGGAAGGCAGTTGGGGGCATTGGGCTGACAGGGGAGTGGTTAGGGGGTGATCAGGCTGGCAGGCAGAAGTAGTTAGGGGCAATCAGGCAGGCAGGCAGGTGAGCCATTGGGATCCAGTAGTCCCAGATTGTGAGAGGGTGCAGGCTGGGCTGAGGGACAGCCCCCTCCCCCCCAGTGCATAAATTTCATGCACTGGGCCTCTAATATATAGTCGGCAGTCTCTAAGATGGCCCCCAGTGATCCTCCCCTGCTGTGTAGTCATGATCTTATATAACTCCTCCATCCCCACATTGGATAGGGCTGATCAGAGTAACCAATAGGACATGAAGAATTGATGAAGTGTCAAAGTATGCACAACATTTCAGCTTCTGAATTGCTTCTTGGATCATTCTCTCTGGGGAAGCCAACTGCCATGGCATTGAAAACACTCTTGCAGCTATATAAGAGGTCCTTGTCACAGAGAATGGAGGCCTCCCACCAACAACCAGCACCAAGCCAGGAGTGTGAGTGCATCATCTTGGAAGCAGATCCTCTGGTTCCAGTCAAGCCTTCAGATGACTGCATCTCAACTGCCACCTCATGAGAAAACCCAAGGGCCCTCATTAAACCCCAAGAAATTACCCTGGCATCTCTGAAGGAGAAACCAATGTTTCTCTGTTAAACAAAAGAGGCAAAGGACCAACTGTAATTGCTTGGGTTGAGAAGATGGCCATGAGACATGAAGGGTCACATGAAGGCTTGCCTGATAAAAATCCTTCCCCCCCCCCCTTGCCAAAACCGGTTTGGCTCAGTGGATAGAGCGTTGGCCTGCGGACTGAAAGGTCCCAGGTTCGATTCCGGTCAGGGGCATGTGCCTGGGTTGCGGGCACATCCCCAGTGGGAGATGTGCAGGAGGCAGCTGATCGATGTTTCTCTCTCATCGATGTTTCTAGCTCTCTATCCCTCTCCCTTCCTCTCTGTAAAAAATCAATAAAATATATTTAAAAAAAAAAAAAATCCTTTCCCCATTTGAGGAATCAAATCTCTAATAAGCCCCAGCTAAAGGTGCAACATTCATCCTCTAGAAAGGGGACTAGTAAGCCCTTCAGCATCTGTTGCCACATTGGTGTACACCAGTGGTCGGCAAACTCATTAGTCAACAGAGCTAAATATCAATAGTGCAACGATTGAAATTTCTTTTGAGAGCCAAATTTTTTAAACTTAAACTATACAGGTAGGTACATTGTTATTAAATTAATTAGGGTACTCCTAAGGCTTAGGAAGAGCCACACTCAAGGGGCCAAAGAGTTGCATGTGGCTCGCAAGCCGCAGTTTGCCAACCATGGGTGTAGATTCAGAAAATGTACAGGGAGGTTTCCTGGGAGCCATGGTTTCTGAGGTGCATTCTGAGGGGACTGAGGCAATACTTTATTGTTTGTTGCAACCAAACTTCCCACAGAACTGGGACTGAGAGAGTGTACAGTGTGATTGAAGACTCCCACTGAAGTAACACCACGATGAAGGACACATTGAAAATGCTGCACATAATAGCATGACACACAAGCCACTTCCTTTGTGGACTTGACTGATGCAGGATGTAGTCTGAGTTAAAACCATTTATTGAAGAGGAAGAGCATCATGGGTGTGCCTTAGTCTATTTTACTTTTTAAGCTGCACATGCCCAATTTCTAATTCTGAAGAAGGGTTTCCATGATCTAAGCAAAATCCTCAGTTTCTGTGTCATTTTTATGACACCCTTGACTTTTAAAGTGGAACCAAATTTCATTTGGAAAATGAACCACCCAAGCATGTCTCTGGGAACAAACTGAGCTCTGGGCCCATGGTCTGTTACTCTTACTTCCAGATTTCAGTGCCCTGAGAAGGTTAGTGGCCTGGGCATCTGGGGCTCACGGGGAGTTGGAGTGGGGAAGATGAGGATGGGATGTCTAAGGGAGGAAGAGTAGGCTGTCACACAGTTCACACTGTATCAGTGAGACAGGAGACCCTGATGTATAAATTCAGGCTGCCATATTTGGGGGACAGTGGGGATGGGGAGAAATGTGTTGATAACTAAGTGGAAGGGGCCCTGAATACTGGCCACTTTGTTATTTACTGGTCAGAAAGGAATTGTAGTTAGAGGCTGGTAAGTCCTAAATAAGTCTCCCTGTGGCATTCTCTCTAACCCGCCATGGTCTTTACCAGCCTCTGGCTCTAATACAAGGGCCAGTCAGGGTAGCCACACTTCAAGTGCTCAGTAGCCACACTTCATGTGTCAAATGGCCACCCTACTGGACAGCACAGCTATGCACAGTAAGAGAATGAGAACCAGTTAGAGTGCCTAGCATTTTGTTAGGAACTTTCAAAGCCATGACCTCAATTATTTCTCAAAACAGTCCTGTGTGTTGTTATCTACATTTTACACAAAGAAACAGGCTCCTTGAGATTCAGCAATTTGTCCAAAGTCAGACAGTTAATCAGTGGGTGTGGAGAGTGGCCACAGACTTTGGACAGGTTCAAGCCTCGGACCGATGAGAGGGCACGGTCCTCTTGTGGCAAAGCCACATACAAATCCCAGCTTGGAGGGCAAAGCACTCCCAGCACAATTATAGCCCAAGGCTATGGTTGTAAGCTTGACCTTACAGTATCTCTGCCTACAGTAATTTTGCCAAGGGTGGCCATGCAAATAGTTGCTTAGTAGGAGCTTTTGTTATTGAATGTGAAGTCATTCCCTTCAGTTCTGGGTAAGGATGTTCATCTCTGTGCATTATGATCCTTGGAGCTAACATGGTCCAGTCTCCCAGCAGAAGTGGGCAACAGGACCAAGAGGCACACGGTAAAACTAAAAGGCAATTCCTTTCAGAGCCAGAACATCAGACCGATTAGGCACATTTTTGTTCCTTCTAGGGAAGCATAATCGGGTCACCCTCTAAGGTACAGATTTGATCAGTAAAATCATGGTCTTACAATGTATCCTAAGTATGGCTTACTTTCAGGCTACTGCAGAAGCTACGAGAAGCACAATTTTCTTTGAATGGTGTAGTCAACTGTGCAACACCATTCTACCTGTGGTGTAGGATGCAGCTGAGGAGCACTGGGGCTGGGTCCTCGAGGGTAAAGATTTATGCAAATGAAAGGATTTCTCTCTTAAACACAGGCATAGGGAAAAATAACTCGTAGAGAGTAGAATCCAACCAGATCATTGTACAAATGAAACCTAAAATTCAGAGAGGTTAAGTGATTAATTCAAGGTCACACGGCATATTCATTTGGTGAGACTAGGACCTTTACATTTTCTTTCCACCTATTGTATTGTGGGTAAGGAGAGGAAGGAGTGTGGAAGAGGGAAGAAGAATCAAAGGAATCTAAAGATTGTGTATAAAGTAAGGCTAGGACTTAAAAATCTGCTTCTGCTCTTTCTGTTCTTTCTACTCTGACATTAGGCAGGTTTCTTAACTTTGCTGAGCTTCAGAAACTCAGTTGTGAAATAGGATGACACGTACTCCTAGGGTTCATGTGAAGATTTGTAAGACGATGCATGTGAAAACGCCTCAACCTCTCAAAAATAAGACCTTTCCTTTACTCATATCTCAAATACCACTTCCTTTTATTGGTCTCTAAACCATCTGTTTCAAACATCTGGCTCCCTAGGCTCCAGTCATACGTGTTCTGGATTAGTGGATCAAACTCTGCTACCCTCCACCTGCGGGCCCCAGCTTCCCCTCGGACTCTTTGTCTCCCAAGACTTTCCCAATTCTCCCCAAGAGCCCCCTGCTCTAGCCTCTTCCCTGTCACCTCTCAGTATCTGGCCCATCCTAGTTGGAGTTCCATCTCACAATAGGAAGCCTTTTCAAGTATGTGGATGGTGTGACAGGCTTCAAAGTGCTTTTACTGACATTCTGGCCTTTGATCCTCACAACAGCCCTGCAGGGGACACAGGGCTGTTATCATCCAAGTTTTGCCACAAAGTAACCCAATGTGCATAGAGGCAAAGTAATTTGCCCAAGGCCACACACCGGAGAACCACTTGGTTTGTAAGAAGGAACATAGGCTTTGGGGTCAGGAAGTCCTAGGTTCCAGTCTCAGCTTTCTCACTCCTTAGGGGTGTGGCCTTGGTTAAGTTATAGTTCTTCTGAGCCTTAGTTTCCCCCTCTGTAAAATGGGGTTGATTGCCTATTTTGTATATGCAATACTTAGTACAGACAGAAAGTATTCAGCAAGCAAGACCAGAATCCAGTGCACCTCACTCTCTGTCTACACTGTTGCTCAACACTGCTCCAACAGTAAGTAAGCTCTTCCGTCTCTCAACTGTGCGAGCATTCATTGTCTTTCTCAGAAACTAACTCTGGCTGACAAATAGCAAATAGGATCTCACTCAGGTCACAAAATAGAAGAGCTGAAAAAGAACTTCCTGGGAAGGAACACGACAGCCCCAGGGGTCTCAGTAACCCTCAGGGTGGGTCATTGGAGGATTCAGTGCCAACTCTGCTCCTTCCCCATGCGTGTCTCTCCACTCAGGTCTGAATTTACAGAAGAGATGTTTAACTTACCTTGGGTCATGCATGTGTCCACCATGTGGACAGGATGGTTGGCAACCCTGATAAGATAGGGAATGGAGGAAAGGCCGTTCCACAAGGAGGAATGCTCTCCAGTAGAGGAAGTCCATTACATAGCCCTCAAGAAACTCTGAAAACCAATTGTTGTGTGTGATGATTTGTATTCACTGTATTTCTGTTGTAACATCCAAATAGACCATTAGTCCTTGGGGGGTGGGTCGGGGGTAGAGCTGAGGAGTACCGGGGTGGGAGTGGGGAAACACCTCTGTCTTATGCTCAGACTCATTATGGAAGCCCACAGACTGGCCTGGTGCCTTACACATATTGGTGTTCAATAAATATCAGGTGAATGATAGATTTTGTTGATTATATTACAGTCTTTCCAGTCCAAAAAAAATATAATAATTTAGCTCTTTCCTGACTTATCCCAGTTCCTAAACCTCAGAACCCCTACCTACATGCAGCTACCAATGCAGCAATCACTTAATAACAATTCACCTAATTAGCTTGCTCACATGAACCAATAGATTCCTCAGGCCTAGCCACTTCCCATCACAATGACTAGGTCAGGTGTCAGGTGTCTTGCCAAAGGACTTGATTAATACATCATTATAATTGAAGCTGAATACAATTAATTGCATCATTTTGAACTCTTCAAGTTTAATTCCACAAAAATTACATCACAGAATTGGGACATGATGAAAGTATTTCTAACAAAAGGAATAAACAAAACTTGTATAAGTACTGGTTTATATTTGTGACATGTTATGCACATACCAGGCATGGACACTTGCCATTCCTGCCAATAAAAATTCACAGAGCTCAAATACATATATGAAATTCTAAACTCATGGCCCATTATTGAAAATAAAACAGACACCCTTATCCTAGACAAGCCTAATGTTAGATAATGTTAGTGACACCTTCCTTTTTTAAAAAATATAGTTTTATTGATTTCAGAGAGGGAGGGAGAGGGAGATAGAAATGTCAGTGATGAGAGAGAATCATTGATTGACTGCCTCCTGCAGGCCCCCCACTTGGGATCAAGCCTGCAACCTGCAAGCCAGACGTGTGCCCTTGACTGGAATCGAACCTGGGACCTTTCAGTCCACAGGCTGACGCCTCTATCCACTGAGCCAAACCTGCTAGGGCAGTGACATCCTCTTTAACTCTGTCCTAATTTTGTTCTTTTCTTAGACACCGATCGGCTCATACAATATTTGGGGGGGTTTGTTTTGTTTGTTTGCTTTTGGTCTTATTTTCTGACCCTCTACAGTTCCCTTAAATTTGGTCCTTCAAATGGTTATTGACTTGCTAGAGGACATGTCAGAAAATAGCTGATGAATAAAAATAGTGCTGCCTGCCTTTGACAAAACTTTTACCCAATTGAGCAGGCAGGGTTTTCATGAAGAAAATCTGAGGAATTAATTAATTAACTGAATTTCACCCCTTTAACCTTAACTAGTGAGCAAACCTGAGCTAAATAAACATCTGACCATTCAATCTCTTCCACTTAAGGTTAACTTGAGTTTATTATTCAGGCTACTGCCCTTGTGTATTAGGCAATGCATAAATTACTCATACTAATTACCCTGGATGGGGCACCACCTTAATGAATTCTTTTAATTAAACTGCAACACAGTGGTTTTGCACAGGATGGTCTATATTTCATCCTTAAATTACGTTAACCTTCATCTTTGTCTGGGCTGCTCACATGTCCAGCTGAAGAAGGTCTGAGTTTAATTCATCTAAGTATATACATTCAGAAACCCCCCAACCCTGGACTATCATAGGAAAATCTGAAAAAATGTTTCTCTTCTGCTTTGAGGTTAAGAAATTAGATGTCTCAGTGAAAAGTTATGATTCTGCTGGGGATACTAAAGTGGGGGAAAAAGGCAAGACAAAGCAAAAAATTGAGAGCAGTCTTTAAAATGAAAATAATAGATATTAACAGTGTTCTTAGCAATATGTGCTGCTAAGCATGGGGCACTCTTGACTTTGTGATCTTTTTATTGCATAGTTACAGTAAATAGTCTATATCAGGACTCTAATCTTCAGAGACACAGTCAGTTTTCTATTCTCTGGAACTATTTGTGGATGGAGCAGTAGAGAAAATTGAAACCCACGTTTATTTTCATCATGAAAATTAATCTTCTCTTGTCTTCACTGAGCTACTGCTTGTAGGTAGTGAAATGGACAGCTCTGGGTTTTACCTCCCTAATATATGAGCGGGGAGTGTGAATGGAGAGGGGAGAAAATCAAACAGCTAAAGGACTGCCTAGATGCCAGGAACCTTGATAATCCCCAACTCAGTCAACGCATGCTGAGCACCTGCTGTATTCCTAGCACTATGCCAGGTGCCAGAATGTCATGGTGACTGAAAAATGCTCTGTTTTGTTTTTAAAGAAAAAGGAACATTTGCATATATAGAGATATATAGATAGGTAGATAGAAAGATAAATAGCTAGATGATAGCTAGATAGCTAGATGATAGATAAATGTGAGATATACCTATATATATATATAGATATATCTCACATTTCCTGATTTCAAAATACAGGATTGGCAAAGTAGGTTTAATTGTGGCATTATTTACTTGTATTACAACTATGGAGCTACTTTTGCATACACACACACACACACACACACACACACACACAAATCTGGGAAGATGCACAAGAAACTGTTGAGAGGTGTGTTTCTGGGAAGTATTGGAAATCTGAATTGGGAGGAAATGGTACTTATTATTCTGTATCTCATTCTCCTTCTTCTCCTCCTCCTGTCATGAGCATGTGATATTTTTTAATTAAAAAAAAAAACACAATAAAACTATCTAGAGAGTTCATAGTCCACTGGGAAAGACAAACATATCCCAATGCAATGTGACAAGTACTGTGTTAGGTGAGCATACAGACCATTCTGGAAACACAAAGGAGGGCTCATCCAACTCTGTCTGTGGAGTCAGGGAAGGCTCAGAGGAGGAGGTAGCAAATCAAGTTGGGTCTTGGGGCACAAGTGTGCAAGTGTGTCAGGCTTCAAACATCAGCTCTCAGTAATGGGAAAGGGATAGAAGCCTAAGGTGATCCTTCCACTGACCCTAAGATTGCTCTCTTAGGGATCTTGTTAGGAGACATGCTCTTACAGGACTTTCCTGATGACATATGGATACAGTGTTCGAATCCTTCCCATTTCTGACAAGATGATTGAGAGTGATCGTTTTAAATGACCCCAAAGAAAAGTTACTCACTCTGGTAAACAATTGGATATGCCTGAAATTCTAAGATTAGAATTACTCCAACATCTCTGTAAATTTTTCATCAAGCCCCGATTTAAATGGGAAATGTGTACAAAAGCAACTGACCTGTTGGATTCAACTGGTCTTCATGTTGATGAGAAAGATAAAGGAACCAGGCATGCCTTGCATTGCGTGTTGCTTTATTGCAATGCACAGGTGTTGCGTTCTTTACAAACTGAAGGCAAGACCTTTCACCAGCAAAGAAGACAACTCACTTTCTTGTGGTCCTCTGGAACCGAACCCGCAAAATCTCCAAGTATGGTCTTCAGGAACCCTCCTGAATAGGATTGTTTTTTATTAGCAAGCCTAGCTTTTAATATCATATCATACTTTTTGGAAATGGAACTCCTCCTCTTTCCTGACCTCACCTTATAGTTTAGGAAAGATTGGGAAAATGAAGACCATAATGATCTCAAATTCTGTATTTTACCATTGGTGGAGTTCCTTGGAGCATCCAGTTCCCTTATTCTGAGCCCATTAAGGAGCCCTGGTATAGACTGGGCTGTTCCAAGCCTCGAAACCAGAGCAACAAATCCTAGAAAGGCACTTGGCAGAACTTGGCAGGGTGCTCAGAGCCTCTTAGGAACTCCATTTGCATGTGCAATGGCAGGGGAAGAGGCTAGCAGATTTATCTCAACACCACCCTGACGCTGGTATGATCAATACCTTTCAATTATTTACTGAGCCACAACAACGTGCCAGATGTAGGGGATACAAAGATGAATGCCACTTTTCCTGCTCTCCAGTAGCTCACAGGGAATAAGAGTCACAGACAAACCACTGTAATACAGTAGCATGTGCTTCTCGAGCCGGATGAGCTAAGCACAGAGCAGGAAAGCAGGACTCTTCCTGGCGGAGCCTGAAGCAACCCTAACTATCCTGCAAATACACCTTTGAAATGGGAGGTAGCCCAAAATGCTTAACTTCTATTTTCCACCTTAGGTCAAAGAAGCAGAAGAAAGAGAGGATGGATGAAATGCATGGGTAGAATATAATTTGAAAGCAGAGAGTTCTATAATTGGGAGATGGCTAAACCCTAAAGGAGATTTTTCTCTTCCCTTACCCTCTCAGCAAATTTAGAAAGCCCCACAGCTTGTTAAACAATCTATGACAAAAACTAGGATCCATAGTGATATTTTTTTTTAATTTTTAGGGAGAGAGAGAGGGGAAGAGGGAGGGAGAGAGAGAGAGAGAGCATCAACATGAGAGCAAAACATGGATCTGCTGCCTCCTGCATGCTCCTCACTGGGTATTGAACATGCAACCCAGGCATATACTCTAACTGGGAATCGAACCAGCAACTTTTTGGTGCATGGGACAATGCCCAACCAGCTGAGCCACACCAGCCTGGGCCAGAGTGATTTATTATGATGGCATTGGCGACTCTGGAGTCAGACAACACAGTTTCCCTTGGATGTGCTGTGTGACTTTGAGCAAGTCACTTAGCCACTCTAACTCAGCTTACTCATCTTAAAACTTGGATAATAATAGGAACTACATCACAGGGTTGTTCATGGTGACTAAATGAGATAGTACATGTAAAGTGCTTAGCAAAGTGATGGGCCTCTAGTAAGTAATCAGCAAGTGTTAGCGATATTATCATTAGTATGAGTAAGGTGAGGGCATCTTGGACCCCCTAAGCAAGAGGACATTACTGCAAAATTATCAAAATGAACCTAAGACTCTTGCAAAGCTAGCAGAATATAAGAATGTAAGTTATCATAATGCTATAATCACATGGGCATGTGAAGCTGCAGAATACACACACATTCACATGTTTATTTTCGTTTATAAACCAAATTACTGTTACAGATGACTCATTCAAAAGGCCTGAGATGAATTCTTAGTCACCTGAATACGACTTTTATTATTAATAAAAGATCAATGAAAGGAGAGTGTTCGTCCTTTCTGACCCTGTGGATGCCTCAGAGACGACTTGTCCAACACAGAGGGTGAGCGCATGCTTGCTCTCCCACATGCCCCGGAGAAGTGGGGGTATCCCAGATAGCAAGAGCACTGGGGGAAAGGCTCTTGAACCCAGCCAGGATGGCTCAGACGTGACCAGCCACCTGGGCCACCCATCCCTCACGGGGACTTCACAGCTCAGCTTTGATCCCTTAGTGTTTCTCATGACTTCCCTGGGCAGCGTTCTCGGCCCCAGGCTTCCCACGTGCAGTGTCTTCCGCTGTCCTCTAGGGAACATATGCTGGGACATACCATCTGGCCCTTCTGCATCTCCCCAGCGGCTGTGATAGAAAAACCTGCCTGTTTGGCAACTACAAGTTCCAGTCCGTTTAGTCTTTTTCTTGGTCTGAGTGTTTTCTCAGAATCAAAAGCTGTAATTAGGAAGAACTAACCCAAGCACATGGATTCAGGGCTGCCTATGACCATGAGGGGAGTGTCCCCTTGGAACAGGAGCTGCTCTGGACAGCCTGAGGCTCCTGGGCAAATGGAGCATGTGTGCCAGTGGCCCTGGCTTGCCAGTTTGTAGCGGTCACAGTGGCACGTGGGCCTAAAGCTCAACCTCTGTGAATGAAGCATGGCATGTTGGCCATGCTCCCCGACATCCAGAGCTTGGCTGAGGGGAAAGGAGGCAGCTTGCTGATGAGAACATGTGTGTCTGTGGGCTCTACACGAGGAGAAAATACCATAACTGCTCAAATCCTGGGGTCAGCATCATCTGTGCTGCTTCTCTTGGAACAAAGGAAGAATTACCAGTTGCTGAATGACAATTATTTCCAGAAGGCATGAAGGGAGAGGCCAAAATCAAGCTCCAGAGAGATGAAAATAGAAGATAAAATTTGAAAGTGTGAAATACTATTCGGTTACATACAATGGAATACTAAGCAGCTAAATGAAAGGATGGGGATAGTCTTTGTGTACTGTATGGAAAGAACTTCATGATGTAGTAAGCAAAAAATAAAGGTAAACTGGAAAATATCAGTGTATAGACTTGCGCCATTTGGGGATGAAGCTGGTGCATCTCTGTTTGATTGCATATGTGTAAGAGTGTCTGGTGGGATATACGAGACACTAACAACAATGGTTATCTCTTTTGGGGGTAGCAAGAAGAACCTGAGCTGATGGGGGTGGCATGTGAAGAAATTCTATTATATACATTTATTTAATGTAATATTTAAATGTATGACTCCTTCAAAAATTTAAATAAATTTAAATGTGTTGGAAAGTTTTGAAAGTAACATTATAAAACCTATTAACAAGCCAGTGGATATGGCGTGCTGGTACATTTATAAATACACTAGAGGCCCAGTGCACGAATTCGCTCACGGGTGAGATCCCTTGGCCTGGCAGGCGATCAGGGCCGATGATAGGAGCTGACAGCCAGGGGGAGGGTCCGACCGCAGGAGGTTGGCCGGCCACGGGAGGTTGGCTGTGGGAGTTCACTGACCACCAGGGGGCAGCTCCTGAGTTGAGCATCTGCCCCCTGGTGGTCAGTGCACATCATAGCAATCAGTCGACTGGTCATTCGGTCACTTAGGCTTTTATACATATAGATTTTTATTAGTTTGCTTTTATGCACATCTTTCCACATGAATAAAGCTATTTGATTTACAACAGTATCTTCCATGATGGGATAACTTACACAGTGCATATTTTACACAGAGCATTTTTCTATCAAGGGGAAAAAAATAAGTGTCAGTTGTGCTAATTAATTAATTCAGGGTTTGAATATGGTTATGTGTTAATAACTAGGAAGAAGCATTAATCCTTTGTCCTTTTTCCTGTGGTTCTGCTAAGATTCGTTGACCAGGTATAACACATGGTTGGCAATTTGCTACACAGTCTGTAGTTTTCATTGCATGAAACTGGATTTGTGTGGTAAAATTCATGTTATATCCAGATAGGAGTAGGTTTGGTTCAGAAACTTTTCTGGAAGATTCTTTACTTAGCTGGTTTGTCCAGAAAGAATATCAATTGGTTCCTACAGGTTCAAGTTTTTTATTTTCTAATGGTATGTCAGGGGCTTTAGGACGATGACCAAGATGCCTGCTTAGAATAAGCTATATCCTATTTACAAACTAGTAAAGCCAAGGATATGTATGTTTCTCATTGTCCTTTCTCCCAAAAATTCACAGATCCGACCATAATGCTTCTTACAATAAATTTGTTTTCACTTCTCTAAACGCTTATGGAAATCCTTGTTATAATGGCTTTACACTGTGTAAACTTAACTACATTGAAACTAATTTTCCCAGGATTTTTTTCCTATAAGGTTCCAAGTTAGGATTCACCACAATAGAAATCTGCATGAGATGTGGAAGGCAGAAGTAAAGTAGTATCAGCCTTTAGCTGTAGACTGTGGATGTTGATTTAGGGTACCAGGCACTGTACACACTTGATAGGCTCTCACTGACCTGCCAGCTCACCTTGTGGGTGTGGGTGGTATCTGGGCCCACTCTCCTGTGGCTCCCACCATGTTTCCTCCCTCGGCTTTTCCAGGTCTTGGACTAGGTATGTGTGCAGCTCTGTGGCAAACCATACTAGCTTTTTCCTTCATATCATCCTCATCAGTGAGGATGGAGCCCTGGAGAGACTATTGTAGGTTCAAGTACAACTTCCTGGGTTCCTGTTTGTCCTTGTTCTCCTGCACTTCAATGTTAAGTCTTCTTTCCCAGCTGAGTGTGCCACATTCAGACCCAACACCAGAGAGAGACCACAGCCTGGCATAGATTTCTCCACCTGTCCTCACATTTGCATGAAATATCATTAATGAATTAATCAATTAAAGTTCTATAATTAATGCTGTATCCTCTATCTCCTATAGTGGTCCTGCTTTTCTGATTGTCCTCTGACTAATGCATTACCCCAAAGTGTCCAGAGACGTGTCTTTGTGTTGCCATTGCTAACTGTGAGCACAGCAAACCTAGGCATTAGTGTCTCCATTTTGCAAGTAAGAAAGCTGACATTGGAAAGAAAAGTTAGCCACAGAGTTGAGAATCTAACTCCAACACTCATATCTTCCCACCATACTATATTGCCATGGCTCCCAAAGTAAGAGGGGAGCATAGTGTAAAAGAACAGTGTCTTAATAACTGAAAAACCAGCCTTCCAAATAGAGTAGAGGGACCATTTCTAGCTCCTAACTCAGAACACTGGGGCTTCAAATGACACTTACATTGTGATACAAGATAAAGCATCTAGAAGAAAAATGCTTTGGGCATCCTGGGCTTGAGAAGATGGGTGACATTAGCAGCATGAGTTTCTTAACTCTTCTGAATGAGTACAAGGATCAGAGTTGGCCACGTGGTGTTTGACATATGAGCTGAGGAATTTGGATTCATTCTATATAGTGCCAAAAGTCTCCTAGAACAATATTCATAAATATCCCCAAGGACTGAGAATATTAAGAAATGTTTTTCAATGTGGATTTTTGAATGCTTTCTGCTGGTTCCAGCTCTCCTTGGAAACACTTATACAAAGGCAATACCTACACTCTCTGCTGGGTTATTCTAAAATTTTCTATCATCCAAAATTACTAGAAAATGTGATTTTCAAATCTAAATTAAGATTGGCTATGGAAAATGAAAGTCATTGCCAACTAGAAAATATAGAGCAAAAAGAAAAATTCTCTCTTTTATGTATTCATTGAAATGTATCAGGAAAAGAGTTAGAAAAGAGAGCAGGTCATCTTGGGAATGGGAGATTTCTGGAAAGCCCTGGGCTAGTTCATATCTTGGGACACGGGAGATTCTGAATCAACACAACAGAGAACTTAATAGAATTTAAAGAATTCTTAGGGGACTGTCTAGGGCGGGGTGATAAAATGGACACATATGTAATACCCTTTGTAATACTTTAAGCAATAAAAAAAAAAAGGAGAAAAAAAAAAGAATTTAAAGAATTCTATTAAGTTCACTATAGTGTTGAGAAAATTGTCTTAGTCTGCTCGGGCTGCTATAGCACATACCACAGGCTTAAATAACAGACAATTATTTTCTCACCGTTCTGGAGACTAGAAGTCCATGATCAAGGTGCCAGCCAATTCCATTTCTGGTGAGAGCTCTCCTCCTGGCCTGTGGACAGCCAACTTCTGGTTGTGTGCTCACCTGACCTTTCCTTGGGACATGTGTCTACATAGAGAAAAGAGAGCAAGCTCTCTGATGTCTCTTTTTGTAAGGACACTAATTCTATGGGGTCAGGTCCCCACTCTTAAACTGCCTCATTTAACTTGACTTCCTTAGAGGCTCTACTCCTAATACATCCACAATGGGGCTAGGACTTCAACATATGTGTTTAGGGAGGACACACACTCTCAGTCCTTAACAAGAGTGAACGTCTATAGAGAGTGATCCAAACCACAGCCTAGCATTCTGTATTTTCCTTGTAAAGCTTATCTAGGTAAAAGGTTCTATTTTTATTAAAGACCATGAGTAAACAAGAGTAAATGAGAAGACCTTGGGGTTTCAGCTTTGCGCTTGAACTTCATCCATTTTGTCTTTCACATCAGCATCTCAAATTTCGCCAACATGTTCAGGTTGTAACCCCTCTGATTAAGGAAATAAGGCTTGCCTTATCTTAACAGGCAATTAGTTTTTACAATTAAATAGAGTCATGATTAATGACCTTGCTAATTGTTCTTCCCTGGTGTGCACATTAACATCAGCAGTATGCTCCAAATTCTGGGGAACATTCTTTCTTTGAGCCTACTATGCTCCGTTGTTGTAGATCCAAAGCTGACAGGGACTCAAACCCCGCCCTCCAGAAGCTCAGAATCCAGTACAAGCGATGTGTGAAGAGACATATTACCACAAGGAAACACCTTGTCAGTTTTCCTGATGTCTGGCACAGCAGCAACATAACGTACACCTTGGCCAATTAACTGCCAATAACCCCAGCAGGCCAGCGACTAAGAAAACAGCACCATGGACGTGCAGTAGAGATTCTGAATCATCGGTGGTGTGACAGTTTTCTAGAATGTTTTCAAAGCAGAGGAATGTGATTAAACTTTGGTACAATTACGGGGAAGCCAGAATTTCATTCTAAAAGAAGCTGGGCCCTAGCCGGTTTGGCTCAGTGGATAGAGCGTCGGCCTGCGGACTCAAGGGTTCCGGGTTCGATTCTGGTTAAAGGCATGTGCCTGGGTTGCGGGCACATACCCAGTGGGGAGTGTGCGGAAGGCAGCTGATTGATGTTTCTCTCTCATCGATGTTTCTGACTCTCTGTCCCTCTCCCTTCCTCTCTGTAAAAAATCAATAAAATATATTTTAAAAAAAAATAAAAGAATCTGGGACAGTATTTTCAATTGTCCAGTTAATTGGTTTTGTGTAAAGAGATCCTACCCGTTCTGGTTTTTTTAAAATATGTTTTATTGATTTCAGAGAGGAAGGGAAAGGGTGAGGGAGATAGAAACATCAATGATGAGAGAGAATCATTGATCGGCTGCCTCCTGCACGCCCCACACTGGGGATCAAGCTCACAACCCAGGCATGTGCCCTTGACTGGAATCGAACCTGGGACCCTTCAGTCTGCAGGCCGGCACTCTATCCACTGAGCCAAACCAGCCAGGGCCCTACCCATTCTTTAGGAGTCAATTCCTCTGTGAAGTCTCTTTCAGTTCTGACGGCTGGAAGTGATGGTCCCCTCAGAACGCTCCAGGATTCTACTCCACTCAGCGCCATTGATCATGCACTGCTTCCTGATATAATTCCATTCTTATCCATGGAGAGTTTTGCATTCTAAAGTCAAATGCCAGAACTGTAGGATGTTAGTCTAGAAAGTTCTCAGGAAGATCTTTGGATTCGGCTTCTTCCATTTACAGATAAAAAAACTGAGGCCCCGTAAAAGAACAGTCACTGAGACATTCCGCCTCTCTGAGACGGTGGCACTTAACCACAGACTTACTGGGGGTAGCGGGAGTCGGTGCGATGCCTCAGGAGGGCGCACACCTGGTGTGTGGGCAGAAGGCCTCAGAGCCAGGAGGCTATTGTAGCCGGAGCAAGAAGGAGAGTAGAAGGAGACGTGTTCCAGTGGTGGGGATGGGGTCAAATCCTGCAGGGCATGTTGGCTTACAGGCGTTTACTCTGAGGGAAATGGTAGCCATTGGAGGAGTTTGTGTGTGTGTGTGTGTGTGTGTGTGTGTGTGTGTGTGTGTGTGTGTTTTGGGGATGTTGTGTGTTATTGCTTTTTTTGGTCAGCTTTAATGAAGTATAATTTACTTAGAGTAAAATTCACTGATTTTAAGTGTAATTTTTAATGACTTGTCAAATGTATATAGTTGAGTAAAGAAAACCATAATCAAGGTATAGAACAGCTTCATTATCCCCAGAAGTTCCCTCACATCCCTTTGGAGTCAATCTCTGTCTCTACTCCCAGCCCTCGACTACCACTGATCCGATTTCCATTCCTGTATTTTTGCTTTTTCCAGAAACTCATATAAGTACAATCGTACTGCATGTAACCTTCATATCTGGCTTCTTTTAGAACAATGCTTTTGAGACTCACCCAAGTTGTTGTATATATCAGTAGTTCATTTTTTTATTGTGGAATATTCCATTGTATTGATGTACTCATTTGTTTAGCCATCTCACAATTGAAAAATATTTGGATTATTTCTGGGGTTATTATAAAGAAAGCTGCTACAAACACTTGTGTATAAGGCTATGCAGAGTTTTTATTTTTCTTGGGTAAATTCCCTAGCAGTGGAATTTCTGGATCATGTGGGAAGTATAACTTTATAAACAATAACCAAACTATTTTCCAAGGTGAATGTCCATTTTGTATTCCCATCAACAATATATGAGATGGGAATCCTGCATCCTCATCAACACTTGGTATTGTTGGGTTTAAAATTTTAGTTATTCTAATAGGTGGTTTTTAATTGGCATTTTCCTAATGAGTGATGTTTTGAGCACATATTTCACAAGAGCTTGCTGCCATATCTCTTATTTGATGTCTGTGCAAATCTTTGTTATTTTTAGTCTTTTTATTATTAGGTTGAAAAAGTTCTTTATATACGTTTAATACAAGTCCTTTATCAAATATATGTTTTGTCTTTTCATTTTCCAATTCCAATGTATCATTTTTTTTTCTTTTATGGTTTGTGCTCTTATGTCCCCTTTAAGAAATCCTTATCTAATCCAAGGTCACAAAGATTTTCTCCTAAAAGGTTTATACTTTTAGGCTTTACATTTAGGTCTATGATCCAATTTCAGTCAAGTTTCCTGAATGGTGTACGATAAAAGTTGAGTTTTTCCCCATGTAAGTGTTTATTTGTTCTAGCATGAGTTGTAGAAAAGACTAGTCTTTGTCCATTGACTTACCTGGGCACCTGTGTTGAAAATCAATTGACCAGATATATTTGTGAATCTATTTCTGGTCTATATCTACCTTTATGCCAATACCACAAAGTCTTAATGTTGCTTAATGGTAGGTCTTGAAATCAGGGAGTGTAAGTCTTCCAACCCAGCTATCCTTTTTAAAACTGGTTTGTCCATTCTAGGTCTTCCACATTTCTATATGGGTTTTATAACTAGATTTTCAATTTCTACAAAAACCCTTTAGAGCGTTGTGAATAAAAGACTTACATGATCTGCCATGATTGGTTTGGCTCAGTGGATAGAGCGTCGGCCTGTGGACTGAAAGGTCCCAGGTTCGATTCTGGTCAAGGGCATGTACCTTGGTTGCGGGCACATCCCCAGTGGGAGGTGTGCAGGAGGCAGCTGATCAATGTTTCTCTCTCACCGATGTTTCTAACTCTCTATTCCTCTCCCTCTCTGTAAAAAATCAATAAAATATATATTTAAAAAAGACTTACATGATCTGATTTGCATTTGAAAAGGATTACTCTGGTTGCTGTGACTTGCTCAACATCAAAGCCAAGCCTGAACTACCCATTTTACAAGGATATTTCAAATCCATTGGACAAAGTAAAAAATAAACAAGCATCAACACATTAATAAGTATTAGGATGTTAAATGCATTTGGACCAGGTTCAGCAAGTAAAACTTCTTAATGATTGCCTTTGGTAAATTATTTGACCCTGAAGAGATCTAATTGAGCCCTCCAAAAATGCCTCCCAAAAGTGGAAGACGTCCCATGTCTCTCTCCTTGCCTGGCAGCTGTGTGACTGCAATGGTAACAGTAGTTTTGAAATCAGACTGTTTGGATTTCTCTTGCTATTTTTATAGAATCTTGGTTTTTCCAGAGTTGTATTGGTTTATAAATGGCAGGAAAATAAATGCTATTCTAATTCATAAATCAGCAGCAGAAGAATTTTGTAGCTTCCCAGATAACCCCGTTGCCCTTTGAGCCTTCCTTCCTGCTAACCAGGCAGCGTTTCCTATCTGTGTGTAATGAGGGTGTTCCATATGCAAATAAAACAACATCCCCTCAACACTACCATTAACATTTTTCCCTGATAATATCGCTCAGTGATATTGATTCTTCCTTTTCTAAAATCTGACAGTTTCCATCTTTGTTGGTAGAGCGGGTCAAACTACAAGTCATTTGGAAGAACTGCATGGTGTTGCAGGAAAGTCAAAGTTGTCATTTGATTACTAACTGGATGACTTTAGGCAAATCGCATAAACAGAGCTTCATCTTTTCCAATAAAATGCAGCTATCACCATTAACCACCCTTTACCACAAGACTTGTGTGAATCCAGTGTGACAGTGTACATAACAAAAACCTAAGGACTGTGGGGGCATAGTATAGAAATGTTGGGCACTAGAATTGCAAACAGTAGACAGTGTTGATTCTGTGGACCCACTTGCATATTTTTTAATGTATTGAACTAAGGACAGTGTTTATTGGGTAGCTACAACAGACTTGGGATGGCACAATTACTGTGGGGTAGAAAAGAAGCGTAGGTGCCATGCTTATCTCCTCACAGAGACTGTAACTTAAGCAGGGAGAAAAGTCTTGCACATAAAATAACAAGAGACCTATATTAATGGCTCATATTTGGAAATGCTTTTCAAGTTGCTGATTTTCTTCACATGCTTTTTCTCATCTCATTCTTACAAACAACTGTGTATAGGGATGGTATGTTTGTCTTCATTTTACAGATGAGGAAACCTAACCCCAGAAAGCTCAGGTGATTTCTCCAAAGTTATAAAGCTCATAAACAGTGGAGTTGGGACTCAAATCCAGATTATTTTCTGATTCCGAGTCTGGAAAATCTGTTCGATGGTTCTCCAACTTGATGTGATGAGATGCAAGTGACTGCATCTTAGACCTGGGTCTAAGACTCTGATCTTTAAACAAATAGCTCAGGTGACTCTCTTGCAGGCAGACTGCCCTTGGCTCCCCTGGCAGGAGCAGAGGCTACCACATGTCTGTACACCGGCATGCGCGGGGTAGTGTTTCTGAGCACAAGCAGTGGATCCAGGCTGCCTGCATTTAAATCCTGCTTTCACTGCTTCTAGCTGGACAAATTCTGTCTCCACTTTGTGCCTCAGTTCCCCACCTATGAAATGGGGGAATACCCGTACATACTCACAAGCTTGGGATGAAGATTAAATAAGTTATTAATTGTAAAGCACGCAGAACAGTACTGGCATACAACATGCTTTGTTCCTGTGAGAAGGGGAATGTGGCCATAGGAACACTGCCATGCCAAGGACAGTGGGGGACAGCCTCTCTGGGATGCAGTGGCCTCCTCCCTCACTGACAACAACTCCCATTCCTTCATCTCATACCCTCTCTTTTGATCTTGCTGTTGTTGGCAGCCCTAGGCATCGATTCCCTGGGAGGCAGCCTACAGTTATCTCAGCTTGCAAAGTACCTGGAAGGTTCTAAGGGGCCCTCCAGCCTTAAACTTTGTTCCTTTATCCCATTTAAATCTACTTTCTCTGCTAAAGGAAATAAACCAACACAGTAAAGCTTGCTGATAGCCACTCCATCTGTATTATGGCACACAATGATGGCTGGAAGTTAAAGGTTTGATATATAGGTCTATTTTTTTATTGCCAGTCCCTGCCCCTGAAGAAAGTATTAAAATTTCCAGATGAGTAACCAAACAATAAATAGATGAGACAGTTGCTGTGAATATCTGATTTTTTGCATAATAATGAGATATTGCTGGATAATGCACTCTGCCATCCCCAGTTTGTCTAAATTATCATTTTGATTGGTCAAATGCATAAGAAAGATATACCAATAAAGTCATGTCAAGTGCTCCATTGTAAATTGATGCAGGATGGAGATTTCTGCAGGTCTGCGGTGAGGAGGGGGCAGGGAGAACCAGTTCTTCAGGAAGTAACTTTGGGTGGATGTTTCTTCAGCAAAATCCTAATCAATGCCCTAGCCAGGTGGCTCAGCTGGTTGGAGCGTCTTCCCATACACCAAAAGGCTGTGGGTTCCATTCCTGGTCAGGGCACATACCTGGGTTGCGGGTTCCATCCTGCCTCCCTGCCCCCCTCCTTGTTGGGGTGTATACCGGAGGCAACTGATCAATGTTGCTCTCTCTCCCTCTCTCTAAAATCAAAAAACATTTCCTTGGGTGAGGATTAAAAAGAAATCCTAACCAGAGGCATCTGAAATCCTCATTTCTCCAAGGCCAGATGCATAAACATGAGGTAAACATTTGTACCTTCTAAGGCCTTGTGTGTTGTTTTTGGAATTGAAAAGAAGAACCAAATTTAGAAAAGAAGGGTTGTTCTAGGACATCGAAGTTTGTTTTGTGTGGAACATTTTCCCCTTGGTTTTGCATCCCTAAACTATAACTTCAGAGTGTTGATAGAGCTTTTGAAACAGAAAGACCTGTCATTGGGGAATGTGATATCAATACATCCCAATAGCTCTTTTGCCACCTTAAAAAAAAAAGGAAGAATTCTATCAGGTCTAAATTGGGGTAGAAACTAAAATTGCCTGAACTACTCTGACTCACAACTACTCTTTCTTCTTGCTTATGTAACACTTGGTTAATTGTTTGGTAATTTATCCTGGATTTTTGTTGTTGTTAATTCTCACCTGAGGATATTTTCCCCACCAATTCCCAGAGAGAGAGAAACATCGATGTGAGAGAGACATATGGATTAGTTGCCTCCTACACACACCCAGACTGGGGCCAGGGATTGAGCCTCCAATGGAGGCAGGAGCTCCTGACCAGAATCAAACCAGGGACCCCCTCAGTCCACGGGCGGATGCTTTATCCACTGAGCCAAAATGGCCAGGGCATGAATTTTATTTTTAAACTTTGCCTATTGCTGAGTTGAACTGGTATTTTCATCCTTTATTCTGATTTAAATTTTCTGTGGCCTGGTCTATGAACTCCATGAGGTGAGGAACTACATCTTGGCATGACTTATAAGCTATGGGGGATTTGCACATAGTAGGTGCTTAAACAGAGCACAGGCCTAGCACTCCGATAGTCTAGGATTGCTAAACACATACCATGTTTTGAAATTTTTCAAAACAATAACCAAACATAGGATAATGCAGAATCTATTACAAATAAACATGGCAATCATTTATCACGCACCAACCTTGGGCCATGCACCCTACAGACATTATTAGCTCATTGACTGTGTACATCTTGGTGAAGAGGAAACTCTTGCTCCTATTTTACAGGGAAAGAAACTGAGGCTCTAAAATGCTTATTAGTTGGGCCAACGTGACACAGTCAGCAGGTGAACTTGCATCCATCCCACTCTAAGATTCCTTTCTGTAAGCCACACAGTCTTCCTGTTATCGTGATTAGATTACATTACTCTGTCCTCTTTTGTCTCTCAGATTTCTGGTCAGCAACCGAGCTGATGGATTCCCTGACAGTGAGTCACCTCAGCCATGAGGATTGGGGATGGCCATCTTCAGAAATCCCACCTATCTAAGGGGCTATTAGCAAAGCTGAGCCAGAGAACCTTCTTAGACTGATGGAGCTGAACTTTCCCGGAAGTCAGAAGCTGCTCACAGTCTGGTAGAAGGATATTCTGCTTAAATGGAAAAATGCATGGGGGGGGGAAACTGGGATTTTCTTTAAAACAAACAAACAAAAAGATAATAAACCTGTAAAGAAATCCCTAGATGCATATAATTTGGACATGTCTCAGAAATCTGTAGATTATATAATGTGATGAGTTTGGTATTGAAAGGAAACCACTGCAATCTCAGGGAAAGAATCTCTTGTTAGATTGATTTGCTATAATTAATTTGTTATTAATTAATGACACTTTGAGAATCCTTTGAGGAAAAAGATACAAAATATGACCTAGACCAGGAATGATGTCTTTCCTGTATTAGACCAGGAATAATGTCTTTCCTGTATTAGTCTTGTTACCATTGGAGATACCCGTTATTCTGACAGAGACTATTTATAGCTCATTGCTTTAAGCTCCCTGTATTGTATCTGTATGCACCTCCCCACCCCCACTCTTCTCTCCTCACCCAAAGAGTTTCTTGAAGGCATAGAGTACTATTTTCCAAGACTGAGCAAAATATGTGACCAGAGAAGGTAAATATAAATGTGGTATAATAAAAAAGAAATATGTGGTTTTTGCCCCTGCTTCCTGGCACAGAGCTCCTAAAACCCTTGGAATTCATTGTCTTTAAAGTGCTAATGAGATGACTCATGGGGGGAACCCCTAGATAGCTTCTCGATGGAGGCTTGTCACCAGAAAAACCAACTAAGTGGTTACAGTATTAGAACTTTCAGTCCCACCTCTGGAGAGGGGAGAGGGGCTGGAGAGTGAATTCAGTCACCAATGTTTAATGATTTAATTAACCAGGCCGATGTAATAAGACTTCCATTACAACCTCTAAATGTAAGGGATTTAGGGAGCTTCCAGATTGGTGCTGAGGAGGTGGCATTACCAGAGAAGGCATGGAAACTCTGTGCCCACTCCCCACCTCCAAATACCTTGCCCCTTGCCCTATGCATTTCTTCACTTAGCTGTTCCTGAGTTGTGTCCTTTATATTAAACTGGAGTGTTGTTCTAGCAAATTATTGAACATGAAGGGGTTGTTGTAGGAACCCCTGAATTTGCAATCAGCTGAGCAAGCAAAAGTGCAGGTAGCCTGGGGACACCATGTGCAGCTGGTGCTGAAGTGGGGGCAGTCTTGTGGGACTGAACCCTCTATCTCTGCATGGGGTCTACACTAGCTCTGGGGAGCTAGTCTCAGAATTCAATTGAATTGTAGGACACTCATTTAGTATTGGAGAATCAAAGAATTTGTTGTCCTTTGGAAAGGACACACTATTTGGTATCAGGAAAACATGATGTGGAAGGAAGGAAGGAAGGAAGGAAGGAAGGAAGGAAGGAAGGAAGGAAGGAAGGGAGGGAGGGAGGGAGGGAGGGAGGGAGGGAGGGAGGGAGGGAAGAATTTTTGTTACCTAGTGCATTTTAGTCACAATAAATGAAACCTGATTCACAGTGACTTCAATAGTAAAGGGAGCTAACTGGTTCATTATATTTCAGAGGTCCAGGGCAGGACTGGCATCAGGCAGTACTCTTTAGAGTAGGTCATTAATGTCCAATAGTCTGTTCTTCCTGCCAGGCGCACTGCATCTTATGGTGGCTTCCCTGGGGTCCCCAAGATGGCAATCAGCAACTTCCAGCCACTTCTCATCAATTCTGGCAGGACAGACTGTCTTTGTGGAATCATTTCTGTCAAAATTCTGAAAACCACTCTGATTGGATCAACTGAAGTCACATGCACATTTCTGACTAATCACTGTGCCTGGGGACGCCCTGATTGGCTTAGTATAGGTTATTTGGTAGCAGCAGCTTTCTTATCACTTATGCACGCCTAAACTGAAACTAGAGGTTTTAGAAAGGGAAGAATAGATCCTGGAAAGGCAACCAGCTAATCTCCATTCTAAGGTTTGGAATGTTGCTTTACACGACATAACAAGTAATATAGTTCATTTGTTTACTACCTAATGCAAAATATTTTAATCAGCTAATCTCTGGCAGATGTTATATTTAGGAGAGGTCTGGTTAGTTTACCATAAACTAACTATGTAGTATATCACATATTAGATCAAATCAATGGTGTGTTTGGTGGTACTTTGTACTAGTGAATGATACAGCCCGAGCCTGTTGTTTACTATCACATATCTATTGATCTGTGTGAGCAAATGGAGAAATATAAGCACATATTGAGAGTGTGACAGACTTTCAATGTCTGATACAAAGCTCTGTAACTAGCTTTGAATACATTTAATAGCCCCCAAATTCACAATCAAATGGATTATTACTTGATAAAAATCTAGACTACATCTTGACCTTTTGCCAAATTTATGGTTCATTACCACCCAATAAACATAGGTATGATAGCAAAAATTTCACAGATCAATTGGAACTCCATGTTTTTAGCTCTGGGGTTGGCAAACTTTTTCTTAAAGGGCCAGATGATAAATATTTTAGGCTTTGTGAGCCATATGGTTTGTGTTGCAACTTAACTCTGCTATAGTACAAAAAGCAGTCACAGACAATATATAAATGACTGAATATGGCTGTATTTCAATACAACTATATACTTACATATATATGCACCAAAATTGAAATTTCATATAATTGGCATGTGTCATGAAACATTCTTAATCTTTTTCAAGTATTTAAATGATAGAAATGGTAAAATCAAAAACAAAAACAAAAACAAAAACAAAAAAACCCACTTTTTTATAGTTCATAGGCTGTACAAAGATAAGTGGCAAGCTGGTTTTGGCTCATGGTTGGTTTTGCCAACCCCCATTTTAGCTCAGTGCTGCAAAACTATGATATTTATGAAAATGGCATTACCTAAACCAATAAGTTGCATATTCACCATAAAATGTCATTCTACTTTGCAATAGGTTATGTAAGTTTAATCGTTATTTTTTTGTCCCTTTCACTAAACTTTGGATACCATTGAATGATCCAAAGTTTCTAGAATTCACACTTTTACTTTTTTTTTAATATATTTTTATTGATTTTTTACAGAGAAGAAGGGAGAGGGATAGAGAGTTGGAAACATAGATCAGCTGCCTCCTGCACACCTCTTACTGGGGATGTGCCTGCAACCAAGGTACATGCCCTTGACTGGAATCGAACCTGGGACCCTTCAGTCCCCAGCCCAACGCTCTATCCAGTGAGCCAAACCAGCTAGGACCACACTTTTACTTTTAAACTTATAAAGATTTAAGCTTTTTAAAGAAACATGGAAGTGATTTCAGGCTGTGGGACAGCTTCAAGGTTAGGCTGCATCTTTATTGGAGCTGGTGCAGGCTGAGAGCTCTTACCCAAACTCAGCATTCCCCTCTCAAGGTCACTTGCTTTCCACTAGCCCTATTTCCATCAATAAAGCCTCATTGCTAGTTGTCCAGGATTGAATCTTCAGAGTCATTATATTGTGAGCATGCTATAGGAATCCTACTCAGTGTGAGAGATTCTATGTTGTGGATCTGCCTCTGGGGTCCTGGGAATGGGACATGACCCTTAGCTGACCATATCTCCTCAGCTACAGTGATTAATTTAAAAATGGGCTGGTGACCCAAAGAGAAACAATCATACTTCTTCCTAGAACTTTTGTTAGAACTATCAGGTTGAATTGGGTTTCTCTTACTTGTGACCTAAAGAATCCTGACTAACTGAATTGCCATTTAATTCTTTTGAGTCTTACTTCTCCTTCCCAGCACCTCCCACTCTCACTATCTAGTTTGTCACTATATCCTCTAAATTATTGGCTATGTCTTTTGAACCCATCCCTTTCTCTCTATTCTTAATTATTTCACCATCACCTCCTTCTATTTCTCACAGTAGTCTCATAGTATCCTTTTCAATAAATATTTTTAAAATATATTTTTATTGATTTCAGAGAGGATGGGAGAGGGAGAGAGAGATAGAAACATCAGTGATGAGAGAGAATCATTGATCAGTTGCCTCCTGCATGCCCCACCCCCGGGGATTGAACCCACAACCTAGGCATATGCCCTGACCAGGAATCGAACTGTGACCTCCTGGTTCATAGCGCAATGCTCAACCACTGAGCCACACTGGCCTGGCCAATAAATATTTTTTGAAGCTATATGTTACAATGGCAGGAGAATAAATTGGCAAGAACACTGGATGTAGAGTCAGGTAGAACCTGGGTTTGAATCTTATTCAGTCCCTTATCAAAAAATAAAACTCCTTTAGGTAATAGTTTTTCAGTTTGTATAATAAGAAATACCTCATAGGTTGATGTGAGGATTAAAGGTGAATAACGTATGTGAATCAGAGAGTAAAATACCCATCAGCACCTTAGTAACAAGGTTTCCTATTGGGCGAAAGGAACTATAGAAGACCTGTCTGGCATTCAGCTCTCCTTTCCATGGGACTTGCTCCCATTCCACCCACCTTGCTCATCACTTCCTATCAACTTTGCAGCCTCATTATTCATAAATTTTCTAAGACCTTCACTAGCCACACAGACTCTTCACTCTGGTCCCCAAAACCTTCCATCGTCTCTCTCCACCATGAGGCCTCTTTTCTACCAAGCGATCTCTCCACTGTCTGACAGATACACACCAGCTGAAGTTCTTATGCTAATAAACTTGAGTTTGAGCTGTTTGCCTTCACCCAGTCCTAAGCCCCAAATCCTCTCTAGGCCTGCCATTCCTCCTCTTCACCCTTCTCCTTCTCAGATCTCGCATAGAACATGTTCTGCCTTCTAGGTATGTTCTCCATGTGTGCCCTCCCCTCCTCTTCCTGGAGATTAGGGCCTGTTGGGTATATTTGCTTCACCATTTTCCTGCTGCTCAACTCCTAGCACATGCCTAATGGTGTGCTCATGCCTAGTGTTCCATAAGCAAGAAATACAGACTTTCAGAGCTAATGAATTAAGTGACCCAGGATCATAAACACACTGTTACTCAAGATTCAGTCTGGAAGACATAAATCAGACTAGATATTTAAAATACAATAAATTTGCTACAGGGAGTCAGTTACATGGGTGTTTGTAGGCTGAGAGCACAAAAAAGGAACACTGAAAAAATACCAAAATAGTAACTCAGGAAGCAGCTACCACTCCTGGGACCACAGAACAGAAAGGGAGAGGTTGCAGATAGCAGAACCTAGCAGTGTAGAGAAAGGGCCTCATAGAGATGAGACGCAGACCTGAGGAGGGGATGCTGCCCTGCTGATACCAGTGTCCTGGAAGGCCAGAGAGGGACCTTGAGGAACTGGTGCTCAGAACTCAACTGGCACAACTCAGGCGGCCTGGTGAGGCTCGCTCTGGAGGTGCTGAAAGAAGGTGAAGATTGGAGCCAAAGCCACTGTGGGAGGGAAGCTGACAGAAAGAGCAAAAGCAGGAGGGAGGTTCCTTCTCTCCTCCTCTCTCCTTCCAACATTCCTTTGGGACTTCCGGTTTGCAGGAACTTACAGGAAGCCAGCTGGCAAAAGAGTTTAGGACATAAAAATTTCGGAACAAAGTATGGAGGACTGATTTTGGAGCTGAGAAAGGACAGGTCAATAACCAGCTCAACATCTCTAATACAACTAACATTTTGAGGAAGACAATAAGGCTCCGAGAGCTTCAGTGATTTGTTCTGCACCTCCTCTTTAAATCATTGAGTCCATGGTCTTAATCTACCCCTTAGGAATGGTGCTGTTATTTTTATTTTATGAGGAGATAATACCCAAACTTGATAAATTGTGAGAATAGGAGTCTACTTCTCCTTTCTCTTTTGGCCATTTTATGCGGATTAATGGCAAGTAGTATATGCCATGTAGGACCACATATGTTGTTTTGAGCAATTAGAAAAAGGTTTACTGCTTTGCCACGTTTAATGGTTCTAAGTCAGGATATTTTTTTTAAGGTTCAGGGAGGGCATGTGAATCAGCCTCCACAACAGCATATGAATTTCCAGTTACCACCAAGCTGTTGGGGGCAAGGGCACCTCAACATCATTCTGAAAAACATAACAAACTCTAGCAGAAACCATCACAGAACCCTTCTACTCCAAAGTGGTAGCAGGTTTTCTTTTTCTGTAAGAAAGTTGGTCAATGAAGGCAAAACAAAAATATCTCCTAACGATATTATTTGTATCTAAAAGAATCTTCTCCAAGTCTCCCCTTTCCTGTACCATCTGTCAAACCCCAAGGAGCATGGACATCAATCCCAGAGGACTGGCAATTGACTGGCTTTGCCATGCATGGATGGACATTCTGAAACTTAATAGAACAGGATAAGGGAGGAAGGGGCAAAAAAGCACCCTGAGCTTTGAAGTTGGATCCATCAAGATGAGGCGGGCTGCAGTGACTCCAAAGACTGAGCATGGACATTTGATTAGTAGCCTTAGGACCTCTTGTAGGGGGGCTTATGTGCAGGGCAGAGAGGCCAAAACACAACCACCAAACCAGGTTGACGTGATCAAGAACCTTGGGTGAACTACACTGGCATTCTCGGCAAGCGTAGCTATGTTAGGAAAAGACTGAGACTCCAAACGCACAGCAAACCCAAGTATAAAAACATGCAATTTCCTCAGGAGTCACAACTGAGGCCTGTGGTCAAAAAGGAGGCTAGAACTGGACAGGAAATGCAAAGATACACAACCTTCTTAAAATGCACAATATGAGAGTACCAAGCATACTTGTAGAAAGTACCACTAAAGAAATTTGAGCATTAAAAGAAAACACCAAATATCGACTCCTTCAATATTTGGTTCCATTATCAACAACAAAAATTCTATTTACTGAGATAGAAAGTTACATGAATCTTATCCTTCCTTCCCCTCTCTGTTCCCTCTTTTCTTTTTTTCTTCTTTCTCAAATCACATTGAAAGTACAAAAATGGTACTTTCCCCCCTTCTCAATCATTTTATTATCTGACTGTGAGGGAATAAAAGACACATAGGTCAGAAATTTTCTTTTAACTACAGGAACACATCCCTGCTTGGATTTCATCTCAGCTACCCTCATTCCCAAAAGATTTGAGTTAATCATAAATGGATCCAGGCTGGTAGGCTGTACTTTGAGGTCCATCTTTATTTTCCGAAGGTGAGGGGGTGGGTAGTATTCCATTGTGCCTTTTTGGGTACCTGATCTGATGAGATTAAAGATAAAAAATTCCTATGATCATAGAGAGATATTTTGGGTTCTATTGAAGTGGTTTTCCCTGCTTCCCATCCATGTAAGTTAAATAGAAGATAGTTTGGGAATAAATTGCAAGTTAGTAATGTAGTGAATCATAATTCATCAAAAAGCTGGGAAGGGTAAGAGAAGTAAAAAAAGAATTCTCTGCGAAAATTATTTTGTGTCTGAGATAGTTGGCTTAAAACCCTTTCTGTCTGCAGACCTGAATGAACTTGTTATATAGCCCCTGAATCTGGAAAATCATGTGAGCTGCTGCCTTTAGCAACAAGTGTCTTTATATTAAACCAACTTGTATTAGAGTCCATTGGGCATTGATACCACTTACTAGCCAGGTTACCTGAGCAAATTAGTTAAATGCCCTGTGCCTCAATATTCCTATCTGTAAAATGAGCATAAGCACCACTCATAAGGTTGTTGTTAGGATTAAATGAGTTAATATTTGTAAAGAACTTAGAACAGTACCTGGTACCTGGTAAATCCTGTGTAGGTCTTTATTAAATATTTAAAAGTGGCAGAGAAGTAGCTTGCGCCATTGATTGGTGGGGAAAAGAAGACTAAAAGTGCCCCAATTTTGTACACTCACAACCTATATAATCTTATTAACCAATGTCACCCCAATACACTTCATTAAAATGTTTTTTAAAAGTGCCCCAATTTGTGTTAACTGCCCCTATGTGACCAGCTATCACATTGTTTGTGCGCATGACTTTTCAGCAATCTTAATAACATTTTGTCAACATCGTATCTTAAGATCTATGAAAAGGCCCACTTTGGGAGAATATGCAGGAAAAGAAGCAACAATTCCCCTTGCCATAGCAACCCTTATTCAGACAGTGACCATTTGAGGGTTAGAAAATAGCATGAAAAATAGACCTTCCCTCTTCGAGTCTGCACTCTGTCCTGAAGAACTTAAAACCAAATTCGTTTCAGGCAGGACGATGTCTTACAGGTATTTTTACTTTGCTACTCCCCGGTCCTAGCCGGTAATAGTAGCTGAAGTTTGCAAGACACTTCAAAGCACTTTCACCTACTCGGCTCCACTTGATCTCCGAGACAAGCCTTTGAGGGCACCCTTGTTCTCATAAGAGAGACAGGTAACTGAGCGCTAAGGAGACTTGCTCAGAACCATTTAGGTAAAATGTGATAAAACTAGAACTCAAATTCAGGTCTTCCGATGAAAACATTTTCTTGAAAAATCTTGTTTGGGCAGGTCAAATTGAGTTGAATCAGACCGGGTTGAACTGGCTTGCACTGAATTACAAGGACATGTGGTCAGATATCATAGGGGACCCTTTTAAAGGACCACACTAACAGAAGCATCACATCTTCATCCAGCTTCTCCTCTTCCTCGCAGCCTTCCCTTTCCTCTGCTTTTACCGTGTGTCTCTCCTCGGTTTTGTGAGCCAAGCTGAGGGTAGGAATGATCAGCTCCAGGGCAGTGGGGTAGTTTGGGGAATATGAAAAAGTAAGTGTGAATAAATTCCTTTAGACCTTTTTACATTTCCGATCCAAAGCCATTAATTCCAAATCAGAAGAATGAGTTCAGCCATAGTCAGTAGTGATGGCACTTATCCTGCTTGTTCTCATTCCTGGGTGTCCTCTGACCCATAAGCCCTCAATCAGCGCCTGTGTCCCCATGTCGTGCCTCACACAGTGTTAAGCTACTTTATTAAAAACAAGTAAGACCTCAAGAGTGGGGAAATCTGACATGGAAGTGTCACGTAAGAAAGCCAAGATGAAAAGCTACAACAAGGTGACAAAATCTGAAGCTCCAGTTCTTTGCCATCCCTCCACCCCCCACCGCCCACCCCCCACTCATCTCCCACCTTGAGACTTTGCCACCAAAGGGCAGCTGAAGAAATGACATAGTCAACACCTCCTGTGGGCCTGTACCCTCCAGGCTTATCTATCTGAAAAACTGTTTTCAGTTTCAGGGAAGGTATCAGAGACTTAAGAAATGGTTTGGGTGGAGGGTGGATCCCTTTCTCTTTAGACCTGGGTCTGAGCAGTGACCATTCCCTATAGTTACACAAACTACCCAGGACCCCCACTTAAAAGGTGCAGCTGGTCATGCTGTGTAAACTGGATGAAAGTGATGTGAGCCGACATTGTCAGATAAAAGTCTTCATTTTGACAACTGGCGGATACTCAGGTGCTCAAAGTTTGCCTGTTGAATGACCATTCTTGGCTGTAATGTCTCTCCACGGAGCTGCTCTAATGACCTTTCATCAATATATTTGTGATTTTTGACATTTAGTGCCATTTGTCTGGCATTGGAGGTGGGACTGAACTTATGTTTTACTTTCAGAACCTGACTTTGGTGTTGTTAAATTATTTGGATATATCGGTAAGATTATATATCAGTAAGGAATATATCAGTAAGATTCACCAAGTGAGTAAAATGAAGGAATTGGTTTACCTGGAATCTCTCAGGGCCTTCCCAACTCTAACATTCAGTGTCTTTATAATTCTAAGTTGAGGTACTATTGCTCTGGGACCCTAGGTAGAGGGCAGACAGCAGTGGAAATGTAAGGACCAACATTAAAATCCTAAATTAAACTACATTATTGAATGTGCAGGGAGCTGTTAGGGAATTTCACATGCCAGCGCTAATGTAGTTTACATCCTTGGAAACAGTATTGAGTTAGGTATAAAAGATGTTCACTGCAACAATCTTTGTATTAGCAAACACAAAACTAAAACAAATAGACAAACCTAAAATCATTCAAATGCCCCAAGCAGGCATTTAGATTTCCACTCAGTTGGCATACTATATACAACTGTTAAAATTGATGATAATGAAAACTATGTATTGCCATGTTATGAAAACATGGGAATTGCTTAAACAATGCTGGAGAAAAGCAAGATATACAATTGTATGTATAATGATTGTAATTATGGAAAATCTTGAAAGGACAAATGGATTCTTTTAAAATACACAAAAAAATATAGAAAAAATTCTATAGTATAGTTGTATATTTACAATAAAGACTGAATTTCTAAATGAAATAAAACAGAATAAAACCTATTTTAAATTTAGAAATCAATATACATCTCTCCATAAATCCCACCATATCTCACTGCAGTAAAATTCAAGTAATTATTTTATATGATTTATTCAGCATCTGTCATTTTAAGAATTGGATCATGTTTGGCTACACAGCAAAGGATAATGAGCAACATAATTAATCAAATTGCTGTTGATATTTCTATGTCAAAGTTAATCATTTCATTTTCTTCTTTTATGGGAGGGGTTCTCCTCTTCTTAAAACCAGTGGCATCCACAAGTAAATTTAAATGTATTTCACGTGTTTAGTTGTACAAAACTTGGTATCACAGCTGAAAACTACAGTCAATGCCTCATTTGCTGGCGCCAGGACAAAGGCAGGCAGCTTCTACCTGAGCTAAATTAACACACTGTTTTCAGAACCGCTCTTCATTCAGTCAGTTGCTCTTCTGTGCTGAGGACAAGGATCCCGTATTTACATGATTTGTACTAATGTGACAGTCATCAGATTTCATCCCTGCCTGTTCTCCCACCCTCTCACCAATACACACTTGTTGGCATCTCCCAGGCAGTCACAGGAAGAGTTCATTCAGTCCGACGAACCCATTGAACATGGACATTTTGGATAGTCAGTCATTTGTCAGTTTTTCTGATTTGAAATCATGGCCAGAATCTTGACAAAGACCATTATTTCAGCTTTTGTTTTGGGGTTTTTGTTTGTTTGTTTATTTGTTTTTGTTTTGTTTTGTAGCAGACATTAAATATCATGGCACTCAGGGTAATGGGGAACTTTTCCCTACTCATTTTATTGTTATGAATAGACCCTCAGTCTTTCAAACATATGTAAATAAATAAAAGATGTGTTGGTATTTCCAAGTGAGCCAGACATTTGCAGCTGTTTCACTCACTGCAGCAGGTCTAAAGGGGAGTTTTCCTGTTGTGTGAAACCATCGATGGCTGTAATGTCTCTCCAAGGAGCTGCTCTAATTAATGCAAAGCACTCTGCTTACTACTTAATAAATACTTAGCTTCCTCTAAGTGGCACCACATTAAGATCCTTTATTGAACATTTTCTCTATGTGCTACTATGTGCTGGAATCATCAGACCAATACGTTGGATTTCAGGAAGGAGGGGGAGAGAAATCTACAGCAAAAGCTGTAGATAATTATTTCTGCAAACCAACACCTCTTTCTGTACTTTATATCTGAGTAAACTCAGTCAACAGGGAACACTCTGGGGAAGAAATTAATTGAGTAATTAAAAATATACAGGATGCAAAACCTGCATCAGAATCACAATGTCTCCAGACAACAGATACTTAAAGAATGGTTTTTATCTGTGAACTCACTCTGTTTTAATGAACACTCCTGAGTTTGTTCCTTCAAAATCTTGCAACCGATTTGACAATAGTTATTTGCCGACACAGGCCAAAGGAGGCTGCCTCCAAAGAAGAACTCTTTGTCCATATGTTCTTGAAAATGTTCTGGAAGGAAAATCTTCCAAAGAAGTTTTTATTTAGCCAACTACAATTTTTCTTGGATAATTTCTGATTAGCCCATTTTCAGTTTGGGTGAGTTTGATAGCTTGTGGGCATTAAAATAACCAACTCTTTCTTTAATAACCTTTTTTTGTTTCCGTAGGTCTGAGTCACTAGCCCAGACACCATCCCCTGAATTAAATGAAGAATAGTGTCAAATATGAACTTATAAACCTTAAGGCTAAACTGAAAAGTGTTCAAAGTTTTGATGTACCTGGAGAAAGTACTAGGCAAAATATTACAATAGACTAGAAAACCCATCGCGTATTTTCACCTTCTGATCAGATGTCACTTAGACTTCAAGTTTGAGAAAAACTGGTTCATCCCTCTACAATCACACCTCAAAAGCCGAGACGTCTACCTTTTTATTTCTCACCGCTCTGTCCCTAGAAGTGGCTCTAATGTTCACTGTAAAATTTCTAAGATGTTGACACATAAAAGTCTATGAAGTTCACCAACACAAAAATGTCAACCATCGAAGACAAGGCTCTTAATCACCACTGACACCTGTGGCTTGTCCCTCCCCGCCCTCCCCTCTCGCCAAGAATGGGAAATCGCTTGGAAATTCTAACCATAGTATCTCCTCTCTAGATTTTTGCATAAAAAGTTCACCATCACAGTGAGCTCAGGAAGTGGTGGTGGTGGTGGTGGTGGTGGTGGTGGTGGTGGTGTGTGTGTGTGTGTGTGTGTGTGTGAGAGAGAGAGAGAGAGGGAGAGAGAGAGAGAGAGAGAGAGAGAGAGAGAGAGAGAGAGAGAGAGAGAATAGCAAGCAGGTGAGGTTGAAAGCTCAGCTTTCAAGTCTGTTGTGACACCAATGACCAGATATTAGTTGAAAGAAGAAAACTGGATGACCCAGATGCAATTTCGATCTTTAAAAACAAGCCGTTTATATATCCATGCCAAGCAAGGAGGTGAGAGACTCGGAGATGTGTGTGACATAATGATGTTTATATTGATGTAGATAAAGATTTGTTTAAACCGAAGTTATTAACTCTGCCCTGAGTGTTAGTCCATCACCCAGAGCTCCTTGGGAATCCGGAGGCCCACACTGCCACCCCCGCTCACTGTCTTCCCCTCCCCCACTTTTCAGAAGCCAGAGGATGCCCGCTGCATCTTGCACTGTAGTGCAAACGGATCCCCGCAAAGGGAGAGGAAGATAAAATGAATTTAAATTCCAAAGGGGTTCCAGTGCCGGTTTCCTAGTCCCCGAGTCAGCAATGTGTTTGTGAAAATTCAGCCTTTTTGTCTCCCAGTAAAAAGGAGCTAAATCTACATCGGTGGCCCAGTCTCGGGTTGCTATTCTTTGCATTTTCTATTCGAGTGAATGAGAGTGAATGAAGTGGCCCGGACCCTCCATTTGATCTACTCAATTGCATAAAGTGACAGAATTCTAATATATTTGTTTAATGCTCTTCAATGGGCTTTCACTTTTTTTTGCTTGCAAATGAAGCATCTGTGGGCCAAGTTTCGTCCCTCTTTAACACGGGGACATATTTCATAACTCAGGCCGTGGTTTGAAGTGATCTTGAGAGGAGTTTTAGACTCAAAAAGTGGAAAATAAAGAAACAGATGTGAAGTTATTGTAGATTCCTAGAGTGGGCTCTGGGGCTATTGTGCCCCCACGGCGGGCGGTCCCGGGGCTGTGCCTTTCATGCTGTAATTGAAACATATTAATTAGATAATTTGTTGTTAGTTTAAAAGAAACAAATGCATCCCCTTTGAGGCTTCACAGCCGGTGGTGGGGTGGGTTGTTTTTGTTTTGCTTTTTGTTTTGTTTTGTTTTGTTTGGGTGTCTCTGTGCACATGTGGCATTTAGGAAGAAAAAAAAATGACATTTATGTTAAGAATTTGAGAACAGACCCAGATCCTTTCCGTTTCTTAAATGGATACCTTGTAACGGGGAGTTGCCATTTGTATAAGTAAAGCCCTTCCCTCCCCTCCCCACCTTGCATGAGCTAATGGAAAACCTGTTTGCAGCACTTCATTAGATTCCTGGTCCTCCCCGCCCCGCCCCCTCCCCAGCTTCACCCCTCTCCAGCACCTGGCCACATTTATGCTTCCAAACACTCAATGCTCCTGTCTCTTTCAAAGGCATTGAACTCGCTGCTGTAATATTTAAGCCATTCTGAGGATCATTCACTAGCACCTCTTCTGATAGTCTTACACTTTTCCAAACCCCAACCCAGGCAACAGGACTAATGAGAACTTCTGTAGCTTCTTGCTTGAGAAAGGGGACAAAATTCATCCATTGTGCAGGCATTTCCCCAAACCACAGAGAAAGCCGTTAAAAAAACTGAGTGCAGAGTCATGTTAAAAAGCAAAAGTAACAGAATAGCCAAGTTTCCAAAATCAAACACCTACATTAAAATAAAATAAAAAAAACTATCCTGCCCAAATTTACAAAATAGAAAATAGTATAACTTAACTTGATTCTCAAGATAAGACCGGAGCATACATCTCACTGTATGGGGGTGTCTCTCCCAGTTTTATTTTGAAGCTGTGTGTATTGACTTTGGACTTGAGCCAGGTGAAAAGATTTAACATGACAAAGAGAGCCATTGAAGGTATCATGATTATAAACTTCCTTATTTGTGGGGCACTTCAGCTAAACGGGGTAAGTCTCAAAGCTGAGGATAGAGTTGGGGTGGAGGCATGTGCTTGGGGCTGCCTTTGGATTTCTCATCAAGGTCAAGATATCATCAATGGATTTTTTTACGTTACTCATTCAACTTCATCTGAGAGGAGATGCTTGCTATTGTGAAAAGAGAGCTCACAATGCCCAAGTTATTTCATTCTTTGCAATACACCATGATGAACTCACCAGCTGAAAAGGACATTTTCAAGTACTGAGTTGAAATCACTCCTTTGCTAAAACTCAGAAATATAAGATCTGCATCTTCTTTATTTCCATTTATTAAATGTATGTATGTACATACAACTTAACTCTGAACCCTATTGGCTAGTCTAGGAAGAATATTTTATCTAACTAGCTAAGCTGATAATTTGTAAAATGTTTGAGGCCCATGTCTATCTATATGGTTCCTTCATTCCCATTTTGAATTCAGTGTTAGGAAAATGGATTAAATTATAATATCCCAGAGGTGGCCTTAATTTTATTTTGTAGGAAATGATGAAACAGTATTTAATTTTTTAAAAATAAAATGCAGATGACTTATTGTTGAGAACAAAGTTTCAAGAATTTCCTAGCCCAGGATGGACAAGTTTTCCAGGCTTTCTTTAGCTGATCTTGTTGATATAATTGTGACTTGGGCTTGATGAATGAGTTTGGTTGTCCCCTGTCTGACGAGCTTTAGTAGCTTCATGCATTTTAATCAGTCCAATGATTCATTTATTTTCTTTTTTTTTTTCTTGGCTGTGTGTGGGATCCTTCCTTTTAAAAAAATGGTCACAACAGGATTAATTACCCTTTGCATTAATCCTAAATTTTTTTTTTCAGATAGCCCTCTAAATACCTAAGGGTTGCAGGTGCCAAGGATTTTCCTTATAGAGCATGATTTCTATGTGGGTTTCCCTGTGTTGCACAGTCTCTTGTTTAATCATTTTACATAGTAAAGTGTTAATCACCATTTAAGTTTGTCTTTGTCTTGCAACTTCATTAGTTGAATACACCCCTCACTCTGGAAAGATTGTGAGCCCTTCAATAAAGTTTCAATGGTCCTTGAGCCATAAATACTTGGCACATTTTAATTCTCTGCAAATATCTGAGGAAAAGCAAATACGTAGAGTGGAGCATTTTGAGTAACTTCATTTGCCTCTTTAAAATAAATGCTCCAAACATTATTTTCTCACAGGAAGGAGTAAAAAGCTATTCAATTCAAAGTGAACAGCTTTCCACATGCAAGGTGGACTTTCAGGTAACTTCTGAAAAAGAAAATTTCAACAACTGCAAGGCAATGACTACTCACTCCAAAATAAGATGTGTCAGGATATAAGCACTGTGTAGGCAAGTCTGGTTTTGTATCTCCATCTACCTGATTTCTACATCAGCCTTGCAGTTATATAAGTGCTGGTTATGTTGTGTAAAATGTATATTTTAAGAGACAAAAATATATATAAAGTACTGTTTTTTCAATGCAGTCTTTCTCTCAGCACTACACCTGTGCACCTAATCTACACTGGAAATAGACTACTCCCTCTCTCCCTCTGCAGCCATATCTTCAAGAGTCCATCCGAATAACTGTTCTCCCAATCTGCAAATGCCTGAGAACTTCGCCTGTTTTAAAAATAAGATCTGGACAAGACAAACTATTCAGGCAATGCGCTGCAGAAAGCATGCTTAGGGAAGCACTACCTCTATCTTTTGTAAAGTGACTGCAGAAACTTCAGAACCACACAAAACTAAACTTTGAGTTTACATATTTTAATGAGAAAATATTATTTGGACTAGGTTCATAATTTAATGTAGACACCTTCTTTTAAAATTCTCTGTCTTAAAACAGGCATGCTGGGAACAAGAACATCAATATTTAAAATGTCATGCTAATTCTCTACAAGGAGGGAGAAAAATGAAAGATAAAATTGTACAGCTCTGATGACACTACAACTCTTTTTTTTTAAAACTTAAGCAGATCACACCAGAACAACAGTTCATTTTCTCAGCAAATTACCTAAGACTCTAAAGGAATATAGCAAACAAAAGTGCATTTTACACAGTGTATAATCATTCCTATTCACAAGCATTTACACCTCCTTACAGCCCTTAGCTTCTTGGAAAACTTGTAGCAAACAGAAGGACTTGTCCCTGGGAGATCTATCCGGTGGCATTTCCTCCAAGTTACCAGTCAGTTCATCTCAGTTCTTCTAGGGTTGCCCTTGATGCTTTCTTAGTTTGGGCTTACTTCATTTTCTTTTTTCCCCCTTCCCAACAATAAAATAAATAGCTATAAAGGTATCTAAGTAACCGGAAAGTTAACATCCCAATTAACTCTCCCCTCCCCCTCTCCCCTCCCCTAAACCTGGCCAGAAATAAAGAGTAAACATTCACATTACAACAGGTACTTGTAAAATGGGCTTTGCCCCCTCGCCCGCCAAGCAATACAGATTCAAGTTCACTGTTTACATTTTACCGGGCGCTTTGTAAACAATACAAGGTTACATTTAGTTTTGTTTTGCTTGTGTTCAAGACAAGCCTCCCCTCCCCAGCTCGGCAGCCTCTCCCAACTCCCAACGCCCAGAGCCTCGGGCAGGGCACAAAACCCAAAGCAAAAAATTGTGCGCAAGCCGAGGAGGCAGGCCCGCTACCCCGGGAAGCTGCGGTCCGCCCAGCCCCTGCCGGATGGGCGGAGGCGAGCGGGGTAGGAAGATTAGTGGTCTCTCTTCGTAGCAGATTTCCAAGACTTGAACAGAGAGATCCGGCCCTCGGATGGGAGGCGGCAGCCCTCAGGGGGTGATGTGTTCGAGGACACCTCCGAGCCGGTTTCTCTGGTCTTGGAACAAACTGTGCGGAGGCTCGAGCCCCGCCAGTGCGGGCCGAGGGAAGACGCGCTCCTCCCGGTGAAGGCGGGAGGCAGGATTTCCCCTGCCTCTTACACGGGAGGGTTTCCAGGGCCCCGGGGATGGGACGGCGAGGCTCAGGTGCCCCTGCCTTCCCCTCTTGTGAGGACGAGAACAACTCCCACGCGCCTCCAGGCCCCTCCGCAAGTTTGTGTTGTGTCTCCGGGTCCAAAACAAAGTTCTCGGGGCAGAGAGACGGCTGGCTGAAAGTGAATTGACACGGTAGGGCGGCGGCCCCGGGTCCGGGAGGGCAGGACGAGGAGCCAGGGACGGCGAGTGCGCTAGCGGGATGGAGAGCCCGAGGGGGCGCCGGCGCCGCGGGGTCAGTGCACCGCCACGGAGTGCAAGGCCGAGGCGGGGCTGGTGAGCGTCTCGCTGGGAGTGGCGGGGCTGCTTTGGCTGGTGGCTGTCTGCGAGGACGTGGGGCTGAGGGAGGGGGGCGAGTTCGAGAGCAAGGCGGGGATGGGCGCGGGCAGCGCGGGCAGCGCGGGCACCGCGGCCGGCGTGGGCTTGATGGGCACCGGGATGGCGGGCAGCGTCTGGCCCGCCGCGTGGCACAGCGGTTTCAGCGGCACGCCGTAGGCGCTGTACTCGCCGCTGGCCATGGAGATGGGGGTGGCCGGGTCGATCATGCCGGCAGAACCGTACACGTGCGGCCAGCCGGTGCCCAGCGAGCTGCCCATGGTAGTCAACTGGTTGGGGAGCGGGTAGGCGGCGGGGACGGGCTGCATGGCGGAGAAGGCCAGCCCCCCGGGCATCTTGTACTCGCGGGCGATGATGTTCTCGATGGCGAAGGGGTGCTTGAAGCCCGAGGGCTGCGCCACGCCGCCCAGGTTGTAGGCGGCGGCGGGCATCTGCGGCAGGTGCGTGCCCGAGGCCGCCAGCGCGCTCAGGCGCAGCTTGGCCTGCTGCTGCAGGTACTGCGCCGCGTCGGCGGGCTTGCTGGGCGTCAGGTGGTCCGACTTCAGGACCTTGAAGCGCTTGCGGCGCCGCAGGAAGCTGCCGTTCTCGAACATGTCCCCGCAGCTGGGGTGCAGCGCCCAGAAGCTGCCCTTGCCCGGCTGGTCCGGCCGCCGCGGGATCTTGATGAAGCAGTCGTTGAAGGAGAGGTTGTGGCGCAGGCTGTTCTGCCAGCGCTGCGTGTTCTCCCGGTAGTAGGGGAAGCGGTCCATGATGAACTTGTAGATCTCGCTCAGCGGCAGCATCTTCTCGGGCGAGCTCTGGATGGCCATGGCGGTCAGCGAGATGTACGAGTAGGGCGGCTTCTGGTCGCTGTACGTGTTGCGGCCGGGACGAGGCATCTTCTTGTTGGCCCCCTTCTTCCTCTGGGTCCGCGCGGGCCTGCGGCTGCTCCGACCTGGGAAGGGGGAGAGAGAAGGGGAGGGGGCATGGATGCCCGGACACCCTGAGGTCAGCCAGGCCGCCTCCAGGCTCCGGGTGCGGAGGGTCGGGGCTGCGGCGCTGGACCAGCCCGCGCCGCGCTCCTTAGCCAGCAACTTTGCGTGCAGAGGGGCGCGCAGCCGGGGAACAGGGAGGGGGGGTGGGGCGCGAGCGGCGCAAGAGTAGCACCGAGATTAGCCGGACCCGGAGCGGGGACCGGGCAGGGATGCAACCAAGAGCAGCTCACCTTAGAGTTGCTCCAAGTTGAGCGTGCGCATCCGGGATGGCGCTGCTGCTCGCTGCGTCCCGCCCAGCCAGAAGCCCGGGCGCAGAGTCCCGTCTCGGCCGGGCTCCGCACAGCTCTGCGCTCCGCAGCTGAGCCCGGCAGCGCCTGCCGCCTGGTCCGCAGGGCTTCCGGCTGTTGGCTCCGCTGGCGACAGAGCTTGGCCGCTGAGTCTCGGCGAGGACGGTGGCAGCGGCAGCCTCGGGGCTCCGGAGGGCGCTGCTGTGGGCTCCGCGGCTCCGCTGAGCTAGGTGGCTGCCTCCATGTCCTCCCTCAAACCATCTGATAGTTTTAAGCGGTGACAGGAGCAGAAAAGACCCCTGTAGCGGCGCTTCATTAATGTGCCACTTCTTAGCTATCATATGACAATCGCCTTGGGAGGAGGAGGAGGAGGAGGGGGAGCGGGGGCTGCGGAGGGAGGGGATTGAGCTCGAGGGGGAGAGCCTGGCCAGCTCCGGTTTCTTTCACACCTATTTACATGGACACCTTGGCCAATGGTAATCACTTCCAGCTCCAGCCTGGGAAGAGCCTGGACCACCGGCGGGGAGCGGGACGCGCTGGCCAAGGTGCTCCCTGTGAAGGTATGAGGCGGCGGCGGCGGCGGCAGTGGAGCCGGGATTCAGGCGACCACTCACGATCACAGACCGAGCTGCCCCGCGGATGATGTTTGACATGGAAATTGCTGGGCCGGGGTGTTTTGTTTCCTCCGCATTGTATCGGGTTTGTATTGTTAGCTAACTTCAGGCGCGTCTTCCCCCTGAAGCTGACTCTTTTCCTGCGCTTGGCATTACCCGGGGCGGGTTGCATGGGTTATGATAATGAAAATATGCCCCCCCCCCCCGCCACAATTCTCCAAGAGGCAGGTCAGAGTTTGATTTGACCTTCCTAGGCTGCTGCCTTAGCTCTGCACAGTGTGTGTGTAGCTTTAAGTGGTGGGTTTAAAGAACACTTAGAAAAACATAGTGGGGCAGCTCCATAAGAGCCCGTTTGGAACCTAACTGTATTGACACACACACGCATTTTTTTTTTTTTAGATTAAAATAGTGTATCTGGGCCAAGAGGCTAGGTCTTCACTCTAAAAGTTCTCCGGGATTTGATTAGACACGGGATGAAGGCTCCAGGGCTGTTGGGACAGACAGTGTGCAGACCTGGGAGGGCCCGCGTGTGTTTGACACACTTTGTCACCAGATGAACTGCAGTCTCTTGCTTTTCCCCGGTGGTTTGAAATGTTGGTAGTTAGGTGTTGCCTGGAAGTTTGCATTTTACAGCTGGAACTTTCCCTCCCTTCCCCCTGACTTTTGCATAAAGAGAACTTATTTAGGGTTTGGAGAGGCCGGCAAAAGCTGCCTGGGCCCTGCTGAAACAGCAGTACCTTCTAGGCTCGAAAAGACCAGAGAGCTTAACTTCCTTTTGAGAGAGGAGAGGGTGGGGTATGCTTTGGGTCACCGGTCTGGTGCAGGGGGACAGGCTCCCTACCGTTCAGATTCATCTTGGGAGGGTCAATGAGCTGTTATTATTATTATTATTATTACCACCGCCGTTGTTGTCGCCATCATTGTCAGATTGCTATGAAATAGTGAGTCGACCCACTGGCTTGCAGGAAGTCTAAGAGTAGATTCTAGGAGCTCCCACTGGTGTCTGCATATGCTTCCACATGTATGGTTTTTAAAAGAGATTTATTTTATCATGTTCTTAAAAACTCAATACCTGCAGCCCGAATTGAATCATCTTCAGTCCGGAAATGTGAGCATGTTTCTTTTTCTTTTTTGGAGGAGGAGGAGGAGGAGGAGGTAGGAGAGTTCTGGGTGTGAAGTTTTGATACTGTTAGTGATATTAGCATATCAGTGGAGCTATTATATGGGGGTTATTATATATATTTTTATATATATGTGTGTGTGTATATATATACATATATATATTCTTCCAGCTTGCGTGTGCACACACACAAGCACATACAAACACACCTACATTAACCACAGTCTCAGAGTTGGTCAATAACTCACCAAAACGTAACTTAAACACGATGAATTTAGGAGATTAAACAATTTCATTAATATTGAAATGGCTCTCCTGTCTGGGCTGCCTCGCTTGAGATGCAAGCGCACGTTTTTCAATATTAACAGAAGTGCTTGAAGGAAAGAATAATGTCACCTTCTTAATTCGGAAGAAATAACCAGGAGGAGGAGGTGGGTGGGAGGGGTGAGGGAGGGATGCTGACCTGTCTCTGGGGGCAGATCAACCCTCTGCCGCTGAACCCACTGGACGGGGGGCAACCTCTGCCGAGCTTTGGCTGGAGGCGGCTGAGCTTGGCAGAGCTGTGAGCTTCAGCTCCTTAGGAGGTGCGGCCTTTGGGGGGCTACTTGGTTCGGCCCCATTGGGCTTGAGGGTCCGAGGATGGGAGGAGCTGGGGATCCCAAGAGCCCGAGGGACCTCTGACAAGGAGCAGTGGTGAGGCTCGTGTTTCCCAGATGGAAAGGCATTGGCCCACAGTTTTCCTTCTTCAAAGGCAGCTGGTCTCAGAGTTACACCACAGAAGGTACTCCTGTGGGCGAGGCAGGAGCGCTCCTGGGAAGGAGTGGTGCCAGGATCAGAGTCCTCTTAGTAAATATGTGAATACCGATATATAGAATATAGAAAAATACTGAGTGATATGGATTCGGGATATGGAGCGATAGGAGTGAAAGATCTCTGTTCCCCAGTGACAGCCAGGAAGATTTTCTCTACCGGTGGGTGGGTGTGTGTCCATCTGTGAGCTCGCTTGCTCTCTCTCTCTCTCTCTCTCTCTCTCTCTCACACACACACACACACACACACACACACACACACACACACACCACACTGAGGGTGGGGGATGGGGAGAGAAATGTTTTCTTGTTTTAACAATTGGCATTTTGTTGCCTTGCAAAGGGCCTTTGTATGGCTGTTGAAATCATTGCTTGGAGTAAATAGAAGATTAACTAAATTCTGAGAGGAAACCTTTGGGTTAAAAAAAAAAAAGCCAAGTTGGAATAAATCTTTGTCTATCTCCCCAGGAAAGTTGTCCCCACCAAGTCTGGGACATGCAAGGTTACAAGTAGGAATCCGTGCCTGAGGGATCTTCAGAGTTTGGCCAGGGTGGGGTTGGGAGGTGAAGCCCATTGCCTATGCCCAGTGTTAATGAAGGAAATCGAACCTACCAGCACAAGTTGGAGGAGTTGTGAGCCGCACATTTAAAACTGGCCCTTTGCTACAAAGTGTGTCTTGTGTCTTGGTTCCTACTGAAGATCTACAAAGCCCAGGGGGAGGGGGGGGGAGGGCTTGCATGCTATTTACGGCCTTTTAAGACTGCTATTATGAAGAAGAGGGGGGAAGGAGCACTTTAAGAAATCTTGAAAAGTGCATCGAAGTCTATTGTACAGAACCCAAAACAAACAGAAGCTTTGGGGAGGGGGCACCGACCCGGAGGCTTAGGGAGCTGTTGGGAAAACTGTATAAAATACACATAAGTCAATTATACCCATGTGCAAACCAAATGGAAATCTCTCGCGCGCAATAGCCATTCATCGCCTCCGCTGTGCCCACCGCCGACCACCTTTCTGCTTGGAGAGTTTGCAATAGCCTCTTTTCCCACAAGCTGGACCACACACGGCTACAGATTTCGTAATAATTTATGCTAATTTCCCTCCATAAATCCACAATTCGCTTCAGTGGCACCCGGGCTGCCGAGGGAGTAAAAAGGAGACAGAGAGGTGACAAATACAATATTGATTTTGATTCCTTCTGTTGTCAAGCAGGTGTGTGTGTGCGCGCGCTCCAACGGCGGGGCTGGCGTCTGGGGGCGGAAGCTCCAGGAGAGGAAACCTTCCCGCGCCAGGCCGGCCCCTCCATCCACACTCCAGAAAGTAACGCGCCCTGGTTTGTTAATATTTACCAAACACCGGCGGCCTGGGGCGGAGGGAAAGTACCCAGTAGCTTCCGAAGGTTTCCTAGGCGCCAAAAACAATCCCCGCCTTTCCCTCTTGGAAAGCGAACTCTGCGCTGCCTGGAGCGCTCGGGCTAAGCCTTCCTCTGCCCGCTGCTCCTCGTCCTTTCTCCCTCAAGTCCTGCCTTCCCGCTGCTGAAGTGTCTCCCCACCCCGGCCTGAGTCTCTGCTCCCTCTCCTCCTTCCGTCCCTTTCCCTACTGCACCCTTGTTCCTCACTTTTCTTTGCATCACTCCCCCGCCCCCTCCACTTTTTCCATCTTCTCACCAAATGGACTGTGCAGTGTGCTAGTGGGTGCGGGAGGGAGAAGGTCGAGGCTGGCTCAGCATCGATTTCAGGTTCTGGGGTCTCCTCCAGCCCCCGCCCCCCACCTTGCCAGGCCGCCTCCCACCTTCGCCCGAGTGTTCCCCTCGGGCTGGGAACCCGCGCTTAGGCACCACGCTGCTTTGTCCCAGCCGTCATTCTTTGCCAAAACTGCATTTGGGTGGCGTGAAACGACTTAGCTTTCCTTTCAAAGGATTTTGTTCCCCGGGTATGTGGCACTAAAACAAACTCCCTCAACCTGTCAGCGACCGGTTTTTGAAAATTGCCCTTCGGAGTATTCTGCAGGCTGTTTGTGTGCCTCCGCCACCGGCACCCGTCATGGCCCAGCTTGGCTCTAACGTCCTGGATCTGGGGGGGCGGACCCAAGGGTCTTTCGGATTCATGGGCCTCGGAGACCGGCAGCCAGTTGTGCACCGCATCAGGGAAAACCTATAGGCCAAGATCCTCCCACCACGGCCGGCCCGCGAGTTTGAAGCCCCACTGCCTGGCCCCTTCCACTGACTCTGGCGGGAAATCAAACTGCCCCAGGAAGAGGCAGGGGAGGGGCCGCACTTTGCGCTCTGGCGGCAAGAGCCAACTATGGGTGAAAGGACGCTGCTCCCACCTCCCACCTCCCTCCCACCTCTTCGCCTGCCCGCGCCCCCAACAGCCCCCCCACACACACACCCCAGGAATCTTGGAAGGAGCACATTTACTTTCCCAACTAGTGGAACAGACTGCCTGCCTGGGGACTTCGGAGCCATGTTTGGTGACTGGGTTACATGAGGATTGGACCTTAACTCCTAACAGGAGAGTTGAAAAGAAACTTTTGAGGAGTATATTGCCTGTACTCCTCAGTTCACCCTCCCCAGTCAATCGTGCTGGGTTCTAAGAAAGGCAAGAATCTTTACCCCCTGCTTCCTCTTCACTCGCATCCGTACTGGAGGTGGAGGTGGAGGGGGTGGGGGTGGGGGTCGGTCAGATTCAGAGGTGCGCCGCTCCCCCCCCCCCCCCCCCCCCACTTAGCCCCTGTCGCCTGGTAAGGCCTCTGGCTGTGGCACCTGAAGTTAACAATTTGTATTTTCCTTGAGGTTGGGAGAAAGGGAGCAGCCACACCCCACACCTTTTAGAAGTATTTCCTAAGCAGCCCCTACAATTTGGAAAGGAGGGAAGACGCAGTTTTCTCTCCACATCAAGCACAAAACAAACAGCCAGTGTTAAGTGCCAGGTCCCTATAGACCTCCATCCCCACCCACAGTGAGCAGGCAGTTTCATTGCCTGTGAAAACAGTTCTTGCCCTGCTCACCATAATGCCCCCTCTTTAGAATCAGTTTGCTAAATACCATTTGGTCTTTGCTTGCTGCGGTTTGCTCTGAGATTTCAAGGCTTTAAAGCCTTAGTTTCCAAATCCCATCCCTCCTTTGCACAGACAATTGCATGGCTTTAAATGGAGCATTAGCAAACCTACAAATGCATTTGAAAAGTTATTTGCCAAAGATTGGTGGAAGGATTTTTGTTGTTGCTTAACCCTCCCCATAAGTTTTGCTCTGCACTTTGTGAAATAGAAGCAGCAATTCAAATCTATTATTATTACTGGAGGAAATATTGCTAAAGCCACCTTGGTATTGAAGGGATTAACTTGCTTTTCTCCCAGCCCCTAACTCTGGGGTTAAGACAGCAGTAGATCAACTGTATAATGTGTGCACTGTTCGCTCATTTGTACAAGCAGAACAAAGGTTGGACTAAGCCAAATTGCATTGCACTTGTGAACCGAGTCCCGATGTGAAGTATCTTTTACAGCGGGGGGAATGAGAACAATTTCGTGTATGTCTAAAAGGGAATAACAAAGCCACTTTCTTGAGCATCTCAAAGTGAAGTAGCGAGGCGTGACATTCCCAGGGTGAGGAGGGACAAAAGCAGGGTCAGGGGGATGAAAAAGAGAATCAAACAGCCACTTTCACATGTCTGCCCTCAACTGCTGCACCTCTCCATAATAGGAAACAAATGTTGTAAAAGGGGGGACTGCTCCCATTCATTCAAAATAGCAAATGATAGCTAAACAACATTGTCAAAACTGAATCAACTTCGGTGCAGTACCACCCAGAAAAAGGTATTGTGTTTTGTTTAATAGCGGGGTGGAGCAAGGGGTCTTTTTTTGGGGGGGGGAGGGGGAGAAAAATCACCCTATGCTTTTCATATTAATTTTCTTTGTCAGGAATTACTTGTTTGCTCAGATCTTGGGGGTGAGGGAACCAGTACTTCTGTTTAGGCGCCCACTCTTAAAATGTGGTTTTGGAGGGATTTGGGGAAAGCAGAAACAGGAAGGTGAATTTTAGCTTTATAAAGTGTTTGAAGGCTTCCAATAAGCGGGAAAAAATGTTTTAACCTCCTTTGAATGTCTTATCCAGAAAAAAAAATAAGACAATGACTGCAATAGAATATTAAGGTAAATCCTGCACCTTAGGTCTCGATGTCCTTTGCTCATAAGCTTGAATAAAATCGATTCTGGAGGGAACTGCAGATATCTGAAATGAAGAATAGTTTGCATCCATAATATTTGTTGGTGCATTCTCCCGGCTTCATTTGTTTCGAAACCAAATAACCTGTAGGTCCCCAGCCTTGAAACCCTGAGCCTCTGCGTTGTTTGTTCAGGCTGACAAGGAGGAGAGCCTAGCCCGGTGGACGTGTACACTATGTGTTTTCTCAATGGCAGAAGCGGGAAAATCGCTGAAGACCACAGCAGCCTTTAGAGATAATAATTCGTGTGTTCCTGAGAAGGTTAAAAACTATTTGATTCATATTCTCTCTCTCTCTCTCTCTCTCTCTCTCTCTCTCTCTCTCTCTCTCTCTCTCTCTCAGCTTTTTGTTTTTTGTCTCTATGCGCCCCCCGCTGAGCTGCCACCCACAAAGCCGGTTTGAAAAAGGAGGAAAGAAAGAAAGCGGCTGATCCTCACCGGCCTCCCCCAGCTGAGAATGGCTGGGAGGCGGGGCTGGCGGCGCTGCCCGCTCCCTCCCCGGGAAGCGAGGTCTCTCCGCTCAGGCGGGTCTCACCTGTGACTAGGGCTTCGCCTCGCCGCCGGTCCCCAAGCCGGGTGCGGGCCCCACGCGGAGTGCCAACCCCCCACGCGCGCCCACCTTCTCGGCACCACCCCTGCCTTGGGCGCACAGTGTGCTCACTGGTGGGTCACTGTCTACTGACAAGCTTTAGGGGGAAACCAGGTTGCCCCGAGGGCCTCCCAACGCCCCAGAAATAGATCCACCGCCTTCTGTGTTCCTCTGTTTCTCTCTTCTTCCCTCTTTTCTCTCCTCTCTACCCTCATCCCTTCTTTCTCAGATTCTTGCTTCCATTTCTGGTGTATGAACATCAGGTTGTAGGTCCTTTTGCGAACAAACTTAGCTGCCCTCCCAGCAGTGCAGAATGTCCTGATGGGCCCTGCCTGCCCAAATGAAGGGAGAGAGGGAGGAAAGGAGGGAAGAAAGGAAGGAAGGAAGGAAGGAAGGAAGGAAGGAAGGAAGGAAGGAAGGCAGGCAGTGAGGAAGGAAGGGAGGGGAGAAGACAGGAAACTAAAACCTCTCCACCCCCCACCCCATCACCCGCACCCTGGGGGCGCAGTGGTGGCCGGGCTAAGCCGGGCTCTGCGTGGGGACAGGTCCTTCTTCACGTGGCCGTTCCTGGCGCCCGTGCAGTTTGAGAGACTTCGGCCCTTCCTGTGGTTGACGTCACTCACCGTCCCCCTGCCTGGCCCCAACACCTGCGGCCCTAGTAAGCAACCCCTCACTCCCCCTCATTTATTTTATTCACTATCGTATTAGGTAAGGCCGGGAAGTGCATCTGTACAAATTATATATTTAAGATAAATGTTAACTCTGCGTTGCCTTTTCCCCCTCAGGGTGCTTCCTCCTCTGTCTCTCGGGGGTCAATGCATGCCGTGGAGCCGTCAGGAATTCCAAAAGGGCTGGCCCCGCGGCGACTTCCTTGGGAGCGACGGCCTTTGCGTGGGGTGGCCGTGGCGGCTTGGTCGGGGGCGTTGGTGGCCTCCCCGCTCAGATCGGCTGCCCGGTCTCCCCGAGACCGCAGGAGCGAGAACCTCTCACCTTTCCCTTCCTCCCTGCCCCCCCCCCCCCGCAGGTCGGGTTCCTCGTCTCTAACTGGCGCCCCGAGGCCCGGAGCTTGGGGAGACTCCTGATCCTTCGTGTTCCGTCCCTTCATCCTCTTTTCACCTGCTTTTCTTTCATTGAAAAAGAAAGCTACACACAAAGAGGGTAGAGGAGATTAAGCACACAGTGAGCCCATCTTCCCTATCTCACGCCTTGTACCCCTTTCCGATCAGACCGGGGACCCGCGGGCACCGGTAGCCGCTCCGGGTCTGCTGGACGCCCGTCCGAGACCTGTTGATGCGTCGGCGCCGCGCCGCGTCGGAGTCGGTTATGTAAACTGCGTGTGTGTTTCACATTATCCTCGTGCTGTCTGCGGGCAATGTAGATTTTCTAAAGATCTAATGAATAAACAACCAGCAACTGCTGGCGGTGTCATTTACATTGTTAATGCCTACATGTGTATAATAAATATGCATTTGTATGTCTTCAAATAAACTCTTTTTAGTTTCTAACCTGTGGTGATTTTTTTTTCCAAAAGAAGGAAGGGTTGGGGTGGGAGGCAGGGAACCTCGTCTTCCCAGCAAACGAGTTTCTTTCACGTGCGTGGATCAGGTGAAGATCGCGCTGCCGTGGAGCCCAGGAGTAGGGTCCGTCCCAGCCGCCGAGGAAGCCGGGCTCCACCGGCCCCCACCCCCGCGCTGGCCTCGCCAGGGAAGGGAGAAGGCGCCCGGGCACGCACTTAGAGGCGCAGCCGGAGGGGCAGCTGCGCTTCCCGTGGGAGCGGGGAGACGCGGGAGAGCATCCCCGGGTCCGGGTGCCCCCCCACCCATCCTCCCGGTCTCTATCGCCTTCCCCCAAACAGAAGCGCCAGCGACTTCGCTAAGATCGCAGCTTGGGTTGGGACAGTTGGGCTGCTGTAGCTCTGACAACCTCTGGGACAAGTTAGCGAGGGAATTTCTGCACCGGCGACGTTAGCCCCAGCGCATCTGTAGGCAGCATTTCGGACCCGCCTGGGGGGCCGCGGGGAGGGAAGAGAGGCGAGGGCGCTGGGGTCCCAGACTCTGACCCAACGGCCGCCACCTCCGGGAGGGCAGCCGCGAGGAGGGCGGCGGAGACACGGATGCTCCGGGGACAAACGGCCGCCCGCGCCGCGGGCTTTGCGCCCAGGGGAGCTGCTGTTTTCAGAAGCCGAGCACCCTCCCTGCAAGGCCCGCGCCGCGCGTTTCAGGCCTGGCGCCGACGCTGGCGATCTCTCCCTTCCGACCAACCAGGTGCCACTCTCCTAGCGCGCTGGAAGGCAAACGTCTCATCCGCCCCGTCCTGGGTCTGGAATACATTATTTTAATGAAGTCTATGGCGACCGACTCTCCTCTGAGATCTATTCCACGGTGCAATTAGGAACGTATCGATGCCAGCTCATATGAATATGCAGGAGCGTGTCAATTAATTAGCAGACAGAGGAATCTCATTACGGTGCTCAGAACCCTGTTAGAGTTCAGCGGAATTAAGGGGGTGTTTGGCAATGCGCCGGATTAGTGAATATTTTACTGTGCACTCATTTAACTTCATTATCATAGCACTTACACTACTCTCTGATTTTATTAATTAAATTGCTCATTAATCTGTCCAAAAAGGATGAAAGTTTTAACGTGCCACCCAATAAGTTGGAAAGTAAACTTTCGCGCGCTTGGTACTCGCTCCGGGCCTGAATGGCGTGGAGGCGGCTTTCGCCGCCGCAGACGGAAGGCGCGTTCTCCGCTCCCTCCATCCCGCAGCTTCCGGAGCCAGCGCTCCAGTTTCCCGAACGCCCTCCGGGAGCACAGGGTCGTCTGGGGGGCGGGGGAGGAAGAGAGGGGGCAGGGCTGCGGCCTCAGCTCAACCCTTTCGCTTTTTGCCTCCTGGGACTGGCCTGGCAATGAGTCGACTTTCAGGACTCCAAAAAATAAAAACCTCTTACTCTTTCTCAGCAGCGTGGGTGCTGCGATTTACTGGGCGTGGAGCGATTTGTCCAGGGACAGGGAAAGTGTCCCTGGGGTTACCTTCTGCGCGCTTAAGGCGCTTGGCCTCCAGACCCTAAGGCTCATTCCCGCCCCGCCCCCACCCCGCCCCAGGCGTGCGCAAAATGCACTTGGTGGGGGTCAGCGTCTGCAACGCCCCCTAACGGCCTGCTGAGCGCAGCACCCACGCCCCCGGCCGCTGGAGAACTGGCCACTGGAGAACTCGGCGGGGCACTCAGTCCTAGACCAGAGCCACCCCTCAGGCATCATCCAGGTTTGTGAACGCGCGGCTCACGACCACCTGCACCTCCCCCACCCTATCCCGAAAGGTTAGAAAGACAAATATTAAAATTACTCGCACAAAGGGAACTGCTAAAGCGATCCCAAATTAATATGCATGCAAAATTAATTAGTTGCTTTCCGTGACATCAAAATAAGTACCTGGGAAACAGAACACCTTCTGGGCATTGGGAACATATGCTGGAATTAGAGTTAATTGACTAATTACATAAATTAGGCATTACTTTTGCAACACATCAAGTATAAAAGATATCTCAATTAATTGTGCATAAATTACCAGGTGAAATGGGGCGGTGGTCCGGCCAGGATCCGGGTTCTCCGACCTCTCTGCTCTTTTTTAGAGCCCCAAAGCCAAGCGGCGTCGCGCTCGACCCACTGGCAGGCGAGGAGAGAGGGAGACCTGCCTGAGAGTCCGCGCTGGAGTAGGCTGATGACCCCGGGCAATCGTTAATGCGAAGGAAACTCCCCTTCTCATTAAAATCAATTATGTGCAGTTAGATTGATCAGCTTTTGTCAGAAAGGGGCGAAACAGTCCCCTTTACCAATGCTAACCCCCCACTCCCCTCGTCCACCTTAGCTGGTTCTGTGGTCACCTGGGGGCCCTCGCTGAGCAGGTCCTGCTGTTCCGGTCCTCAGTCTCCTGGATAAGGAGATTGGCGTCAGCTCTGGACCACTTTCCATTGACCTGGGCTCAGCCCGGCGGTTTGGGATGTCAGGCATCTCTTGGTGGTCTGCATCCTCTGAGCTTGCCACTACTCACCCAGGAATTCAACTTCCAGGGAGGGAGGCCCAGTGCTTTGAGTCTTTTTGGTTTTGAAGTGGGTGTAAATCAACCTCCGGGATGTAACATCTAGTGAATAACCCACACATTCTCGTAGAGGATGGTTTGTCAGAGCCCCCGGCACCGCCCCCCCCCCCATATATGGTTTCTCTGCTCTCTTATGAATGAAAAGACAGAATAGATATAGCATGCGTTTGGGAGGGGTGGAGGCACTCCCTTCTCCAAGGGGAGCTCCAGAGACCACACTATTAATCCTCCCTCAGCAAACCACCAAAGGTAGCATTTGTTTTGCCTTTCAAACAGTCTGTTGTTGGCAAAATGTTAATGATCTTGGCAGTGACTTTCCCCTATGTTCTCTACGCATTTTAAGCGAAAGAGAAAAGCGTCCCAAAGTAAAAGGGTTATTTGGGCCGTGGACAAAGTCATGCCTCTTCCAAACCCTAGTGAAATCTCAGAAACTCATATGCATTCCTTACATAAATGACCACCGATTGCAATGCCGTTCGGTTCTATTGATCTGGTGTAGAGATTTTCCACTGGTGTGTCACAGCACACTGGTGCGCTGCAACAATTTTTAAAGCATGCAGTACCTGATCATTTAGTCAGGGCCACTGACCTCTTTTTCCTTAGATTGTCAAATAAAAAATGACAAAAGCCAACACGACAATAGCCATCTGGTGTGAATGAATCAACATTACACCTATTTTTGTCAGATCAGCAAAGGTATGATAGCAATTAGTTTAGAATTACTAGTATTTAGAATTTGAGTAATTAGTGTATGTGTGCTGTGAGATGAAAAGGGCCGAAAATCATGATCTAGTGGAATGTTACTAATGGAGCGACAGATTTCTCAGCAACTCCTGGAGCTGTCATCATGTGCCTGGCGGTTTGTAAAGTATCCGAAGTCACAGACCTGTGTCCCCACCCCCAGGATTCCCAAGTTGTCATCATTTTCTTCTGTTTTGCAAAAGCAAACACAGAGAACTAAAGGAAATCCTGAGGAACCCTCTATCGTCTGATTATCTACATCTTCATCAGGGTGCCTGGTGACATTTGTTAGAACATGATCCTGACTGCTGATGGACTGAAGAAACCAATGAATTCCTAAGTTACTGAGACAAACATTCATTTTGATGTAGAGGTTTCCTGCAGGAGCCAGATGCTGAAGGTACTTGAGGGAGATGTTGACAAGTGGGTAATTGTCAGCAGAACTAAAACAGACACTTTGTTTACAGTTGAGCATGATTAATTGAGAGTAAATGAAACAGCACTTTATAAAATCACCATCCAAGTTCAAAAAGGCTGTATGTCTCTAGGAATACAAGAAGTGGACTTATTGTACAAGGTCTAGTTTTGCCAGACTCTTGAAGCAGCAGCTGGCAGCAGTGTGAATGGGAAGCAGATATGCTTTATTGCTTACTGGCTAATCTGCTGTAACAGAAATCGAGGGTGGGAGGTGGGAGGGGGGCAATTTACAGAGTTGGATTAGAAACATTTTCTCCTAATTAACTGAGTTTTAAATTTCTCTTATTAAAATGTTATCCCTCCCTCTCTTTTCATTCTACCTTTAAAATATGAAACTCACTTAATGGGAAATAATTTTCAAAATGAGCCGCATGTAATAAACCCAAACTGATGCCATTAAATGCCACTGTGATTCTTTAGTTTGCAAGAGAGCATTTCTGTTTCCTGTGGTTCTGATAAATTGCAGAGGCCAGACTCTTGCAAACATCTTATGATTGTCCAACACAATAAATTTTAATGAAACAGGAAAAATGGCCTTCTTTCAAAGTACAGTGTGACTTATACACACAAGGTTTTGGGGTTTTTGTTTTATTTTCTTTTTGGCCTCTATCCTGCTAGACCAGAGGTGACCAGGCCAACACCTTCCTAATAAACTCCAATAATCATGTCTGTGCACAGTAGTGCTGCAGACATACCGATCAATTCCCTTGGGTGGATATCTTGGATGGATGGACTTACAGTAGTTGATAATAAATGGACAGTCTTTGCATTGTAATATAATGCCCAATGAAGATCAAAACAATGAGTTTAAGGCAGTCAGAAATAATTTTGGGTCATTAACATTCAATCAAATTAGTACTGTTGTCCAATTGTAGGCATGGATAGAGAAACACATGCCAGGCAAATACGATGCAAACCAGAACTTGGTTTGAGCTGTTAGGAAAGCTCTCTCTTGAGACTTCTTGCAATTAAGAACTGTCTCTAGGAGCTTCTGAGACGAAAGCAAAAGCAGAATTTATGGAATAGAAGGAGAGAGAGAGGGAGGGAGAGGAAGAGGGAAGGAGGGGGGGAAGAGAAAAGGAAGAGGAGGAGGAGGAGGAGGAGGAGGAGGAGGAGGAGGAGGAGGAGGAGGAGGAGGAGGAGATGAAGAGAGAAATGGAAACATCTTTTCTAGTGAGCCACAGACTTTATGTGAACCAATACGCTTTCTTTTCCCTTGAACTTGTTTGAGCTAAGTTCTGAAAGGATCATATTCAAGAAACCCAGAGCCGATTTCGTGCTGAAAATTATGCCTATCCCTTCTGTTTCTCCTCATCAGGAGGAGCAACTCAAATTGACGCGGAATTCGTGAAGGGTGAATTGGGTAGCTCTTGGGCTTTGGGTCCCAAGGAATTTCCTTTCCTGGTGGGCACTATATATTGGTTTGGTGATTGCACACTTTTGGGGATACTTATCAAGGCTTCTAGAGTCTGCCAGTTTTAGGATGAGGAGCTAAAGTAATATCTCCATCATCATATCCCTAAGCCCTTAAAAATCTTAGAAGTCAAGCAGCCAGCCTCCCCTCCCTCCTTCCCTTCCTCCCCCTCCTTCCCCCTCCCTCCTTTCTTCCTCCCTCCTTTCCTTCCTCCTTTCCCTCCCTCCCTCTTTCCCTCCCTCCTTCCTTTCATTCTCTTTCTCCCTCCTTCCTTTTCTTCCTCCATAGCATTTTTGAGGACTAATTCTGGCCTGGGCCATTAAATAGCAAAGCAGGGCTCTGGTACATTTATTTCAGGAGTTGAATATCAATTGGAGAAAGAAAAAACATACTCAAGAATAGTCACCAAAATCTTGGAGTGGGGTTCTTTCTTATTGGAAGCTCTTCATGATTTTTGTCTTAAAAAAAGCAAAACTCTATTCTCTCATTTAACCCTCAAAAATAACCCATTGGGGATGGAATCTGTGAATAAAAATGGCTACCAGCCATTGAGTGCTCTGTTAGGCCAGCAGTTCTGAAAGTGTCGTTCTTGGGCTCTGGAGTTATCTGAGAACCTTACATGGGTTCCATGAGGTTCAAATGACCTTCATAATAATACTAAGGCATTATTTACCTTTTTCACTCTTATTCTTTCACTGGTGTACAATGGAATTTGCAGAAGCATCATGACATGTAATTTTTTAACACATTGAATCCTTGCCCTAGCTGGTTTGGCTCCATGGATAGAGCATCAGCCTGAGGACCAAAGGGTCCTGGGTTCAATTCAGGTCAAGGACAGGTACCTTAGTTGCAGGCTCCTCCCCGGCTTGTGCAGGAGGTAACCAATTGATGTGTTCCTCTCACATGGAGATGTTTCTCTCTGTCATTTCCTTTCTCTTCCACTCTCTCTAAAAATCAATGGAAAAATATCCTCGGATGAGGGTTAACAACAACAAAAACACATATTGAACACAGAAACAGCAATGAGAATCCAGTTGTCTTCTATTAAGCTAGACATTAAACAGATTTGCAAAAATGTAAACAAAACACTGGTACTCTTCTAATGAATGTTGTTCTAGAGAATATAGTTTTTATGTAAATGAGTTATTCATGTTGACATGCAATGGATTTATTATTTTAATAAATATTTAATTTTCCCCCAGTTTTAGTTTCCAATACTATCATAAATATCTATAGCTATGACTCCAATAAACAAAGTGTTTGGGGTAGGCTCTGCTATCACCCTTGTTTTAGAGATGAGGAAACAAAGATCGGGAGAGAGTTTGGGAAGCTCCAAGGTTCCACAGACAGTAGGTTGGGAGGTCAAGGCTCTCCGCTTCCAAAATTTGATATTTGGCTTCATTTTATAGTTGAAATTGAAGTGTTTCTATTCATGGTTGGAAATGCTGCAACCCAGAGAGATGATGTGATTTGCCTAAGCTCACGCAATTGGTAACTGAGCTAAGGCTTTAGCAGGTTCTTCCCACTAGAGCTCGTGCCACTGTGCCCCTATTCAGTGGTGTGCTAGGAAGCTGGCTGTTGATGGAGAAAAGCATTCATTTTTAGTAGAATTCACCAGTGAAGCCATTTGGGCCTGGAGTTTTCTTAGTGGGAAAGTTGTTACTTACTAGTAAACTTCAAATTTTAAAATAGATATCATGCTATTTAGGTTATCTATATCTTCCTGTCTAAAGTAATTCCCTCCTAGTTTCCTCAAAAAATTAAAAATGGAACTCCCATTTGACCCAGTAACCCTCTTTCTAGGAATATATCCCAAGAAATCAGAAACGCCAATCAGAAAGGACATATGCATCCCTATGTTTTTAGGAGCACAATTTACAATAGCTAAGATTTGGAAACAGCCTAAGTGCCCATCAGCAGATGAGTGGATTAGAAAACTGTAGTACATCTACACAATGGAATACTATGGGGCTGTAAAAGAGAAAGAACTCTTACCATTCGCAACAGCATGGATGGACATGGAGAACATTATGCTAAGCGAAATAAGCCAGTCAGAGAAAGATAAATATCACATGATCTCACTCATTTGTGGAACATAATGAACAACATAAACTGATGAACAAAAACAGATCCAGAGACAGAGAAGCATTGAACAGACCGTGAAACTTCAGAGGGAAGGCAGTGGAGGGGGAAGGGTCAGAGATCAACCAAAGGACTTGTATGCATGCATATAAGCATAACCAATGGACACAGACACTAGTGGGGGTGAGGGCATGTGCTGGGGGGTGGCTGGAGGTGGTCAGGGAGAGGTCAATGGGGGGAAAAGGAGACATATATAATACTATATGTAATACTTTAAACAATAAAGAATTTTTTTAAATGAAGTAATTCCATCCAAATTAATTAATTTGTTGCTCAAGTTGATCATAACATTTCCTTATTAGTATTTTAGTGTTCTCTTGGTTTTTTTCCCCCTCTTAATCAGTCTGGTTAGAGGTTTATCAATTTTCTTGATTATTTTTTAAGAACCAGCTTTTTAGTTTCATTGATCTGATTTAAACTCCCTGCTCTGCTACTTACCAACAGAGTAATCTTGGGCAAGTAACTTCATATGATTTTCCTATGTCTTCAATTCTTAATTGTTGCTTCTACAGTGTAAAATCTATTGTTATTTCCATCCAGTACATTTTCATTTCTGATATTATGTTTTTCACGTCTAGAAGTTTCATTTGGGTCTTTTCTTTGGCTCATCTGTGCTAATTAATCATCGCTGTCCTTCCTGGACGTATTCTTATTGATTATGGTTCATATTTTCTTGCATGCCAGATAATTTTTGATAAATTCCAGTCATTGTGAATTTTAAGTTGTTGAGTGCTGAAGGCATTTGAAAGAGTGTTGGACAATATTGTTATTTGAATCAATCTGATCCTTCTGAGTCTTGACTGTGGCAGGTTTAGAGCAGCCTTTACTCCAGGGCTAGTTCAGTCCTACTCCTCAGGTATGACCCTTTAGAGAACTCTGTGTGATGCTCTATGCTTTACAAGGTCTCTCCATTTTACTCCTAGTTTTGTGTGAGCCCCAGTAATTGTTCTGCTTACTGCTTTTCAGTGGGTTCTCCCCGCCCCCGTCCCCCGGCTGCATGGATAGATCTATACTCAGCTAGACTCCAAGAACTCAGCAGATCTCTATGATCTAGTCTGCAAAGTCTAGACACCTACTCCTTCCCAAACTCCAGTGTGTCACCTTAGCCAGTGATTACTACTGGACTTTGGTTAGATTATTTCTCCTTGTCCTGTGGACTAGAAACTACTTCTAGGCAGTAAGCTGGGATGACCATGGGATGTCCCTCATGTGTTTTTCATTGCTCAGAGACCACAGGCCTCCTCTGCCTGAAATGGTTTGTAAATGTATTTTGCATCGATATCCAGGTTTTTTGGAGTGGGAAGGTAATTGTTCATGGGCAAAGCAGAAGTCTGACTATGCATACAATTTGTTGTGAAAAATATTATTTTCTAAGCAGAATATCCCCTTTTATAGGAAGTTAATGTAAAGGTTTTGTATTTTTTCATTTTAAAATGTCACATCTCTCTAAAACAAACTGCAAATCTCTCATTTTCAACATTCTTGAACTAAAAGGGAGAATATCAGTGCTTTATATTTTATAGGTTCTCACTTTTTAAATACCAGACTTTATACGCACACAGATATTATAAGGAAATACATGGTATTAGGATGCTTGAGATTATCTTTACTAGAAAATGCACTACCTTTCTGCTCATTTAAAAAAAAATCCTTACCTGAGGATATGTTTTTACTGATTTTAGAGAGAGGAGAGGGGGAGAAAGAGAGGGAGGGAGGGAGAGAGGAAAAGAGAGAGAGAGAGAAAGAGAGAGAGAGAGAGAGAGAGAGAGAGAGAGAGAGAGAGAGAGACATTCATGTGAGACAAAAACATAGATCAGCTGTCTCCTGTATACTCCCCAACCGGGGATGGAACCCAAAACTTAGGTATGTGCCCTGACAATGAATCAAAACCACAACCTTTTGGTGTAAGGGATGATGTTCCAACCAACTGAGCCACCTGAGCCATCTGGCTAGGGCCTTTTCCATTCATTTAAACTCTTATTAAATTATTATTTTTCTTCCTAGTTACCAATTGGGCTTTAAGAATTGCACAAATGGCCCAGCCTGAGTGGTTCAGTGGTTGAGTGTCGACCTATGAACTAGGAGGTCACGGTTCAATTCCCAGTCAGTGCACATGCCCGGGTTTCAGGCTTGATCCCCAGTGTGGGGCGTGCAGGAGGCAACTGATCAATAATTCTCTCTCATCATTGATATTTCTCTTTCCCTCTACCTCTTCCTTCCTCTCTGAAATCAATAAAAATGTATTTTTCTTAAAAAAATTGCACAAATGATAATTTATATGGCATTCCCTGTATCTGAGAACTTAAATTTTTTAAAAAATGATAAACCATCAGTGACTTCATATAAAGTGTGGATGAGTCCATTATCAATACCAAAATTTAGTACCAAATAAGGGTAAACAATATCTATATATGGCTGGTATAAGAATGTACACTTCCCACTTCAATAAAGAGCATTCAGCACCTCTTAGGAATAAAATTCTACTCTTTTGAAAGCTCTGTGAAAAGGTTGTGAACATTTGAAATTTTCTTTTCTTGAATTAGTCTAATCCTTTGTAATAGGTTGTGTTCCTGTGTTTAGCAGGGCTTTTGAAGACTAACTTAAGAGGCAGGATTTTGAGGGATGAGAAATATATTATATCAAATATTTCCTTCCTCTTATGTATTAAGTACTTAGCAAAGTAATTACTTTCGTTCTCATTTGCCAGAGAGAAAAACTTTTTCTTATATATTTTACTATCCCTTAATAGACATAAGGCTTCCTAAGCTATCCATCATATTGTGGTCAGATTATCTTTACCTTTAAAGACAGGTACATTTGGAGATCTCATAACTTGGTAATTCCTCTGTTATGTCATATTTTATTTCCTGATAATTAAGCATCATATCATCAGAAATGATAATGACTATGATTATGAAATTGAAAAACATGGATAGGAATGGGTTGGTTATATTCCTTATAATACAGTATTGGGTCTTTATTCTTACATGTGAAAAAAACTGTTTGAATTTTGCTGGCTGCCACCATGTTTTGAGTTTTTAAAATACTCTTGCCTTTTTGACCCCCCACTTTTGCTTCTAAATAATCAAAATAATTAAATATCTATACAAAGGTCTGAACTTTTAAATATTTATAGATTCTCATTCATTTTTTACTTCATTTATTTTTGTTTACAATGTGTTTGTGCTGTGTGAAAATGCATTTCGGGGTTTGTCTATTACTCAGAGGAATAACTGCGGAATCTTCCCCCTTTACATAATCCTATTTTTAACAATAAAAGGAAAATCATGATGTCATGATGCCTGTGGTTCCTCTGGTGTTCTTTGTTATCAATTAAACACTAAACTAGAGGTTTTAATTTCCCAGTCCCTTGGGGATTTATTTACAAAGCAACCTGCATTTTTACCTTCATGCAAAAACATTGCATTATTTACAAAATGAATATTAAAATAATACAATTAGAATGAAAAGTGGTTTCCTTTGGGGTTTTCTTGAGAGAGTGAGACAACGTTATCTGCAAAGCTGATTTGATATTAATGCATTCTGCTAATCGAGTTTATTTTCTGCATTGACTAAAGTTAATAGTAATCCTTTAATTTGCAAATATGCAGTTCTAAAATTGCATTTCCAAGTTGATTGCTGGTGGTTATGCTACATGGTGTAAGCTCACTGCTGAACAGATTATTTACACTCACTCTAGAAGATGAAATGATCCCCAACCCATCTTTCTTGCAAAATTAGTAGAAATGCTGGTTGCTATTAAACCCGATCAGCTGGTATCACAGCAGGGGACTTGTGAAAAAATTACTTAATATCTCTTTGTTTACAGTCTTCACAGAGGTGAATATATTTAAGGTAATAATTCAACAGCTAACCAGCTACTGATGTTACCTATTTCTGTTTAAAGAAGTTGCATTTTTAAAAATAAACCTATGCCACACCAAAGATTTTATTTTTTCCCCTAAGAATTTTATTTCCCGTGTGTGTGTGTGTGTGTGTGTGTGTGTGTGTGTGTATGTATTTAGTGATACTCCTCTTAATGCTTGAGCTGATTAAGCCCAAGATGTTATATTGCATGGAGGCAATTTGATCATTCCTGCATTTTCAGAAAGCATGGCATTGTGTAGAACTAAATTTTGATTTCTTAATCAGCCACTGATTTATAAGACAAGTAGGAAACAATTCACTTTATGAGTGCCTCAATTTCCCTTTTAAAGCAGCAATTAAACCTTAATGGGACCACTGTGGATTTAATTAAATAGATTGGAACAAACTTAGATTAAAAACAGCGACTAATCTATAAACTTCTATTTTTTTATTGTTATAGGAAAAAATTACTCCAAATCAGCAGTGGGAAAAACATGTAAATGTAATGCCCTTAGAAGTACATGTAGTGCCTGTTGATTTTAAGGGAGCCATGCAAAGTATGTGAGTGGAATTTGATTCTGAGTTTCTTCAGTTGGCACAACAGTTTAGTTTTTTAGCTATATTTATGTTTCACTGTTTCCTTCAAACAGCTCCCATAATGAATGTATTTCATGTCTTGAGTCATTCAGGTCTTAAAACTGCTTTCTCTTTCTTTCCATATGTACCTGATTGGCTAACAAGATAATTCCATTATCTAGGCAACCTCTAATCTAAGACCTATTAATTTTTCTTGCCTCTGATATATGACTTTAAACTGGAAAAGAATCTTTTAAAAAATATATTGCTCTCCAAGCATCACTCTAAGGAGAAGAGGGTAGCTGAATTGCCTATTATTTGGGGGTTTGGAAAAGCAGCTTAATGATATTCACATTAGAAATTATTTACCCAGAGAGTTATAACTTCTCTCTCCAATATATTATTAGCTGAACCTTGGCTCAACTCTTATTTTAATGGAAGATCTTGTGCTGTCTTGTTGTGTGTATTTGAGTTACAAGAATTATTGAATTTTTTAAAAGGCACAATTAGAGCAATTCATTATTATATAATAATTTTAGTTATTTTATTATTTGTTGGAGGTTAGAAATGGTATACATTTTTGTTCACTCTAAATTCCTATACCTAGCACTGTTTCCAATGCATAGTGGGTACTCAACAAATATCTGTTGGGCAGGTGGATGTCAGCTTTTGTTGCCACGCCCTTGCTACATCTGCATAACTATGTGAGCTCCGGGTGTCACACTCCTGTACCCCACTTTCTACCCTGACAAATATCATTTAAGGTCCAATGGGGGAAAAGGAGCCACTCTATTTAAATCAGGGGGAATTTAGTACAGGAAATCAGTTGCACAGGTGCCAGAAGAGCTGAAAAGATAAAAAGAGGATGGGAGCACTAGCTGGTTTGGCTCAGTGGAGAGAGCATTGGCTTAGGAACTGAAGGGTCCCAGGTTCAATTCTGGTCAAGGGCATATGTCCGGGTTGTAGGCTCGATCCCCAGTAGGGGGCATGCAGTGAGCAGCCAATCAGTGATTCTCTCTCATCATTGATGTTTCTATCTTTCTCTCCCTCTCCTTTCTTTTCTGAAATCAATAAAAATATATACTTAAAAAAAAAAAAGGAGGATGGGAAGGCAATACAAAAGTTAATAGCAGCAGGAGCCATACCCCTAGACTAGAGGGACAAAAGGAGGAAGGGGTGTTAACAGAGCTCAGAGCCTGGGAGCACCTGATAGAACCTGAAACCACAGAGGACCTGTCTGACGGACACTGACACCACGGAGGTGATGCGCCCATGGTCAGGGAGGTGCCAGAGGCAGAGAAGGAGGGGAAAAGTACTCTGGCTTCTCCCTTCCTCTGCCCTCCAACTTCTCATTGGAAAACCCTGCAGAATGCCACTGACATGGGAGTATAAGGAGAGTTGTCTGCACTAGCTCCCCTCCCCTTCAGCAACAGAGCAGGAAAGGGGAGGAATGAATCTGAGAACAGCAGGCCTTGGTGTGCTCCACTACCAGAGGAAGATGCTTTAGGGATCATGCCAGTTTTGTGCTTTCTATCTCCCACTTCCGGGTCCCTCTCTGCCAGTTATTCTGCCTAGTTAACTCCTACCCCAGGATGATTCACCAGCATCCTTATGTCCTAAGACAGTGATGGCGAAGCTATGACACGCGAGCTCATTTTTTTGGTTGACTTTTCTTTGTTAAATGGCATTTAAATATATAAAATAAATATCAAAAATATAAGTCTTTGTTTTACTGTGGTTGCAAAAATCAAAAAATTTCTATATGTGACACGGCACCAGAGTTAAGTTAGGATTTTTCAAAATGCTGACACGCCAAGCTCAAAAAGTTCGCCATCACTGTCCTAAGAGACCCCTTCCTGAAGCACCTGATAACTCAAGATCAAGCAGCTGGCCTACATTTGACACTCTGCTTGCCCGGCCCTAGAGAGAGAAATCCAGTCCAGCAGAGCTTTAGAGCTCATCCACCCATCTCCCAGGTGATTTCATGCCAAGAACTGGGGGATGATCCACTGAATTTGGGGTGGAGAGAGCATTGTGATCTTGGTGAACAAGGCCTGTGCCCAAACTATTAGTGATATGATGAGGGTAGCCTATGCATTACCATAATTCTAGGCTTACGCTTGTCTTTTTAAAATTTTTAATCATTTTATTTAGTGGTGTGACATTGGTTAATGACATTATGTAGGATTCAAGTCTACAATTCTATGATACATCATCTATAATTGTATTGTGTTTGCCACCCAAAGTCAAATCTCCTTTTAGACCATACTAGAGGCCCAGTGCACGAAATTGGTACATGGGTAGGGTTCCTAGTGGCTGCCAGCTGCTGGCTGGGGCCTCCCTTCCCTGGCTGCCAGCTGCTGGCTGGAGCCTTCCTTCATTCCGCACTGCCCACTGGTGGTCAGCACATGTCATAGCAAGTAATCAAATTCCTAGTTGGCTGAATTCCCAAGGGGACACTTTGCATATTAGGCTTTTATATATATAGATATTTGGCCCCATTTCCTAACCCCATCCCCTTTTCCTGTATCTATGAGTGTTGTTTGTTTTTCTTATTCGTTCATGTGTTGCTTTCAGCTTTATATCCCAACTAGAGGCCCGATGCACAAATTTTGTGGGAGAGGCTTGGCCCTCGCAGTCCCAGCTTCATCCGGAAGGTCATCCAGATGTTTGTTCTGCTGTTCAGCCATCTGGTTTAATTAGCATATTATGCTTTTACTAGAGGCCTGGTGCACGACATTCGTGCACTTGGGGAGGGGGTTCCCTCAGCCCGGCCTGCACCCTTTAGCAGTCAGGAGCCCTCAGGGGGTGTCCAACTGAAAGCTTAGGCAGCTTTCAGTTGGACATCCTTAGCGCTGCTGGGGAGGTGGGAGAAGCTTCTGCCACCACTGCTGCACTCGCCAGCCATCAGCCCAGCTTCTGGCTGAGTGGCACTCCCCCTGTGGGAATGCCCTGGCCACCAGGGGGCAGCTCCTGTGTTGAGCATCTACCACTTGGTGGTCAGTGCACATCATAGCGACCGGTTATTCTGCTGTTAGGTCAATTTGCATATTACCCTTTTATTATATAGGATTGTATAGATATGAGTAAAATCATATGGTTCTTGATTGTTTCTGACTGACTTATTTCACTTAGCATGATATTCTCAAGATCCATCTATATTGTCATATATGGTGTATTTCATCCTTGCTTATGGCTGAGTAGTATTCCATGATATATACTATATACTAGAGGCCTGGTGCATGAATTTGTGCACCAGTGGGGTCCCTCTGCCAAGCCTGTGCCCTCTCGCAACTTGGGACCCCTCGGGGGATGTTAGACTGCTGGTTTTGCCCCGATCCCTGCAGGCCTGGCCTGCCTGCGGGCATCAGGCTGAAACCGGCAGTCCAACATCCCTAGAGAGATGTAGTGATGTGTGAAGTGGCAGGTGACTGGGGAGGAGCCCAAGCCTGAGCTGGGCCAGGCACCGCACCACTCCTGCTCATCCTGGCCCTGCTGCGCCTGCCGCCTCTGCTGCTTGGTAGTGCTGCCATGGAGGTGGGAGAGGTTCACACCGCTGCAGCTGCGGTCACCAGCCATGAGCCTGGTGTCTGGCACCTTTCAGTCAGCTGAGCAGTGCTCCCACTGTGGGAGCACACTGACCACCAGGGGGCAGCTCCTGCATTGAGTGTCTGTCCCCTGGGGGTCAGTGTGTGTCATAACAACTGGTCGACTGGTCATTCAGTTGCTTAGGCTTTTACATATATAGATTAGAGGCCTGGTGCATGCATTCATACACAGTGGTGTTCCTTGGCCTGGCCTGCAGGGATCGGGCCGAAACCAGCTCTCTGACGTCCCCTGAGGGGTCCTGGATTGTGAGAGGGCACAGGCCAGGTTGAGGGACCCCACCAGTGCACAATTGGGGCTGGGGAAGGACCATAGGAGGGCTCCAGGGCATGTCCGGCCCATCTCATCCAGTCCCAATTGGCTGGACTCCAGAAGCAAGCTAGCCTACCGGTCACAGCATCTGCCTTCTGGTGGTCAGTGCACATCATAGTGACCGGTCGAATGGTTGAACAAACAGTCGGACACTTAGTATATTAGGTTTTTAATATATATATATATATATATATATATATATATATATATATAATACATATACCATATCTTCTTTATCTAATCATCTGTCAAAGGACACTTTGTTGTTCCCATGTCTTGGCCACCATGAATAATGCTGCAATGAACATAGGAGTGCATATGGTAACTGTATTCTTAATTTTTTTGAGGAACCTCCATACTGTTCTGTAGTGGCTGTACCAGTTTACATTCCTACCAGCAGTGAATGAGGGTTCCTTTTTCTCCACAACTTCTCCAACACTTGTTATTATCTGTCTTGTTGATAATACAGGCTCACAGTTTTCAATGAGAATTTTTTTCCATTGGCAATCATTGGTCCTTTACACTTATTTTATGATTCATCAGTGAGAGTTTAATTTGTGTTATGAAATAAAGACAAACTACAAAATAAATGAGTATTATTCATAAAATCTTTCACTAAGCATCTGCTTTGTGATAACTCCACGATATTAAGGCAAAGTTTCTCACCCTTAGCACTATTGACATTTTGAGCTCATCAGTTATTTGCTGAGGCTGTCCTGAGCATTGTGGAACTTTCAGTAGCTTCCTTTGCCTCTTTCCCACTAGACACCATTAGCACTTCCCTCCCCACTCAAGTGGTGACAACTAAAACTTAATTTAGACATTGCCACATGTCCCCTGGGGGTGGAAACCACCCCTGGTCGAGAACCACTGTGTGAAGGGGAATACAGTTATTATGATCCCATTTTACAGGGAAAGAAAATAAAAGTCAGCGATGTTAAGAGGGCATGCCAGGTCTTCTTATTCCTTAAATTTTTACATAAGCTCTAAGTCAAAGATTAATGGGAAATTCTTGGGATGAAAAATTTGCTGGCCTGGGGCAAAGTCAAAATTGGGACCCAAAATGCAAGAAGGAAAGATACGACTTACTAGTTTGAAATTCTTATCTAGGTCCTAGAAATTTAAATAAGAGTCTTGATTTGATAACTGAGAGGTTGTGAAACATTACTCTAAGAGCTGCACATTGTAAGAAATGTAGCCCGGGACAATGAGAGACAGCCCTGGGATGTGCTTAGCAAGGAAAATAGCACTGGTGGCTTTCCATCTGGCTTTGACTTAATGACTACATTATTTTAATTTTCCCTACATTTTAAATTTCTGATTTCTTCAAGACAAGAACACCTTAATTTCCCTCATCGCATCTGTCTGCTCATTAGTGTGCATGTTTTCCTTTGTCAGCAGTTGGCTACCAGATGAAGTTTAGATAAATGGTCGTCAGCTTACCTTTAGTTGTTTTATGATGGGGTTTGGATGGAAGAGTTGCAGCAGATACTCCCAATAAGAAGGCTGCTCTCTCTCTCTGTGGTTCACTGAACCCATATGGATCAGAACAGCTGGAAGGATAGATTTGCTACCTGAGGCCAACAATTGTGTCGCCAACCATGACTCCCACTTGCTGACCCTTGTATAATGCATTGCACTTGAAGAAATGTTGATCACTCCTTTCCATTTTGTGATGGATGGTGTTATTTAAGACTGATAGTTTTGTAAATCGTTGGTGACTTTCCACATCTCACAGATGTGAGTGAGGCAGATAGTTAATAAATAATGCCATGTTCTAGAGCAGTGGTTCTCAGCCTTGCTAATCCCGCGGCCCTTTAATACAGTTCCTCATGTTGTGGTGACCCCCAACCATAAAATTATTTTTGTTGCTACTTCATAACTGTAATTTTGCTACTGCTATGAATTGTAATGTAAATATCTGATATGCAGGATGTATTTTCATTGTTACAAGTTGAACGTAATTAAAGCATAGTGATTAATCACAAAAGCAATATGTAATTACATATGTGTTTTCCGATGGTCTTAGGCGACCCCTGTGAAAGGGTTGTTCGACCCTCAAAGGGGTCGCGACCCACAGATTGAGAACCACTGTTCTAGAGGAACGTGCACTGCTCTTCACCATGTGGGCTAAATTGTCCTGCAGGTGTGAAGGTAGCTCAGACCTGGAATAGAAAATCTTCTAGAAAAAAACAGTTTCTGGCTGGTATGCATCTTTCCAGGCCTGTGTTGTAAGATTGCTTTGCATGAGATGCTTGATTACTAGGCTCGCTCCTGAAAGCACCTGCATCACCTAGAATGCAAAGCTTGCGAGGACAATGCTCTACTGACTTCAATTCACCCACTCAGGCTGGGGTGGTGGGTGCCACATCAAAAAAGGTGATTTTCTTTGATCGTGTAACATCAAGTGAGCCATCCACAGAGAGCTGTCTGAAAGGGCTGTCATGGTTGACATCATTAAACTTTTAGATCATCCACATGACTCCCCTGGCACTGAGTCCATGCTCCCCAAGCAACCCTCCAGTTACAACGTGGTCTTCCAAGCAGCCCTGTCTCCAAGGAGAGCATAGGGCAGACAAAGCAAACGCGGTGTTCCAGTCATGTCCTAGTCAATACACATGACAGGCATATTTTTCATTATATGAATGACTAAAGTGTCATCAAGTTGAAAAATGAATAATTTCAGTTAAGTAGCTTTCACTTTATAAACAGGTTGAATATCGTCCTTACGTTCTTGATGCATTCATTTGTACAGGAAGAGGGAAAGGAAGCACCAGAGTGGTTTCAGCACTTCGTTGGATACCCTTTAGCACAGCTTGCCAGTTGTGTGTGTTTTCTCTTCCCGAGCATGTGGTAAGTTGCCTCTGGTGAGACCCATTTCATTTTTACTGCTATTTTTGTATATGGTCTAGTACATAGTACAATGCTGGGGACATACTTTACAGTCACTTAAAACATTTCACTTGCTTTCTGACTCCCCTCATATATTGAATTAATTAATTAAAGTAAAGAGACATTTATAAAGATGGAGAACAGTCTACTTCAAGTGCAGTGGAGTGCTGTGACATAAGGACTTGGTTGACTTATAGCATGAAGTACAGTGGGGCCACCTGTCGTAAGTCTCCATTACTGTGTAACCCATGATGCCTTTTTCTAAAGGAGCAATTATTGTGAGTTCCAATATATGTGTGTGCCTTACAGAGCAACAGTAGAGGTTCCAGCTGTGTTGGATTTATATAAGGAAAGAAACTTCTAACCATATCAGGAGGGTGGGTAGTTGAACCTACTGGCAATACATTTGTGATCTGAACTCCTGCTGTGCTATTTGGCTACTCCACAACTTTACTAAACAGGGACGAGTTCTGTCAAGAGGATTTTTTTAAAAAATAATTTTGTCCTAGATGCTGACATGGATATCACATGACTTTAAAATATGAGAACAGAGAGGGCCGATTCAAATAGGAAATTTTTAGAGAAAGAATAAACTACTGTTGGTTAAAATCTGTATTTACCTATCCCCAATTTTGCTGGTTATTGATATATGTTCATTTATTATGGGATGCACTTCATGTTGTCTGAATCTTGAGATTTTCATGGCTGCTTGGCTTTGAAGTTCTGTTTTAGTCTTTCTGGCAACCTTGACAAGGAGCTCATGTGTGTGCACTGCACCTGGAATTTCCAGTGTACTCCTTGGGTAGTAACTTCCTGGTCAGTCTCTTGTGGCTGCTCTAGCAAACTGCCACAAACTTGGTGGCTCAAAACAACAGATATTTATTTTGTCCCAGTTCCAGAGGCCAGGAATCTGAAATCAGAATCCTGGGCTGAAATCGGTCCGCTGGGCAGTGCTCCTCCAGCAGCTCTAGAGCACAGACTTGACGTTGCCCCTTCTAGCCTCTATGGCTGCTGATTCCTTGGCTCATGGCCTCATCCCTCCACTCATCTCCTCTGTGGTCACATTGCCTTCTCCTCTTGTCCATCAACTCCTCTGCTTCCCTCTTCTGAGGATAAATGTAATGTCGTTTAGGGCCCACCAGGATCATCGCATCTCAAGACCTTTAATTTAATCACATCATTAACATCCTTTTTGCCCTATAAGGAAACAAGAATAAGAACATGGATTTTTCTTGGGGAGGGGGAGGGCGATTATTCAGTCTACTTGAATTATTTATTAATTGATATATCACTTAAGTTCAAAATCCTTTTTCCTCGGTACTTATAAGACTTTATTTACTCATTTCTAACATTTCATGTTACTTATAAGAAGTCCAATGCCAGTTTGATTACCATTCTTTAGTAAGTAATCTTGTATTCTCTGCCTCAACCACATGTAGACATACTAGAAGGTTGAAAGGTTTTCCTTTTATTCCCAAATATCACAAATTTCTTAATCTATTATGCCACCACCCTCACCCCACTCCCCAATGCTGCTGTATTTTTATAGAAGAGTTAGCATGTTCTTTCTACCTAACCACTTAAATCTTTCTTCATTTCTTGTAAATATACTCTTTGGTATTTCTTTATTTCTTTTCCTCTATCTTCTCTGTTATATTTTTAAAACTCTTATTAGATAGATTTTTGGATCTCAATCTATCATCCACGACTCTTAATTTTCCTTTAAACTTTATTTGCGAAATCCCTCCACTCAATTTTCTAGCTTTGTTTAGTGAATTTTAGTCATGTCATTTCTGATATTCAGTTTTTCTGTTTGAATAACTTTTTTAATTTTTACTATTTTATGTTTAATTTCTGGGAACTCTGGATTCTTCCTTTAAAAATGTATTTTTATTGATTTTAGAAAGGAAGGGAGAAGGAGAGAGAGATAGAAACATCAATGATGAGAAAGAATCATTAATCACCTACCTCCTGCATGCCCCACCCTGGGGATTGAGCCCGCAACCCAGGCATGTGCCCTGACCTCCTGGTTCACAGGGCAATGCTCAGCCACCAAGCCATGCTGGCAGGGCTGGATTTTTCTTCTTTTTTTAAATATATTTTTTATTGATTTCAGAGAAGAAGGGGGAGGGAAAGAGAGATAGAAACATCAATGATGAGAGAGAATCATTGATTGGCTGCCTCCTACATGCCCCTTATTGAGGATTGAATCCGCAACCTGGGCATGAACCTGGGACCCTTCAGTCTGCAGGCTGATGCTCTATCCACTGAGACAAACTGGCTAGGACAGATTCTTCTTTTTAATTAGTAGCCTGTTACAGTTTTATGGCTCTGTTGTCTTGAATCTCTGAAGATTTTAACTATGCTTTTAAAAGTTCTCTTCTTTTTCCTGCATTAATCTGTTTCCACTCATTGAAGAATCATACAGAAAAAATTGGGTTCCTACTGCACCATAATTATAAAGCCACATGATAAGAATCTTTCCATGACTTCCACACTTAACTACACCAACCTAAGAACTTGGGAGAAACATGTTCAAACTCAGATAACTGAAGCTGTCCAAATGCTACAAAATATAATGACTCTAAGATTGCTCACAGAAAGAGTGAATTGAAACAGTCCGTTTTCAACTTACTGACTGAGAGCTAATCATCTGCATTAGGTTGTGAGCCTTTTGAAAGTTGATGATCACATTTTACTCAATGCTATATTTGTAGCATTCAGCACAGTTCTGGCCCATGATTGTTGCTCAATCAATATTTATTAAATAAAGAAATGAACAAAAATATGGAATTCCAAGTTTGGCACAGATTATTACTTGATTTATATTGAAGGCAGAATCTAAAGAAAATTAGGACTTTTGGGAAGAACATTTTATTTCATTCTTCATTGTTTGTAGCCTTATACTAGTATATAGTTGGACTGAAGTAAAAATGTAATCAGAGAACACCTTACAGAGGGCTCCTGGACACTTGAAAATGACCACAGTTACTAAAGAGCACTTTCTCTGCCTATCCATTCTAGAGATAAGAGGAGGACAGACTGCTTTAATGCCCCTCACGTTCCCATGCCTTTTGGGGAGCTATTTCTTCTTCCACAAGGACCTCTTCCTTCTGGCCCATCCATCCTGCCCTAACTACTTCAAACCACATTGATCTCTCCATACTGAGGCACTATGGGACTTTTCATGTGTATCACACCATTTAGTACTTCAGTTATATTGAACAAATATTTATTTTCTCTGTACTTGGCTCTGAGCTAGGTTCCAAAAGTGACACAAAGATGAAAAAAACTCACAGTCCTACTTTCAAACCTGCAGCCTGGTAGGGAATTTAGTATGTAAGAAATAACTGTAATAAAACTGATCAAGACAAGTAATACAGGATTAGTAAAATGATGCACATGGGAAGTTCAGGTATTATCTACATGATGTTGCTTCAGAAGGTAGTTAACTTTGGCAATGGCCTTGGAAGTTGGACAAGATTTTGTCGGAAGGCAATGAAGAGCCAGGGAGGAAAAGAGAAGGCAGAAAGAAGCAATCATGTATAAAATGCTCAATTAACACAACAGAAGGCAGAAAAAGAGCAGAAGACAAAAATAGGAACAAAGAACAAGGATGACAGATAGAAAACAGTAACAAATATGTTAGCTATTAATCCAACTATTCCAATAACCATTTTGAATGTCAGTGATCTAAATGCACCAATTAAAAGGCGATTGTCAGAATGTATCAAAAAACAAGACCCAATTATACGTTGTCTATGGAAACCCACTTAAATATGACACTTATAGATTAGAAGTAAATGGATAATGAAAAATATACCATGCTAACACTAATGAAAATAAAGCTGAAATAGCTATATTAATTTCAGACAGAGCAGACTTCAAAGCAAGAAAAGTTATCCAAGATAAAGAAGGGCATTCCATAATGATAAAGGGGAAGGTCAATTCTCCAGGAAGACATAGAGTCCTTAATATGTATGTACCTAACAACAGAGCATCAAGATATGTGAGGCAAAAAATGACAGAACTGCAAGGAGAAATAGATGAATCCACTATTATAGTTGGAGACTTCAGTATCCCTCTATCAGACATGGACAATACAGCAGGAAAAATAATGCATAATGACATTGTTGAACTCGTTAACACCATCAACAAATTGGATATAATTGAGAAATATAGACTTCATTCAACAACATGAGAATACACATCCTTCTCAAGCTCATATGGAACATTCCTCAAGATAGACCACATTCTGGGTCTTAAAACATAACAAATTTAAAAAGAATATAAGTCACACAATGTCAGATCACAATAAAATTAAACTAGAAATCAATAACAAAGAAAATTGAGAACTCTCAAAATACATGGAAATTAACACACTTCTGAGTAACACATAGGCCAAAGAAGAAATCTCAAGAGAAATTTAAAAAATATTTAGAACTAAATGAAAATGTAAACACAATTTATCAAAATTTGTTGGATGCAATGAAAGTAATGCATAGAGGGGAATTTATAGCATTGAATGAATATGTTAGAAATAAGAAAGATCTAAAATCAATCATAAAAGCTTACACCTTAGGGGGGAAAAAGAAAAACAAATTAAATCCAAAGTAAACAGCAGAAAATAAATGATAAATACTAGATTAGAAATCAATGAAATTGAAAACTAGATGTTGATTTTTTAAAAATCTATAAAACTAAAAGCGGATTCTTTAAAAAGATAAATGAAATTTATAAGCTGCTAGCCCCAAGCTATATGAGAAAACAGAGGAACAAATTACTTATATTAGAAATGAAAGAGGTAACAGATCCCATGACTTTAAAAAGATAATAAAGGAAAACTATGAATAATTCTATGTCCACAAATTTGATAACCTAGATGAAATGGACCAATTTCTTGAAAGACAATTTGCCAAAACTCAAACGAGGAGAAAATGACAATCTGAATAGGCCTACATCTATTTTTAAAAATTGCACCAATAGCTTCCAACACAGAGAGCACCAGGCCCAAATGGGTGCACTGGTGAACTCTAGCAAACATTTAAGGAAGAAATTTTCTCAGTTTTCTAAAATCTCGTTCAGAAGATAGAAGCAGAGGAATACTTCCTAACTCATTCTAAGAAGGCCAGCAATAGCCAGAACAAGACATTGTAAGAAGAAAAATAAAGACCAATATTTTTCATTAATATAAAGGCAAAAAGTCCTCAATAAAATTTAAGCAAATCAAATCCAACAATGTGTAAAAAGAATTGTATATCACAAACCAAGTGGGATTTGTCCCTAGTAGGCAGGGTTGGATCAATATTTGAAAACCAATTAATGTAATTCATTACATCAACTGGTTAAAGAAGAAAAATCAGAAGCATATCAATAGGTGCAGAAAAAGTATTTTGTAGCTTCCAACACCTATTCATGATGAAAACTTACAATAAAATAGGAATAGAGGGGAACTTTCTCAGTTTGATAACGAATATCTATAAAAAATTACAGCTAATATCATACTTAATGGTTAAAGGCATGGATGTCCTCTTTTACCACCTTTTTCCAACATCATACGGGAAAGCCTAACTAATGCAATAAGACCAGAAAAGGAAATAAAAGGTATACTGATAAGGAAGGGAAAGAATAAAACTATCTTTGTTCACAGATAACATAATTGTCTATATAGACAATCTGAAATAATCAACAAAAAAAACTTCTGGAACTAATAAGCAATTATAGCAGAGTTGCAGGATACAAGGTTAAAATATAGAAATCATTTCCAATCTATCAGCAATCAGTGGTAGAACTTGAAGTTATAAATACAATACCATTTACATTAGCGACACCTTCAAAGAAATACTTACATGTATAACACAATATGCATAATATCTGTATGAAGAAAACTACAAAACTCTGGTGAATGAAATCTAAGTTGAACTAAATAGATAAAGAGATAGTTTCTGTTTATAGTTAGGAAAACTTGAGGTTGTTAAGAGGTAATTTTTCCCCAACTTGATCTATAGATTCAATGCAAATGTCCACAAACAGATTCTAAAGTTTATATGGAGAGGCAAAAGACTGAATAGTCAACATAATATTGGAGAACAAAGTTGGAAGACTGACACACCCTACTTCAAGGTTTATTATAAAGCTACAGTAATCAAGGTAGTGTGTTGCTGGTGAAAGAATAGACAAATAGATCAACAGAATGGAGTAGAGAGCCCAGAAACAGGTAGACATACATATAATCAACTGATCTTTGACAAAGGAGCAAAAGCAGTACAATTAAGAAAAGATAGTCTTTTCAGCAAATGGTTATGGAACAATTGGACGTCTACATGCAAAAAAAAAAAATCATCTAGATATAGACCCCACTATTCACAAAAAATTAACTCAAAATGGATCAGACATAAATCTAAAATTCAAAATTATAAAACTCCTAGAAGATAACACGGGAAGAAGTACAGAAGACTTAGGGTTTGACAATGACTTTTTAGGTATAATGCCAAAAGCATGAGCCACCAAAGAAAGAATTGATAAATTGAACTTTATTAAAATTAAAATATTTTATTCTAGGAAAGGCACTATTAAGAGAATGAAAAAAAAACAAGCCATAGAGTCGGAGAAAGTCTTTGCAAACACCCATTTGACAAAGGACTATTATTCAAAATATATACAAAGAACTCTTAAAACGCATCAATAAGAGAACAAATATCCCAACTAAAAAATTGGCCAAAGACCTTAAAGACACTTTACCATAGAAGATACACATCAGCTAGAATGGCCAAAATTCAAAACACTGAGAACACTGAAGACTGGTGAGGATGTGGAGCAATGGAAACTCTCATTCATTGCTGGTGGGAATGCAAAATAGTACAGTCATTTTGGAAGGCAGTTTGACAGTTTATTTAGAAACTAAACATAATCTTACCATACAACCATGCTTTGAGGTTAGGATTGAGGTTCAGTTTTTTTTGCACGTAGCTATCCAATTATTCCAGAATTATTTGTTGATGAGCCTGTCTTTTCCATCTTGAATCATCTTGGCATCTTCGTGAAAATTAATTTACCTTATGGATATAGATCAATTTCTGAACTCTATTCAGTCTATTGAGCTACATAAGTATCGCTTATGGCAGTGCCACTTGATTAATCTGGATTAATGTATCTTTATAGTAAGTTTTGAAATCAGGTAAATACTTAACTTTGACATTTCCCAAAATTGTTTTGGCTATTCTTGGTCCTTTGAATTTCCATATAAGTTTTAGAAGAAGCTTGTCAATTTCTAAAAAAAATTGCCTGCTGATTAAAAATTATCCCCAAATTGATCTACTGAATGTGTAGATGAATTTGGGGGTAATTGATATCTTATCAACACTGAGCCTTCCCATCCATGAACATGGTATATCTCTCCTTTTATTTAGGTTTTCTTCAATTTCTGCCTGTAATGTTTTGTAGTTTTTAACAAACTGGTGTTACACATATTCGTTAAATTCATCTCTTAAGTGTTCAATGTGTTTTTTTGGAGCCAAAGTAAATAGTATTTTTAAATTTTTTTCAATTTCCAATTGTCTATAGCTAGTGTATAAAAATATAATTAATGCTTAATATTGATCTTATGTCCTGTGACCTTGATAAACTCAATTGTTAGTTTTATGAAAAAAAAAATTGTAGTTTTAGTGTTATGTGTCTAATGTTGTATAACAAATTAGCCCCAAACTTAATAAATGCATTGATCTCATAGTTAATGTGGACCAGGAGTCTGGATGTGGTTTAGCTCTATCCTCTGGCTCAAGGTCTCTCACAAAACTGAAATCAAGGTGTTGGCCAGGGCTGCCGTCATCTCAAGGCTTGAATGGAACAGAATCTGCCAGTACAGTATTGAGTAGAACTGATGAGAATAGACATCTTTGAGTTCTATCCAGTCTTAGGGGGGAAAACTTCAGCCTATCACTGTTAAGTATGGTAATAGCAGTAGGAAATTTTGTAGACCCCTCTAATCAGCTTGAGTTTGGCTAGACATATTGGAAAGCTAAGAATTAAGAGTAAACTTTTTAGAAGGCATCTTTTCATGCGAAACTAAAATAAAGATTCACAATCTCTTTTCTAAAATCTCTGGGGCCTTTATGTTAAGGAATTGAAAAATTTCAGAACTTAGAATGATAAATCAGTACATATAGTATTTATTACTTAAAAACTCCTCAGGAACATAATCAAAGGCACACTTATTTCTGCATCAAAATATGAATGTTTACTGTGTATGGGATAAATAGTCTTTAATAGTCTCACGTCAGTTCAGGTCAGGATTTTTTGTTTTTTATAAATCTTTATTGTTCAGATTATTACAGTTGTTCCTCTTTTTCCCCCCATAACTCCCTTCCACCCGGTTCCCACCCCACCTCATGCCCTTATCCCATGCCCCCACTGTCCTCATCCATAGGTGTATGATTTTTGGCCAGTCTCTTCCCTCACCTCCCCACACCTCCTCCCCCCCAAAAATTGTCAGTCCACTCCCTTTCTATGCCCCTGATTCTATTATAGTTACCAGTTTATTCTGTTCATCAGATTTTTTATTCACTTGATTTTTAGATTCACTTGTTGATAGATATATATTTGTTGTCACTTTGTTGTTCATAATTTTTATCTTTACCTTTTTATTCTTCTTCCCCTTCTTAAAGAATACCCTTCAGCATTTCATATAATACTGGTTTGGTGGTGATGAACTCCTTTAGCTTTTTCTTATCTGTGAACCTCTTTATCTGACCTTCAATTCTAAATGATAGCTTTGTTGGGTAGAGTAATCTTGGTTGTAGGTTCTTGCTATTCATCACTTTGAATATTTCTTGCCACTTCCTTCTGGCCTGCATGGTTTCTGTTGAGAAATCAGCTGACAGTTGTATGGGTACTTCCTTGTAGGTAACTAACTGTTTTTCTCTTGCTGCTTTTAAGATTCTTTCTTTGTCTTTTGCTCTTGGCATTTTAATTATGATGTGTCTTGATGTGGTCCTCTTTGGATTCCTCTTGTTTGGGGTTCTTTGCACTTCCTGGACTTGTAAGTCTATTTCTTTCACCAGGTAGAGAAGTTTTCTGTCATTATTTCTTCAAATAGGTTTTCAATATCTTGCTCTCTCTCTCCTTCTGGCACCCCCATAAATTCTGATGTTGGTACGCTTGAAGTTGTCCCAGAGGCTCCTTACACTGTCTTCATATTTTTGGATTCTTTTTTCTTTTTTTCTTTTCTGGTTGGGTGTTTTTGCTTCTTCATATTTAAAATCTTTAACTTGATTCTTGGGATCCTCTAGTCTGCTGTTGGATCTCTGTATAATATTCTTTATTTCAGTCAGTGTATGCTTAATTTCTGATTGGTCCTTTTACATATCCTTGAGGGTCTCACTAAATTTCTTGGAGGTTTCTAGAAGATTCTTGAGTAACCTTATAACCATGGTTTTGAACTCTATATCCAGTAGTTTGCTTTCCTACATTTCTTTTATTTGTGACATGTTTCTTTGTCTCCGCATTTTGGCTGCTTCCCTGTGTTGATAGAGTGGCTTTGTGTCCTAGATGTCCTATAGGGCCCAGTGGCTCAGCGTCCCTAATTACCTGAGGTGGACACTCTTGGTGCAACCCTTTGTGGGCTGGGTGCACAGTCTTGTTAAGTCTTGATTGCTGTTGGTATCACCAGGGAGGAATTGACCACCAGGCCAATTGGCTGTGAGGACCAGGTGTGTCTACAATGGGAGAACTGCTGTGCTGGAGACACTCTTATGGAGCAGGACTTGCTTCAGTGGGGCTTTGGTGCTCACTGAGTCTGCCCCTTGAGTGTGTCGCTTATGGATGTGAAGAGTTGTAATCTGGTATGGTCTCACTCTGACCACTGGGTACACTGGCTCTTGGATCTCCAAGGAGGTGCAAAGTCAGCCACTGCCTGAGGCCACCCAGCAGGAGCTTCAGAGAGATCTGCAGATTCGTCCTCTTTGTTTGGGGTTTGGAAGTGCCCAGATGAGGCCCAGCTGTGAAGCAATGCAGGCTGCTGTATAGGCCTTCTTTTGAAGGCTTTGGCACTCTTTGACCCAGCTGCAGTTTGTTAGGTTTTAGATTGTAGAAGAACAGCTATTTATATGCAAAAGCCTCTGCTGACAGCTTGGGTGAGGTTGTAAATTGGGTGGTGCGTGGTCTCAGGGAATAATCAGGGAGGAGCAAATTGCAATGGCTGCCAGTCTGCTCTGCCTCAGAGAGGTCCCGGGGACTCTGTGTCCCACAGCCCTGTGCAGGAACAATGATCACTGCAAGCACCTCTGCGAGAAAGCCGCCCTCACGTTCTGGCCTGATGCCAGACAGTCCAGTTTCTCCCTGTATGAGTCTGGGTCCCCAGAGTCTCGCCCAGAACTGGAGTTTAGAGCAATTGGGAGCTTGTATCTCCCTCCCGATTAAAAAGACAACAGTGTACCCAGTTGCCAGCTCCTTTCCGCACGTGCGCCTCTGTACCTCTGCACTTCCACACCTCTGTACCTCCTACCAGCTTCAATGCACTTTTCTCTTTCCTTGTAGTTGTAGAATTTCTACTCAGCCAGCCTTCCCGTGGTTCTGGATGATATCCATTTCATCTTTTAGTTGTATTTTTGATGTGGTTGTGCAAGGTAGCAGGTACAAGTGTGTACCTATGCCACCATCTTGGTTCCTCTCAATCTCAGATAAGGTTTATCTGTTAAATGAGCTCCAATCAGATCAAGTTTTGCTACCAAGGGAGTATGATAAAGCTATTCAAAGCTTGTTTTGGATGATGCAATTGCAGATAAGAGATTGAGGGCCTATTATGGACAGTAATAATAAACAGATGAAAGGTGAAAATTTTGAATAGAAGTCAAAACCTACTGAAAGTCTTATCTTTGGAGAAGACTTTGGTAGAAAAATAATTCTAAAACACCCAACGTGTGAGGCAGAGTGACAGAGAAGTCTCAAAGAAAGTTGATTATTGTATTTTTTTTCAAATTTGTAGAAACATGTGAATGCATTGCTAGGAATCCTCCCAAGGCCTTGGAAAAAGTTTGTACAAGCTTAGACTTCATTTTATGGTAAAACTGACTGTTTGCAAGGAAACAGAATTATTAAAGCAATTGCTCAGCGCTTGTCTATCTGCCCTTGCACTCAATAATTACCTATATCCTTTAGTAAAAACTCTTTTATGAATGTTATCTGCTCATATAAAAATAAGATGATACTATACATATGGTTGTATACCTTGCTCTCCAATTCTCATATTGAGCATGTTTCCCCCTCTATTGTTTTCTTTTTAAAAATATATTTTAAAATTTTCAGAGAGGAAGGAAGAGGGAGAGAGAGATAGAAACATCAGTGATGAGATAGATTCATTGATTGGCTGCTTCCTTCACACCCCACACTGGGGATCAAGCCTGCAACCTGGGCTACTCAAGCTGGGCTATTCTTTTAATGGTTGCATAGAATTTCATCATATAAACATACCATAATTTAACCCAGCTCCCATTGGATGGATATTTAAGTTGTTTATTCTCATTAAAAATATTGTAATGAACATTTTTGTAACTATATCTGCACAGATATATATTTCTACAAGAGAAAACAGTAATCATCAAAAAGAACTATGTTTAAATTTTGGATAGACTCCTCTAAATTTACCTTTCCTAAAAGTTTGTACATATATACTTCCTACTAAAAGTGTGTGAATGTGTCACTTTCCTTACTCCTAGCTTACACTGGGTATGATCATTCCACACAATCTTCAAATCTGATATAGTATCAGGTACACATATGGTATTTGTAATGATGCCTCATTGTTTTGATTGATTTGGCATTTATGATTGATATTGAGCATATCTATTTTTATTAATTTCCATTTTCTCTGCTAATATCTGTGTGTTTTGTTTTGTTTGCCAGTTCTTATATAAGGGTACTCATCATTTTAGTTGATTTCTAAAAGGTTTTATTCTTGTTATTAATTTGTTTGGGGATTTTTTTGTCCTGTATTTTGCAGACATATCCTCCAGTTTTTCAGTCCCTTTTGGTTTCAGATAGAGCTGGTCACAAGTTTTGAGCAGCTATGTGATTCATGCTGGCTATGTGACTCTGTTGAAACAATTTAAGTCTTAGTTTCCTCATGTGCTAAAAGTGAACAATATCAGCATTATAGTTTTATGTGTCAACTTGACTAGGCCACAGAGCCCAGACATTTGTTCAAATATTATTCTGGGTGTGTCTGTGAGCATGTGTCTGTGAGATTAGCATTTGAGCGGATAGAGTGAGTAAAGCAGATTGCCCTCCCTAATGTGAGTCTGGTCTAATCAGTTCAAGATAGGACTAGAACAAAAAGGTTAATAAGAGGGAACTCCTGCCTGACTGCTGAGTGGGGAGATTGGTCTTTTCTGGCCTTCATACTGGGACTGAAATATCAGCACTTCTTGGATCTCGAGCCTGCTGGCTTTTGCACTAGAACTTCCACCATTGGCTCTCCTGGTTCTTGGGCCTTTGGACTAGGACTGGAACTACACATTGGCTCTCAGAGGTGTCCAGCTTGCCGACTGCAGATTTTTGGACTTTTCAGCCTCCATAATCACTTGAGCCAATTCCTTAGAATAAATCTCTTTATTACACACACACACACACACACACACACACACACACACACACGCTTGGCTTTGTTTCTCTGGAGAACCCTGTCTAATGCAATCAGCTATTGGGAAGAAAGAAGTCAATATATGTAAAGACTTAGCTTAGTCTCTGTCACATAGTAAGTATTGAGCAGAGGTTAGGTAAAGTTAACTTTATTTGAAAAATTATTTTACCACTCACAATTTCACATAGTCAGGGTTAATCCTTTCCTTTATGAGTTTATTAAAATTGTTTCCTGTTATTTGTCAAATGCCTCTATTGTTTGTGTTTTAAGAGTTAATCCGTCTGGAAATTCATTTTGTGTAACTTGGGACTTAATATTTCCCCTCGCATGGATAACCAGTACTCCTATTTATTGAATCATCTGTACTTTCCCTGTTCTCTAAGAGCACTGCTGCCAAGAAAGTCTTTTAGGTCCCAGGGGAAACAGTTTCTACTATCAGGATTGTAAATTATGTTTCCCGTTTCTTATCCTGACAACCTAGAGGAAAAGAAAACAAAGAGATATTTGTCGTTTTCTCATTCACACACCTACCTATGTAAAACACAAGATGTTCAAGCTGATCGGTGTCTTAAAAGCCAGTTAGTCTTTAAACACAATCCAGACCAACAGAGGCAGGGAAGATATTGATTTTGTGTCACCCAAACGAAGGTGGAAATCTAAGCCTGAAATAGTGCTTCCAGGGCACTTTTTGGTGTGATCAAGCAAAGCCGGCGAACACGCAGTATTTAATGATGTGAGAACTCGTTTCTCCGAGGTCAATGGTATGTGCTTAACCTTTAGGCTCTCACGTGGCCGGCTGCCCCACTGGTTTATGGAGTGGAGGCCCACATGATTGGGGATTTAGGGCAGTGATGACTTGATCTGGCTGATACTCGCTGCTTTTACCCAGAAATGGTGAGCAAATCCATCTCAGTGCCGCCGCCCGCACGTTTCTGAGCTGCCCAGCCCCTCTCTCATTTCAGCCGTACCTCCCATGGTGAGAGGCACAGAGCTGTCTTTAGAAAACAGGACGTCCCTCCTCACAGTGAGGAAAAACGGTTCTAATTCAGCTTTGAATGCCTACGGAAAGCGAACACAAAGTCTCTACAAAAGCAAACACACAGTCTAGATGACTGTGGATCAAGACTGCTTTTGTGTTTATTTGTCATTTTGCATAAGTTTTCACTGTGTAATTTAGTGTTATCCCAAGTTGTTCTGAAAAAATACGAGTCCTCTGAGACCCTGCTCGGAAGGAAGGGGGTGGGACTAAGCTAGCTAAGGTAATCGTGTTTGGGGCATAGGAAGGCTACCCCCTTTTGGAGACTCACAGTTCACATCAGCAAAGTTCAGCTCCATCAGTTGAGAAATGTGTTTTATTTATTCATATTTGACCCCCACAACCCATTAAAAAAAATGTTAACAGGTACAGTGCTTTATAAATTGTGTGTAAAGCGAAGCTTTGACTCTTGAATGCTCTTTACCATTAATTTCCATGATAAGCCAAGAGGCAACTTCTTATGGAAGGAAAAAATTGACCGTGAGACAATGAAAATATTAGGGAAGAATTCCAACTTTCATATTAAAGTTGAACATCCCACCTTTGTCAATGTACAGTCAATGCTGCCCTGTGTATCTTTCAAAGGAGTTAGTCAAGCAGATTAGTCCTGTAACTCTGGAGCAGCCAGGAACCTAACCAAGGTGGGTACTGTAAATAGCTCCTCCCTCCCCAAAGAAGCAGACTGAGGCCCTGAAAGGCTAAAGAGGAAGGTCAAAGGCTACACAATGAGTTGTGTTGGCATCTGGATGCCAGCTCAGGTTGCCTGGTTTTATCCTTCTCTTTATGCCAGCTTAATTCCCAAACTGAAGTCTTTTGCACTTACAGGCCATACCCACTTACGCAATGTTTATGGGAAATGTCATTTCCTGAAGCTATCCCTGAAAAGTGAGGGAATGAACCCCCTTCCGCGCGCTCCCCCGCGCCCCCCCCCCCCGACACACACACACACACACACACACACACACACACACACACGCCACAAACACCTCCTGAAGCCTTAAGGTCTGACAGAGGAGATGAGACTTTTGAACCTTCCCAGGTCAGCATAACCTGACAGAGTGGTTGAGACCTACAGAATGAGTTCATGGGTCAAAACCACCAACATCAGGAATGCAACTATTTCAGGGAAAAACAAGGACCATGTTAGCATCTTATAATATGATCATATTTTTTTCTCCTTTAATTTGTAGATGTTGTGAATGAAAGGGGCCACATGCTAACTGACAAGCTCTGGAAGGCTTGCGTGGAAGTTTTGCAAATTCAGAGACCTAAAGTAACCACAAAGGATGGTCTATAATTAAACTTTAACTAAAAGCAGTTATGGTGGGTAGTTACCTCTAGGCCAGTGGTTGGCAAACTCATTAGTCAACAGAGCCAGATATCAACAGTACAAGGATTGAAATTTCTTTTGAGAGCCAAATTTTTTAAACTATATAGGTAGGTACATTGTTGTTAACTTAATTAGGGTACTCCTAAGCAGGCCTTTGCTAAAAACGTCCTCAATCTGAGGGGTCGACCTCAGCGAACATACCCCTACTTCTTCTAATGCCACTTCAAAATAGATTTGCCCAGTCCGAAAACCAACTTCTGCACATAGGCCACGAAGTTTCAATCTCACTGTACATGCATGCCCGCACGTGGTATTTTGTGGAAGAGCCACACTCAAGGGGCCAAAGAGCCGCATGTGGCTCACGAGCTGTGGTTTGCCGACCACTGCTCTAGGCTGATACCTTCACTGACAAGGTCAACCTTTACCTTAACTGAGCCTATCTGTCTTCTTGCATCTATAATAACACTAGAGTGGGGTCCCTCAGCCTGGCCTGCAGAATCAGGCCGAAACCAGTTCTCCGACATCCCCTGAGGGGTCTCAGATTGCAAGAGGGTGCAAGCCAGGATGAGGGACGCCACTGGTGCACAATCAGGGCTGGGGAGGGACACAGATTAGCCAGCTGGGAAGGGATTGCAGGAGGGCTCCAGGAATGTCTGGCCTGTCTCGCTCAGTCCCAATCGGCCTGACCCCAGCAGCAAGCTAACCTACCGGTCGGAATATCTGCCCCCTGGTGGTCAGTGTATAACATAGCGAGCGGTTGAGCGGCCTTAGCACATCATTAGCATATTATACTTTGATTGGTTGAATGGACGACCAGACACCATATTAGGCTTTTATTATATAGGATATCCTTGAAATGTCTGGGTAACTTGTAACTTCCCTTTTTCCGGACCCCTTGGGGTACAACCTAAAGTGCCTGGGTGTCAGGACAGATACCACAAATTCCTTCATTGTTATCATGTTAATTGTTCCTGCACCCACCTAAGTATGTGTCTATCATTTTAGTTCTTATCCAATCCCAGAGGTTTCCCTGCTTTGCTTTCTCTCACCTCTCTAATCTATCACCAGTGGATTTCATGTAACCCACCTATGTCCCTTCCTTTGATTGCAATGTATAAAAATAGATGAGAAACCACCATTCTCTGGAGCACTATCCCAACCTGTTGAGATATTGCTTTCTGGCAACTGTCGACAGTTTGGCTCAAATAAACTCAAAAATTCTTCACAGGTTTGAATGTTTTTTACTTTAACAATATCATGAATTATTTTGAAAGATCTCCTAATCCTGAATTACCTTTGTATTTCTGGAGTAAATCCTACTTGGTCATAGAGTATATATATATATATATATATATATATATATATATATATATATGACTTTCAATAAAGCTACAATAAATAAGACACATAGTTCATTGAAAGAGAATAGAATTCAGAAATAGACCACATAAACATGGTCAATTGATTTTTCTTTTATTTCACTTTATCTTTATTGTTGAAAGTATTATAAATGTCCCCCCTTTCCCCTCATTGAACCCCTCCATCCTGCTCCCACCTTCTCCTCAGGCCTTCACCACACTATTGTCTGTCAATAGGCAATGCATATATGCATATAAATTCTTTGGTTAATCTCTTCCTGGCCTCCACCTCTACCCTTTCCCTCTGAAATACGGGGGCAGTCTGTTACATGCTTCAAAATCTCTGCGTCTGTATTGTTTGTCAGTTTATTTTGTTCATTAGATTTCACATATAAGTGAGATCATGTGATACTTGTCTTTCTCTGACTGGCTTATTTCACTTAGCATAATACTCTCCAGATCCCTCCATGCTGTCTCAAAGGGTAAGAGGTCCTTCTTTTATTTTTATAGCTGCATAGCATTAGCATTGATATTTTGGTACACTGCTAGATTCTCTTTGCTAATACTTGATTTAAAATCTTGCATTTAAATTCCTAAATGAGATCAGGCTACAGTTTTCTATTTTTTGTATCATTTTGATTATGTTGGTATTGAGGTTGAGTTGGAATCATAAAATGAATTGGGTACTTTCCAACTTTTTCTTATGTCTGCAATATTTTGAATTAAAAAGGAATTCTCTGTTCCTTAAAGGTAAGATGGAACTCAGCTGTGAAACCCGTCAGTAATGGTTCTTTAAAAAAGATAGATCTTCAGTCATTTTTACAATGTCATCTGTGATAACTAGTCTATTCAAGGTTTGTCCTGTTTTGTAAATCAATTTCTTTTACAAACTTTTAAAAAACACCTCTACTGCGATATAATTTACACCTCACAAAATTCAATTACTTTTTAGTAATGTGCGATTTTTTAAGTGTACAATTCTGACTTTTTGTAATGTAGATCAATTTTAGTCCTCCCTATTTTTCTAGAAAATATCCATTCCTTTCAAGTTTTTAACTGTTTCCATAGAATGGCTCATAATCTTTTCTTATACTTGTACACTTATGGAAGTGTTGGCTTTTTAAATGAACATGTTTTAAATGAACAGTGTGAGAGAAAAGAGAAGGAAATGGAGATAACACCAGAGGCAGTAAATGACCTGTTGGGAGCATGTTTATTGAAACATCTGAGCAGTATGTGAGCCAGGAGCTACAAAGTGCAATTGTACGGCCCTGATTGGAGGGGCCTTCTAACTGCTAGCCTAGCTTAGGTGCTCCAAGTCCCCTGCATCAGAGCCGGACTGAGAAGTTTCTGACCAGGAAGGCAGAGCCACATCTGGCACTTTCTGTTTCTCTGTAGTTTTTAAGTTGGCCAGTTCCTTCAATGGAGAATTCTCAGAATAACACCAGTGTATTTTACCACTTTATGTGAGGACATTTCACTGTGGGTCTGACCATATGTCAAGCAATTTTTCAAGAATCCACGAAGCTGAACCCTCAACATTAAAATCAAAGTTGTTTACAAAATGCTTAATACCACTAAATTATAGAATGATCATTCACGTGGATATGTTAGATAAAAGGTAAGATAAGTGAATAGAAGTATGAATTTATGACCTATTTTTAAAATGGTTTTATTAAAGTATGTCACATATAGAAAAATGAATGCTTTTGAATTATATAGTCCAGTGAGTTTTCATAAAAGTATGTAGTCCTGTTACCCACCAGCAAAATCAAGATACAAACTATTTCTGTCATCTCCAAATTTTCCCTTATACCTCTTTGCAGTCAATCCTCTATTACAAGTCTTAGTCCCTGCCAATCACTGATCTGATTTCTGTCTCTATAATTCTGCCTTTTCAAAATTACTATATAAATAAAACCATGCAGTTTGAAATCTTTTGTGTCTGGCGTCTTTCAGTTATTAGTATTTCTGAGATTCATTCACGTTGTTGCATTCATCAGTTCATTCCTTTTCATTGCTGCATACTGTTCTATTACATGTATGTACTCCAATTAACTTATCCATTCACCCTTTACAAGATATGAGGTGTTTCTGGTTTGAGGTGTTTCTGGTTTGTGATGATTATGTCTAAGGCTGCTCTAAATATTAACATACAGGTTTTTGTGTTGACATATGCTTGAATTTCTCTTGAGTCAATACTTAGTGGTATTGCTGAGTTGTATGGTAATATATGTTTAACTTTATAAGAAACTACCAACCAGTGTTTGAAAGTGACTGTACCACTCTGCATTTCCACCAGTAATGTAAGAGAGTTGGAGATGCTCTATCTTCTCACCAATGCTTCATCTTTTCAGACTTAATGATTGGCCATTCTGGTAGGTATGTAGTGGTATCTCAGTGTTTTGTTTTGTTTTAAATAATGTTTTTATTGATTTCAGAGAGAGGAAGGGAGAGGGAGAGAGAGATAGAAACATCTATGAGAGAGAAACATCAGTCAGCTGCTGCCTCCCGCACACCCCCTACTTGTGATCAAGCCCATAACCTGGGCATGTGCCCTGATAAAGAATTGGGAATAGAAGCAGTGACCTCCCAGAGAATGGGGTGGCCTCAGCCAACTGAGCCACACTGGCCGGGCTCACTGTTTTTAATTAGTATTTTCTAATGATTTATGTGTTTATTTGCCACCATATCTCTTCTTTGGTGAAGCATCTTTTCAAATTTTTGACCAATTTAAAAATTGACTCATTTGTTTACTTATTATTGAGTTGTAAAAATTCTTTATATATTCTGGATATAAGTCCCATATTAAAAAAATATTTTCCCAGTCTATAGCTTATCATTTTATTTTCATAACTGAATCTTTAGAAGAGCAAAAGTTTTTAATTTTGAGAGACTCTAATTTACCGTGGCTTTTTTTTTTCTTCTTCTATGGTTTATGCTTTTTGTGCTCTACCTAAGAAATCTTTGCCTAACCCAAGATCATATGTTTCTTCTAGAAGTTTAATAGTTTAGGATTTACTTATATATCCATGATTCATCTCAAATTAAATTTTTATAAATATTATGAAGAAAAGATTAAGATTCCTTTCGGGGGGAGTATTCAATTACATCTAATTTTTCTAGCACCATTGTTGAAAAGACTTTCTCCATGGAATTACCTTGGCACTTTTGTTGATTGTCAATGACTATATCTCTGTGGATCTATTTCTAGATTTCCATTCTATTTCACTCATCTACATTTCTATTCTAACTAGAGGCCCGGTGCATGGATTTGTGCACTGGTGGGGTCCCTCAGCCTGGCCTGTGCCCCCTCGCAATCCGGGACCCCTTGGGGGATGTTGGACTGCCAGTTTTGGCCCAATCCCCACAGGGCCTGTGGAGATTGGGCCCAGATCGGCAGTCCAATGGTGCCCGCTGCTCCTGCCTGCTGCTCCCACTCATCCCAGGCCCGCTGTGCCTGCCACGGGCTCACGCCCAGTCAGTCCCGATCTGGAGAGGCTCGTGCAGCTGCAGCGGCCCTCACCAGCCGTGAGCCCTGCATCTAGCACGCATCGGTCAGCTGAGTGGCTCTTCCACTGTGGTAGTGCACTGACCACCAGGGGGCAGCTCCTGTGTTGAGCATTACAGCAACCAGTCCACTGGTCTTTTGGTCATACGGCTGTTCGGTAGTTCGGTTGTTCGGTCGCTTAGGCTTTTATATATAGAGATGTCAGCACTATACCGTCTTAATTACTGTAGTTTTAGAGTAAGTCTTTAGGTAAACCAGTGCCAGTCTTCCAATTTGTTCCTTTCAAAATTGTTTTGGCTATTTTAGATACTTTGCTTTTCCATATAAATTTTAGCATCAGCTTGTCAATTTCTACCAAAAAGCTTGCTGATGCTTTGACTGGGATTTTATTGATTATAAAGATAATTTAAAGAGAATTAAGATATTAATAACATTGTCTTCCAATCTATTAATATATTATACCTCTCTATTTATTTAGACCATTTTTCATTTCTCTCATTAATGTTTGGTAATTTCCAGCATGCAGCTCTTGCACTTAATTTGTTAGATTTATCCCTAAATGTTTCATTTCTAATGCTACTGTGAATAGTACTACTTTTTTACATTTTAATTTCCAATTGTTGTTAATATATAGAAATACAATTGATATTTGAATATTGTCTTGGTGCCTGTGACCTTACTAAACTTACTTATTCGTTTGTAGTAGAATCCCAATGCTTTTTTGAATGATTACATGTCAAAATACAACTGTGATCTTGGTTGGGAGTGGGGGCTATTTATTTCTGGTCTGATGCCTGCAGTGCCTGGTTAAAGAGTGATAGAAATTTTTGTCATCCTTACAATAACCACAAAATATGTACTCCTCCTTGAGGCCCATTGCTCTGAGTACATTCCCTGTGCATCAAATAAATCATAATGTCCATCTCCTGTACATTGTTAGAAACTATTACTTCTTCCAAGTTGACTAACAGTTATTTTCAGGATCTTCTGTGTTAGGGTCTGGGATACTGGTGATAGAAAATTGTGTGTGTGTGTGTGTGTGTGTGTGTGTGTGTGTGTGTGTGGATTTTGAAGCCAACTATAAATTTCTTGAGGTAAAGATGGGGAGTGGGCTTCTATTAATAGTTAGCAGAGAAATATGGTGGGATCAGAATTTGAAGAAAATTCCAGGAAAGATTATAGATCCTAGTTGTCAGTGTGGGACCATATGCCTTATATAGGTGTTTCCTAAATTGAGTTTGGGGCAGAGGTGTGTGGATTTCCAGTATTTTTCCTTCTAGCTAAAAATTTCACAGTCAAATAAATTTGGGAAACACTTCATACCTTACCCTTCTTTGGGAGTTTTACAAAGCCTGCTAGTATATTAAAGGGTGTGAGAAAACCTCAAGTAAGGGTACATGTTTACACAGCTTTGTCTAATCCCTCATTCCCCAATCTCATTTGACCACGGGTCTCTTCTTTGATATACACCCTCCTGCTACCCAAAAGCTCTTTAACCCAGCCTCTGCAAAATACACTCAGGAAAATACTGCCATGGATAATTCTACAATCTCTTACCGTCGATATGAGAACAACACTCACATAACATTGTTATTAAGAGCTAACTGCTGGGAAATGCTCTGAGCTGCAGAATGTGCTTAGAATTCTCAGATGGAGAGAGGTTTATGTGTTAGATGTCTTCATTTCCTTCTGCTTCAACTTAGAAATGATGAGCAAATATTCTTCCAACATGTGTAATTGAGCCAAGCCAAGGGAATGATTCTCCCACACACTTCCATGGTTTTCTGTCTTTCTTGATGTTCTTTGCTGGTACTTCCAACTCTTTCTTGCTTTGCTCTAATTTGTTGCAACACTGAGCCACGAAACTATAAAACAGGTTTTCTACAAGAGGCATTATGCAACCTGCTTATGTGCTTTGTGTGGTGAGCAGGGCAATGGGAGAAAAATAAAGTAGATACTCTTCCATTTCCAGAGGAAATCATTTTCTAATGATTGATTGACAGCATGCAATTAAAGGAGCAGCAAAATGAACAACATTGCAGTGTTTAGTGTGAAGCAGCTTGTGTTGTAATTGATCATCTTAGAGACAACAGATGATGACAAGATCCATTTCGATCTTTGGTGCCACGTTAAGCTTCCTAGGAAAGTGAGCTGGAAACCTGCTCCAAATTGCTTGCCTCTGTAATTAAAAGTATAAATGTTTCAAGTGGAATACATCCTATTAGTAAGATTTTAGGAAACAAAAAGTTAATTTATTCAAATTCGATATGGTCTGTAAATGCCACCATTATATGCCTTCTACTGGCCTTTGATTAGCTATGGATTAATAAAACTTTTATACCTCCTTTGTCAGCCTCATTCTGAACTCTGTTTTTGCATACTGTTACTATTAAATAAATGAATTAGTGTCCAGAAATGTGTCATGCATATTACCTAGCAGCAGGAAGCATAATACAGTGGTCAGCTTCCCAGGAGCGTTATAAATCCTAATGCGCTCCGTAACCTGCTCACGTGGACCTATTAAAAGCGTGATGATTTAGTGGAGCGGTATTTGTGCTTAACAATGGAATTTTAGTTAATTCAAAACAATGTAAATCATCTCCAATTACAGTATTTGAATATTCACAGTTACTTCACAAGTACATGTACTGTTGCTAAGCCGGAATTTTTTAAAAAAAAAATTTTTTAAGCGTTGAGTGACTTGCCTGGAGTAACATTCAGCCAGGTTAGCTGATGTTAAAAGTAACCAACCCAGGAGAACACTGTGTGTCTGGCTCAGCTTGCTAACTCTCCGCCGAAACAATTTAGGGCATCCAAGAAAAACCCAAAACACGGAAAGTGGGGGCGGGGGGTGGGAGCCAGAGCAGAGCAGAGACTGCCGACGTGGGGGGTGAGGGAGGGGCTCAGGTGAGCGCCGCTGTAGCTGTGCGTCAAGGTGATGTTGCTCCGTGCAGCTGGGGACGTTTTGTTGCCGCTGCTATCAAAGTCATTTCACATCCATGTCAGCAGCTTCTTGATACCGCAACTGCTGCTGCGTCCCTGTGGGTACAGCGCGGACCCGAGAGCGTCCTGCGGTTTGAAACAGCCTCTTTGATGCTCAAGGTCTCCGAGGGCCTTTCCAGGAGAGAAGGACGATGAGCTGTCCAGCTGGCAGCGACTGCCTTCAGCATTACGGGCCCTTGGCGCCCTGTCGGGATCAGCTTGGACCTCTGTATCGCAGAGGGAA